>NC_044037.1:25843751-27043751 GCF_901765095.1 Microcaecilia unicolor | reverse complement strand
CTTTGTAAGTCTAAGTGCTTTGAAAATGAGCCTCTGTGTCTCATTAATCCATGCTTATGTATATGCTCTGCAATTTAGTTCTTTATAATAGTCTCTTCCATTTTGCCCGGCAACGCCGTCAGGCTCACCGGTCTATAATTTCCTGGATCACCCGTGGAACCCTTTTAAAAAACTGTTATTACACTGGCCACCCTCCAATCTTCCAGTGCCATGCTTGATTTTAAAGATAAAATACATATTACTAACAATAGTTCTACAAGTTCATTTTTCAATTCTCTTTTTTTTTCAAGTCATTTTTATTGAGATTTCATAGAAATTAACACAAAAACATCAACATGTGACAACTGAATAAGAGAAAGATCAAATGCATTGCACATACAGTGGGGGAAATAAGTATTTGATCCCTTGCTGATTTTGTAAGTTTGCCCACTGACAAAGACATGAGCAGCCCATAATTGAAGGGTAGGTTATTGGTAACAGTGAGAGATAGCACATCACAAATTAAATCTGGAAAATCACATTGTGGAAAGTATATGAATTTATTTGCATTCTGCAGAGGGAAATAAGTATTTAATCCCTCTGGCAAACAAGACCTAATACTTGGTGGCAAAACCCTTGTTGGCAAGCACAGCGGTCAGACGTCTTCTGTAGTTGATGATGAGGTTTGCACACATGTCAGGAGGAATTTTGGTCCACTCCTCTTTGCAGATCATCTCTAAATCATTAAGAGTTCTGGGCTGTCGCTTGGCAACTCGCAGCTTCAGCTCCCTCCATAAGTTTTCAATGGGATTAAGGTCTGGTGACTGGCTAGGCCACTCCATGACCCTAATGTGCTTCTTCCTGAGCCACTCCTTTGTTGCCTTGGCTGTATGTTTTGGGTCATTGTCGTGCTGGAAGACCCAGCCACGACCCATTTTTAAGGCCCTGGCGGAGGGAAGGAGGTTGTCACTCAGAATTGTACGGTACATGGCCCCATCCATTCTCCCATTGATGCGGTGAAGTAGTCCTGTGCCCTTAGCAGAGAAACACCCCCAAAACATAACATTTCCACCTCCATGCTTGACAGTGGGGACGGTGTTCTTTGGGTCATAGGCAGCATTTCTCTTCCTCCAAACACGGCGAGTTGAGTTCATGCCAAAGAGCTCAATTTTTGTCTCATCTGACCACAGCACCTTCTCCCAATCACTCTCGGCATCATCCAGGTGTTCACTGGCAAACTTCAGACGGGCCGTCACATGTGCCTTCCGGAGCAGGGGGACCTTGCGGGCACTGCAGGATTGCAATCCGTTATGTCGTAATGTGTTACCAATGGTTTTCGTGGTGACAGTGGTCCCAGCTGCCTTGAGATCATTGACAAGTTCCCCCCTTGTAGTTGTAGGCTGATTTCTAACCTTCCTCATGATCAAGGATACCCCACGAGGTGAGATTTTGCGTGGAGCCCCAGATCTTTGTCGATTGACAGTCATTTTGTACTTCTTCCATTTTCTTACTATGGCACCAACAGTTGTCTCCTTCTCGCCCAGCGTCTTACTGATGGTTTTGTAGCCCATTCCAGCCTTGTGCAGGTGTATGATCTTGTCCCTGACATCCTTAGACAGCTCCTTGCTCTTGGCCATTTTGTAGAGGTTAGAGTCTGACTGATTCACTGAGTCTGTGGACAGGTGTCTTTCATACAGGTGACCATTGCCGACAGCTGTCTGTCATGCAGGTAACGAGTTGATTTGGAGCATCTACCTGGTCTGTAGGGGCCAGATCTCTTACTGGTTGGTGGGGGATCAAATACTTATTTCCCTCTGCAGAATGCAAATAAATTCATATACTTTCCACAATGTGATTTTCCGGATTTAATTTGTGATGTGCTATCTCTCACTGTTACCAATAACCTACCCTTCAATTATGGGCTGCTCATGTCTTTGTCAGTGGGCAAACTTACAAAATCAGCAAGGGATCAAATACTTATTTCCCCCACTGTATGCACATAAGCAAATGTGAAAACATAAGTATAGATACTTGAGATGTTATCTCAAGGAGATGCTGCTGTTTTAATATAATAATCAAAAGGAGCCCAATGCTTTCTAATGCTGGATAAATGACGAGATTTAAATGTTGCAGATGCCTCATGATTTCTAATGGTACAGAGAAGATTTCACCATTTACAAATATTTAGATGAGACTTGTTCTTCCAGTGAAATATTATAAGATGAGTGGCAAGGACCATCATAGTGTTAAAACGTTTTTGATGGTGTGCTTCAAATGTGAGTTTAGGGGTTGATGAACGGAGAATTATCACATCATAAGACAATCCTTTGGGAAAGGAGAAGGGAAGGATTGCTCTTATTTTCTTCCATATTTGAGTCCAGTAGGTTTTCAATTCTATCCGTACTCTGGGATGTGTGCCGTCTGGTCCAGGTGAGTTGCTCTCTTCAATTTGTCAAATTGCCCCATTACATCTTCCAGATTTACTGAGATTTGATTCAGTTTCTTTGACTTGTCATCATTGAGTATCATTTCTGGCAATGGTATCTTTCCTACATCTTCCTCCGTGAAGACCATGCAGAGATTTCTTTTAATCTCTATGGCCTTGTCTTCCCTGAGTGCCTTTTTTTATCCCTCTGTCATCTAGCGGTCCAACTGATTTTGTTGCCGGATTCTTGCTTCTAATATACCTAAAAAAGTTTTTACTGTATGTTTTTGCTGCCAATGCAATGTTCTTTTCAAAGTCTCTCTTTGCCTTCCTTATCAGCACTTTGAATTTGACTTGCCATTCCTTATGATGTTTCCTATTATTTTCAGTCAGATCCTTTTTTGATTTTCTGAAGGATTTTCTTTTAGCTCTAATAGCTTCCTTCACCTCACTTTTAACCATGCTGGCTGTCGTTTGGTCTTCCTTCCTCCTTTTTTAATACATGGAATATATCTGGCCTGGGCTTCCAGGATGGTATCTTTGAACGGCATCCACACCTGATGTAAAGATTTGACCTTTGCAACTGCTCCTCTAAGCTTTTTTTTTGTTGTTGTTGTTTTACCATTCTTCTGATAGCTCTAATTTGGTGCTCGTTGGGTATCACCCGGTTATCGCATTGCCCTTGCGGTAATTTCAATTTTGGTTCACTTCTGCTATGCGCATCTGGAAAATATTTTTTATTTTCTGGCGTGCGTAGTGGATGCATGCCAAGTGGCATCTGACGCGCGTAGGTCATTACCGCCCAAATTCTTTACCGCTAGGTCTATGGCTGGGTCTGAGACCCAAAATGAATGCGCGGCAATTTTGATTTTGCCGCACGTCCATTTTCAGGAAAAAAGAGAGGGTTTTTTTTACAGGTGCGCTGAAAACTGATTCTGCGTGCACCAAAAACCCGCACCTACACTACCGCAAGCCATTTTTCAGTGTGCCTTTGTAAAAGGACCCCTGGATTTCCTATGTGTACTTACTCCAGAGCCGATATCAAATCCGATCTGATCATGTTATGATCGCTGTTGTCAAGTGGCCCCAATACCATTACCTCCTGCACTAGATCATGTGCTGCACTAAGGACTAACATAGTAACATAGTAGATGACGGCAGAAAAAGACCTGCACAGTCCATCCAGTCTGCCCAACAAGATAAACTCACATGTGCCACTTTTTGTGTATACCTTACCTTGATTTGTACCTGTCTTTTTCAGGGCACAGACAGTATAAGTCTGCCCAGCACTAGCCCCGCCTCTCAACCACCCGCCCCGCCTCCCACCACTGGCTCTGGCACAGACCATATAAGTCTGCCCAGCACTATCCCCACCTCCCAACCACCAGCCCTGCCTCCCACCACCGGTTAAGGACTAGATTTAGAAAATGGACACGCGCTGGTTTTTATTTTGCTGCATGCCCATTTTCCGGCCCTTTAAAGAAAAAGGCTCTTTTTTCTGGATGCGGTAAAAACCGGCGCGCCTAAAAGACACACTTGCACTGCCGCAGGCCACTTTTTGCCACAGCTTAGTAAAAGGGCCCCCCGAGTCATCAAGAGCATGCATAAATGACCAGAATACCAGCATATAAGTATATATGTGTGCACAAAAGGATGACATTCAAAGAAGAAGACATGGTTAACAGAGGATAAAAGATATTTTCTTGGAGAATCAAATGTAAAATCAAGCCTGACACGAATGTGTTTCGCCCAGCAAGAAACTGCTTCAGGGGCAAAACATTACCTTATGGTGCAACCCTTTTACTTCACCATAGGCAATACAGGACCTCCAGACTCAAGGGGAATTTCTATAAGGAAGCAGGTCTTTTATCCTCCATTAACCATGCCTGCTTCTATGACTACCATTCTTTTGAGACTAGTGGCCCACTTGCCTAGTTGTTTCCTGGGACTTACATGTGTGCAGCACATACATACATGATGCCAATATTCGTACTATGGGGCGTACACATTAGCACATGGCCATTACTGTGGGAGCCCTTACTATTTATAGGCAGTATAGGCCAGGGGCGTAGCCAGACTTTGGCAGGAGGGGGGTCCAGAGCCTGAGGTGAGGGGCACATTTTAGCCCCCCCCCCAGCACCGCCGTCACCACCAACTTTGCCCCCCCCAGTCGACGACCCTCTCGACTCCCCCTCCCGCTGCCAACCCTCCCCCACCGCCGCCATCGCCTACCTTTGCTGGCGGAGGACCCCAACCCCCGCCAGCCGAGGTCCTCTTCTTCCGGCGCAAGGATTCCTTCAGTTTCTGAGTCTGACGTCCTGCATGTAACGTGCAGGACGTCAGACTCAGAAACTGAACGAAGCCTTGCGTCGGAAGAAGAGCAGGATGTCAGACTCAGAAACTGAACGAAGCCTTGCGCTGGAAGAAGAGGACCTCGGCTGGCGGGGGTTGGGGACCCCTGCCAGCAAAGGTAGGCGATGGTGACGGCGGGTTGGCGGCGGGAGGGGGGTCGAGAGGGTCGTCGGCAGGGGGTCCAGGGCCAAATCTACGGGGACCCAGACCCCCGTGGCCCCACGTAGCTACGCCACTGGTATGGGCTCCCAAGGTACTCTTGCGCTAATTGGGCAGCACATTGTAATGCACATGTACTACGTGATTAGCGCAGGGCATGCCTACTCTCTACACCGGACACGCCTCCCGCAGCAAAAAATAAAACATATTTTTTAATCCAGAAGTACTCTATCGTGGGATGCCATTGTGACATCCCGTGGCAGTGCTTTTTAGTGTGTGGTAGCCACACGCTAATGATACCACGGCTTAGTAAAAGGACCCCTAAGCCCGCATGATTTGTAGAAACATATCAGTCATGTCGTCCATGATACGCTGAAACCTTCTGCTCAGTGTGCTGCTGCGGCTAGGAAAGCGAATAGAATGTTGGGTGTTATTAGGAAGGGTATGGAGTCCAGGTGTGCGGATGTTATAATGCCGTTGTATCGCTCCATGGTGCGACCGCACCTGGAGTATTGTGTTCAGTACTGGTCTCCGTATCTCAAAAAAGATATAGTAGAATTGGAAAAGGTACAGCGAAGGGCGACGAAAATGATAGTGGGGATGGGACGACTTTCCTATGAAGAGAGGCTGAGAAGGCTAGGGCTTTTCAGCTTGGAGAAGAGACGGCTGAGGGGAGATATGATAGAAGTGTATAAAATAATGAGTGGAATGGATCGGGTGGATGTGAAGCGACTGTTCACGCTATCCAAAAATACTAGGACTAGAGGGCATGAGTTGAAGCTACAGTGTGGTAAATTTAAAACGAATCGGAGAAAATTTTTCTTCACCCAACGTGTAATTAGACTCTGGAATTCATTGCCGGAGAACGTGGTACGGGCGGTTAGCTTGACGGAGTTTAAAAAGGGGTTAGATAGATTCCTAAAGGACAAGTCCATAGACCGCTATTAAATGGACTTGGAAAAATTCCGCATTTTTAGGTATAACTTGTCTGGAATGTTTTTACGTTTGGGGAGCGTGCCAGGTGCCCTTGACCTGGATTGGCCACTGTCGGTGACAGGATGCTGGGCTAGATGGACCTTTGGTCTTTCCCAGTATGGCACTACTTATGTACTTATGTACTTATGTCAGCATCCGTTATCATATACAGAAATAGCCCTTGTAGAACCGAGCAAGTGAAAGTGTTGCTGCCCTGAAACCTTATGTCGTTCTCCATTCTGAGGGTCTTAAAGACTGCGACAAAAAAAGGAAAATAAGATATCAACTCTAATCAAAAAATATCTTACTTTCATTCAGCTACCACCAAAGTACTTTCTGAAGTGTTAGCATTCCTGCAGCTGTTAGATGGCCTTCTAACCTCATATCTAAGAACATCTTAATATAAAAAATGAATAAAGGAAATTCAAAAAGGTACGGGATAAACACAGAGGATAACTTTGTAGTAAGTAGATGGAATCAAAGCAAAACTTTAAATGAGTTCCACACTTCAAACAAGAAAGACAGAGGTGTAACCTGCAAGGAGCAGCAGGTACAATGCTGCGTTCGGCACCTAACCCTTACCGTTCGGTGAATCCAGACTGCCCCAATTTGACTGCCCCTATCGGACCGACCGTTCACTTGTCTATTAGATTGTAAGCTCTTTGAGCAGGGACTGTCTCTCTTTGTTAAATTGTACAGCGCTGCGTAACCCTAGTAGCGCTCTAGAAATGTTTAGTAGTAGTACAATCCTAAGCAAAGGAAACGAGTCCTAGAAATTACCTGTGTGCTAAATGAAAAAATGTTTTCTATGGTTTGTTTTAAATGTACTAATTAGGGGCTCTTTTACAAAGGTGCGCTGAAAAACGGCCTGTGGTAGTGTAGACGTGTGTTTTGGGCGCGCACAGACCCATTTTTCACCACGCCTGCAAAAAAAATGCCTTTTTAAAATTTTTGCTGAAAATGGACGTGCGGCAAAATCAAAATTGGCCCGCATCCATTTTGGGTTTGAGACCTTACCGCCAGCTGTTGACCTAGTGGTAAAGACTCACGCGGTAACTGGGCCGTAATGACCTACGAACATCAAATGCCACTTGGCGCGCATCTGATACGCATGTCCGAAAATAAACTTTTTAGGCACACGTATCAGACACATGCCAAAAATGAAATTACTGCAAGATCCACACGGTAACTGGGCGGAAACTCCATTTCGGTGCGTGCTGGGCGCGCGTGGACGCTTACGCGGCTTAGTAACAGGGCCCCTCAGTGTCTTCATGGCATGTCCCTGAGTTTTTCTACTTTGTGAAAAGTAAGCATTTCATTTTACTCGTTCCACTCCACTCAGAATTTTGTAGACTTTATCATATCAACCCTCAGCTGCCTCTTCTCCATATTAAACAGTCTCAACCTCACTAGCCTTTCCTCATATAAGAATCTTTTCATCCCCTTAATCATGGTGGTCTCCCTTCTCTATACCTTTTCTAAATTCCAAATACATACAGGGGGGTAGCCAGCACACAGTGGCAGGTACAGCTCTAGTCGCCTTACTGAACATTGTAGATGGACCGAGCTGGTCTTTACCTGCTGTCATTTAATATATTACTATGAGAAGTCCACTAATAAGATCAAGGGTCTTTACATGCTGAAGAACAGCATTCAATTTGTTTCCAGGTCAAAGTTCTTTGTATTTGTATGTAGTACTTTTATATATTGCCTGTTTTATGGAAGCATTAAAAAAAAGTTAAATTGAGAATAGAAATACTTGTTGACCAGCTCACAGAAAAATGAAAATATGTTAGCAGTTGATATCTAGCTAGATGAAACTGGATCAGTGATTCTTTAATCCTTTGCAAGTGCTAATATAGCACACTAATGGCCTCACGCTACCAATTCTCGGTGCAGAAAATGAGAGGAAATCCATTTAATTCCTAGGCTTCCTCTCATTTGCTGCGCAGGAATCACTAGCGTGGGCTTTGTAAAAGAAACCCTAAACAAGATAATTTTTTTCTACATTTATTAGGGGACCTTTTTCAAAGCAGTGGTAAGCCCAAAGTGGGCTTACCAAATGCTAATTTGTAGCTACCGCTGGCCCAATATGGGTGACAGCGGTAGTTCCAGGCAGGGGCGTAGCCAGACTTTGGCAGGAGGGAGGTCCAGAGCCCGAGGTGGGGGGCACATTTTAGCATCCCCCCCCTGGTGCTGTCGACCCCACCTCCTGTCATTTTTACCCCCCCCCCCCACCGCCGCCACCACCACCTATGACCCCCCCCCCGGCACCAACCCTTTCAACCCCCTCCTCCCACCGCCGCTAACCCTCCCCCGCCACCGCAGCCCTCCCCCGCCGCTGTCGGGTACCTTTGCTGACGAGGGTCCCCAACCCCCACCAGCCGAAGTCTTCTTCTCTGGCAAGGCCGCGTTGCTGATCTGCAAGGTTTCTGTTTCTGTGAGTCTGACGTCCTGCACGTACAACACCGGAGAAGAGGATTTCGGCTGTCAGGGGTCGAGGACTCCCGCCAGCAAAGGTACCCAATGGCGATGGCAGCAGGAGAGGGTTGCCGGTGGGGGGGGGGTCAAAGTGGTTGGCGGCGGGGGCCAGGGCCAAATCTATGCGAGCGGCTCATTATTTCCTCATGGTATGCTTGATATGTTATGCAGCATGTTAAATATTGCGGGAAATCGGCAGATAATAATGTGCAATTTGCTGACTTTTCTGTGCTAATTGTGAGAATACTGACCCAATGTTTCCAAGATATTCACATTTTTCTTCTGCGTGTCATATTTCATGAATTTTCCTGCCTCTAGTTTTGGAAAGCTGTACTCATTGGGGGCCCCTTTTACCAAGCTGAGGCAAAAGGGGGCCGGCACTGGCATCGGCAAATGTTTTGCAGGCGTGCCAAGGCCCCCCCTTTACTGAAGCTGGTAAAAGGGAAGTCTCAGCTTCCTGCAGGAAATAGCTGTGCGGCAAATAAAAGCACTTGTCGTGCAGTCATTTTGGGGGGGGGGGGGAGCCCTTACCACCACCAATTTAGCGTGGCACTGCGCGATTACCGCCGGGTACACTCTGGTGCTACAAAATAAATAAATTTTTATAGCACCGGAAATGACAGCGCACTAGGGGTGGGAAGTACCACCGGGCTGCTGCGGTAGCCCAGCGGTACTTCCTGTATATTGAGCGGTAAGCCCGTATTGGGCTTACCGCTGCTTAGTCAAAGGAGTCCTGAATTGGCAAGAAAAAAAGGTATCAGCTCCATTTCCATCATGCAAGGTCATCTTGGTGTGTCCGGTCGAATTACATCTCTTCTACCCACTAGAGGTTCAGCCTACTCCAAGAGTCAACATACAGCCTGACAACATATCTACGGACCATTTAGGACTCTCTTATTCTTTCCCTATTTTCTTCTTTGCCTATTTTCTTCTATTCTATCTAATTTGATTGTAATCGTATCACCTCTGATCTGGCGATAGCCTATCAGTACATTGTACATTGGGAGTGGAGGAGTGGCCTAGTGGTTTGGGTGGTAGACTTTGGTCCTGGGGAACTGAGGAACTGAGTTCGATTCCCACTTCAGGCACAGGCAGCTCCTTGTGACTCTGGGCAAGTCACTTAACCCTCCATTGCCCCGTGTAAGCCGCATTGAGCCGAAAGCGCAGGGTACAAATGTAACAAAAATAAAATAGATACTATTGGAGATTCTACATGGAATGTTGCTACTATTGGAGATTCTACATGGAATGTTGCTATTCCACTAGCAACATTCCATGTAGAAGCCTGCGCGGCCACATTGGTGATCTGCAAGGGCCGACTTCTACATGGAATGTTGCTAGTGGAATAGCAACATTCCATGTAGAATCTCCAATAGTAGCAACAGTGGAGGAGTGGCCTAGTGGTTAGGGTGGTGGACTTTGGTCCTGGGGAACTGAGGAACTGAGTTCAATTCCCACCTCAGGCACAGACGGCTCCTTGTGACTCTGGGCAAGTCACAACCCTCCATTGCCCCATGTAAGCCGCATTGAGCCTGCCATGAGTGGGAAAGTGCGGGGTACAAATGTAACAAAAAAATTGTAAGCCACTTTGAGCCTGCAAAACTGTGGGAAAAACCTGGGGTATAAATGTGCAAAATAAATAAACATACCACCTTGAGTGAATTCCTTCAAAAAGGCGGTAAATAAATCCTAATAAATAAATAAACCATGGGGGCCATTTTTCTAACACCACTAAAATTTAGGTGCTAAGTTCACATTTTACATGGCGGTAAATTAAGGAGTTTCTTTTGCCAATCCCACTCTAAGGGCCCCTTTTAAAATGCTGCAGTAAAAGGGGTCCTGCAGTAGCGTCGGTGCGTGGAGTTGCCGCACACCGAGGCCCCCTTATATCACAGTGAGTAAAAGGCTTTTTTTTTTAATTAAAAAAAAAAGGAAATGGGTGTGCGATAAATGAACCACTTGCTGTGTGGCCATTTCCCAGGGGATCCCTTACTGCCACCTATTTTGGAGGCGGTAGGGGCTCCCCAAGCTAACTTGGCAGTAACTGGGCAGCACACAAGGCTGTCTGATTACCGCCAGATAAGCCCTTAGCACTAAAAAATATTTTTTAAGCACCAGAAATGGCACCCACTGGAGCAGGAACTATTGCCGGACTCCTGCGGTAGCCCGGCGGTTGTGCCAGGGCCGCCAAGCGACTGGGCCGAGCCTGGGGCAAGGCTGCCCCCGAGGTCATTGCCGTCGCCGCCCCCCTCCGTCCACCACCGGGCCGGCCCCTCCTGAATTCAAATCATAGCGCCTCAGCTCGACCTCGCTCCGTGTGAAAGAAGTGCAGCAGCGGCAGTCTGCAGATCGCCTCTCTTCGGGCCTTCCCTCCCTGTGTCCCGCCCTTGCGCAAGTTATGTCAGATGAGGGCGGGACACAGGGAGGGAAGGCCCGAAGGGAGGCGATCTGCAGACTGCCGCTGCTGCGCTTCTTTCACACGGAGCGAGGTCGAGCTGAGGCGCTATGATTTAAATTCAGGGGGCCCGGGCCGGTGGTGGACGAAGCAGGGCGGATGGAGGGGACTACGGCGCTGGGCCTCCCCTTGGAGGCCCAGGCCCGGGAAAGTTTGTCCCCCCTGCCCCCCCTCCTCTCGGCGGCCCTGGGTAGTGCCAGAATGACGTGTAGTAAAGTGGCAGTACAGGTACTGCCGCTTGGTAAAAGGGGCCCTAATTGTTTTTGTTAGTGTTCAGGACTTGCAGAAAAATAACAGCAGAGCACTTACGTCTCTTATTTAGGAGGCACTAACCTCACCCGCATTAAATCCACATTGTCCAGTTAGTGAGCACTACTCAGAATGTGCTATGATACACATGCTGTTTCTTTATATACTAGTAAAAAAGGCCCGTTTCTGTAGGCAAGGAAACGGGCCTTAGGCAGGCAATTACCCCCCCCCCCCCCCCCCGTGGCGGCGAAAACTGCCCCCCCCCCCCGCCGCAGCCGTTGTTGTGCTACCTGTTCTTATAGCCGAAGTGTTGTTCTTTCCTTCCCGTTGGTTCTTCAATCATCTTGTCGGGAAGTTCCTCTGCGTGCGTCTGACGTCAGACGCACGGAGTTAAACTTTCTGAGAAGATGATTGAGGAACCCACCCGAAGGGCAGAACAACACTTCAGCTGTCAGCACAGGTAGTGCACAACAGCGGCGGGGGGTGGGGGGTGCAGTTTTCGGTGTTCCGGTGGGGGGGATGGACAGGTTCACGGAAGGGGGTGGGTTTCGAGGGGGCCGTAGCGCGGGGGGGTGACAGCTGATTCCGAGGCAGCCTTGGAATCAGCTGTTTTGACGTCATTGACGTCCGTGCGTGTCTGCCTCGCAGACCACCTGCAGCCAGGGAGCCACGGTCCCAAGCATAGAACGTTGGAGGTGAGAATTATTATATAGGATCTCATTGACCTTATTCTTATAGAGTGCCCTCAGAAATTACCACTCATTTAAAGGCAACATAGTACTACTGCCTTAATCAAAACGTGCTATAACATAATATAGTGCACAAAAATCAGAAAAAACGTGTATTTATCTTAAAACGTTTTTTTTTTTGGATTTTTTAAAAGCTCGACTTGCTTGTCCAGCTTGTTTGTTGTGCCATGCGGCTTCCCCTGGAAACGCCCGACTCCGCGGGTTTCAAAATTTTCCTCAGGGACTTGGGTTAAAGCCATCCAACGCTTCTGAGTGCGATTTTCACTGAATGCACTATCATAGCTTTTTAAAGGCGCCATTCATGTGACTAACGTCGGAAGTAGCTCAAATGACGTCACTGCAAATTTGAACAAAAATTGAAAAAATTGCAAAAACCTACAACACTTATAATCATTATCATGACAACACAGAAATATAAAACAATCACAGCAAAAAGCAACATTTTTTTGAAAGAACAGTTCTCCTATGGTTGCAAAATATAATGTCAGATCATAGAGTTCCCCGCCCATGGCACGCTCCCTCCACAAAAAGTAAAAAAAAACAATAATAATAATAATGTGTGCTGTGCTGAAAGGTAAATTACTTCAAAATGCTTTAATGCATTATCACAATATGGTTTTGTAAAAGAGCCCTCAAACAACTTAATGTGAGTATTAATATCCCATTCATTCCCTATGAAGACATAGCTACACAAATTTAATGGTAAAAACAAAACCATTATCTCAAAATAACAATGACATAAAGATAAATATAACTAATAAGAAAACACTGTGCCTACTTCACACCTCTTTAATATAAGCCCAACAATACACTCTTAGGATCCACATTCCATAGCCTCAAACCATTATATAAATGGAGAACTAATTTCATGGCCTGTTACCTTAATTGGTATTCTAGCTAATCAGTACCAACTCAGCCAGAATGAGATAATATTACTGGGCAAAGCCCATCTCCAGCTGAGCTGCAATGTGATGCCAGGTTGGCCGCCCTAGGGAACCTCTCCACTGTAAACGGCTCCAGCCAAAATTGACTGTTAGTCGCGGTGCTCATTGGGTGAGATGGAGAAAAGCCCTCAGAAACCACTGGTATAATGCTGGTGGTTTAGTGCGTGGTTATGCAATGTTTATAGAATAACTCACGCAGCAGTTCTATCATTGGGCAAAAAACTCCACTGGCCCGGGCTAAATTTTTAAGCCTCAAGGTTCTACACACAGTTTTAGCAAATATATTATTTATATGCTAATATTCAACAACACAGAATAGTGAGTAGCACTTAGCTTATGATTTCTATCGGGCACTCTTCTATATCCGTTCAACGGGGACCACCGTTTCACCTAGAAACATGGCTTCGTCAGGAACAGAGTGCTCTCTTGTGGTGTTGAGAATTTGAGCTGGAGGCATAAAATTGAAAGTGGTCCCCGTTGAACGGATATAGAAGAGTGCCCGATAGAAATCATAAGCTAAGTGCTACTCACTATTCTGTGTTGTTGAATATTAGCATATAAATAATATATTTGCTAAAACTGTGTGTAGAACCTTGAGGCTTAAAAATTTAGCCCGGGCCAGTGGAGTTTTTTGCCCAATGATAGAACTGCTGCGTGAGTTATTCTATAAACATTGCATAACCACGCACTAAACCACCAGCATTATACCAGTGGTTTCTGAGGGCTTTTCTCCATCTCACCCAATGAGCACCGTGACTAACAGTCAATTTTGGCTGGAGCCGTTTATTTGGTATTAGGTTACGTATTTTGCCCCAGCCACGCTGCATTTGCCCTGTGTAGTTATCAACCTCTCCACTGTATCTGCTAGAGAAGCCCCATGATTCCCGAGATCTGAAAACGGTTAACACCAAAATTCTACAGACTGCAACAACACACCTCTAGCTACAAATCTCCACCATTTAAGTCAAAGGTAGGGCAGGGAGGGGGGTAGGTCAGGCTCAAAGAGCAACTCTGATACTGAGACAAACTTCTTTCCCACTACGTTGAATGTTTACTGTCAGCAAGTTCCAATCTGAGGAAGTCAAACTACTAAAGACAGAGCTCCATGATAAACTGACTCTCAGACAGTTTCCTATCTAACCATTCCGCCCCAGTCATGATTTTATAAATTTCTATCGTATCGCCCCTCTCTGTCTTCTCTTTTCCAAGCTGAAGAGTGCTAACCTTTTTAACTTTCTTTCATAAGGGAGGTGTTACATTCCCTTTATCATTTTTGCTGCCGTTCTCTGAACCTTGTCTAGTTTTGCTGTATCCTTTTTCAGATAGGGTGACGAGAGCCTTACACAATAGTCGGGATACCTGGAATCCTGCTTTCGAGCATAATTTTTTGGACTTATCTACATTTTACAAAAGAGCAGTCACAGTGCAAAATCCCTTGCAAAATCAACGTTCAGCATTGACCAGGGAGATGAGTGAGGGCTTTACCTTTTGGGCTACAGCATTCCTTTGATTTTTAAGTAACTTGTCAATGTGATATTTGTTTTCCTTTTCTTTTTCATGCTATGGTTTCGGATGTGTTTTACTTTTGTCTTCTGTATTATCACATATTGTAGTTCTTTTCCATCTTTTGATTCCTTTTATTTTATTTGTACCCTGCTTAGTTCTACTAGTAAGTTTGAGCGGTTCAGAAAGTTTAAATAAACCATAAAACCATTGTGGCATGATTGATAAACAGCCTAAACAAGCCAATAATTTCCTATAGTTGAGAGACGTGTTTAAATTTCTTTTTCTCTGTACTATGTTTGTGACCTATTAAATTCTCTTCCTTTGAGACAACACATTGCACCTAATAGAGTCTAAACAAAAGGTTTCATCAAATTTTGGCTACTTCTGAAATGACCTCCTTTATGTGGAAACCAAAAAGGACTCAAAGGATATTAACAAGTATGCCCTCTTCCCTTCTTTTTGCCCCCCCCCCCCCAATAAAATCATCTTGCCCAGAAGCCAACCCCACCAAGCACCACATCTGGTCCCTGAAGACCCCTCCCCCATCACAGACCCTCCAACTCAGAACACTCCCCAATCACAGTCACCCAATCCAGAAACTTCCAAATCAACATCTTCCCACCCAGAATTCAACCCCCCTCTGAAAGCCCTCCCAATTGAAACCTTCTTCCAGAAGACCCCTCCCAATTAGCAAGATCCCCCACCTTCCCATACCCCCCTCCCTACGAGCTTACTTTGAAATATCTCTAGCGTCTAGTGAGGTGAGGCAGGAATGATCCCCAGTTCCTCCTGCCCTTGCTGGAACAAGGTTCAAAATGGTGCTGATGACCCATAGTACTACTGCTATGGGTCAAGCTACCATATGAGGGCAAAAGACCCTTATTCGGCCACTCGAACCATGTAGTAGTACTGCAACACTACTGCGAGGGGTTGCAGGTTCCATTTTGAATGGGACGGAACAATAATCCCGGATTTTTGCTGGTGGTATTTTCCTATAATAAAGTGGCTTGTGATGTTCACTACAAGCCACATTATTGAAATTACATACTAATGAGCTGTTTTACATACATTTGCGTGTTTTGCATCTCATTAGTATGAAACCTGTGGTAACTACAAATACCATGCATTACATACATTTAACATGAGTTATGGCTACAATGCATTTTCCCCCAGATTCTATATAGTGCGACTTAAGTTGCTTGCGCAAATCCAGTCATATTCTGGGTTTGCATGTGCAATTTAATTAGTTAACAAGCCAGTCAGCGCTGATAATTGCCACTTAACAAGCAATTATTGACACTAACTGGCATTCATGCACACAACTGTCTAAGCGTATTCTGTAACATGATGCGTATAAATTCTAGGTTGCATAGCTGAAAAGGGGGCATGGCCATGGGCGGGTCATGGGTGTTTCTCAAATCTATGCACAATGTTGCAGAATACACCCAGTCCATACCTATTTTAATCATCGGGACTTACGCTGTTTTACTTGGAATAACTGACCGCAACTAAATTTAGTCATGCAGACGGGTGTTTGTCATATTCTATAAACCGTGCAGAAATTTAGGCCTATTTTATAAAGTACATCTAAATTTAGGCGTACTACATAGAATATGCCTAAGTGTATGCGGAGGATTTTTCAGGTGCTATATATAGAATCCAGCCCTAAATGCACCTACCTCCCAAAATGTTTAATGAAGTTTACACTAAAAAAAAATTTAAGCATGTGTTTAAGAACGTAGGCCTCATATAATGACGGAGAGCAAGGGAGGAGGAAGACTATGGCTTTATCCACAGCAGATTGACCTGATTGTTTCTTATCCGTTTCCTTGTTTATCTAAAACAGTGCTCCATTTGAAGATTATAGGGTCCTAAATCATGGACCCTTTAAAGCATCAGTCTTAGGGCAGATCACCCAGGCCTCCTTTTAACTCATGCTTACCTCAGCTTAAAAGGGCGTGCCATGGGATGTACTGAGGCATCCCACGGTAAGTTGCAAATGTGTGAGCGCCAGTGGCGTAGGAAGGGGGGGAGCGGGAGGGGCGGTCCGCCCCGGGTGCACGCGCTCAGGGGTGGGGGGTTGCCGGCCCCGCTGGTTCCCTGTTCTCTCTGCCCCGGAACAGGTTACTTCCTGTTCCGGGGCAGAGAGAGCAGGGAACCAGCAGGGCCGACGCAGCTCCGAGTGACGTGCACTCGGGGCGGATCGGCCCTCCCGCAGGTAAGAATGCGGTCCGGGGGGGGGGGTTTGCGCTCCGGGGGGTGTACCACAGAGGGGGGGGGTCGCGTCGTGCTGCACCCGGGGGGGTGCGCAGCGGCGACCCGCCCCAGGTGCCATTAGCCCTCGCTACGGCACTGGTGAGCGCAAACCATGCGCTAAAACCTAGTTTTTAATTTTTCTGGGTGGGGGAGTGTATGGGGGGGTGGAGAGTGGGTGTTTCTGTGCAAATCAGTTACTGCATCTATACTGCCTCACACTGTCCTTCAGAAAACACCTGTATAAATATGTGAGCAAGAATGTAGTCTTGGAATGTACAAAGTAGGTTTATTCTATTTATTAATGGAGTTCCTATTCGTTATGCGAAATTGTATATTTTTATTGCAAACCGCTCTGGTCTGAAAAAGGTAGATGGTATATCGAGCTTAAACTTCAACTTAAACTAACTTATTAGCATGGGAGTGGCACATGAACCATTACCGCCTACCTTAGCCACCGAGAGGGGGGGCAGGGGGGACAAAATTCCCCGGGCCTTCAAGGGGGTCCCGGCGCCGCAGTCCCACCCGCCCTCCGTCCGCCACCGGGTGGGCCCCCTGCATTGAAATCGCAGTCTCACCTCCATGAAAGCAGCGCTGCAGGCAGCAGAATGCCTCCCTTCGGCCCTCCTTCCCTCCCTGTGTCCCGCCCTTGTCTGACATAACTTCCGTGAGGGCGGGACACAGGGAGGGAAGGAAGGCCGAAGGGAGGCGTTCTGCTGCCTGCAGCGCTGCTTTCACGGAGGTGAGACTGCGATTTCAATGCTGAGGGCCCGCCCGGTGGCGGATGGAGGGGGGGAGCGGCGGTGACCTCGGGGGGGGTGGAGTGGGGAGCGGCGGCGGTGACCTCAGGGGGGTGGAGGGGGGAGCAGTGGCTGCAGTGATCTTGGGGGGAGCGGTGGCAACATCAAGGTGGGTGGAGGGGGGGGAGCGCAGCGGCGGCGACCTTGGGGGGTGGGGCGGCAAGGTCGGCAGGAGCAGGGCCCCAGGGACGGCCTTGCCCTGGGCTCGGCCCAGTCTCTCGGTGGCCCTGCCGCCTACAAAGTAGGTGGCAATAAGGGTTCACACACTAATTTTTGGTAATGACCACATACTAACAGCAACATTAGCATATGGCCATTAATTTGGAAAAGCTAAGGCCACGTTTTACCACAGCCTTGCAAAAGGACCCCTCAATGTTCCACTTCCTTTGTGAGTTGTTTGCCTTATGTCTATTTTTCAAGCAAAGCAATACTTTCTCAACCGTTGTACCAGGATAAATTTCACAAATAACTAACAGTCTCTCGGGGGGGATCTTTTTCTGTTTTAAATTTTATGCTGTTCACATGATCTCTGTTCTAACAGCTGACTCATTGATTGACTTTCAGAAAATAGATTACTCAACAAAATGTACCATTGTCAACAACAGTCACAGAGAAAAATCTCCAATCGATAGAGGAAGAATGTGACTAACAGTTATCTTTTCAGAACATATTGGCAGCTCTAGTTCCTTCAGATAATGAGTTTATTTTACTCATCAATCCTGATTACCAGCTAAAGGATAATTCTGAATACATGTCCTCCATATTCTACTGAAGTGCACTAGATTTTAGTTTAATTTATTCACTTACTTGCACCCTTCATCAAATACATAATTAAAAGAACAAAATGAATCATTATGCAAAAGTTAGATTAAATCATGAAACTAAAGACTGATTTGGAATTTCATTTGTTGTTTTTTTGTTTCTCTACTAATAGTACTATTCACCTGTCCTTCTCCCATCCCATTTGAAGGTTAATAGTTCATGTCCTGAAGTTTTCTATCAGTGACCTATGCTGCATCCTTAATTAACCCCAGCAATAATGGCTTGGAAGAGCCTAAACTTGTTAGATCTCAGGAACTAAAGGGCCTGGCTGGTGTCTAGACAGATCACCGGTGGCGTTCAGGCACCATGGGTTGCAAAAAGCCATAACAAACCCCTGCAGTATCCTACCAAGAATGTTGGCCACTGTAGAGAGAAACACAATGAGAGGACAACAACAAATAAATACAAATTTATGGAATAAATAATAAATAAAAGGCCAATTAATATAGCTAGCAGCATACAAGCTGCCCTTATATGGAAGGCTGATGCCTAGCAGTAATACTGCAAGACTACCACTAGAGATTGTGGCTGCCATTTTGCACCTAATACTGGCATGGGCAGAACCGACTGTGGTTCAGTCCTGCCTGGACTACCCCAAGACCATGAAGGATGCTAAGGTAGGGCTGGGGGAGGGCTACTAGGCATGGGAGGGCATGGGGGGGGGGGAGTGGTGCAAAGAAAAGCTACAAAAATGGTATGGGATTTGCATTGCAAACCGTACCGTACAAGGAGAGACTTGCCGACCTTAACATGTATACCTTGGAGAAACAGGGGTGACATGATACAGACGTTCAAATATTTGAAAGGTATTAATCCGCAAATGAACCTTTTCCGGAGTCAGGAAGGCAGTAGAACTTGAGGACATGAATTGAGGTTGAAGGGGGACAGACTCGAGAAGTAATGTCAGGAAGTATTTTATTTTTTCACGGAAAGGGTGGTGAATACATGGAATGCCCTCCCGCGGGAGGTGGTGGAGATTCGAAAATGGTAATGGAATTCAAATATGCATGGGATAAACACAAAGGAATCCTATTTAGAAGGAATGGATCCACAGAATCTTAGCAGAGATTGGGTGGCAACACCTGTAATTGGGAAGCAAAATCAGTGCTGGGTAGACTTCTACGGTCTGTGCCCTGATTGTGACTGAATAGATATGGATGGGCTGGAGTATAAATTTTAAGGGGCTTCGACGTTATCTTTAGAACTTTTAGTACAAGAACAGTGCTGGGCAGACCTCTACGGTCTGTGCCCTGAGAATGGCAAGGACAAATCAAACTGAGATTATTTTGATGGGCAAAATGGATGGACCGTACAGGTCTTTATCTGTCATCATTTACTATGTTACTGTGTTACTATGGGAGGGAGGCTTATTTTGAGGGAGAGTTCTAGGAGAGAGAGAGAAAGAGAGTTCTAGGATCATGTTGGGGGGCAAGGAGGGGAGGTCAGAGAACACTTAAGATCATTTTTGCAGGTGCTGGCCAATATTTAGTGCTGGGACACACATAGAGGGGCAAAATGGAAAGATCGTCCAAGTACAAATTAGGGCGTTCTTACGATAACGTCCAAAAATAGACCTGTATAATGGAAAAATAGTGTGGGCGGTTTTCGATAATCGATTATCCCTGTAAGAAAACAATCAAATGACGAGCGCATAAGCGTGACTAAATTGGGCGCCCTAACACGGTCGACTATTGCAGGTGCAAACGACCAAATCACGTGGTGTGTAAAATAATGTACATAGGTGTATCGCAAGTACAGTACATGTTGTTCAGGCCATCCAGGTACGGAAATATATGACGAACGCATATATGTGTCAACTACAGACATATCATGCTGCTCCACCCATACATTCATCTTATGTGCCCATCTGAATGTGCGGATCTGCATGCACTGTACACCTACTGAACATGCAGTAAATGTATATTGTGTATATGTGAAAAGGGTCGGGTGGGGTGCGTCATACTCATCTATAGAAGCCACGTTTCACACTCCTGCAGGCATGTGCACGTCAAAGACGTCTATGCTTACGAGGGCGTCCACGTGCTGATAGGGGCCATATATGGAATGGTCATCCATATATGGAGCTGTGCATGAAACGACGTCCCTCACGCAAGGTCGTCTATATAAGGCACTTCTTTTCCAACACGTAGAAAAATGGCACAACGAAGGGAACCCAACTTCGGGCAGGAGGAGAGCCTGATGCTGGTGCGGCTGTGTGTAAGGCACCGGCACAGGCTCTTCATTCAGCACCATCACCTGCCCCCCAGGCTGCAGGCCATGCGAGCCTGGTCCCGCATCCGGGAAAGGTTAGAGAGGTAAGGTTATGGCCCAACCCCCCTCCCCTCCTGTACCTACACATATAACAGCTCCGTCATCAATGTTACCAGCAGTAACTGGAGTGTCCATGCAAGGATCATGAGTAATATAGGAACATGCACAATCACCAATAATTTGTATGTTATTGAAACGACCACCATTCCCACATCCCTACAAGAATGTATTTCGTTAGGTTAGGTATGTGACTATTCTATTAGTGTTATGTGACAATTTCGTTAGTTATGTGAAGGCCACATTTTCCAACCCCTCTTTGGAGCCTCCGAATAGTGGAAGCATGAGACCAATGAAACCTATACCATACTTTATAACATGGTCATGATAACACATATAAAGTAGTTTAACAAGCATACATTATAATGTATACAAACGGTACTGTCTGGCCTCATGCCCACCTCTCTGGCATCATCTGCATAGGAACCAACTCGGTGGCTGCTGTGGGTGCTTCACCACCCCACCCCCAATATCAAATATGTATGGAGGGAGGGGTCATCTCCACTGGGGGTTCCACCCCCCAAAATGGAAAAAAGGTGGCTCCTATGATTCACTACCAATGGAGGTGCCCCCCCCCCCCCAACACTGTAGACCCTCTCTCTCTGGTATGTGAATAGCAAATGAATGTGTGCAGAGGACAAAAAGGACCAACACCCCTGACCCCTGCTCTCCAAACTTATATCTTACAGACGCTTTGGAGTCCACCGGGACCTCGAGTCCCTGCGGAGGCGGTTCCGCAGGGTGAGGCGGGAGAGGCCCGACGTCATCCGGGCGGTGCGAAGGCACCTCAGGGCTCGCCGTAAGTATTCAAAAACAGGACACCTGTATAGATTACTACATACATTTCATGAATAAAGCAAATGTGTTGTACAATATCACTTCCCATGTGCCTAATAGCCACCTAGTAATACCATATCTGTCCCAGATCAAGGATGCAGGTTGCAGGGGTTCTCCCATGAGCGTGCTTGCAACGTCCGACCATCCCCCCGAGATGAATGAGATGATATGCCACACTTTACTATTCCCCTTACTGTGGTGGCTGATTAGTGTGTCCTGGTACAGTTGCCTGAGGCCCTACTTTTACTGCATGTTATGGCCTAACTCACATAAAAGAATTGTGCTCAACACCCTTCCCACTGCCCCCCCCCCCAATAACTCCTACAACAACTGCCCATCAACCCCTCGTTGCATCTCACAATGCAAACATGCTGGTCAGCAATGAATTTGGTATGGCAACATGTCCTGCGTGGTGTGTATCAGAGGAGGGTCCAGGGTTCTGTGTCATGTCATCTGATGCAGCTCATTCCCCATGGGCATAGGCTACGCCTTACCACACCCTGCCCCATCCCCTGCCTCACGCCACCCAGCTACTGCACTATGCAAGCCATGTTGTATGCACTGATCTCAATCACACTCCTTTTACAGGGCTCCACCAGCAGGAAGCCGAGCGGGAAGATGAGGAGGGCCACCACCTCCAGGAGGAGGAGGAGGAGGAGGAGGAGGAGCAGGAGGAGCAGGAGGAGGGGCACATGGAGGAGGAGGAGGAGCAGCAGCCAGGCCAGGAGGCGGCCCACCAGGGAGAAGAGGAGGAGGAGGACTCGGAGGAGGGAGTCCTCATCATAGACATTCCTGAGGACCCCTCCCCACCTGCAGCTCCTTATGAGGGCTCTCCCTCCCCACCTGCAGCGCCATCGCCTGGCCCACCTCCATCCCCTGGGCCAGCTTCTGTGTCCCCTGGCCCACCTCCATCCCCTGGGCCAGCTTCTGTGTCCCCTGGCCCACCTCCATCCCCTGGCCCATCTTCCGTGTCCCCTGGGCCACCTCCAGCCTTTGGCCCGGCTACGGTAGTGCGCCTCCTGCAGCAGCTGGTAGATGGCCAGCACCAACTTATAGTTGGCCAGCAGCAACTTCTAGTTGGCCAGCAACAGCTGCTGCAGGAGGTGACAGCCCTACGGCAGGGCAATGAGCAGCTCCAGGGCCCACTAAGGGTACTGCTGGGGCTGCTCATTGCCCTGCTACAGAGGGCCTTACTAAGAGGGCGTGGCCGCCCTTAATTTAAATAGGGGGGGCCTGTTGGGGTTGTGTGTGGGGGGGGGAGGGAGGGAAATGTTGGGGTTGTGTGTGTGGGTGGAGGGAGGGAGGGAATTGTTGGGGTTGTGTGTGTGGGTGGAGGGAGGGAATTGTTGGGGTTGTGTGTGTGGGGGGAGGGAGGGAATTGTTGGGGTTGTGTGTGTGGGGGGAGGGAAATGTTGGGGTGTGTGGGGAGTTGTGGGGGGGAGGAGGGCATTGTTGGGGTTATTTTGTAGGGGTGGGGGTGGGGGGGGGAAATAAATGTTTGTTATAATATAACTATCAGGGTGTGTGTGTGTGTGTTTGTCTCCCTTGTGCATTACATATCACCAAATGGTGCTGTTGAGTTGAGAGGAAGGAGGCAGCAATATGCATAGCATTAAATGTGCTGTGTGAATGAGAAGGTGATGTATGTCTGAGAATGTTGGCCAGACAGAACGCCACCTGTTCATTCCAACCTGCATGGCTATATATGTGCAGGGGGGTTGGGCCGGGGAGGCTGGCTGGATATTTGTGTTCATGAATAAAAATGGCCAGCCAGCATCTCTCTCTCCCTTCCTCCCTCCCCTCCACCATACTGACCCACAATACAGAGTGCCATCAATAAGAGATGAATATTGTACCACGTGTGATCTGCCAGGTACACACTTCCACATAACTCCAGGTACCACATACACAGTGTTTGCTGTCTGATGGACACATATCTTTACCCACAAGCCACATTGGTGGGGTGGGGGGGGGGGGGGGGCCCAAGAAGGACCTACAAACAGCTGGCTCATATTTTCACATTGAATACATCAGCTATGGTATATAATGCTGAGGAGCAAAAGGGAAACAATGGGAAACCCAATAGATGGATGGTTACTTCATCACAGTTGCAATGTAATACTTGTGTTAGGGAAGGGCACAAATAAAAATGGTGCTCATTATTTGCAGGTGTGATCACACTTTCTCCAGTAGTGAACCAAGGTGTGTTACATTCAAGTATTCTGGGTTTGTGTCCAACTTTGTCTCTGAAGTGACTTGCCTTAGGTGGGATTTGAACCAGCAACCTTATGATTATAAGGCTGGTGCTCTAACCACTAGGCCACAGCAGCCACCAGGCTTTATCCACCACCAGTTACTTTGGGTTGGTACCTGTACACACACCCCTTTCCCTCACCACCACGTCATAGGCCTCAGTGGCACTACCTGTAGCCACCTCGATCATTTTGTCCAGGCTACCGATTAAAAACAATGTAATGTGCATGTTCCCTACCCTACTACCTATGGAGCAATTTAGGAAGGTGTTGCATAAAGTGCTATACACATCCATTGCATTAATCATTCTCCCCTCCCCCGCCTATGGACCTTGAGAATGGGTGGCCACTTCATAAATGGGGACTGGGGTACACCACATAAACGAGGAAGATGGAAGCTACCGGGAACCAATACAGCACCTCCAACAGCTGGCCCACACCACTGAGGACCTGCCAACCCCACAGTACAGTGCACAGGAACCTGGTGAAAACAGAGCTACCTAACATCTGACTCCAGACTACATACATACAGTGAATGCACACTCCTTGACTATGAGCACAAAGAGAAGAAGTGGGTGGCAGACAAACGAGAGCTTACCATGAACGTCTGTTTCAAGACTGTGTAGTGCGCCTTTTATCTTCTGGAACATTAGCTGCACATCTCCCTGATTGAAATGACCCTTACCGAGGGGTGCTTGATTTGGGGTGAGTGTAGCAAATTCGTGGCCCCCACACACTGCCTGCTACAACCAGGCAGAGAGAATGGGAGAAAGGAAGGGAGCATCAGGCGATGTGGAAGAGAGGAAACGGAAGGCGTGGTGGCTGAGGGCCAACAATAATTTCCCCCCCCCCCCCTAAATACACAGGTGTACCCAAGCATGCTAAGTGAGGGTAAAACCCTGTAAATGATTATTACGAACAACCGGCAAGGTCTCAGTGCAGGAAATGGCAGGTAAAATGGCAATGAAGAAAGGGAAGGCAGGTGGAGACGCCCATACTTATCTACTCATAATCGAAACCATGTGTTCCTAATCGCTATCTGAGCTGGGCATGCTTAGGAATTATGTGTATAATTGAAAAAGTAGCGCCCAAATCAGAAACGCCTATTCCCCCGTCTCAATGGGCGTTCTTGGCGCCTATATAAACGCCCACTCCGTATTTTCGAAAACCCCATTGGTACAATGCCACCACGCATGCCGCCGACCCGGAAGGGTAATTTTCTCGAGGCAGAGGTGGAGCTCCTGGTACAAGAAATTGTACAGCGGCACCGGAGTCTGTTTGCTCCCACAGGGCAGAGGCTGGCAGCAACAGTAAAGCAGCGGGAATGGGAGGCAGTACGGGACAGCCTGAATGCTGTCTTCCATGCTGGGAGAGACGTGGAGGACTGCAAGAGGAAGTGGCGGAAGCTGAGGAGGGATGTTCGGAGGAAGGCAGGGGCCAATCCCCCAGGCAATGACACTGCCAACCTTACACCCATGGAGCTGATGGTGTACTCCCTCCTACCCCAGGAGGGCATCCACGGGATTGGCTCCATGGACACCTCGGGCCAGGCTGAGGACTCAGGTAGGTGTTTCATTATGCAGTTGGGGTATCTGTTGTGCTGCAGTACACTTGTGTTATAGAAGTTGGGGTGAGGGGGAGGGAGGTGAGGAGTGGGGGGCAGGAGGAGGGAGGTAGGTGGGGGTGGGGGGGGAGTATCTCTGGCTGTCTTTCTGTATATTAACAGGCCACCTTTATGATGCTGTTGTGACCTGGTAACCCCTACTCACTAGCTCTCTACCCTTACTCCCTATCCCTACCGTTGTCATTGGGTTTCCTCTTACTTGTCCTGTGTGCCCATATGTATAGAATTAATTGTAAGCTCTATTTGAGTAGTGGTAGTGGTCATGTGTATTATAGGAGCAAGCAGACAGGGTGGGTGCTGTGTGTGTGTGTGAGCACCCCCAATATTGAGGAAAGATCATGTAGCTGTGCAGGGAGGAGTGTTGGTCACTGGGCTTAGCACCCCCAATACTACTTTCCAGTTGGCTCCTATGGGTGTGTGTAGGTTACTACTGTGGCAGAACTCTGGGGGCCGTCCTTCCCTACTACTCCCTCCTATTTTCCCATTACCAAACTGTGCCTAGTTCCTCCTGTGACCTCTGTGCTCTACTGAGTGTGGGCCACATGCATTCAACTGAAGGAGCCTGTAATGGGGGTCATAAAGCAGTCCTATGCAGTTTAGCAAGTCAGTAGTAACACAACACATGCTGCAATGTTGTTCAATTTAACAATTATACAACTAACAGCTTGAGCACAACGTTGTGAGTGGTGTCCTTCTCTTGGCTGCTCATCCACCACCTCTACCCTGCTGCCTGCGGGCCTCTCTCTTTCGTACCCGTGTCAATTCCATTCCTCCTCACCATCTCTTTGCTGGGTCATCAGGTTGGGGGACATACCAATGTATATGAATGCTGAAAGACAAAAGTGGGTTATTTGCACCAACACTATTCCTCACTCTTGTGCTATACAGGTGAAGACTCAGAGGAGGCTGGCCCTAGTGGCCTGCAAGGCCAACGCCCTACACCATCCGTCCAGCCTCAACCTCCACAGCCTGCAGCACCAGCAGTCCAGCCTCCACCACCTGCACCAGCTGTGCATCCTCCGCGTCCACCACCACCTGCACCAGCTGTCCAGCCTCTACCACCACCAGCTGTCCAGCCTCTGCCACCACCACCACCACCTGCACCAGCTGTCCAGCCTCTGCCACCACCACCACCACCACCTGCACCAGCTGTCCAGCCTCTGCCACCACCACCACCACCTGCACCAGCAGAGGCCGCACCTCCAGCACCGGAGGACTTTGTTGAGGAGGAGGAGGGCCCAGCTCCCCGCCAGAGGCCATCCGGCCAAAGGAGGCAACTCCTGCGGCTGGCCACGGAGCTACTCCGCCACAACGTGCGCTTGGAGGAGTACCGCCAGCAGAAACTGGAGCTGCAGCGCCAAGCACTGGAGGCACAGCAGCGAGCACACCAGGAACTCCTCCAGGCGCACCGTGAAGGCCACCAGGAGGTGCTCCAGCAACTGAGACGGCTGGAGCAGAGCATCCAACACCTGCGCCCTCAGGGCACCGCGCCTACTCCAGCCCCCGTGCTGCTGGAGCAGCCCCTGCCATCAACATCTTCCTCCACTGACCACCAGCAACCACCAGCTAAGAGGTGGGCATTGCGCTCCTCAGCCTCCGCACCCACTCCTGCAGCACCCGCGCAATCTGCTCCCATTCTGGGTCCTGTGGCCAGACCACTAGAAGCAAGAAGGTGGCCCGATTTCCACGGTGCAGCCGAAGCCGCAGGCTGCCAGTGGGGATAGGGAGGAGGACACTGGGAGCAGCAGCTCAGAAGAGACTTCCCATGCAGCACCAGCTGCAAAGGAAGGGCGTGGGAGGGGTAGGAGGGGACGGGGGAAGGGAAGGGGAAAATGATTGGACATGCTGTAGGGTGAGGGTTGGTGGGAGGGGGGTGGGTGTGGGAGGGGGGTGGTGGTGGTGGTGGTGACCAAACACATATGCACTGTATGTACAAAATAAATGTTCACTTACATTCACCTAAAACTTGTTTCAATGAGTCTTTGTCTTGCTCTTACGCCAAGCTGGTAGGCATTGAGCTCTGCTCTGTGGGCTGGGGGTGGAGGGGGCTCCTCTTCCAGCTCATCTGGGGCCTCTTCTGGTGGTGGCTGTGGCTCCTCTGGGAGAGGCTGTCCTCTGCGCTGGGCCAAATTGTGTAACATACAGCACGCCACAAAGATCTTGGCCACCTTTTCTGGACTGTAGAGCAGCTCTCCTCCAGACCGGTCCAGACAGCGGAAGCGGTTTTTCAATAAACCAAAGGTGCGCTCAATGATCCCCCGGGTGCTGCAATGTTTCCTGTTGTAGGTTTCTTCTGGCCCTGGTTGTGGGTGGATCAGGGGGGTCATAAGCCATGTCCTTTGCGGGTAGCCTCGGTCACCTTTGCAGAAAAGCAGAATGAGATAGATGAGTGTGTATCGCTTGGAGCAGGTACAGGGGGGGCGGGGGGATTTGGATAGTGGGTTGTGGTGGAGGAAGCCAGGGCGGAGGGTTGGCCAGTGGAGGAGGTCTAGTATGGGTGGTACATGCATGTTGCACTTACCTAGTAGCCATCCACCAATGAACTCCCCTCGCTCGAACCTGCGGAAGATGCCCGAGTGCTGTAGGATGTAGGCATCGTGGCTGGAGCCGGGGTACCTGGCACACACGTCTAATATCTCCCCCTGGGCATCACATACAACTTGCATGTTCATAGAATGAAATGCCTTCCTATTTCTGTAGGTGGCTTCGTGTGCCCGGGGGGGTCTGAGGGCTACGTGTGTGCAGTCTATCACACCGATGACCGAGGGGAATCTAGCAACAGCATAGAAGGCGGCCATGTTGTTGTGCAGGGCCTGGGGGGTGGTGGGGAAAGTGATGTAGTGTGAGGTGTGAGTCATGAAGGCATCCAGGAACTGGGTGAGACAGTGTGAAATAGAAGCCTGGGTGAGGCCTGTGTTAGCAGCTAATACGGATTGAAAACTGCCAGTGGCCAGGACAGAGAGAGCGGAAGTGATTTTGAGGTGGGCAGGGATGGGGTTATTCCTACGTGTCTGGGGCTGAAGGAGGGGTGTCAGCTGCTCACACAGCTGACGAATGGTGGCCCTATCAAACCTGAATCTTGTTAGACACTGCTGGTCAGTGAGTTGTAGGAAGGTGGTGCGGGGCCTAAACACTCGGGGCCGTGAATACCTCCTGCGGTGGGTGGCCTCTTCGTGTAGCATGCATGCCACAAGTGCATTAAGTGCATCCATATCCCCACCACCAGTGCAAGTATTAGGACTAGTAGTCAAACAAACAGCAACACACACAGATCTGTCACTTCCAGCCACCACGCCCTCTGGCCACTCACTCGCCAAACAGTACAGGCACACAGAGACAAACGGAGGTCAGGGAATAGAGTATACACGTGGGAAGAGTGAATGGGGAGGGATAGGGGGAGGGGAAGGGGGCGATGGAGCAAAGGAGTAGGAGTAAGGAACAACGGTGAAAGGGTAAGACACAAAAAGAGGCAGGGCACACAGACGACCGTCACAGGTACTCAACACGCTCGGCTTTCTCTCTGCAACCACCACTTCAGCTCTTCCACCAACAATATCGCCACTCTCCAACTACACACAATCGCTAATGGGTCTAAAGACGCTTTCCCCCTTGCTCTGGTCGCTTTTATTTCGGGTCCATCATATTACGCCCATCTTCCCGCTCAACCAGAGCCATTTCGCTATTCGTTATACGTTGTACCCGTCCACGTCGTATCACCGCCCCTAACACGCCCCCGACACGCCTCTTATTTGGGCGTTTTTACGTCCACGTACGAGCGACACGGGCGCACTGAAACATTGCTTTCGATTATATGGATTTACTCGTTTTTGTGAGATTAACGTCCATCTCCCGATTTAGGTCGACTCTTGGGCGTTTTTTTCGTTCGATTATAAGCAGGATAGTAACATAGTAGATGACGGCAGAAAAAGACCTGCACAGTCCATCCAGTCTGTCCAAGAAGATAAATTCATATGTGCTACTTTTTTATTTGTACTGTCCTCTTCAGTGCACAGACCGTATAAGTCTGGCCAGTCCTATCCCCGCCACCCAACCACCAGCCCCGGCACAGACCATATAAGTCTGCCCAGCACTATCCCCGCCACCCAACCACCAGCCCCGGCACAGACAGTATAAGTCTGCCCAGCACTATCCTCACCACCCAACCACCAGCCCCGGCACAGACCGTATAAGTCTGCCCAGCACTATCCCCGCCACCCAACCACCAGACCCAGCACAGACCGTATATGTCTGCCCAGCACTAGCCCCGCCTCCCAACCACCAGCTCTGCCACCCATTCTAGGCTAAGCTCCTGAGGATCCCTTCCTTCTGCTAAGCAACCACATTTAGGACAGCCTTTTGTGCAGTCCTGTCTGGTCGCTTAGGAGTCCTTTTACTAAGCTGTGGGGGAAAAAGGCCCTGTGGTAGTGGTGGGGGCTGTCTTTCCCGTGCGCCAAGACCCTTTTACCACAGCTGGTAAAATTCCTCCCCCCCCCCCAAAAAAAATGGCTACGCGTTAAGATAACTTACCACATGGCCATACAGTGGGGAGCACTTACCGCCAACCCATTGAGGAGGCAGTAAGGGTTTTCGTGGTAGCCTGGCGGTAACCGGGCAGTGTGCAGCGATGCCAGCTTACCACAAGATCAGCACCACACTAGGGAAAAGAAATTTACCAGCGTACCATAAAAGGCGCACGTGCCAGCCGCACCTACCACCGGCGGCCATGTTGGGCTAGCGGTAGTTCTGTTTTAGCGTGTGGTAAGCCTGCATTGGGCTTACCGCCCCAACCTAATGTCGCCAACTTCCACTCCCAATTCTGTTCTGATTTAAATACCAACCTCCCATCCTTCTCTTTCCATCTCTCCTTAATTTTATCCCTCCTTACCCTTTCTCCCAAATTACACTATCCTATCCTGTCTACCCTGTTTTATCCTAGTCTTATATTATCTAGCTCAACTTATCATACACTACTAAGTCCAACTTTACATTGTTTTACTACTGTTTTATTAAAATTCTATTAACTTTGTATTTCAAATTACTATGTAAGCCGCATTGAGCCTGCATTGTGTGGGAAAGCGCGGGGTACAAATGTAATAATATAATAATAATAATTGTAAAAGACCCCCCTTAGTTATGCTGGCACTGGCACTACACTGCCCAGTTTTGACATGGTTGATTAGAGGCAATATTCAGCCAGCCTACTCCACATGGTTAAACCCTTTTGAATACTGGACTTATATATATATATATATATATATATATATATATATATATATATATATATATATATATATATATATAATAACATCGAATGGTCACCGATATTACACAATCACACATAAATTGTGAAACTTATTTTCTAAAAGGCATATCTTCCTATACATCTCAATGAATCTTACAATAGCTGTCAATGAGACCTTCTTTCCAACCTACATATAATAATGGGAATTATATTTGAGTCTTTCTTATAAACAATATATTATTTAGTTCAATAAACCATGATAGAAATATATTAATTTTACCTTTCAGCAAGTAATACAAAAATATGATGTAGTTACCTGTGCAAAATCTCTGACTGTTTTTATTAAACACATAGATTAATAAACCATCAAAAGAATCCATAAAATATGTACTACTGGTAGTCATTTCTTATATTTTCATCCTTCCATCTCCAAGAACTGAGCTCTCTGTACAACATGATTTGGAGTTATTGCATTATATAGTTCAAACTAGATCATGTCAATTATGATATCTTCAATTCACCTCTCTTGTAAAGGCACAAGAGTTCTCAGTACAGCATATCCAGACTCATACCTCCATCTACCCTCAATGCTCAGGGGTTACACCAAAAGAACATGGCAATTTGCAAGTCATATCTCATATAAATCCTATCCAACCAAGCACTAAGAATACATTTTAAAATAGTTAGATACCTCCCAAATAAAAAAAGGATTAAATATCCTCTTTAAAAGTATTACCATCTAATTTTAATGAACTGTATTGCTCAGCTGTTTGTTTTATAAGTATGCCCTTAATAGGGATTTGGGGTTTGAACCGGGGTTGGGGAAAACTCTTGGTGAGATTAAACTCCATTGGAAGACCCCCAATATACTTTTTTTTTTTTGCATATCAACAAGCTAGGCACTATTTTTGCGAGAGAATCAAGCAAGACTTTGGAGGGGGACAGTTTTCCATCTGGTACAAATTGCATAGGGAAGCCAGAAGAATGTCATCCTTCCAATATCTTGCAGCCTCCGATTTAGGGGAACCACTAACTGTGGAAGACATGAAGTATTTATTTACTCTTGTGAGGAAAATATATAAAAATGTATCCGCTTAAGAAACTCTTTTGCACATGCTGATAGAATGATAACACCTACAGACCTATCGGGCAACCATATTAAAGGCACTGTTCCCTCTAAGCTGAGCGGGTGTCCTCCATCTGCTAGTAGGGGGTGGTCCTTCAATATTGTATTTGCAATTGCTAGGGACAGGCAGATTCCCTGGAGTCCTGCAGAGTTTGCCATTCCCTCACTATTGAAAATGTAATAGTGAAACAGCACCCCCCAGTGGCAGGACAGTAGATGGAGGACTCCTGCTTAGCTTAGCGGGAACAGTGATTAAAGGGATCCAAAGTACGCTCCAGTTTTCTGTGCAGTAGTCATATAGTACACTTGTTTTGGGAGATGACAGATCTTTGGTAGGGAAGCACTCTATAGGAATGAGAAAGTTTATATTATTAACATTAGTTTTGGCCAAGAAGGGAATATTTTGCTATTGGATAGATGAGGCCCCACTGCCAGTTGCTTGGTGTGAAGAGAGCATGACACTGGATTTTAGGTGAGGAGAAGCAGGGAGAAATATGTTGAACCCGTTTGGGGTGGGGGGAGAAGCGAGAAATATGTTGGACCCATTGAATGGGGGAGGGAGGAGGATATATGCTGGACTATGTAGGTGGGGAGAGGACTTCTAGAAGGGGATGTGCTAAATCCGGGGGGGGGGGGGGACTAGAGAGAGATAGAAATGTGCTGGGCTGGAGGGATGCAGACATGTGCAGGGCTAGAGAGGAGGAGGGGGCTGGAAGGAGATGGACATGGGCTGGGCTGGAGAGGGGGCTGGTCTGAGGAAAGGTCCTGCAGCAGTGACTGAGGAGTTATCTCCACACTAGAAGAGAAAGAATGGAAGGTTTGGTGAGAAAAGAAGATGAGAAATTGGGTGAAGGACCTTATCAGCCTAAAGGTCTGGAGAACATGTCTTCTACTTCAGAAAAGCTGAATAGCAGCATCAGAGTGGTATAATATCACTCATATTTTTTATCCTACTTAGATTTTTGCTCCTGATTGTGATCTGGTTGTAGTTGTTCTGCACTCCATCTTTACACTGATTTTCTCAGTAATCTATTTTCTCTTAGAGAGCCATGAAAGTCTGGACTGGATTCTTTTTGGAAAAAAAAATGAGACTGTGTGGATCTGCAGGTAGAAAAAGCTGAAAGAAGTTCCATAGGGACCAAATCAGGAGTTCTCAACCCAGTCCTCGGGACACACCAAGCCAGTCAAGTTTTCAAGATACCCATAATGAATATGCATTAGACCGATTTGCATACAAGGGGAAATGGCGCAAGTAGATTTATCTCATACATATTCACTGTGGATATCTTAAAAAACAGACTGGTGGGTGTGTCCTGAGGACTAGAATGAGAATACCTGGCCTATAGAGAAAGATTATAACCTCTCTCTCCCCCCTCCACATGACCCAGGAGATGGAAAGAAAGGAGAGTTATCCCCTAACCCTACCAGCACCTTCATGATCTGCTCAGGAGGTACCCCAGGGTTACATAAGAATTTCAAAATTGTAAACCATTCTTTTATATCCTGTTACAGGCTTCAAGTAAAGGGAAGTGGGAATATATCCACCCTAAATGGAAAACAGATACATACTTGTGTACTACTCATCTGTAATGGTGTCATTTTAAAGTTACCAAGTTATTTAACATAATCTAATTAATTACAGTTACAGAGATTGCCTTGTTCTTGCTTCCCCTAGTGACATCAGGTACCATCAGAGATTACAAACCATCTGCTCGAAAGTGATGGTGGAAATATAAAATTGATATAAGCAGCTAAAGGACTGAACTTCTAATGATAGTGTAAGAATATCAAAATGAAGTATCACTATATTGAGAGCATCAGAAATCAGAGATTCAAAATGAAGATTATGGGGCTTGCAAATGGCCCCCAGTCAGTCCAAACCTTGCAACATAATTTCAATCATAAACCCTTTTGCAGTTTGTGCCCCATTATACAGTGTCCAAATTTAAAAAAAAAATGTCCATGCTTGGTGTAAACAACTTTTCGTGAAACCCATAATTCAAGCATCAAATCGAATGAAGTTGAATAGCACTTATCTCGATCCTCGCTGCCCAGATGTTGTTCATGAAGCCCAACACCAACATGTTAAGGGCTATCGCTGCCTCTTGCACAATAATGGGTGTTTTGGCACAGTTGGCCTGTTTCTAGGGCAATGATCACACCGTCAGTACAATTTCAAAGCTGCTGAGTAAAGACCCCTAGAGCAACCAGCCCGATCAGCAGAACACACCCAGGAATGTCCTCGTACCCTCCCGGAGGATGGAGGTTTTCAGGTATGTTCTACTGATCAGACTGATTACTCTAGAGGTTCTTTACTCAGCTGCTTTGAAATTGTACTGAAGATGTGATCATTGCCCTAGAATCCGGCAGACTCTGTTGAAACACCTGTTATTGTGCAAGAGGCAGTGATAGCCCTTAACATGTTGGTGTTGGGCTTCATGAACAACATCTGGGCAGCAAGGATTGAGATAAGTACTATTCAACTTCATTTGACTTGATGATTGAATCATGGGTTTCATGAAAAGCTGTTTACATCAAACACGGACATTTTTTGAATTTGGGCACTCTAAATCACATTGTTGTATAATGTGCACAATTAACCTAATTTTACATATGGTGTTCAAAATTGCACATGGAAATTTTGGCGTGTGCCCAATTTCTATGTGCAATTTAACTGAATAACAAGCCAATTAACGCCGATAATTGGATGCTAACGATGAAATATCGGTGCCAGTTGGCATTAATTAAAATGTATGTGTACATTTTTAGGTGCTGGGATCCACACGTAAATTTTATGTGTGGATCCGAAAAGGGGGCATGGCCATGGGAGGGGCATGGGCAGATCAGGGGCATTCCTGGAATTTACATGCAGTTTATAGAATAAGGGAGATCCCTGCACATAAAATTCTTGGGCCTATAATTGGGCACAGATCCCAGCGCAAAACAGTGTTCTATAAATGGCGTCCAACTCTGAGCACCGTCTATAGAATAACGTGCAGTGAGAAATTTTTATCAGTGCCGATTTTTTAGGGGTCATATATAGAATTTTGACCAAAATGTAAATGGGCCTATGATTGAAATTATGTTGTAAGGTTGGACTGGTTGGAGGTATCTGCCCATTTGAAAATCCCATAATCTTCATGATACTTTATGATGCTCTGTGGCTATAGTGAGTCTTCTTTTTTGATATTCAAACACTTCTATTAGAGGTCCAATCCTTTTGCTCTTTATTTTGGTTTTTACAGATTGGTGATTCGTCTTTGTTGGAACGTCAATGGAAACATAAAACTGACCACAGGCCAGTCTGGAGGTATGGAATGTGGTCTGTACATAAACACAAAACAGCTTGTGATGAATTTGTCCAATATAAAATTTGGTGACTAATTGCAGCTTAATTTAACCCCTCAGGTTAGATACTCCCCCCCCCCCCCCCAGTTGAGTACTGTAGGTACATGTTCAGCAGGTAATTCATATATTCTTGATTTATCTGTGTATTGTTTTTACCTAAAAGTAGGAATTTTAAGTCTGGTATCATAAATACACCTTTCTATAGACACATTTTCCTATGAAAGAAATCATTAACATCAGTCAGATTGCTGGTAAGACAGCGTTTTAAAAAGCTGAGGGAACACATTAAAATAAAACTAGGAGATATAAGACTCTCCTAACAATAATATACTCGTTAGTGGCTTGTAAACCATATATTATATTGCAGAACATCAAATCATTTAAATTTAGAGGCTTAATTAAGTCCAGTCTGGAGCTCTTTCACCACAAATGAAATGCTCTAATCAAAAGAAGAAATTTAGTCTGATTTCAACTTAACATGTCTGTAGAGTCTACAAAATGCTGCTTAAATTTAATTTAGGTTATTTACCTAATGTTCTCATTAGTACTGTGTGCTCTGCTTCAAGTTTCTTAAACTGCTTATGAGGAGAAGGTAGTGGATAATGAGCAAACAACAGTTCTTATGTACTTCATAAGGATATGAGCAATTCAAATAAGCCGTTGAACTCAGTGACAATAGCTCTACTTTCTTGACACTGAGGCGTCCCTTCCATCCTAAAAATTCCCCTGGGCAGAACCATGGCATCATTTAAAAGCAAGTGTACTAATATGTGAGCGATAACAGAATTGCACGGCAACCACCATCCCACTAACTTAGGCTTAAATATTTGCTAATGAAAGGTGACCTTTCTGTAGGATACTTATACGCTTATTTTCAAAAGAGAAGGGCGCCCATCTTTCGATACATTGGGAGATGGGCACCCTTCTCGCAAGGCCGCCCAAATTGGCATAATCAAAAGCGATTTTTTGATACCCTCGACGGCTTTCTGTCACAGGGGCAACCAAAGTTCACGGGGGCGTGTTGGCAGGGTAGCAAAGGCGAGACTGGGGCATGATTAGGAGATGGGCGACCTCGGCCTATAATGGAAATAAGAAGGGTGTCCCTGACGAGCACTTGGCCGACTTTACTTGGTCCGGTTTTTTTTCATGACCAAGCCATGAAAAGATGCCCGAACTGAGCAGATGACCACTGGAGGGAATCGGGGATGACCTCCCCTTACTCCCCTAGTGGTCACTAACCCCCTCCCACCATAAAAAAACAGGTTAAAAGTACTTTTTTGCCAGCCTCTATGCCAGCCTCAAATGCCATACTCAGGTCCATCGCAGCAGTATACAGGTCCCTGGAGCAGTTGTAGTGGGTGCAGTGTACTTCAGGCAGGCGGACCTGGGGTGGGGTTGGGGGGCTCAGCACCCAAGGTAAGGGAGCTATGCACCTGGGCGCAATTTCTGAAGTCCACTGCAGTGCCCCCTAGGGTGCCCGATTGGTGTCCTGGCATGTGAGGGGGACCAGTGTTCTACAAATGTTGGCTCCTCCCATGACCAATTGGCTTGGATTTGGCCGTTTTTGAGATGGACGTCTTTGGATTCCATTACCGGCGAAAACCAAGGTCGGCCATCTCTAAGGGCGGCCATATCTAAGGTTGACCCAAATGTTGAGATTTGGGAATCCCTGACCGTATTATCAAAACAAAAGATGGACGCTCATCTTGTTTCGATAATACGGTCGGGGACGCCCCTTTACGGGGCCGTCCTTAGAGATGGGCGCCCTCGTTCGATTATGCCCCTCTTATTCACCCAGAGCTAATATCAGGACTCACTGAATAGAATGCAAAGACCACTTCCAAAGAAGTGCTTCAACCATTGATCCAACAGTCACTCCAACAACCCTTCAAGACTGTGTTTAAAAAATATATATATATTTGTTTTTCAAGTCATCCGCAGTGAGAGAAATGCCACTTTAAACTTCATTTGTCTTTTCTAATTATAAACATTTCTGAGCATTATGTTTATACAAATGTAAAAGGTTAGTTGAAGGCTTTGGACTGTAGGATCCTTGGAAAGATACTCAAAAGAACTTATCCAGATCATGGCAGTGATATTGAGATGCCTGCCCTATCTCTAGAGTTTCAGTGACACTATCCTCCAAATGCTGTATACGGTTCCAAAAGGTCAGTGCTGGAATTTGCACATGGATGAGAGATCCGTGTGTACCTTAATTGCTTAATTAGGTCAATTATTGGTCACATCAAAACCCAACTCCCTTTGCTTATCAGCTGAAGCCCTAACTTTCCAGCCCACTGTCAGTATGTTCAGTTAATACTTTTGCATCTTTTGGAACGGTACTCTACTAGAATACGAATGTACATTTTAAAACAGAAAATGGAGAAGTTGCTCTATCCTATTCACTGAAATATGACAGAATTTTATTTCCCTGGCACTCCTTGATGTAACATTTATCCAGTCATTATCGGGGTAATTGAAATCACCCATTATTATAGCATTGCCCAATTTGACAGCTTTCCTAACCTCTGTAAACATTTCTTCATCCAGCTGTTTGTTCTGTCCCGGCGGATGGTAGTAGAGTCCTACAAGAATACTCATTCCCTTCACACATGGAATTTCTATCCATAATGATTCCACGCTGCTATCTGTGACATGTAGAATGTTTATTTTATTTGACTCAATTCCCTCTTTAACATATAGCACAACCCCCCTCCAATTTGATCCTCTCTATCATTGCGATACAGTTTGTACCCTGTTAACACAGTGTCCCATTGATTGTCCTCTTTCTACCAAGTCTCTGAGATGCCTATTACATCTACCTCATTGTTTAGTGCTATACATTCTAACTCTCCCATCTTATTTTTAGGCTTCTAGCATTTGTATACAGGCACTTCAAATTGTGTTTTTTCCTTTGATCTACAAGCTGCTTAGAAGTTGAAGGGGATAATGCGTATCCTTTATCCTGCTCTCTCATTAAGCACACCTGGCTTACTTTAAAGCATTGTTGAAACCTCTCTACTTGGATTCTCTAAATGTCCTGTTTCAATAGTATCTGGAATTCGTTGCCAGAGAATGTGGTAATGGCAGTTAGCTTAGCAGGCTTTTAAAAGGGTCTGGACAGCTTCCCAAAGGAAAAGTCCATAGACCATTGTTAAATTGACTTGGGGAAAATCCAATTTCTGGGATAAGAAGCAAAAAATGTATTGAGCTTTTTTGGGATCTTGCCAGGTACTTGTGACCTGCATTGGCCACGGTTGGAAACAGGATGCTAGGCTTGATGGACCTTTGGTCTCTCCCAATGTGGCAATACTTACGTTCTTATCCTTCAAGGATAATCCACACAGAGCCATGCGCTCCAGGGCGTCTGTCGGCTTTTTCCCCCATTCTAGTTTAAAAGCTGCTCTATCTTTGAGAAGTGGAGTGACTTAGTTGTGGTTTTTTATGCCTGGTAATAAGCTTAATAGCCGTGTCCTGAACAAGTTGTAGGTGACTCAGTTCACGCTGAAGGAGACCAGTATAGAGAGAGTTACAATAGTCCAATTGGCATATAAGAGTGAACCAGGATAGTTAATACAGCGGGAAAGAGAAATGGTCTAATGGACCTAATATACCTAAGGTGAAAATAGGCGCGACAGAATTGAATCTTACAAAACACCAACTAACTGTAGTTTTTCCCATCAATTAACACCAATAAGTAGTTGTGGTACCAATTAGCCAATTACACTATGCGTATAACTTTAAGCATTCCTTAACCTATGCACATAATTTTGCAGGCTAAGCATAAAAATTGGGTGAGTAGAATTAGGGTGTGTGTGTTTAGAAGTGCTGTGTGTGACATACAAAAAAAATATCGAAATAATTTAAGGGGCCCTTTTACTAAGATGCGGTAGGGCTAATGCGTGGGTAGCCATGTCAAATCAGCACTACCGCTGGGGTAGCGCGGACGCCCGCAGTAATTCCAAAGTTGGCATGTGCTGTTTCCCCACAGTAGAAAATAATTTTCTATCTTCTACCATGCGGGGTGTTCTTGGCTGTAATCAGCAACACGGCCACATTGGCATGTGCTGCATGATTATAACGCAAGTAGCGCGTGAGCCCTTATCGCTAGGTCAGTGGGTGGCAGTAAGGGCTCATGCAGTAAATAGCCGTGCGCTACTTTTAATTTTAGCACACGGTCATTTACTGTCCCATTGAAAAATGCCTTTTTCCCCAGCCACAGTTACAGGTGTCCTAGTATGCGCCAAAAAAAAATGCACCCACACTACCGCAAGCCACTTTTTACTGCAGTTTAGTAAAAGTGCTTTATGCAATCTTGCTAATGTTGACATCCGTAAAATAAAGATAAAAGGCCTGATATTCAAAATTAATTATAAGGATGGTGGTGCAGAGAAGGGAGACGAAAATGATAAAAGGGATGGAACGACTTCCCTATGAGGAAAGGCTGAGAAGGTTAGGGCTCTTCAGCTTGGAGAAAAGGCGGCTGAGGGGTGATATGATAGAAGTCTACAAGATAATGAGCGGAGTAGAGCGGACAGATGTGAAGCGTTTGTTTACACTTTCAAACAATAATAGAACCAGGGGACACAAGATGAAGCTAGAATATGGTAGATTTAAAACAAATAGGAGAAAGGTTTTCTTTACTGAGCGTGTAGTTAGACTCTGGAACTCGTTGCCGGAGAATGTAGTGACAGCAGCTGGCCTTACGGAGTTTAAAGGGGGATAGGACAGATTCCTGAAGGAAAAGTCCATTGAACATTATTAATTTTTATTTTTGGGGGGGTTTTGCCGGGTTCTTGAAGCCTGGATTGGCCACTGTCGGAGACGGGATGCTGGCTTTGATGGACCCTTGGTCTTTTCCCAGTATGGCGGTGCTTATGGGCTTATGGTAATATTGACTCCCCCCTCCCCGCACCATAATTCTTTGTTTCCATTTTCAGCAGTTATACACATAACTTTGCGTCTACGAGAGGCAGGGTTGTGCCAGCAAAACAGGAAGTATTCACCATTTTTTAATGTCCCCCAGATTCTATACAGAGTGGCTTAAGCTGCACGGAAAAATCTGGTCATATTCTGGATTTGTGTACGCAACTTAATTAGTTAACAAGCCAATCAGCACTGATAACTGCCAATTAACAAGCAATTGACATTAATTGGCATTAATTAGAATTTATGCAGAGAACTGTCTAAGCGTATTCTATAAAATGATGCGCATAAATTTTTTAAGTCACATAATTGAAAAGGGGCATGGCCATGGGCAGGTCATGGCTGTTTCTGAAATCTATCCATATTGTTACAGAATACACCCGGTCCGCACCTAATTAAGGTGTCAGTATTTACACCAAGTTTTACTTGGTAACTGCCTGCAACTAAATTTAGTCGTGAGGCATCACACGGATGGGCGCTTGGCGTATTCTATAAACTGCAGTGAAATTTAGGCCAGATATTTAGGCGTGATGTATAGAATCTAGCCCATATTGACGTATCTTATATACAAACCTTAACCTCGTCATTTATTAGCATTCCTTAAAACTTTGGGCCTGATAGTCAGCGAGTGGTGGTGAGCATTTACTCACCACCAATGGAGTTATTTGGGCACCAAAATTTGGGCACACTGCCAAGATGTGGACACAGCTTAATTTCTTAACTAGTCATTAACTATCAATATTTGGCTGCTAATAACCAATTATTGACGTTAATTGGTACTTATTGAAATTCACACATGCACTTGGCTGGATAGTATTCTGTAACACAGTCCATGTAAATCCCATAGCATTCAACCCAAAAGTAGGTATGGCTATGAGAGGGGATGGGCAGGTCAAGGTCATTCCGAATAGTTACGTGCATTTTTTACAGAATACTGAGTCTCCACTTTCAAGTTGGACACCAGCATTTATGCCAGGTTTCAGCAGGCATAAGTTGGGCACCCAAAATTATGGTGTAAGAATTGGCATTAAGCATTAGTCTATAAAGGGTGTATGCCAGTGTTTCCCAAGTCTAGTCCTGTTGAATATGCATGAAAGAGATTTGCATATAATGGAGGCGGTGTATGCAAATCAAGTTCATGCATATTCATTGTGGATATCCTGAAAACCTGACTGGCAAGGGGTACTCCATGACTGGACTTGGGAAACACTGGTGTATATTGATCTTTTTTGGTCTCCATTTTGGAGTGTCATTTACTAAATCTAGCCCTTAATTCATTTCTACAGCATTTCCAAGCCCAATGATGCCTGAGGTACAGAAGAGTGTGTCACTTCTGAAGCTCCCAAAAAGTGCCTTAGCAGAGGAAAAACTAGGTTGTTATTCCAACATTAGGCCACTCCCTCATATTTCAGTGTTCTTTTCAACTGGAATAAATCTACTGCCCATTCTCTGGCACAAATTGAATTGCTGAAGTGTGGAAGTGACTACCATTCTTTACAAGTCAAGCCACATCCCTAGGCTAACCAGTTCTCTTCTTTTATTTCTGCCCAGCACTGCTGACCATACTTCTTACACAGTCCTAAGCCATATTTCTCCTCTGACAATATTTTCAAAATGCACTGAAGTGTGCTGTGGCTTCTAGCACTCCTGACAAATTGAATTGATTTTTGTTAGGAAGTTGCCTGGCTAAAGCAGCTTGGCTTGCAAAAGCTGGTTCTAGCTAATACTGTATATTGTATAGGTCCACAAGGGGTTTTAAGCTATCAAACAGCCCAGCTGAATAACGTACACCCCAGCTCAGGGCTCGGTCCTGGCATCTTTCTTATTTAATCTCTTCCTGAGCCCTCTCACTTTATTAATCCAAGATCTTGGGCCTCACTGCCTATTACTACAGACGCTCTCTTAGTTCATCACACAGACTCCCTTGCTCCGGATTTATCATCCTTGCAGCCACACTGAATAAGATTTCAGACTGGCTATCTGACCATTTTCTCATCTTAAATCACTCCAGAATGGTTGCTGGATCTCTGGCCACTATCCTACTCTGACAATAGCACTTTCTCTCTGTAGCAGTCCACTAGCATTGGTCCTCAACTATAAATATCTTGGAATCATCACTGATAAGTTGAACTTTGACTTGCAAATGGCCGCTCTTGTAAATAGCTGCTTCTATGTATTAAGACAATTTCATGCTATCTGTTCTTTTCTAGACCACCCCTCACAGATAACGGTGCTTCTTGCCCTAGTACTTTCAAGGTTAGATTACTAACATTGTCTAGCGTGGAATTTCACAAGCTCTCTTATGCAGGCTTCAATCTGTGCAGAATACAGCTATCAGGATTCTTTGTCATGCAGGTAGGTTTGACCATGCTACTCCTCTTTTAAAACATTACCAATGGCTACCCATTGCCTACAGAATAAAATTCAAAGTCCTTATCTTAACTCATAAGACACTATACTCAAATATCCCATCTTACCCTTCCTCTTCAGTCATCCCTTATACCCCTTTTTGCACCCTTTGTTCTATTGAAGATCGGTAACTCTGTCATCCACTCATCTTCAGTCAACTCACACCTCTGTCAACTTTCACCTCTGTCTGTTTAGCACCATGTCTCTGGAATTCGTTCCCAAAACACCTACGCCTTGAATCATCTTACCCTAAATTCAAGAAGGCATTAAAGACACACTTGTTTTCTACTGCTTTTGATTCTTGATTCCATTAACCACCCAACCTACAAATACTACTCTCTCCACCAGGAACAATGTCAGCTACGGCTTTCCCTTTCATTACCTACTTCTTTTACTTTCCTCTCCTTTCATCTCTCCTTCTAATATTGTAGTTCCTTTCTAATTTCAAGTTAAGCATTTTAATTATTGTAGACCTCTTTGCCGTTACTCATGAAAAATGGTATATGAAGACAAATAAACCATAAAAGGGATGAATGATGCAAAGCATGAATTCTATAATGGCAGTTGTGGGCACAAGGTGCAACTGCCTTTACAGAATACTAGAGTAAGTCTGCATTTATGCACCTAACTTTAGTCTGGCGTAAATGCTTGCACCTAACTGTAGGCAGTTAGGTATATAAATGAAAGTATTCAGTAACCTGCGCATCTTACTTCCTCATGCACCCGAACCCACCCATGCCCCTCCTAGGTCCATACCCCTCTTGAAATTGCACACTCTGGAATTTGCACGCACAACTTATAGAATAGCAACTAAAGTCACTTATGCACATAACTGCTAATTGGTGCCAATTATAGCCAATTGGCTGTTAATGCCAATTAACAGCAAATGATTGAATTAAGTTATGCACGAATTGACCTTATTCCATAACTTGCACACACAAATTTGTGCACTAGTCAAAATTCTGAGCATGCAACTTTGTAGAATTAGGTTAGGACTAGATTCTCTATATCATGACTAAAAAATCAGCACCGAAAATAAATACACCATGGCGTATTCTATAAAGGACACCTAAATTTAGGTGTACTTTACAGAAAAAGACTAATTTTCTGTGTGATTTATTTATTTATTTTATTATATTTGTATCCCACGTTTTCCCGCATAGCAGTAGGCTCAACGTGGCTTACAGGTTCTGGAGAGTACCTACGCCGGGAATATATACAGAGTGGAAAATAGAGTAACAGTAGGTGCAAGGAAGCTGATAAGGTTCCAGAAAAGAGAATACAACTCGGGGATGAATATATAGTAGCATATAGAGAGAAGTAATCCCAATGAGGCTGATAAGTCTCCGGGGATGGGACTACAGCTTCTAGTGAGCAATACAGAGTAGGATAAGGGTAGAAGTACACTTAATTATAACTGGTAAAATAGGATTATGTGGAAGGGGCATTGTTGATTTCTTAGTTCGACAGATGTGATGCATTGTTAAAATCTTTTTGGAAATAAATTAAAAGTTAAAATAATTGTTCTAAGCAAGGTTTTTATGACCAGTGATGAACACCACGCCCCCAGTTAAAGCCGCCGAAAACTGAAAGTAAGCGGTCGGGCGTTTTGAGGTCTTTTCCTTGCTTTTTAGAAATATTTTGTCAAAATTAAACATCATATTTCCATATACATTTTATTGGATTCCTCTTTATATGTTTGGTGACCTTATACCTTGGAGTCCTGTATGGTGATCCTCCTATTATTGTTTACTCACGTGGTAAGTTAAGCATTTGCCGCATGGCTATTTCCTGGGGGAGCCTTTACCACCTGCTATTTGGGAGGTGGTAAGGGCTCCCACACTAACCCGGCAGTGAACGAGCAGTGGCACCAGGTAAGCCCTTGGTGCTAAAGAAATTAATTTATTTGTTGAGTGCCGGAAATAGCACACGGCACATACCGGCACTACCGCCCGGCTCCTGTGGTAGCCTACTGTAGGGCCAATTTGCCATGTGCCGTTGCCATGATAGTCCTAGCGGCTTTGTAAAAGGACCCCTTAGACATTTTGTAACTATGTTTCAAGGAGATGATTGCGCTCATCAGAGGATATCTGGCTGAAGTTCCCAGCTGTGAAAGACTCTCAATTATGCGACACAATACAGAAAACTATTTCAGGTCATTGCCCAATAATTTGGATTTCTTTACCTTCTAAATTGCACCATTTGTTTTCCTATAAGGATTTCAGAAAAGCTTTATTAAAAACATGTTTATTTTGTAAGACTGTTTAAAATTGATTTAGAATTCATGATGAGATTTCAACTGGGCTAAGAAATGTTTTCTTATGTGACAAAGTTTAATTGCAATGGACGGTGATTTATTTCTATATTGAATGTTAGTAATTGTGATATGATCGTCAGTGTAACTAATGAAGGAGGTGAATGGAAGGGATGTTTATAAAGAGGGCAAATCTATAAAGTGGTGCCTAGAGGTAGGCATCACTTTGATATACCTAAGGTGCCAAAAAATTGACAGGTAGGTGCCTAACCAGCTCATTGTCGAAAGAGAACGGCGCCCATCTTTTGACACAAATCGGGAGATGGGCGCCCTTCTCGCAAGGCCGCCCAAATCGGTATAATCGAAAGCCGTTTGACACCCTCGATGGCTTTCCGTCGCGGGGACGACCAAAGTTCATGGGGGCGTGTCAGCAGGGTAGTGAAGGCGTGATTAGGAGATGGGCGTCCTCGGCCGATAATGGAAAAAAGAAGTGCGGCCCTGATGAGCATTTGGCCGACTTTACTTGGTCCATGTTTTTTCATGACCAAGTCGTGAAAAGATGCTCGAACTGAACAGATGACCACTGGAAGGAATTGAGGATGACCTCCCCTTACTCCCCCAGTGGCCACTAACCCCCTCCCACCATAAAAAACAGGTTAAAAATACTTTTTTGCCAGCCTCTATGCCAGCCTCAAATGCCATACTCAGGTCTATCGCAGCATTATACAGGTCCCTGGAGCAGTTGTAGTGGGTGCAGTGTACTTCAGGCAGGCAGACCTGGGGGGGGGGGGGGCGTTAGGGGGCTCAGCACCAAAGGTAAGGGAGCTAAGCACCTGGTAGTAATTTATGAAGTCCACTGCAGTGCCTCCTAGGGTGCCCAGTTGGTGTCCTGGCATGTGAGGGGGACCAGTGCACTACAAATGCTGGCACCTCCCATGACCAAATGGCTTGGATTTGGCCGTTTTTTAGATGGACGTCTTTGGATTCCATTATTGGCGAAAACCAAGGCCAGCCATCTCTAAGGGCAGCCATTTCTAAGGTCAACCCAAATGCTGAGATTTGGGCGTCCCTGACCGTATAATCAAAACGAAAGATGGATGTCCATCTTGTTTCGATAATACGGTCGGGGTCGCCCCTTTACGGGGCCGTCCTTAGAGATGGCCGCCCCCGTTCGATTATGCCCCTCCATGTACACTAGGTGCTATTCTGTAAGGTAACACCTAACTACCATAGGGGTCCTCTTACCAAACCACATTAACAAGTGGCCGGCGCTGGTGTCAGCGCATGGGTTTTCTGTGTGCTGTGCACTAGTAAAATGGCTGCCTTGCCATTTTTTTTGTAATGGCCACATGCTAATTTCCATGGGAGTCCTTACTGCCACCTATTTAGGAGGTGGTAAGGGCTCCCGCGCTATTCCCATGCTAATCGGGTAATGTGCAGTAATGTGCCCACGTTACCCAATTAGCACAGACATACCTACTCTCTGCCCATGGGCATGCCTTGCATGCTAGAAAATAAAAAAAATATTTTCCAATGTGGGATTAGCACGCTCTAAGAAGAAAATTACCACTGGACACCTCAGTGAGCCCCCAGTAGTGCTATTTAAGCATGCAGTAGGCTCGCATTAGGCCTACCATGCCTTAGTAAAAGGTCCCCATAGTGCCTAAATGCAAGAGAGGTGAGCACTAGGCAGAGCATGGGTGGGCCTTGGGCATATATCCAAGGTATGCACATAGTTTATAGAATACTATAAGCTTTACAAGTCAAATACCGAACCACAGTTTGCCAACTTACACCTACCAATGACATGATGGAAGAGGAGGCACCTACACATGGACCCGCCAATGCTGACCTTATGTTATCTGGAGAGAGGCTGAATATCACCAGTTTCTTTAACTTAGGCTCTGCACCCAAACTACTACTAATCCCATAACATGTGGTCATAAGGACAAATAAAGTTATGCTTAAAGGCTAGCTTAAAGAAAATTACACCAGAAGTTAGAAAGGTACATGAAAATGATTTCAGCTAGGGTAGGAGTGGATAAGCAAATCCTGCTACAATATGGACGTATGTATTTGCCATTGTCCTAATACATATTCTACAAAAAGATCCATATTTAGAAAAGCCTTTTGTAAACTATTCAGTGAACTGGAAATGTCCCAACTTGGACACCCCAATTCCTACCTAGACGTCCTATACAAAGTTAGGCTTACTCGACATATAATCAGATAGATTCTGAAAATACTGATTTGCAGCTTCTTGCTGCAATAATCTACTTCTTAAGTAGAAGAAATGCTGAGTAATATATTATCTCAATGAGATAACCAGATCATTAAAGAGAAGAAATGAGATGCTGATTGCTATTAAGAAAATCCTCAGATGCTCATTGAAGGCTAACACTGTCTAGTTTATTGATGAAACAGCATGAAAACGCATCCTCTATCTTCTGGCACTACGGATAATTTTACTTTCCATATTCTGATGGAGTAAAATGGAGATGGGTGAAAGTTTGGGTCATGTGTGCCCAATCCCCTCATCATATGTTAGATATGGTAGCATATGTTTTCCTTTAGTGGAACAATCTGCATCCTGTTGTCATAGCAACTAGAGTCACTTGTAGACGCAATACTGGCGTTCCCATTACTGTTTGTTATTCTGTTTGCAACCACCATTCTTCCTCCACCTGTGTCTATTCCAACGGACTTGAAATTGAAAATCAAATCTGCCATAAAAAGATAAAGACTCATTTTTATGTCTTCCCGTAGCATTCTGTCCTTGCAAGACACTTCTGTATAAGAAATCCAGTTCGTATTTCATAAAGGCTTTTACTCATTAATAATGGGTTGGTTATTGTACAGATAGTAATTTCTTTAAAAAAAAAAAGGAAAAAGAAACCAAAAACAAACCAAAAAAATAATGAAATATGAAGGAAGTAATTTAATAACGGCTGCTGATGCACGATATTGGCATTAGCATGGCATTAGTTATTGACCCCAAATGAAACATACAGATACTGAAAAATGTTTGCTCTACAAGGTGGCCTGCACTATGAACAGCGCATGGGTTTCCCTGCAAGCCGAGGCCACTTTTAGCGCAGCTATAAAATGGCCGAGTTTTCATTTCCTCAATTAATGTCCAGGCGCTAATTTCACAATTAGTGCATGGCCATTAGGGCATGAGCTTACTGACACCTATTTCATAGATAGAAAGGGCTCATGCACTAACCATGTGCTAATTACTACTACTACTATAAATCACTTCTATAGCGCTACCAGTCGTACGCAGCGCTTTACAATTGAACATGATGAAGACAGTCCTTGCTCAAAAGAGCTTACAATCTAAATCAGGACAAATAGACAGGACCAAAAAGGAGAAGGGAAGGACAGACAGAAGGACACATAAGGATAAGATAAAAGTTACAAGTCAGGAGTCGAAAGCAGCACCAAACAGGTAGGCCTTTAGCCCGGATTTGAAGGCAGCCAGGGATGGAGCAAGACATAATGGCTCAGGAAGCCTATTCCAGGCATAAGGTGTGGCGAGATAGAAGGAGCGGAGTCTGGAGTTAGCGATGGAGGAGAAGGGTGCAATTAGGAGAGATTTGCCTAGTGAACGGAGTTCTAGGGAAGGAGTGTAGGGAGAGATGAGGGTGGAGAGGTAGTGAGGGGCTGCAGAGTGAATGCACTTATAGGTCAACAAGAGGAGCTTGAATTGTATACGGAAACGGATAGGGAGCCAGTGAAGTGATTTCAGGAGAGGGCTGATATGGGCATAACGACTTTGGCGAAATATTAGTTGTGCGGCAGAGTTTTGAACAGATTGAAGAGGAGAGAGATGGCTGAGTGGAAGACCTGATTGGTAGATGCACAGCAATGTAGTTGAACTAACAGATTAGCACTGGTCATGTCTACTCTCCACCCCCAAACATGCCCCCAGCGTTAAAAATAAAAAGTCATTTTTAGCAACAGGGAAGAATGCGCGGATGCCAGAACTACCACAGGATGCTTGAGCACGCCCCACGGTAGAGCATTTTGGCACACGGAAAACACGTGTTAGTTCTTACTACTGCTTAGTTAAAATGACCTTCTGTTTCTTAACTGTGCATCTGGAACAGTCTGTATTAACTGAATATAAAGTTGGTTTCTTCTCTCCTAATGTTTTTCCATGGAATTTTGCAACTTTCATCTGCAACTTTCTTTAAATTAGCCACCTTATTATCTAATTCCTCTTACTCTCTTACAGGAACAGGGGGAGATGGATGGGTGATCAGAGGGTGACAAAGCAGTATAATAATATGGTTTATAACATGATAGGAAACCAGCATCTTTGTTAAAGTCCTGTCTGGTGGGTGTCAAAATATTTCATCATTTTAACTTCAAAGGTTTTACCTTCCTGGATGGTGTTGAAATTTCCTTTTAGTATTCTCACTGTAAAGTCATTCATGCAGTGCTCTGGTATGGCAAAATGCTGTCCTATAGAGGTGTCACCCTAGTTAGCACTATGGTGTTTGAGGTGGTGTCTGTGTAGGTTAAGTCTTGTCTCTCTCCAACATAGCATCCTTCTTCACATTTCTTTGCATTGAATAATATACACTACATATTCTGTTTATCTTCAAATGCCTCTTCCAAGCAAGTTCCCTGTCTCCTAAAAATGATAATCATTCAGCATTGTTGGGAAAGTGATGCATGCACTCAATATTAATTTGATATATATATAAGTCAAATCTTAATGAGGCATCAGACTGAGATAACTGATGAATAAAGCAGTTCTGGAACAAATGTAACACCATTTGCTTGATAAGCCGCCTTCCTAAATGCTTTCGATTCTTATTGAACTGAAGTAATTTCTGTTACGGATGTGAAGAAATCTCTGAGGAAAATGTATTCATTGTTAGGAAATGATTCTTCCAGATGAGATGCTACAGAAAATAATCATGCAAGTGCACATATGGAGTAAGCAAAGAGAATATAAATTTCAGTTCCAAATTCAAGCATTGGGTTGAACGATCGCTACATTCAAGAAGCAAGTTTGGCTGGCCTGTTCCACTTTCATCTTTGAAATACAATATCAGACTCTTTCCAACTTATCATCCTCTTGTCATCCAATTTTTGGATCTGTGCCATTACCTACTCCCCCACCCTATTTTTTAAGCATAACAACTGTCATAGTACCATTGCAATCTCTAGCAGTAAATTTGAGAGACTGAGATCATACATACAGTGGAGGAGTGACCTAGAGATTAGAGCACTGTTCTTGACATACAGAGGTGCCCAAATCAAATCCCACTGCTGCTCCTGGTGATCTTGGGCAAATCACTTAACCTTCCATTGCCACGGTAAAAGGTGGCCTGCTGTAGTGCGAGCTCATCTTTTGAGCCTGTGCTGGGCCATTTCTTACCGTGTCTAGGGACAAGGGTCTTTTTTTAAGGGGCCAGAAAATGGATGTGTGCTAAAACTGAAACCAGCGCGCATCTATTCTTGGCCTGAGACCTTACCACCACCCATTGACCTAGCGGTAAGATCTCACGAGCTACCCACATGGTAAGCATGCAGTGCACACCAACTGCTGTTTACTGCAAGGTAGGGCCCCGCGGTAGAAAATTCAGAATTACCACCCAGGGCACGCGGTAGCTAGGCGGTAATGCAAATTTGGCACATGCTGGATGCACGTAAGCCCTTATATGCCTTTGTAAAAGGGCTCCAATTGTAAGCCCTCCAGGGACATGGAAATGTAACTCACCTTGAGTCTTTTCCATTGGTTCTTTTTTTTCCTCCATTATGGAAACCAAAGATAGGATTGGACTCCTGTTTTAGTAGTGGGTAAAATATTCTTTATGAATTCCCCTACTAGGAGGTTTAATGTTTCATTTGTTAAAAACGTTTTTTTGTAATATTGAGAATGGAGGTGGATGGTGTCTTTATCAACAAACATTTTGATATTATAGCACTGTATGAGTAAAATGCTCTATGTTGGACATACTACACTCCAATTTAAAACGAGAGTGATCGAACACCGTCACTGTATAACACACTTTAAAACAGAGGCACCTATGACATGACATTGTGTCCAAAAGCAACATCATTTTGACCAGTTGTTATGCATGATCATAGATCAAGTAACATTGGGCAAGAGAGGGGAGATATAAAAAGCATTCTGTGGTGAAAGGAACAACAGTGGATACATTTGTTACAGACAGTGGAACCGAAAGGTTTGAATCGCAACATAGAATGGAATGCTTATTATTGACGTGTCCTTGACCACTCCCCTAGATGGGATTATTATTCCCCTATTGGGTGAGACATATCATGGGATTGGTCTATGTAGAGATCTCAGGACGCGGTTCAGTTTAAAAGCAGTGACGCTGTTTCAACCTAGCCACGCCATCTTTGTGTAGTTAGCGATCACGATTACTACATTTTTGTTTTTCAAGTCCGGTCATGGATTTTTAACAGTGCCCTTCCTGAGGCAGCCAACAACTGGGTGAAATGAGGCGCACTTGTTGAAGGGAGACACGAGAAGGGAGACACGAGATGGAGTCATGAATGTATTGAGTATTTCAGGATCGTTTCCTCGATAGTACCAGGAATAGCCCGACTTGTACAAGTCCACTGACCAATTGGAGTTAAATTTGCAGTTGGACAGTTGAGAGATACCTTCACCAGGAGCCTAATATCAAAGATAAGTGAAAGTTTTCTGCAATTTCCATTTTTTGAATAATAGTATGACTTTGGACTGCAGGCTCTAAGTGGCGGGGGAAGGTTGAGGCTTTCTTGATTAGAGCGATAACGGGGAGGATCCTTAGTTTATAAAAGTTTAATTGTGAATAAGTTTCTGGGTAGTTTCCCGGTTTTTTGATTATGTGATTTTGGTCTCACTTTGTTTATTAGTTTAATTAGTGAAGGAGACAGTGAGTTTTTCAGACCACTCGTTTTTCTCACGTAAACGTGAGTTTTTTTGCATTTGGTCTTTTTTTCTCCAGTTCTCCTTTCACTGGGATCTATGATAGTACTCTACTCCTGACTTTAGTAGGGGTGTGATAAATACTTTTAGTATTTCCCCTATTAGGAGCTTTGAGGTTTCCTGTTGATTAATAAAGAAGACGGAATTTGTTGATTAAAATTCCTAATAACAAAGAGAGACATACACATAACATAATTTTCAAACTGTTTTTGATGTTGAACTATGCTGTATTAGTTTGAAAAACACCTAGTTTAATTTATGAGTAAAATTAACCTATTTAGAGACATTGACCCCTAAGAGAAACCATACTGCCATACCAAATATAAAACTCCAGGTCAAACCAAATTAAAAAAAAACAAAACAGACCAGCAAAGATTAGGAATATTTATTTCTGAGTGTGCATTCTGCTCTCCTATAGGTAAATACAAATCATTTCTATATGAATAAAGAACGGAATCCAAACAAAACTTAGCGGTGCACAGACAATTCCAGTAATGGGGAAGACTTCTACATAAGTACCGTATTTTTCGGACTATAAGACGCACTTTTTTCCCCCCATATTTGGGAGGAAAATGGGGGGTGCGTCTTATAGTCCGAAGGTAGAGATTTCCCTCCCTCCGAGTTCTGGATTGCCCGCCCGCCCTCCCCCCCCCCCCCCCCCCCCCCGGCCCTGTCACCACTTCTCCCTACTCACGCGATCTTCCCTGGTGGGAATTCTCGGCGGCCATTTTGAATCTCGCCGAGACCGTCAGGCAGCATACAGGAGGACGGAGAGCAGCGTGCTGGGCAGGAAAGAGGGGGCTCTTTCCTGCCCCAACGTCACTAGACCACCAGGGAAGATCGCGTGACATGAGTAGGGAGAAGTGGTGACAGGGCCGGGGGGAGGGCGATCCCGAACTCGGAGGGAGGGATTCGGACAAGACGCACCGGAGCACCTAGGTTTTAGAGGAGGGAAAAAGGAAAAAAAATGTTTCCTATTTCCCTCCTCTAAAACCTAGGTGCGTCTTATGGTCCGGTGCGTCTTATGGTCCGAAAAATACGGTACATAAGTATTGCCATACTGGGACAGACCAAAGGTCCATCAAGCCCAGCATACTGCTTCCAACAGTGGCCAATCCAGGTCACAAATGCCTGACAAGATCCCCAAAAAAGTACAAAACATTTTATACTGCTTATCCCAGAAATAGTGAATTTTCCCCAAGTCCATTTAATAATGGTCTAAGGGCTTTTCCTTTAGGAAGCTGTCCAAACCTTTTTTAAATTCTGCTAAGCTAACCACCTTCACCACATTCTCTGGAAATGAATTCCAGAGTTTAATTACATGTTGAGTGAAGAAACATTTTCTCCAATTCGTTTTAAATTTACTACTTTGTAGCTTCATCACATGCCCCCTAGTCCTAGTATTTTTGGAAAGCGTAAACAGATGATTCACGTCTATCCGTTCAACTTCACTCATTATTTTATAGATCTCTATTATATCTCCCCTCAATCGCCTTTTCTCCAAGCTGAAGAGCCCTAACCACTATAGCCTTTCCTCATAGGGAAGTCGTCCCAGCCCCTTTTCATTTTCGTCGCTCTTCTCTGCACCTTTTCTAATTCCACTATATCTTTTTTGAGATGCGGCGACCAGAACTGAACACAATATTTAAGATGAGGTCGCACCATGGAGCGATACAAAGGTACGATAACATCATCATTTCTGTTTTCCATTCCTTTCCTAATAATACCTAACATTCTATTTGCTTTCTTAGACACAGCAGCACACTGAGCAGAAGGTTTCAACATATCATCAACGACGACACCTAGATCCCTTTCTTGGTCCGTGACTCCTAATGTGGAACCTTGCATGACGTAGCTATAATTCAGGTTCCTTATTTCCCACATGCATCACTTTGCACTTGCTCACATTAAATGTCATCTGCTATTTAGACGCCCAGACTCCCAGTCTCGTAAGGTCCTCTTGTAATTTTTCACAATCCTCCCACAATTTAACGACTTTGAATAACTTTGTATCGTCAGCAAATTTAATTTCCTCACTAGCTACTCCCATCTCTAGGTCAATTATAAATATGTTAAAAAGCAGCGGTCTCAGCACAGACCCCTGAGGAACTCCACTAACTGCTACTCAGTAGACTCTGCTTTGTATTGATTCAGAGGACAATTTTTTATTGCATAGTATTTTGTTTATTATTTTACGTATGTACCCTTCCCTTATTTGACCCTATTTATTAATGTCTTGTAAGCCACATCGAGCCTGCTTGTGTGTGGGAAAATGTGGGATACAAATGCTGCAAATAAATAAATAAATAAAAATGGCCTGCAGTAGTGTAGGTGTAGGTTTTGGGCGCGCACAGATCCATTTTTCAGAGCGCCTGCAAAAAATGCCTTTTTTTAAATTTTTGCCGAAAATGGATGTGTGGCAAAATAAAAATTGGCATGTGTCCATTTTGGGTCTGAGACCTTACTGCCAGCCATTGACTTAGCGGTAAGATCTTTTGTGTTAACTGTGCAGTAATCGACAACGCGTGTCAAGTCAGAGTTACTGCCTGATTTTCGCCACACGCCAGAAAATAAAATATATTTTTCTGGTGCGCATAGCAGACTCACGTAAAAAACTGAAATTACCGTATGGTCCACATGGTAGCCAGGCAGTAAATCCAAAATGGCGTGCGTTGGGCGCACATAGGCGCTTACGCGGCTTAGAAAAAGGGCCCCTAATGGAACTGGTTTTTTGTTAGTGTACGTCCCTAGTAAAGATGAGTACTTGATAACTCAATACATGATAGAGAAACAAAGGAAAACTCTGAAATTGAATATAAATAAGCAAACACATTCTTTGGCAAAAGGAAGGATGCAGCTGTGAATATACTTTATACTGTCTGGAGCTTTCCCCGATATGGAAATTCAAAATGCTTAACCCTAGGATCCTCCTGAGGGCTTTCTGTTTAGCATCCAAAAGAAAATGAAGTTGCTCAGGCTCAAAGAATGCATATTTAACAGTAGAAATTATTATCACACATTTACAAGAAATTGCAGAACAAATTGACTGTCAAGAGATAAAATCTCTTGGCGTATAATAAGAAATCTTTTCTTTCTGTCCTGCATAACTCTACATGGGTCAGATAAGATCCAGACTTGTAAGCCCATGAATATGGCACGCCTTTAGCAGAAAATATGAGCAGAGAGCATGACTTCTGTCATGAGGGCAAACAAGGGGTATCAACAAGGTGACCCTATGACCCTTCCCGACTAGCAAGTGTTCCTAGGTCCAGGCTATCAGCAGACAGTTCACCTTTATATTCCCCACTCCCACTAGAACCAAAACCAGAATTTGACAACGAAATATAAAAGGGATTTGCTCGGTGGTGGCAGAGCTGTCTTTGGGACCCATGAGATGAGGCTCATTTTCAAAGCACATAGACTTACAAAGTTACATAGGTTATTATCAGGCTTATTTTCGAAAGAGAAGGGCGCCCATCTTTCGACACAAATTGGTCTTTCTCCCAGTGTCGCCCAAATCGACATAATCGAAAGCCGATTTTGGGCGCCCTCAACTGCAGTCCGTCGCGGGGACGACCAAAGTTCACAGGGGCGTGTCGGAAGCATGGGGATTTGGGGCGTCCCCGACCGTATTATCAAAATGAAAGATGGCCGCTCATCTTGTTTCAATAATATGGGTTTCCCCGCAACGTCCTGCGAGGATATCCTCAGGAAACTTGGGTGCCCCGTTCGACTATGCCCCTTCACGTAACTTTGTAAGTCTATGAGCTTTGAAAGGGAGCACAATTATGGGGTAGATTCAAGAAGATGTGCCCAAAATTAGGCCTCCATCTCACTCATCACCAAGGTAATGGAAGGCCTGTTTGCCAGTTAATTAATGGACTACCTCAACAACTTCTCCGTACTCCATAACTCCCAATCGGAAATTGAGACCTCAGTTCAGCACCAAAACTGTACTTACCACCTTACTGGCCAACTTCAAAAGTGAAAATCAGCAAGTGCAAGAAAATCCGGCTTCTATAAATCAACAGGTCAAGTGCATTTGACTTGGTGAACCACCAAATCCTACTAAGAATGCTGGACAAACTCTGTATCAGAGGCGAAGTACTACAATGGTTTAAAGGATTCCTAAGCAAGGAGAACAGGAAACCACCTCTATGAGAACACAAAGGCAATAAAAACAAGTAGAGAAGACAACAAGAGTAGGAGCTCTGGTAGTATATATGAAAATTCCCACACAGGTAATTGCTGCAGCTTGGTAAAAGGGGCTTTGGGATTCTGCCAGGTACTTGTGACCTGGATTGGCCTCTGTTGGAAACAGGATACTGGGCTAGATGGACCACTGGTCTGACTCAATATGGCTATTCTTATGTTCTAAACATCCAAACAGAAGGAGTGACCTAAGACCTGATAGCTTCCTGTCCACGTGCCATAGTACGTGTTTCCACGTCTTGTGGAGAGAGATTGGTTTAATTGAATCTTCCATCACAAATGAAACAATCAATTGCAAATGTTTATGTTTATTTATTATTTGATATACTGCCTTTACATTATTTATGTGGCTTGCTAACTAAAAAAATAAAGAATAATTGTGTAGCCTTAAATAGTTTCTCTGTTCTTGCACTGAGTTCCCTAACTAAGGAAGGGCACTCTTCATTGGATCCTGCAGTCACACAGAGTCACACAGCTCTCAGCATCTTTGCCTCTCCAAATTCATGCAATCCTCCACTCTAGTGCACCAGCATGTGAACACACATACTTCAAGCCCAACCTTAAACTTGGAGACCAGTTTTCCTAGTGGCTTAACTGGGATACTTGCACAAATTTGTTTTACACAATCATGGTCTCTCTACCAGTCATAATTGTAAAACTTTTAAATAGCACATATAGGTCAAAGTGGTTCACAAAGAGGCATATTTTCAAAGCACTTAGCCTTCCAAAGTGCTTTGAAAATATGCACAAAAATCAATTAAATCTTGGGAAAAGGAAGGAGAACTCCAGGCACAGATAGGATAGAAAACAATCACACAGGAGAACAGTCATCCAGGCTTATACATTAGAAGGGCAATCCACGATCAAGTGAACTCAAGGTCACCGCATGGTCCACAAGTCAATGGGAGCTATCTATGGGTTGGCACTCAATTCCATCTCAAAATAGTAATTAGCAGAGACTTCATCTGTTCAAGGTGGATCAGGACTTGAAAGAAGCATGCAAAATATTTCTGGCTTACTGAGGTACATAAGTACATAAGTAGTGCCATACTGGGAAAGACCAAAGGTCCATCTAGCCCAGCATCCTGTCACCGACAGTGGCCAATCCAGGTCAAGGGCACCTGGCACGCTCCCCAAACGTAAAAACATTCCAGACAAGGTATAATATTGGTTTGCTGTGGGGAGGTAAGCGTTTAAAATATTCATAATTTTGTAAAGAGGGGTGGGAGTAGGGAAGTATGTCTGTTAGTTATTTATTTATGTAGAGGTAAACTAAAATAATACCGGGAAACAGGTTTCCAGTCACGGTGATTACTCTTTAGTATAAATGGGAAATGAGTACTCAAGTAAGCATGAAGAGAGTCATGGTCTTTAAGCTAAGTACCTCTTCTTAAAATAAGTACAGAGGAAGAAAGACTGGAAGATTATTACATATCTCTCTTACGATAGCCCCCATGATCATTTGAGCTAGTTACATCAGGACGTTTTTTGCCTAAGATGAAGAAGCCCTAGCCCTTATCCGCTTTACTTACAGACAAGATGCTTCTTGAGGCTTTTTCCTCCTGAATAATAATAATAATTTTTCAGACGTGCTTACTTGAGTACTCGTTTCCCATTTATACTAAAGATTTATTTATTTATGACATATGTATCCCACATCATCCCGAGCAAGTTCAGTTTCAATGTGGCTCACATAAAGCATCAAGGGCCCCGTTTACTAACCTGTGCTGTAGGTGCACTAACTTTAGTAGTGTGGCTTAGTATAAAAGGCCCTAAACTAAATTGACAAGTTCAGATTAGATTACATTAAATATACATTCAAAAGCCCATGATAGTACAATGCAATTCATGAGAATAATATAGTGGAATTAACAAGAATGAAAATTCTGAAGGATTATCCAGTGAATTAATTATCTTCGGCATTGAGAGATAAACCTACCAAATAAGTTTTTTATTTTGCTATCTTGTTTAGATTGTTGTGCTTTTTGCCATGTTATTTCTTTCTGTTTGATACTAATCAACATACTTAATCATAAACCCCGGGATTCTATACATCGTGCCTTAATTTCCATGCAGAAATCAAAGTGTATTCTATAACAATGCATGTAACTTAGAGGCCCTTTTACAAAGTGGCAGTGAGTCCAACGCGGGCTTACCACTCATTGTTTCGGGACTACCACCAGCCCAATGTGGCTGCCGGCAGTAGTCCCACCCCAAGTGCACGCCATTTCCGGGTGAAAAAGAAAACCCCCAGGAATGGCTTGCGTAGCGCTAACCCAGCGGTAATTGGGTATCGCATGGTCATGTGTGCCTGGGGTTGCATAGTTGAAAGGGGGCATGGCCATGGGTGAGGCATGGGCATTTCCAAAATCTATGTGCTTTGTTATAGAATACACCTGCTCTGCGCCTAATTTAGGCGTCAGGATTTACATCAAGAAAAACATGGTGTAAATGGCCACGATTAAATTTGGTCATGTGGAGAGACCAGGGGCGTAGCTAGGTGGGGCCACAGGGGCATGGGCACCCACAAATTAAGCCCTGGCCCCCTCTACATTTGACTCCCCCCCCCCCCCCCCCCCCACTGCCAGGTACCTTTGCTGGCAGGGGTCCCAAAACCCCGCCAGCCGAAGAGTCTTCTTCAGTGCCGGTCGACTCCAGAGCCTTTTCTGATCTCTTTCTGACTCCTTACGTCCTACATGCACGTCCTATAGGGGGCTACACACAGGACGTGAACGCAGGACGTCATGCCCTTTTGGTTACATACCTGTGGCCATACACGTACAGCTAAACCACAAGAAGGTTTCTTCTTGTACTAGTTTGCATTGGATGATACTATATGCAAGGGTGGAACTTCTTCCACATTCTCTCTGCTCTCCACAATCCACAGCAGAAAGCCTTAACCACTGCTTCACCGACCAACCCTCAGGCACACAGGACTTAATTGCCTCCAAACTCCTTTGCAGGAAGGCTTATTCTTGTATATATAGAGATTTTTATCTTTATTAGGAAGGTTAAGAGGAACATTTTTCCTAATAAGTCAATTAGTGGTCCGAATGAACAAATGCGTAAGCTACCTTCCTCTAACCATTCATTCATTTAGCTCAATTGTTGGTCAATGCTGAACAGATTGACATGCATAATAAATTTAAGTAATCGTAAATCTGATCAAGCATTCCTATGTCTTAAATAACTTTAATAACTTCTTTTGTGTGTACAGTTTTGGTCACCTCATTTGAAAAAGGGATGGAATAACTACAAAAAGTAGAGAGAAGAGTGAAAAACTGATTAAGGAGATGGAATGGCTCTTAAGAAAGCCTTGACGGAAGAAATGGCTGAGAGAAGATATGATGAAGGTCTACAAAATCATAAGTCGTAGGGAACAAGTTCATAGGCAATGGCATTTTACTCTTGACCTTGTACTAAGATCAGGTGCACTCAATGAAACTAACTAGTATCAGATTTAAAACAATTCTGTTAAGTACTTTTTCAGATAATGCACAATTAAATATGGAATTTGCTGCTCGGAGCAGGTGCTAAATTGCTAATGGGCATGCTAATGAAAGGACTCGGCTAACTGCAAACAGAAGGCTTGAAAAATTAAGGCCAAACACAGTATATGACACTCAAATTATACCAACAGATCCTTGAGGATGATTACATTTGACCAGTCCTCTCTTTGTTAAACAAAAGCATAGCCAAGAATTCTTGAACATATACACTATGGGCTAGATTCTATATATGGTGTTCAAAATGTAGATGCATTGGAATAACACATCTAGTGCTATTCTATAAACTGCATCTACAATAGCGCATAGGCCAGGGGAATGTGCATACATTTATCTAAACTTTTTTATGCCGCACAGTCCAAAAGTTCTCAGTAGTTTACAAGATATGCATACATAAAAATCAAAATACAATTCTTTACACCACTATAACACTACGAAACTAAAATAAAATAGCAAAAAACAAATCAACATAAAAATCTTTTAAAACTTCAATCTAAATCACTCAAGACCCTGATTACTAAGCTGCGTTATAGGCACGCTAGAGTTTTTAGCATGCACTAAAAATTAGCGCACACTAAATGATAGACAGTCCCATAGGAATATAGGGGTGTCTCTAGCGTTTAGCGTGCACTAATTTTAGAACAAGCTAAAAATGCTAGCGCACCTTAGTAAACAGGGTCCTCAATCTGATCTGTGCCACCTTCTCAAATCAGATCATCTTCAGCCCCATATGCTCGTATAAAAAAGTAGGTCTTCAATTCTATTTTGTACTGTTTGATCTCTTGTACATTCTTAAGTCTCAATGGTAAACTATTCCACAAAGCAAGACCTACTACATAAAAAATAGCTGCTCTATATTCATTTAATCTTATAATTGGAAATGAAGGTATATCTAACTACAATTGTTGTGCAGATCTCAGGGTTCTGATACACATGTAATTTAGCTGCCATTATTTCTGAAACCACACCAGTTAGGATCTTAAAAACTAAGAACTAAATTTTGAATTTAATATGATACTCAATGGGTAACCAATGCAAAGATTTCAAAACTGGCGAGATATGTTCATATGACACCTACAAAAATTCTAGCCACAGCATTTTGTGCTACCTGTAATACCTTTAATCGAGATCTAGAAATGCCAAGTCACAACCTGTTACAATAATCAAAACACAGTATTATAAACCTTTGCACTACTGTTCTGAAGTTTACGACACTGAAAACCTGGTGTAAATGTCCACTTTCACCAGGTTTAAGTGATTATTTATTTATGTTCTGCATTTATATCCCACATTTTCCCACTTCTTTGCAGGCTCAATGTGGCATACAAATACCGTAGTGGCGATCGCCATTTCTGGAATAAGAAATACAGAAGAATGTTCCAATCAGAGTACATAGAGTACACAGTAAATTAGAATAAAATCGGTAATCAATACATTTCAGGTGCTGAAATCAAGGGTAGTGAAAAGCATTCAATAAATTTTAAAGTAACCAAAATAAGAATAATTCAATGTTAACTAATTCTGGTACAGTTCTGATGTCCTGTTTTTTAAGAAGGGTCCTTTTGATAAGTCTCTCTGAACAGGTGTGTTGTTTTTATGGCATTCAGCAGTGCGTTCCAACGTTGCGTACAAATGTAGGAGAAACTAGATTAGCTAGTGCACACCCAGTTTTCCACCTGTATTATTTTATTTATTTATTTATAACATTTGTATTTCACATTTTCCCACCCGTTGGCAGGCTCAATGTGGCTAACATCAGTCCATAAAGGCAATCGCCAATCCGGTAAACAAACAAATGAACTATAGTAAGGTGAATAGGAAAGATAGTAATTACAAGGGACAAGGGAAAAGAGGGGAAGGGTAATAGAGTCCATCAGGTCCATAAATTAGTTGTATTCCAGGAATTATGGATTTAAGACGGGTCCATTAGGGTAAGCCTTTCCAAATAAGCTGGTCTTAAGAGATTTTCTGAAGTTCAGATGATCATGAATAGTTTTCACAGATATATGGTAAAGATATATATGAGTATTTTGGGGAAGTGCATTAATCTGAACAGTGTTAAGTTTGGGAAAATGTGCTCAGAACATAAGGACTAGATTCTTATTCTCAGGTACAAATAAAAGTTTATTTACAATACCGGTAATGTAATAATTTTAGAAGGCAGTTTAGGGATTTTACTCAAAGGTACTATGCCACAAGATAAATATTATTAGCAAGGCAGAATTATTAATTATGCTGGATTAATATTAACTCACTTTGATTGAGGCTCAGATGCATTCTTTCTGCTGCTGGTTGGAGTTGTGAAGGAGGTCTTGTCTCTGTAGCTGGATGGTGGATCCTTTGCTGGGAAAAGAAGTCTTCTATGTGCAGAGTTGATGGTAGTGGAACCTGGAGAAAGTCTTACCTTGGTTGTGTCTGTGTGAAGTCCAGCAAGGCCCAGAAAGCTTCAGGGAGGGTCCAGAGACAGCGGTACAAGCAGGGTCCATTGTAGGCAGGGTTCAGAGAGGGGGCAGACTGGGAGAATTCCACCTGACTTCAGCCTATGCCCAATAAGAACTATAATAAAAAACTGGAATTCTCTGAAGTCACGTGGGGTGTATTAACCTAATCAAAACTCAAGGATAGCTGAAACTAGTTCTTTCTGGTTTTGCAGATGGAAGCATGGTAGCTGGTCACATGTTTCCTGGCTGACCAACTACTATGGTATGCACACCCTGGAATGTACTTGACAGGATTAAGAGAGTCACTGTCTGGGAGTTTCAGGTAGATGATCTGTCTTCTCTTATATCCATTCTCTTTGATTGCTGTCAGTATACAAATTCTGTTCTTGGAGAAGGGTGGTGATTTACTTTCCAGTATCCACCCAGCCTGCTTTTCTGACACTGGTTGGCAATAGTTCTTTTGTCCCAGGCTATCAGTGGTCTGAAGGAGGATGGGGTTAGATCTGCTTTCTGATACTGAACAAGTTGCGTAGCAAAACACTTTTATCCAGCAAATCCAATTACTCTGAAAATTTATCATATCATGCTACACACCCAATCCAGTGGTACTACTAGTACAGTAGAGAGGAAAATAGAGAGACACTGACATAAGGAAAGCAGGTCTCAGAGGAGAAACACCAACACATACTGGAGTACTTCAAAAATAAATCAGCTTTGTTATAGAAAGTAAAAGTATTTCCAAATAATATGTTAGCAGAAGAGAAAGGCTTTTGCTGTCATTCACGAATTAGTGTGGTCAGATATTATAAGCACTCAGACTTGAGAAAGAACAGTAATCGGGTGCTCAAAAGCATCTAAGAAATAACAGTATTTTGAAGCCAAATAATAATGACTACATGACCTATCCAATCTGCCCATCCATACCAACTACTAGGCTCTATAATCCTTCTCTCCCTCCAAAATTCTCTGTACTTGTTTGGGGCTCTCAGATTCAGATCATTTCCACCACCTCCACTGAGATTACCCCCCTTCCACTATCATCCTGTGATCCCTCATTCCAGACTCCCTTTCAATTGAAAGAGGCCCTCTTCCAGTAAAATTAGAAACATATCTCTATCATATTTCCCTTCTCCCACCTTTCTTCCTGAATATACATATTCTTCCAGCTGCCCCCCATATACTTTTTGATGAAGATCACTGACCATTTTAGCGACTGCCTTCTGGTCCAAATCCATTCTTTTTATAGTTTTTGATGGTGTGGTCTCCAGAGCTGGACTCCAAATGAGATCTCACCAGATATTTATAGACAGTCAATATTACCACATTTGTTTCCTGCTGGCCATTCCTCTCCCTATTAACCAAGAATCCTTCTGACTTTTGCCATTGCCTTTTCTACCTGTTTGGCCACCTTAAGATTACCAGGTGCAATCACCCCCTAAAGTCATGTTATTTTGTACACAGAAGTACTTCAGCCCCAATATTTTGTCTCTCTTTTGGATTTTCGCACCCCAACTGTGTGGCTCTGCATTTTTTAAGCATTAAATCTTAGCTGTACAATTCTAGACCATTCTTTGAGGTATCTACCACTGTGTAGATTTTGATGATATCTACAAAATGACAAACCTTTCTCAACATTCCTTCTACAATATTGCTAGTAGCAATGTTGAAAAGTAGGGTTATGCTTTCATTAGCATGCATTTGGTTGTTCAAGTGCCTTAAAATTTTTGGTGCACACCAACTTGATTGTGCACACTTTAATTCATAGCTAGATATGTATATAATTGATTTTCATATGTTAAATGTTTTAGCACATGCACAGAGAAAGTTATTAAAATGAATGTGTGAAATGAACCAAAAAAACAGAAGTGGGAATGACCAGGCAGATGTTCCAGGGGTAATTTTTCAAGTCTTTTATTTTAGGATTCTCAATTAGAATAAGTAATATTAAATAGCGTGTGATGTTTAATGAATTGTGGATGCTACATGGACCGTGTTGCGGCTAACAAGCCTTCATCAGGGGTCCTATATCCTTTTGAATTGTCACACGGTGACTTAGGTGCAAGCGCACCATTTTGTAGTATTGTTATTTGTCCTAACTGCTGTAGCTTTTTAAGACATGACATCGCAGGTTTTGCACATGTGTTGCTGCATCAGCCTAATTTTTTGGTCTGATGTTTGTAGTGCGATATAGGACCCCCTGATGAAGGCTTGTTAGCCTCAACACGGCCCGTTTAGGGTCCGCCCTTTATTAAACATTGCACACTATTTGATTTTACGTATTCTAATTGAGAATCCCACAATAAATGACTTGAAAAATTACTCCACAACATCTGTCTGGTCATTCCCACTTCTGTTGTGTTCTCCATTTGGATCCCTATGTGTTTGTTTGTTTGTTTGTTTTTTCTTTTCTATGAATCAAAAAACATCAGAAAACCAGGGGGAAAAAATCTGAAAACAAACCAAAAACATTTTGACTGTGCACATTGCTATTGAAAAGGACCAAAACAAGCCTCTGTCCTCAAAGTGATGTCTGTTTACCACTATCCTTCAACACCTTCCATGCAGTCATTCAAGGAGTCTATACCAAGAGCATCAGATGATGTGGTGCAGCCATTTTTAGTGCCCATGCTACAGGATAGCCATGGAAGGGAGAGTGGTCAGATGCTAATGCTCTTCTAAGTAAAAAAAAACAGATCCCTTCCTTGATCTCCCAATGTAGTCTTCTGTCCCTACTCACTTTATCTTACACCATTCTTTAAAGAAACATACTGGCACATAAGGCAGATATTTGGATAGGCTCTCCACCTGAGCGGATGAACACAAAATCCCACGAGGTCAAAATACAGATAAACAAAGTGGGAAGTGGACCAATGACTCCAGGAAGATGAGACTATGATGATGTAGTATTAAAAAAAACTTTATTGTAGACTCGACGCAGTACTGTGTTTCGGCCACAGGCCTGCCTCAGGAGTCTTGATTGATGTGAAAAAAGTATTCAATAGTGGTTGGTCTCGTTAAAAACCTTCATGTTTTTCAAACAACAGTCTAGTGGAACAAATCTGCTTTCACCTTAGTGAGGAAAAAAAAAAGGTGAAAGCAGATTTGCTCCACTAGACTGTTGTTTGAAAAACATGAAGGTTTTTGTCACGATTGTGGTCATGTCTCATGCGCTCATTCATTTCGCCATCTGGTGGTTAGACCTGGTGGTTGCAGCGGACTGTCTGGTTGTTGTTTCCCCTGTTCCAGAAGTCATGCCGATCTGGTCCGGATCTTCCAGCCTTCCAGACTGGCTTGGGACTTTTGGAACTTAGCAGCACCCTTACCTGGTGAACTCCCTAGTCAGTTGCCTTTATGAACCACCTGGATACTTTCTACTTTGCCTTGGCAACAGAGGTCATCTGATGAGCTTCTCATCGGTGAGAGTTGTTGCAGTGCTTCCTGATCTCCTTATCCTGTGGTGGACCGGCCCTGCTTGTTTCCCTGGTTTACTTCTCCTGCTCGCTGCCTGCCCTGACTTCTGCTGGTATCCTGATTACTTCTCTGGCTTGCTGCCTGCCCAAGACTCGGTGTGTTTCCTGGTTTACTTTTCCTGCTCATTGCCTGCCCAAGACTCTGTGTGTTTCCTGGTTTACTTCTACTGCTTGCTGCCCACCTAAGACTCTGTTTGGTTGCCTGGAAGCCTCTACTGTGTCCTGCCCTGCCTGTTCCAGCTTGCTCTACTTCAGTTGCAGCTTCAGTCCGGTTGCTCCAGTCCTGGTTGTATCAGACTGTCTGTGTTCTGCCTTGTCTCTTGTTTTGGGGTGATTCTCCTGCCACTGCCGCTCCTCGGCAGCGGCCCAAGGGCTCACGTGTCCTCACTAACATGACAGTTTTTAATGAGACCAACCACTACTGAATACTTTTTTCACATCAATCAAGACTCCTGAGGCAGGCCTGTGGCCAAAACACAGTACTGTGTCGAGTCTACAATAAAAAAATTTTATACTACATCATCATAGTCTCATCTTCCTGGAATCATTGGTCCACTTACCACTTTGTTTATCTACATAAGGCAGATGGCCATACTGTAATTTTCCACAACTGTTAAAATGTTTTTAAAGCATCAAGTTGCTCAAATAAGAAATAATGCAAGCCACATATAACACCTTCTCCTGATTACTATTTATGTTCCAGGCCACTTTGTGCAAGTGATCTGGATATATGTGGGGTAGAATGCTTATCAGGAAAAAGTTACCATATACGAAGAACCTCTTCACGTGGAAAATCTACCCAGCTCCCTTTTTGGTGAACTCAGTGCTCCTAGGAAGACAAATGCAAGTCATTCAGTTGAACTGCACATGCAGAAGGATCACTGCAGTCATCATGACGACAGATAAGATCCATTCGCCCCATCCTCAGCAACCACTACTTCCTCCTTTCCCTAAGGGATCCCATGTGTCTGTCCCACACATTCGTAAATCTGACATAGGTCTTCGTTTCCACAACTACCGGGAAGCCATTCCACACATCCACTACCCCTTCCGTGAAATAGTATTTTCTCAGATCCCTCCTAAGCCTATTTCCTCTTAACTTCATCCTATGTCCTCGCATTCCAGACTTTCCTTTGTTTGAAAGAGACTGACCTCCCGTTTATTAATGCCACTGAGGAGTGGCCTAGTGGTTAGCGTGGTGGACTTTGGTCCTGAGGAACTGAGTTCCATTCCCACTTCAGGCACAGGCAGCTCCTTGTGACTCTGGGCAAGTCACTTAACCCTCCATTGTCCCCATGTAAGCCGCATTGAGCCTGCCATGAGTGGGAAAGCGCGGGGTACAAATGTAACAAAAATAAAAAATAAAAAAATTAACTCAATGCATTAGTACCACAGGGTTGCCTATCATCAAGAAAGCAAGCGGTGATAGTTGACCACCACGTTTCACAGATTAATACTGGGTGACTATGAAACAAACACCGAAAATGTCAGAGTTTTGACTGCTTTGAAGGTCAACTAAAAATACATGGACACCTGCAACACAATGCAACCAAAGAACGTAAAGGACATTACTTGACTCTTCCTCCTCCCCTCCCTCTCTAAGTTCCCCCCAATTGTACCTACCATACATGTACCTTATCTACTACAATATTGCCTTGTATTCATTCATACCATGTATTTGTTCAGACCGGAATCGGGTAACGCCGTTAACGGTAATACGTAAGCCACATTGAGCCTGCAAAAAGGTGGGAAAATGTGGGATACAAATGCAACAAATAAAATAAAATAAAAAAAATTAATAAAACTATTACAGTGTGGAACCCCAGTGGTGGGCTATCATTTCCCCACTTTTGAAAGTACTGATTTATGACCCCTGATGCAGGCACTGTGTGCTGAAACACAGCCCGTGTCGGGTCACTGAGGTACATTATTTCTACTTCTAGTAATTAAAGGACGTGTTCTGGTCTTGAAGGCTCTTGGTGTTTTTTCTGTGGGACAATTAGTGTGTGGCTATTATTGCAGAAATGTCAAAATCGGCCATTTACCGCCAGCACTAAAAGTAGCCGTAGCAGGGGATAAAGCAGGCCACATTTTAGCACTGCTTAATAAAATGATCCCTACAAGATCTCCATTAGGTAATAAATGAACTAACAGGCTTCTTCACAGCAAGCAAGCTCTGAATAAATGCACTGTTAGGCTACGGCATACTTAAACATGTTCATTGCTTCCTGTTTGTCATTTCTTTTGCTTTATGGTACCACAAAGAGCTGTAAAAGGACTCATCAAAACTGCCATTACTGTGTATTGTCTTTTGTGAACTCTCATTGTCATCTATTAGTTTTGTAAATGCGTTAAATCATTTTGTATCTGTCTGTATTCATCTTCCTGATTTACAATAGCAGTTCTCCATCATTTTTCTCTGATTAATGCATCTTTTGGCTCTAATTTCCAAGCCGGATTCCATTCTACGCCATTCATAATCTTGCAGATGTTCAACACGCAATTGCTCTTTACTTAGCAAACAAACAGTATTTTGTTCATGAGTATGACTATGAGTGTGTGAGTGGATCTATACTGTGAATTATTTCATAGAAAATAACCCCTTGATTTATTTACTCAATGCTTACACTAGCACAGACATATCACCAAACCTTATTCTCTGTGGAAGTGTCCTGGAATGCAATTCTAATAAGTACAATGGAGAGGGTCAGAGTACACAGCAAAAGCAGTCCAGAAAAAAAGCACAAGGGGCTCTCAAGAATGGAATCACTGCACTTTATTAATGACCCGACAAAGGCAGTGTTTCGGAGTAAAGAAATGCCTGCCTCAGGGGGGTCAATACAACCAAGCAAAATTCAGTGCATGGGTTGTTGCACAAAAGATAATAGCTCCGTACAATGAAAATCGTAGAAAGAGTTCCTGATGCGGAGCAGAGTGCCAAGAAAAGGCAACAACCTATGCACAAAACGTTGCTTGGTTGTACTGACCCCTGAGGCAGGCATTTGTATACCGAAACACGGCCCATGATGGGTCGTTAATAAAGTAAATCGATTCCATTCTTGAGAGCCCTTTGTGCTTTTTTTTCTGGCCTGGAATGCAATTCTGCCACCTCATTTCAGACTCCAGAGCAGCAAGGGTGTTCTACTCCAGCCCCTCCCTTCCAGACAACTAGCAGGGAAGGGGAGGGGGGTGGGTTGGGAGCAGAAGAGAGAACAATCATTTTGCTCCCTAATCCAGCCCTTCTTTTCCTATTGCTTCTTCCCCTCGCCCATCCACTTGCCCACAGTTCCACTTCCTTTCTGTCTATAAATTATGCCTGCATGTCACCTGATGCAGCGTTGGCCTTTCTTTTATCTTCATCCTGCTTAACACATTTTAAACAGCATTTATTTTGGCTTTCCTGATTCTTATCTTTTGCTATTATGTAAGAGAAAAGCAATGGCTACTGTCCTGACCTCAGGAAGGAAGATTTTGTCTCCGAAAGCTACTCAAAATTGTATTGCTAGTCCCATAAAAAACTTGTATTACTTTCCACGTTTTGTTTTTATTTATAAGCTTTTAAAGTTGAATAACACAGCTACAACACTACTATTCATTTTTGTAATCTCTTTTGATTGAACTATCTGGACTATCTATTTATTAGTCTACTTATCAGGCTTTGAGAGTTTGAATATAAATTTCTCTCTCGAATCTAACTAAAACTCCCCACACCTTCTTTAATATTCCCATGCTTATTATCGATTTCTGATTTCCCTGTCCTCCTTGCTTTTCATCATTTTTCTAAGCCAAATTTCCTGACTCATATATTTTAATATACTAACTCTCAACCTTTTGCAGATGATATTAAGATCTACAGCAGAGTGGACACCCCTGAGGGAGTAGACCAAATGAGAAGTGATCTATGAAAGCTGAGAACTGGTTGAGTGCTTGGCAGAAAGGATTCAGTAAAAAAAAAAAAAAAAGTATTCATGTATTTGGAATGCAGAAATCTATGTAAGGTGTATAGCAGAACACTAGGATAAGTAGAAGATAAGTTTATATAAATAAAATAAAATAAAAACATAAATAAAAGTCTTGCATGACCTTTTCTTTACCAGTGGAAGGAACCTGATGTAGGTATTCCCAGTTTGCTATATTGGCTAGACTTGACAACTTGGGTATGAGGCAGGGCCGGATTTACACTATGGCTCTTGCTAATTTTCCAGTATGAGATTCACAGAACATTATTTATTCCATCTTTGTACAATTGTTTTCCTTATAAATGATTCTGGGGCTCATTTTCACAACAAAAAAACATCCAAAGCAAAGTGCAAAGTGGCAGATGGCCTTTTTTTCTTTGCCAAACGTCCAAATTGCTATTGTTTTTTGTTGTTTTTTTTTGTTCAATCATTTTTATTAATTTGGATATAACAATAAAAAAAGGAAATTAAGTACCATTGACTTTATAACAGTTTAACAAGTTAGAACATGTACACTGACTTATAGAAAAATTATGGACAGTGTTTACATCATCTCTAGAATCCCTGATGCTGTTCCATTACAGGTAATTATAACTATACAAGTAAACATATTATTAAATGTTAGAGGTGGAGATAAGAAATTATACATATATATGTAATTAGTACCCATTTATATTTGCATAGATTATAATAATTAATATTAACTGGATGAGTAATTGAGTATAGGAGACCAGGTTTTATTAAATGCTACAAGGGAACCGCATTTCTCAGCAGCAGCTTTTTCATATTTAGCGTATAGACATACTGTATTCCACCACATATCATGAGATAACTTCGTAAAGTCCTTCCAGTTTTGACATATCAGTTTTAAAGCAACTTGAATCAATATACGAAGTAATTTGGCTATGTGTGGTTGTAGTATCGTGTCTAAACCAAATTCTCCCATGATTATGATTTTGTATGTTAATGAGATCTTAAAATCTAGAATTTGAGAAATAGTTTCCTCTATATGAGACCAATACTCATCCAGTATATGACAATGGTAAATTAAATGGTCTAATGTGCCTACATGGTTGTTACAAGACCAACATCTATTTGAAATTTCTTTAGATATTTTGGAAAGTTTGTAAGGTGTCCACATAGCTCTATGCAAGATGTAGAATGATGATTGGGTAAGAGCAGATGATTTTGAAGATTTATATAATAATGTCCAGATTTTTTCCCATTGTTCTTCAGTAATTTGAGAATTGAGTTCTTTGTTCCAAATGTTTTGTAAAGCTGAAGGACAATGAGAAGAGTGATCTTGTAAGATTTTGTACCATGTTGATGCCATTTTTTTCCCATTAGCCAACTGATGGCATAATGTTAAACAACTTGGAGTTTCATCCTTTAATGAGTTAATATCAAAGTTTGCAGAAATGCAGTGTTTTAGTTGTAGCCATTGAAAGTAGCACTGATTGTGTAGGTTATACTTTGCCTGTAGTGTAGAGAAAGGTAGCCATTTGTATTTGTCCAATAGTTGATGTAGAAACCATATTTTTGCTTCTATCCATTTAGGCCAAGCAAAACATTTACCATTGATTTTTAGTTTTGGATTATTCCAAAGTTGTATCTTAGTAGTCGAATGGATAGATATTTTAACACATGAGTCCAATGAGTTGAATGATGATTGAGAAGTGGATATGATGGGATTATAATCCGATTTATGTATTGAAGACCATGGTAAGAGAGGTGTTGGAGTTGCTTTAAAGATCTCAGCTTCTTAAATTCCCCAAACATCATGGAGGTGTCAATTTTCCAAATTTTCTGGACTATCATAAGGCTTTCTTACTAAGACAAAGCTCTTTATGGATCACCTCAAAAGAAGAACATACTGACCCAAATTGCTATTGTTGAAACACATATTGTTGAACTTTTTAAACTATGCTGGATTAATGACTCACAAGCATACTGTCGCGCCTCTCACCTGCGGGGCGCTCCTTGCTCCCGGTGCGATCCCTGGCCCCGCCTCAGTGCAACTAGCGTTGGCCTTGCCTGTGGGGTCGATGCTCCAACAACCCTTACTTGGCCAGACCGTCGGTCGGTATGGCCGGAGCCGGCAGCCATTTTGGGCAACACCAGCGCCCCTGGCAAGCTCTTCCCTTCCGGGCGCGGGGCCCGGGAACTCTGGCCACGCCCCGGCATCCGTATTGGCCATTTGGGTCTCGGCTCCACCTCCTCCCATCAACCAGCCTATCCATGCTTCTGGGCCAGCTGATGTCGGTTCCTTTGCATCCTGCCAGCTGACAGCTATCGGCCCCGATGGGGGGGGGGGCTATTTAAAGGGCAGCACCTCTCTACAAACTTTGCTTCAGCTTCTACTACGGTAGATTCGCTGGTGAGTGGTGGAGACCTGGTTTACTACTTGCTGCCTGACCTGACCTCTGCATGGAACCCGACTACTCTCTGCCTGACCTGACCTCTGCTTGGGTTATTACGGAAAAAGTATATAGCCATCTGCCTCAAAGTGATAAGAGGACCATAGAGAAGGACAACTGGACAGACTACATGGGCCTTCTGATCCTTATCTGCCATTGGCTACAATATTCCTATGTGAATCAGTCTGAACAGTCTAGTAAGAGACCTCAAAGGCAACTGAACCACACAGAGCGCATACCATTTCCATCAACAAGGAATATATGAAAAATGCAGGAGAAACATTGAAAGTTTCTCATTCAGAGCTGTTGGAAAATCTGAACCTGGCAGTGAAAGTACTGGCATCATACAAACTCTACAAGAAGCTATACAAGTTCATGAAAGCTGTTAAGTAGAAACAGGTTCATAAAGGAGTGAATTACTGAACTTTAATGCACTACCACTTGATCTCTTACCCCGGAAAAATCTTTAACGCTTGACTGCTTAATTCACTTTGTTATGTACGAACTTTACTACAATACCACTATGTATTTCTTGATCCGGAACTGGCGATTGCCATTACGGTACAATGTAAGCCACATTGAGCCTGCAAATAGGTGGGGAAATGTGGGATACAATAAATAAAATAAATAAATAAAGAGATGCAGAATGTCATCAATAAAGGTGAGAATTCTACTGTGGTTCTAGTTGCTGATATCGTAGCTGTCAAGTTTACTGCCACACCTTTATGATATTTGAAGACCTTAATCTTTCCTATACTTATAACCCTTACAAACTGAGCTTTTGATTATGAATTTTATCTCCAGTTTGTTGATATTGTTCCAGTCTTATCAAGATCACTCTTCAGATGCACACACAGAAAGAGAAGAGGATATGGTGAGCCTTGATCCACTCTTCCCTGTTTGGTAGTAATGTCATCACAGTTGAACAATCACCTCTTCAAAGTCATGGCGACTTTACGTTATTCTCATACTGCTTGACCTTCTACTACTTGCTCACCCATTTGCTATCTCTTTGTTGCACAGAGCCTTCGATTATGAACTTTGTTTTCACTTTGCAACTTTTGCTCTAGTCTCATCAGGATTGGTTGGGGAGGAGGGGAGAGTAGTGGCCTCTGTCCTTCCTACACAAAGAGCAACATCATCATAGTTGAACCATCAACTCCTCAAATGTGTGCATTGTTACTGAAGCTCCATTGCACTGCCACAGGCATGTTGACAGAGGGGCCTGACAAAGGGGTGTGCACTTTCGTGTGTATTGAGAATACCCTGTGTTTTGTTTCTGATCTATTACAAGTTGTCAAGATGGCCTCTAGTTTAACTTTCTTCACTGGCTATCAGCATTTACTCTAATCTGTGGTTGGCTATTCCTGTGTTATTAGAACAGGATCATAGTCTGCACAGGATAATAACCTCAAAACATAGGGTTATAGAGCAAGGACCTCATATCTTAGTTTATGCAACTGTTGTTATTAGCTCTGTAGAATTCCCCTCTATGAAACAGCCCATTTGCTAAAATGTATTTGTTTGAATACTTGATCTATTCACAATTATCAGGTTTTGTTTGGCTTTTTTCTTGCATCAAAGGCTGACATATGTTATATTACTGACTCATTACATTCTGATGCAGATTTTTGCCCTATAAATCTAATTATTTCTCCAGGCTATCGTGTTAAACATCAGGCTAGGATAGGTCGGTACGGGGATGGAATGTTTCTCATGATCATTTACCTTTTAATAGAGGGGTAATGCATCTGAATCAGGGTACTCAATGTACACTGGTCTGTTATCAACAGCTGTTTATAGTCCCGATATATTCCCCCCCCCCCCCCCCCCAGCAGTGTAGAATCTGTATTTTGCATTTGCCTTTAGTTTAGTTTCATGTCATCTATACCACTCTTTGTCAAACAATAGAGCAGTTTACAATTTAACAAAAGATTAATAAAAATAAGCAGTATGGCGGAAGGTTTGGTGTGCGTTCGTGAATTGCTATCTCAAATATAGCTAAAAATGAACTACCTTGGATCAGTTACAGTTCAACAAAGAAGTTTGCAACACCTGTCTCTGTTAAATTTCATAGATTTCTCCCTATCTTGTTTTCAGTAAGGAGTTTGGCCTCCATTCCTTTTTGTCAAGCTGAGCTTACTACGCAAAGAAGAGTATCTTCTGTAGTCTGATCATTTTTGGACTATAGTTCAGTCCTGGATAGTTTCTGATTTAGGGGGTCTTTTACTAAGGTGCGCTAGTGTTTTTCACTCATGCTAAAACTCAGCTGGCGCTAAACACTAAGAAATCCATAGGAATATAATGAGCGTCTCAACGTTTAGTGCCAGCTGAGTTTTAGTGCAAGGTAAAAATGTTGGCGCACCTTAGTAAAAGGCCCCGTTAGATTACTGCAACTCTCCTGTACCTGGGTCTCGCTGGTTCTGTGTTAAGATTTCTACAAGCTAACAAAACTCTATTGCTGCATTGCTTCCCAATAATCCAGTCAGGGTCTATATTATATTACTAGTAAAAAAAAGCCCGTTTCTCATTGAAATGAAATGGGCACTAGCAAGGTAATGACCTTCTGCCATTAATGTTCTCCCCCCTCCCCCAGGACCCCCCTCCCCCCTGTCATTGCAGCACCCCTCCCACCTCTCTCTCATCTCAGGACCCCCCCTTGTCTCAGGACCCCCTCTATCCGGGCCCCCCCGTCCTCCGATGTCCGCGACCCCCCCTCCTCCCATTTCCGCCGGCCAGCGCCTCCCTCCCTCCCTCTGTCTTTGTGGCCTCCGACAGCAAGGAGGACGTGTGCGGGTGCCCCAGCCCTTCATACGTAGCAGCTGCTGTTTAAAAAGTTTTATCTCCTGCTCGTCCGGCAACACTGAAGTGCAGCAAGTAGAGCCGCCGCTTGTTTCAGCTGTTCCTCTGGTCCCGCCTTCATTTCCTGTTTGCAGAAGGGCGGGACCCCAGGAACTGCAGAAACAGAAGCGAAACCACAGAGTTCCCTCGAGGGCGGGGCAGTGATCGGGAGTGCGATTACGAACCCTACGAACACTACATGGCTTCACTGCCACAGAGTCAGCTTCAGAACGTTGGAGGTGCGAATTATATATATAGATATTATAGCGTCCTATTTCTATACTCCGTTCCTCCAGTGCAAAACAGAATATAGCTTGCCTCCTTTTCCCTGGAAACCAGTGAGGATTTTCTTTCCTACCTTCAGATGCAGTCTCCTCAGCTCCCCTCCTTCAAAGTTTCTGACATCTGCTTTTGGCTAAGGTTTTATTTCTGGATTTTGGAAGGTTTCTTGTAGGGCTCTTTCCTCAGCTGCCCTTATGCTCAGACACCTCCTTATCACAATGGGCAGTGTTTAATGTAACCCTCAAGGGAATGAAACCCACAACCGCACCCCATGATCCCATTTCAATGAACTCCCTCAAGCATCTTGCCCCTACGCTAGGTCCTTATATTCCTCTAATGATCAAAGCAAGTCTCTCTCAAGGCCTTGTGCCCCCAACTTGGAAATCAGATGTTATACGTCTCAAGCTCAAAGATCCCAAACAGACGTCTACTTCCCCTACCAACTTTCACCCCAAACTTCCATTCATAGCAAAGCTCACAGAAGAGATTTTTCTCTCCCAGCTCAATGACTTCATTGATAAGACAAACGGTCTTCACCTGAACCAGACCAGATTCAGATAATAACACTGCACAGATACAATGTTAATAGGCATCACCACTTTCATACACTATTACACAGATCAATCTAAATCAGTCCTTCTTCTATCCCTGGATTTGTCAGTTGTATTTGACCTTGTAGATCACTCTATTTTGCTACAACATTTTCAACAAATTGGAATTACAGGAACTGTATTTGAGTGGTTCCACTCATATTTAACTTCCAAGACATACAAAGTCAGCTACCAGAATGTACTCTCTAGCCCATTTCCAACCACTTGCAAGGTACCTCAGGGATTTTTATTTATTGCATTTGTATCCCACATTTTCCCACCTATTTGCAGGCTCAATGTGGCTTACAGAGATCTGTTATGGCATTGCCATTCCAGGGCGTCAGATACAATTGATGATGCAAAGAGGTTGAGGATGGGAAAGAAGTTTTAAGAGAATAGATATACAAAGATGATTTTCAGATTGGGGTGGATTGGTGAGGTGTTAAAGTTAAGCTATGGGTCCTCTTTGTAGGCCTTATTGAAGAGATACGTCTTCAGGGATTTACGAAAGTTGGATATTTCGTCGATTGTTTTCAAGTCAGCTGGTAGTACGTTCCACAACTGCGTACTCATATAAGAGAAAGAGGTCGCATGTATACGCTTGTATTTTAGTCCTTTACAACTGGGGAAGTGTAGATTAAGAAATTTTCGGGATGATCTTTTGGCATTTCTGGGCGGTAGGTCCACGAGGTTTAGTATGCAAGTCGGGGCGTCCTCGTGGATGATTTTGTGTACAGTTGTACAGATCTTGAACGTGGTCCGTTCCTTAAGTGGCAGCCAGTGAAGGGATCCCTCTTATCACCCACTTTAATCAGCATCTTTATGGCGCCACTTTATACAATAATCCAATCTATTTGTCTTACAGCATACATTTATGCAGATGGCATCCAGATCATGCATTCCCTAGAACCTACAAGCCCTGAAGACATTAACCTATTTAACAATAAAATTTCACACATTACATCCTGGTTGGCCAATAAACTGAAACTAAATTCAGACTACTCCTCTTGGATTCAGGTGAGGCAACTCTACCATCACCACCACCTTCGTTATTTAATCAACCAGTCCCATTGGTTCAGTCTCTAAAAATTCTTGGAATTATTGTAGACCGTACTCGCAGCAAGCAGTAATGTAGCTATGTTATCTGATTAGCACAGGAATGCCCATTTTCTACCTCCTGACACAAACTATCCCCCCCCCCCAAAAAAAAAAAATAAATGAAAAATACTTCTTAGTGCACAATTAGCACATGCTGATTCAGCAGTTACTGCAGCACACCTAAGCACATCATACAGTACACCATATCAGTGTCTAATGCAGCTTCGTAAAAGGGCCCAAAGTTTAGGAATTTAGGATTCCTTTTACTAGGCTGCAGTAAAAAGTGGCTTTAGCGCACCTTTACACGGGTCTTTCCCATGCACTAAGGCCATTTCTCCACAGCTGTAAAATGCCTTTTTTTTTTTTTTTGCGTTAATGGCCATGCACTAATGTTCAATGATAAACACAGGAACAAGAACCCCTACGTATAGTTCTAACAAACACCAGGAAGTAGGGGTGGACCAAGACTTCTAGGAATCAGTTGCGGGTAAAGAAATCTTTATTAACCGAAGCACCTCACGGAGTAGAACATGACAAGGGACTGTGTTTTGGCAGGGCAACCGCCTGCTTCAGGGGTCACAAACACTGTAAAACCCAATCTGGCGTATGGGAACCAGGTGCTATGTGCGTAGCAGTTTAACGTTGTGTCAAATCTTAACCAAAAGAACATTTATGAAGACTCCGAATCACACACTTGCCCGGACAGCCCTGAAAATCAGGACCATTTACAGTTATTGAGGTCAATTTTCAGCCAGCAGCAGTCAACATTTTGCTGACTGCTGATGGCTTTACGCCCGGATGTTCAATGCTGGGCCATGTCCGGGGTCCAGCACTGAGGATGTGTGGCTGGCTAAAAGTAAGTTTGTATAGGGGGGGTTAAAAGAGATAGATAGGAATGAAAGTAGGGAAATGTTATAGATAAACTATGTACTGTTTTTGGTATAGGGAAATGTTCCTCCTGAAGAAGGAGTGTTCGAAATGCGGTCTCGCATCGAGGAACAAAAGAGAGAAGGTGTGAAGAGTTAGAAGGTGCTTAAAGTCTGGAAACAGTATGTAAATTCCAGGAAGCCCTTGACACACTGCACTGATTCACTCTGCTGAACTAACACTACTCCAAGAAGAGTGCTGGAGAGACTTTGTTGTGAACACTGTGCTCCTGCTTGATGTGATTTAGAAGATTTTTATGATTTAAAAGGACTATAATTTGAACCTTTAAGGACGATATCTAAGACACAAGTGGAAGATTTGAAATTGAGGAAACAACAATTGGGGAGCATGTACACAGATTATGGATATATAGAAATGTGCCCACACAAGGTTTATGTGAATGGGTGGTGAAGTGAAGGGTGTGACTGGGCAAGTTCCGGAACTTACACAGCATAAGTGGTTTTATGTGATATATGTATTGTAATAAAAGAAATTAAATATTTTAAAGGAAGAACGTTTTTTGTGATATGGCTAAAAGTTAGCCAGTTAAGTGTGATATTCAGTACTTAACTAACTAAGAAGAACAGTATAAAGGTAGGACTATGTTTTATGGGATTTGGATAGGCTGAAGTGGGCTTTTGACAACAACTCCAGTAGATAGAACAGAAGGACAGAGCCGGGCAGACTTCTACGGCCTATGTCCCAGAAATGCCAAAAAAAAAAAGACTTATGATAAAGTATATAATATCACATTCATTGTTGATTTAACCATGAATTGATCATGAATGTGACTGTTGAGCAGACTAGATGGACTGTTCAGGTCTTTATCTGCCGTCACTTACTGTATTACTATTTATGCAGTTATCTTACAAGGTAAGTAATGAATATCAGCATTTAACTGGCTAAGTGTTGACTCCATCCCAAGAAGGCCATTTCAGCTTGGGAACTAACTGGCCATTTTCAGCAGAAGTATCCACACTAGAAAAGTAATTTAAATGGTCAGGAGCAGTTTCTGGCCATTTAAATTGCTTTGAATATCAACCCCACTGAAAACTAGGGCTGCCCTTCCCAACAAATGGGACTAATGTATATTGTCAAGGGGTGGCCTTCTACTTTATGGGTAGGTGAGGGAGGTAGGAAATACAAAGGATCGATCCTCACTGGTTTAGTATTAATCAATGCTATTTACAGGAAATTGAATCCTTGTTTCTACTGGATTATAGACTGTAAAGCCATCGAGTGCCTGTTTATGTTGACAGATTTCGCCATGAAAGGTTTGGTGTAAATCAGGTTGACCTGGAGCTCCATTTTAAAAAATGGTTTTCTTACACAGTAGCTCCTGCACGGCACTCCAGCTTGATTACCTAGGAGTCACTTGGAGCATCACAGAGATCTCAGACAGCACCTCTATTTTCTTCCACCTTCTTATATCTGAAGAGAGGAAGAACTAAAACCTAAAGCACAGATATACACAAGCAGATACATCTTTACTGCTTCACATCAACTCTAAGAGAAAGAGATGAACAGTATTTTCTAAATAAATATAGTTGTACTAGTAAAAGAGGCCCGTTTCTGAGCAAATGAAACGGGCGCTAGCAAGGTTTTCGTCGCCAACACCCCCCTCCCTCCCTGGCCAACCCCTTCGTTGTTCTGCCATTGCTCCGCCCCAACATCATGACGTTTGACGCGATTTCCCACCCCCCACCCCCGCCTCCCTGCCTCCCTCCCTACCAACCCCTTTGTTGTTCTGCCATAGCTCCGCCCTCGAGGGCCGGGCCCGGAGCGATTTTGGTGGCTTCACCACCACGAACCTTCGAACCTTTTTGAAGGAAGTCAGGGCTTGGCTTCACTGACGTCAGTGTCCTCAGAACGTTGAGGGTGAGTTTTATTATAGTAGATAATTTTCAGTGTAATCACGACATGTAATTTTCCCTTCAATTGTTCTAATTTTATTTGGCTTTATTTTAACTCTAGCTCTTTTGCCATCTTCTAAATTGTTACTTTTTTCTCCTGTCTACTTATTTTTTCCTCCTTCGCAGGCCGTGCTTGCCGAAGGTGGCCTGTCAAGAACTGCCTCCCACAATCCGTGATCTTCTACTTCTAATGCACTTTTGTGATTCACTTTTTCTCTCTGCTTCTCCATAGAAACAAGTGGCTGTTATATGAATAGAGTGGTAAACATTTCCAAAAGGGGAGGGAAAACCTGATCAAAAATGGAGAGTGCTCAGCATGGTTCTTCTTTTATATCCATACCATATTTAGCGTAGTATTAAAAAAAAAAAAACAGCCCTTGCCATAGCAACCTTTATGTTTCCGAGATATAGGAACAAGATGAAATACTGCCAAATATCATATCACATTTCTGGTTTTATATTTATTTGACTTTGGGAATCTATTGCTGATAGTCTGGTGCCTTGATTACATTTGATGCTGGAAAGACACCTCCCACTCGCATTGCAGAAACCAGTCAAACTGAGACCCAGTGGTTTCCTATGGTTCATTCAGTGTAAGCTCTTCAAAACGTACAGCTCCATATACGTTGAGCCATCTGTAATGCGATTATCAATATGTGCCAGTGGAGCCATTCTCCAGGCTGAAAATTAAGTCACACATCAAGGTAACTGGCACTTGGTATGCAAACGGAGAAGGTAGCTATTGTCACGGCACTTTATAAATGCAGCACCATCTGTCTTGCAGATTTGGTGTTTTTAAATGATAAATGACAACAGTTGTGTTGGCTACCTTAAAAGGCCACTTCGCTTATCACTCTGTTTTTAATTCACAGTTCATGCTTTTTTATTTTCTGTATTTTCAATTCTTCCATAATCCTTTTTTCTTCTTTGGAAACTTCCAGAGATCTGCCTAGATGCAGAAAAGACTTACCAGACCATTGTGTCTTTTGAAAATATTGGGCCCTGTTTACTAGGGTGCGATAGCATTTTTATCACGTTCTAAAATTAGTACGTGCAAAACGCTAGAGTTGCCTTTATGATCCTATGGGTGACTTTAGCATTTAGCGCTCACTAATCATTAGCACGTGCTAAAAATGTTATCGTGCCCTTAGCGCAGCTTTGTAAACAGGGCCCATAATGTATATATATATATATATATATATATATATATATATATATATATATATATATATATATATATATATATTTAATAATATATATTGAGAACTATCATCCAAACAGGATTTCAATGCACTTTCATAGTAACAGGCAAAAAAATAGAATCTGATGGAAGATAAAACCTAAAACAGGAAGGGCTAAGCTCTCACCAGCAGTAGACATAAAAAAAAGAAAAAAAAAAGATGATCAGGAGAAACTAAGTAAATGAAGGGAAAAAAAGCAAATACCAGTATAGCAGCCATGATGCTTTGTATAGTGCTCATTACCTAAATGCCTGGTTTACTTTACTTTCTCATATTATGGGGTTATGGGGTCTTTATGTGACACCCCCTTTGTCAGCATCCCTGGGTTTAGGGCCCAGCTTGGCAGGAGTTCCCCTCTGGGCAAGCTTCATCGATCCCTTAAGAATGTGTGGTTCCTGGTGCCTCCAACTGGGGCAGAAAGGTGTTAACAGGTAAGATTTTCCCCCCTTCTCCATAGAAAAATCCAAACAAATACCACTGTGACTTTAGCTCTCTTAAGATTTCAGTCCTTTGTCATCTGTGATTTACACTGACAGTTTTTTGGGTTTGTTTGGTTTTTTTTTTTGCAGTTCAGAGGAATAAGTGCCAATAAGGGCCGAATATTTGGTACAGCCCTAATTTATTAACTCCTTCAGAACCCCAGTCCACTTTTGGCCAAGCCTGCAACTGTAGCCTTTCTACCACCAAAAAATCCCTCTAGCAGCTCCTTCAGGATCTGAGCCCTCTTTTGGCCAAGACCTGTAACTGTACTTTTTTTTTTAATAGCACCAAGTAAAGCCCCTCCTTTCTCAGGCAAAGTAAGAGAAACAGAAAGGTTCCCTCATTTTCACTCCAATTAAATACCAGTCTTGTATAAACGAAGACCCTTAATTACAGCTTTTCAGCTAAACCCTGCTCCTATTTCCCTCCTTTTCTTTTTTCTAACCAAAATCTACTCTGGTAATAATCTAATCCAATCCCACTCCTTTTTTACCAGCCCATCACCCCTCCCCCTCAAACAAAAAACCCACAACAACACACACTTAGGGTTACCTCAGCTGCCCTCTGTATCTGTCAGAGTGAGGCATTTGTCTTATCACCAAAAATGTTCCCATTTCCCCTGCATAATATGTGCCTTTCTTTAAACCTACTCTGGCCTTTCACTTTTGCAATTACAATTATTTTACATGTACAAATAATCACAGTTTAGAGATCTTTTTTTTTCATAGTAAGTTCAATAATTTGCATATGATTGTGGCTGTGACCCTTCCCCCAGCACCACACTGAGGTAGAAGAATGCAATGTAACATTTTCCTGCCTGCCAGTGAACCATGCTCAACCATCATCCTGTCCTCAGCAACACAAATCCTGTCTCACTCCAACTTTTCTTCAGAGAGGGGTTTTATTTACAGTGTAACACTGTAATTCACATGCATACAGCCTCTGCTGGATGAGGATGTCTGTCTACCAATTTTGGTGCCTAATCTGTAGAAGTCAGGAAAAAAAAATGTGTCTCATGAATGTTGTGCACTTTGGCAGAAGCTAGCAGCAGAAAGCCTCCAGTGTGACTCATTCAGCAAAGTCAATTTTCAGGAGGCGAAACATCTCTCAGTCAGGATCTTCCTGTAGTTGGCCAATGAGCTCTTTTTTTTTTTTAATTGTTCTTCTGTACTGGCAGATGGGAGTGGGATCTGTGTTAGCAAACAGCCAGGGCAAGAGGGGATATCCATAATGAAATGCAAAAATCGCTTCTCATATTCATCTGCTATTTCTGCCATAATGCTAAGAGCAATTCTTTAACTGGGTGCCCGCATTTATGTACCCTTTGTGCACGTAAAATTACTTGCTTGTAAAGGAAGTAGCAAAATGCCTAGGCAGTGTTCTATAATGGCGTGCATAATTGGCAGCATAAATGCAAGGGGTTATACACATGGGCTGGGCTCCCATGTAACGCACATAACTGACAGAATCAACAGTAAATTATGCTTGTCCCTGCCACATTTATGCAACTGCAGTTATGCCAGCTCTATGGCCGGTACAACTGTGGACGGGTAAATGTAAGCCGTACCAATACGAGGTTACGCTAGTATTCTAAAATGGAATCTGAGCGCCAGATTCCATTACAGAATAGGCTGTCATTGTACGTCTTGAGAGCAGATACATGAAGGCACTCAGTTTTAGAATTATTCCCACCCCACCCCCACCCCCACTCCCCTGATTCTGTTGTATACCTGTTGTAATGGAAGATGTAAAGGATTGCTTTTCAACCCTGCTTTGTCCGATAATACACTTTGAAATCTTCTGTCTTTGTCCTAAAGTAGACTTTCCTTGTAAATACAAAAATACATTGGAATGCAGAAGACACAGCTCTAATTAATTTGGTATGTGAAGAGGAGGGTGGCGTTTGTTTTCAAAGTTCAGGCTGGCCACCTGGACTTGGAAACATGTGACCATATTCCCACAGTATGGCTTGTTTACCTATTCTCAAGCATTCTGTAATTTTCCTTAGCTCTGAACATGAGTTCTAAGCTTAATAAAAAGGGGGGGCTTGTTGCAGCAGAGTTTTGAGGCTCATCTATGGGTAGACGTATCGCGCAGAGGACTTGTTCCTGGTCATAAGGAGACTTTGGGCTTTTGCTGCAACGGGCCTCCCAGCTGATGAGATAAGGGCCTGAAATTCCTGCCCAGTGATGTTGTATGTATAATATGTATATATCTGTCTTATAGCTTTCTTTTAGTTAGATGATTTAATCATTGTATATATATCTTAATCATTGTAGATTTTAGCACCTCTAATAAAGGTCTCATTTACCTAATATGAATCCAAAAGAATCCACAGTAATTATTGAGTAGTCTGTGTTAGTGAGACAGGCTGTAAATCCATAGCAGTACACCTGTTTATGAGCAAATACACATGCACTCCTGCAGATATTTTAGAAAAGGCTTTTCATCAACAGATGCTATTCTGAAACACCACCAAAATCGAGTATGTCCCAACCTGGACATCTCAATTCTGATCTGTATGTTCTAAATAAAGTAGGGCTCCACATATAATTTTGACCCTTCCATCACATTATAACTATAATATTGGTGACAGATATAAAAGTCAAGTTTCCTGCATCCTCTCATGATACTCACAGAATAAGGCACATTAGCTATATATTCGTGGTCAAAATCTTGGGATGTAGTTGTGCTGAATATTTTGGCAAAATAATATAAAATTTATGATGAAAGAGTTTGGGATATGATGTTTTTGCATCATGGAATTCTTATTTTGATGATTTTCAGTGTCATGGTGGGGACATAGTTGTATCAATAATGTATCGATACAAAGTTATTTATAAAGGAGGGAATTCAACAAAAGGCACAGAAATTTGAGGGCCCAAAAAATTCAGCATTAAGCACTATTCTATAAAGGGCGCACACCTTATAGTGGAGTGGAGGAGTGGCCTAGTGGTTAGAGCACCGGTCTTGCAATCCAGAGGTGGCCAGTTCAAATCCCACTGCTGCTCCTTGTGCTCTTGGGCAAGTCACTTAACACTCCATTGCCTCAAGTACAAACTTAGATTGTGAGCCTTCCTGGGACAGAGATATATCCAGTGTACCTGAATGTAACTCACCTTGAGCTACTACTGAAAAAAAGTGTGAGCAAATCTAAATATAGATTAGCATTTAGTGCAGATCCCACGCCAAATTTATGCCTGTTAAAACCTGATGTAAATGCCAGTGCCCAAGTTAGACATGGTAAAGCAGTATTCTGTAATTCCGCCTTCAACTTTTCAGAACACCCTTGGCCACTCCCACATTTCAGATACACGCTATGTTAGGCGCCGAGCCTTACAGAATAGCATGCAGCCAGTTACATGTGCAAATCCTAACTGATGCCAATTAAGTGCAATAATTGGTTGTTAGCACCCACTTATTGCTAGTTAAGGGCTTGTTAATCAATTAAGTTGCATGCAGAACTTTGGGTGCCATATATAAAATCCAGGGGAAAGCGTACAAGGACAGACTTAAAGATCTCAATATGTATACTTTGGAAGAAAAGTGGAAGAGGGAAGATATGACAGACATGTTTAAATACCTCCATGGCATAAGTGCACAGAAGGCGAGTCTCTTTGAATTGAAAAGAAGCTCTGAAATGAGGGGGTATAAGATGAAGGTGAAAGGGGACAGAATCAGAAGTAACCTGAGGAAATACTTCTTCAAGGAATGACCTCCTGATGAAGGTGGTGGAAATGAAAACTGTATCTGAATTCAAGAAAGCTTGGGACAGGTACCTAGGATTTCTAAGGGAGAGGAAGAGATAGTAGAGGCATGGTTGAGCAGACTGGATAGACCATATGGTTTTTATCTGCCTTCATTTTTCTCTGTTTCTATATATTCAGAGATGGTAATTGCAGAAGTGCTCCACCAACTATACAAGGACCTTCTTTCAGTCAGATTACTAAACTGTAGATCTATACGCTCAAAAACAGGCCTAATTCACGACCTCATTCTGTTCTCTGGTTTTAAAATCTTCTGCCTCACTGAAACATGGATTAAAACAGAAGAAAGCCATCTCTATAATTGTCTTCCTGATGGTTATGAGGTTATATCCCTCGCTAGACACTCAATGGTTGATGGAAGTCTTGCCGTCATCTACTCATCAGATCTCCAATTAGCTGAAAGGTTTTAAAATCTTCTGCCTCACTGAAACATCGATAAAACAGGAGAAGAAGGCCATCTCTATAACTATCTTCCCGATGGTTATGAGGTTATACCCCTCACCAGACGCTAAAAGGTTGGTGGCGGCCTTGCCATCATCTACTCAACAGAACTCCAATTAACTGAAAGATCCCCCTCTTTCTCCTACCCAGAGAAGCAGTCCATATTTCTGCTCCTAAACATTTGTTTCTCCTGCTGTGCTATTGCCCCCCCATCTTTGTCACAAGCACAATGGGACATCTGTTTTCAGGCACTAACTGAAGCAAGCATTCTTATTCGCGGGAATTTTAAAATGCATATCAATTTTCCTAATCATTGTCATTACCAGAAACTTTTAGCTACCTTTGCTGACCTTAATCTTCACCAGTGGGTTACCTTACCAACTCACAAAGGAGGCTGTATATTAGATTTAGTTATTTCATCTGACTCATCCTTCTCCCCCTCAGATTTTTCATATACTCAAATTCCTTGGTTGGATCATTCTGTTATCCATTTCTCTAATTCATTCTTGCTTTCCCGTTGCATCAAGAAATCCAGCTCCTTTTCCCTTTCCCCCTGGACTTCAAGACCCTCAGTTTGGATACTACGGCTACCAGCTTCCACTTGGCACTCTCTTCTGCCTTCGACCAGGTTGCCCCCCTGAAATTCTCCATCAGCTTCTCACAAGCAGCCTTGGTACCACAGCAGTCTATGACTACTGAAAAGACAACTTTGCAAGACAGAGCGAAAATGGCAAAAAGAACAAGAACTTACTGAATTTCCAACTGAGATTGAGATACTAATTTGCACCTGAAAACTGCTAAATCTCTCTACCTTAAGGATTGCATCCAGAAAGCTCCCAATCTCTCCAAGGAGCTTTTTTTCTATCACGTAACTCCTCCTGCTAAGGACAATCCTAACTCTGCAAGTATTACCCTGGCCCCTTCAGCTGAAGCACTTTCACAATATTTTTCCTCCAAAGATCAAGATCTTATCAGGTCACTTCCCGTTTCGTCCTCTACAGTGATTTCACCTCTTCCATCTTCTGCAAATACAATCCCATGTGTTACAGTCCAGGTTCCTGTTTCAAACTTAAGTTTATCTGTGTGGTCTGCCTTCCAGTTACAGACTCCACATTTATTCTCAAAAATGATGGGGGCTACACGTCCCACCTTTTCCTCTCTCGATTGGTTTCTTTTTCTTTGGCGTTCACTTCCTGAACTAGAACTCCTGCCCAAGATTCCTTCAATAATTAATTTGAGTCTTTCTTAATTCTTCTAGACAAGTACCAACTGTCTGGAAAATAGCAAGTGTGTGCCCTATTGTTAGAAAACCATCATTAGACCCTCAAGTGCTTGCTCACTACCGTCCTGTCTTGAATCCCTGTTTCATCTCTAAGGTGCTAGAAAAGATAGTCTTTACCCAATTGATCTCTTTGACCAAAAACATTTTTTGCTCTCCACCCCAAGCAATCCAGTTTTAGACCTCACTATAGTGCCAAAACAGTCCTAACACTGTTTTAAATTAAATTTACTCTTATTTAGATAAACAGATGGTGAATCAAAACCTCTTATTTTTGCACCTATCAACTTTGGGTATTACAAACTCGGTGTTATCATGGTTTTCCTCCTTCCTTTCAAATCGCTCTTATAAGGTAACAACTGTGTCATCCACTGTTTCTCCACATCCCCTGACCTGTGGGGTATCTCAAGGGTCAGTGCTCTCGCTGCTTCTCTTCAACTTATTTCTGAGCCCTCTTGCTTCTCTTATCCAATCCATTAGAATTTCTTTTCACTTTTATGCTGATGAGATCCTGCTTCTCCTTCCTACAAATCCATATAACCCAACCATTGGTCCACTCCAAGATTGTCTTCTTGTGTCAAGCTAGCTCAATGAAGACAAATTAGGAGTGGAGGAGTGGCCTAATGGTTAGTGTAGTGGGTTGGGGAACTGGGTTCGATTATTGTTGCTGCCTGATGGTCAGCAGTGGGTTGCGATCCTGGGAAACCAGGTTCAATTCTCTCTGCTGCTCTGTGTGACCCTGGGCAAGTCACCTAACCCTCTGTTGCCCTAGATACAACAGTAGTACAATATACTATTTAGACTGTGAGCACACTAGGGACAGACCCAATACCTGTAAACTGCTTAGGTCTAAGTGGTGTATATAAATACTTGAATTAATTAAATAAAAAGACCGTGGCTTGCTGGTTCACTGGTTTAGCTATTCCCCTTAATCTTTTTGGTACTCATACAACTGGTTGATTCTTTCCATTATCTGGGAGTTATTTTAGACTCCCATCTTATTATCTTTTCTCTACAGATATCTAGTTTATGTAAGACCCATTTCCTTGCTGTCCATCAATTACACTCTGTTTGAAAATATTTTGACCAAGACACGTTTCACTTCCTTGTTCTATCATTACTGACTACCAAGCTTGACTACTGTAACATAATATATCCCGGATGTTCTCAAACTTGAAAAAACTCCAGACAATTCATAATCTTGCTATTAAAATTATCTGTCATGCCCAGAAATATGACCATGTTTCTCCAATACTCCAGAAGTTTCACTGGCTCCCTGCTGAGCAGTGCATTATTTTTAAGGCACACAGACTTGGCCACCCTGATTACCTTGCTTCTCTCACTATTCCTTATTCTCCTACCAGATTACTTCATTCCATAAATGAGCATCGATTGGTCCTTCTCAATCCTGAGGCTGCTCATCTCGAATCCTCTCGCCATTGTGCTTTCGTTTTTATGGCCCCTTTAATGTGGAACTCCCTCCCCCTCTCTATGCTATCTGAACTATCCTTTAAAAACTTCAAAAAAAGCTCTGAAGTCCTAGCTCTTTAAAGAAGCATTTCACCCACACAGCTAAGAGGGTAGAGGGTTGCGTCAAGTTTCACCATGTTCCCTCCTTTTTCCATCTTCTCCCCAAAAAATAAAAATTCCCTTCCCCTCGTTGTCCTTCTAGTACGTGCTTATTTGTTGTCTCTCTTTAGTGTTAATCTAGATTGACCTGCTGTGAATGATCTCTTTCCTGCCAGAAATATTCTAGTTCTTTTCTATCTTGATTTTTATGTATTGTAGTTCTTTTGCATCTTGATTTTTATGGGTTTATTTTTAAGATTGTAAACCACTCAATTCAGCAAGTCAGCTTGGGCGGTATAGCAAGTTTTAATATTTTATTTTTATTTATTTATTACATTTGTACCCCGTGCTTTCCCACGCATGGCAGGCTCAATGCGGCTTAGATAGTAACAATATAAAGAAATACAAAGTCGTGAGAAGAATATACAGTTTGTGGTAAATGCAGAACTAATGGGGTTAATGGATAAGTGAACATAGGAGGAATTGGGTTTGGAAGGAAATAAGCGTAGGGAAGTAGGCGTAAAAAGATGAAAAGGAATGGATATGGGATGGTAATAGGATAATGGGAAACATGGTCAATGTATAACTCTTGTCGATAAGAATCATAATAAACTATAAGTATAAATGTGTATGGATAATTTATCTGTTCAAAGTTGTACCTGCTATTTAGCTACTACCATTTGACTGTGTAAGTTAGAGGGGCTACTTTGCATATAGCTTTATAATGACCCCCCAGCCCACTCCCTTCTGGCTACATGATTTTTGGTTATATGCGGTGCTTTATAAGGCAAAAAGTTCTGCCCTCCCCACCCATAACAATTTAAACAGAAGCAGTTATGCATTTGGCACCTGCTGACAAACCTGTAAATGTTTCTGATTATCAGCCTGGAGATTTTTGTTTATAATTATTTTGACAAGAATCGGGTGACTATATCCTGTTACAACAGTTGCTAAAATTTATTATATAACTTTATTGCAATCCACTCTGCACAGTTTTCACAGCTGAAAGAAGCAGAATATAACTTTGGAAATTAAATTAAATTATGTTATTACATGCAGCTTGCAGATTCTGTGCGGTTCATTTTCTTGTATCTATTCATTGAGAGATGCATCTCCACGATATTAAAACTGACCTATATTTTACATTCATTCAACGCTAGTAAAAGACAATGTAGAAAGGGAACCCCAACACCAGTAACAGTGGAACGAAGACACAAGGCACCAAGAAAAGTGTAAAGCAGGCAGAAGAGGAAGGCTGGCATCTCTATGGGAAACCACTGATCACAGAAGGTGTGAACTGATGACATGGTTGGTAAGAATGGCTGATCACTTGGATCTTATAAAATGTTAGGAACAGGCACTGAGGTTAGACAATGGAGGAGTGTGCAAAAGAAGCTTTATGCCAGGAAACTCCTAGAGATGTCAGCCTGAAGCAGGGGCGCAGCCAGACAGCCAATTTTGGGTGGGCCTGAGTCCAAGGTGGGTGGGCATGGAATTCATGCCCTCCCCCCGTCCCTAGCCCCCCTCTGCTCTTCATCCCTCCCTCCACCTGCAAGCCCACAATATTAAATACCTGAGCAGGAGGGGATCTACAAACCCCGCCAGGCGCCAGCTGAAGATTTCATCCTGCTCAGACAGTCAGTGCTCTTCCAAACGAGCCAGCAGCACTTTCCTTGAGCTGATGCCACGGCCAGCAGGCTGTGCATGTATGAAAACTAAGCATGTGAAGAGGGGCTGGTGTTGGTTTCAGCTCGAGGCAAGTGCTGCCAGCTGCCGTTTGAAAGAGCACTGGCTGCCTGAGAAGGAGGAAATCTTCAGCTGACGGGGTTTGAGGACCTCTGGAAGCCATAGCAAGAGTGCACAATTTTGGGTGGTTTCAGAGTCCAAATAGGGTGGGCCCTGGCCCACCCATGGCTATGCCACTGGCCTGAAGCAGCATAAAAAGTAAAGCCTGCTCTCCCAGTATAAGCCAAAGCATAGCTACAATCATTGTTTTTAACAGTGATACTGTATGCCATGGCCCTCTAGCACCCAGGCCCAAATACTAGCAAGATTCATGCTTATCAATCCCAGGGCAAGCACAGCCTTTGGCAACAAGTTCCAGAACTTAAACTATTCATTGAGTCAAAAAATATTTCCGCCTAATCATTTTTAAAGTAGTACCATGTAACTTTCTTGAGAGTCCTCTAGTCTTTGTACTTTTTTTTAAGAGTTTAAAAAAAAAATCGATTTACATTTACCCATTCTACACCACTCCATATTTTGTAGACATCTATCATATCTCCCCTCAGCCGACACTTTTCCAAGCTGAACAGTCCTAACCTCTTAATCATCTCCTCATACGAGAGGAGTTCCATTTCCTTAATCATTTTGGTTGCCCTTCTTTCAACCTTTTCTAATTCTGCTGTATCTTTTTTAAGATATGGCGACCAGAATTGCACACAATGCTTAAGGTGTGGTTACACTATGGAGCGATGTACAGGCATTATAATATTATTCGTCTTTTTTTCCATCCCTTTCCTAATAATTCCTATCACTCTCTTTGATTTTTATGGTCACTGCCAAGCAGTGAGCAGAAGATTTCAATGTATTGTCCACGATGACACCTAGATCTTTTTCTTGGGTGCTGACTCCTAGGGTGGAACCTAGCATGAGATAATTATAATTTGGATTATTCTTCTCAATGTGTATCACTATGTACTTGTCCACATTAAGGGATTGTTTTACTGAGCTACGGGAAAAAGTGCCCTGCGGTAGCAGCAGGGGCCATTTTTCCTACGCGCCAGGGCCAATTTTACCGCATCGGGTAAAAAGCCCCCCCCCCCCCTAAAAATGGCCATGCCGTAAGGTAACTCTTACCGCTACCCACTGAGGTGGCGGCTAGGGCTCCCGTGGTAATCCAGCAGTATCTAGGCAGCGCATGGTGATGCACGATTACCTCTGAGTTACCACCACGCTAGACAAAAAAAAGAAATTTCCAGGGAACTCCAGAAATGGCACACGCTCAACCTGGAACTACCGCCAGCAGCCAGAAGGCATATCATAATGACCCATCCTAAATACTAGACAAATATACTTACATGAACTTGACTAAACCCAACTCTTTACTCTAGTCTGATAATCTCACTGCTACTAATGAAAGCTACGCAATACACAGTACCACTTTATTTCTCATGCCGGAATGAATTTTCTATAGTTGACTATCTAACTTACTTTAAATTTCACTCTATCATTCAGGAACTTCAATGAAATACCACTTTGCAGTGGCGTACCAAGGGGGGTGGGGGGCGGTCCGCCCCGGGTGCATGCCGCCTGGGGGGGGGGTGCCGCGGCGCGCGCCTGTCGGCTCCGAGTTCGCTAACTTCGCTCGTTCGCTGCAGCTCCCTCTGCCCCGGAACAGGTTACTTCCTGTTCTGGGGCAGAGGGAGCTGCAGTGAACCAGCGAAATTAGGGAACTCAGAGCCAACAGGCACGCGCCGCGGCACCCCCCCCCCCCCCAAGCGGCGTGCACCCGGGGGGGTGTCATTTCGCCGGGGAGGGGCACGCTGCACCCGGGGGGGGGCGCATCGGCGATCCACCCCGGGTGCCATCCAGGCTAGGAATGCCACTGCCACTTTGTACTCTACTTTACCAGTTATGTGTCTTAAAGCTACCACTTGTAATTCTCTATCCGGAAATGGCGATCACCATTACGGCATAATGTAAGCCACATTGAGCCTGCAAATTGGTGGGAAAATGTGGGATACAAATGCAACAAATAAATAAAATGTTGCCCCAGCGGTAGTTCAGTTTTAGTGTGCGGTAAGCCTGCGTTGTGCTTACCGCCACTTTGTAAAAGGACCCCCTCAATCTCATCAGTCGGCCATTTGGATGCCCAGTCTTCCAACTTTCTCAAGTTCTCCTTGCAAGTTTTCACAATCCATATGCATTTTAATAACTTTGAATAGTTTTCTGTCATCTGCAGACTTAACCATCTCACTCCACTCGTTGTTCCCATTTCCAGATCATTATTAAATACCCCCCATAAATATATGTCACTTTTCTTAAAGATATGTTGTGGTAAAAAGAAAAAAAAAAGGTGTCTATCAGGTTACCTCTCTGTGGCACAAACTCAGCACAAATCTCCTTTATTATGAATAAGCAGGCCACTGGTACACTAGTTACATACTTTATTGCAGTTTAAGGCCCAGATGCACTAAACGTTTTTCATCGTTAAATGAGCCCTTAAGGAAGAATTTCCTATCCTTTCCATGCACTAAAGCCTATTTTTCGACGGCAGTAGCAGCTAACGAAACTGGAATGCAAATGAGAAACTACCATTGAAATGTAGACAATTCGGAATGCACTAACCATACCGACGATAGCAACGATTCACTTACCACCAGAAATTTAACGTCAGCTCAGACCTGTCGTTAAAGCCTGAGCTGTCATCTCCCCACTGCACGATGAAAAACCAAATTGCTGGCATGTTTTAAAAGAAAAGTGGCTCCCTGCTTCCCTGTGCCTAAAATAAAAAAGGAAACTAAATTAAAAAAGGATCGGGAGGGGGCAAAGGCGCTCATCAGCAGCGTCCTGTATGGACGGCCTGGCCTTGCCTTGCTTGCCCCCCCCCCCCCCCCGGTCCCCGCTGCTCCCCGCTGCTCCGTTTGTGAAATAAAAGCTTTTAAAAATGAAACCTTTGCAGTTGCTGGGCTCCTCCTCCCTTCCTGTGTCTCTCTTCTTTAGTCGGCAATGCTCCGCCTCCTGCCCTCCTCCACCTCTGTGCCCCACCCACCCCCCGATTTCGTCTCCGCCGCTCCCCCCCCCACCGGACCCCCCCCCCCCCCCCTCCACCATAATGGCCGGTGCAGCGCCTCTCACCTATGTTTGAAGGCGCTGCACAGGATGGATCAGCTATTCTTTAGCTCTTCTGTCTCCTCCGATGTCTCCTTTTTCTTCCTGTGTCCGCCCTCCTCTGACGTCAGTTATCTACGTAGATAGCTGACGTCAGAGGAGGGCGGACACAGGAAGAAAAAGGAGACATCGGAGGAGACAGAAGAGCTAAAGAATAGCTGATCCATCCTGTGCAGCGCCTTCAAACATAGGTGAGAGGCGCTGCACCGGCCATTATGGTGGAGGGGGGGTCCGGTGGGGGGGGGGAGCGGCGGAGACAAAATCGGGGGGTGGGTGGGGCACAGAGGTGGAGGAGGGCAGGAGGCGGAGCATTGCCGACTAAAGAAGAGAGACACAGGAAGGGAGGATGAGCCCAGCAACTGCAAAGGTTTCATTTTTAAAAGCTTTTATTTCACAAACGGAGCAGCGGGGACTTCGGGGGGGGGGGGGGGGCAAGGCAAGGCCGTCCATACAGGACGCTGCTGATGAGCGCCTTTGCCCCCTCCCGATCCTTTAATGTTTGTGGAGACATGCAGGGGAAAGTGGGGAGCCATGTGTTTGTGTTTTCTTTTTTTTTCTTACGTTTCTGGCATGCGCAGAGCAGACAGCATAACGCTTGGCTGCTTTGCGCATGCTTTACGAGCCGATTACCGACGGGGATTAGTGCATCGTTCTTTCCAATACCGCACCAAACTTTTGGGGGCTGTGTTTTTGGAGCATGCTTCGTTATTTGAGATTCGGTAAAGGTTTTTACGTTTCTGATTTTTTTACGTTTGCTTGATGCATCTACCCCTAAGTCAGAATTCTTTTCCATAGATTTCTTACAAACAACTTTCCATACTTAACACACAGCCACTCACATAGTACAGTTTAATCCAATAACATTTACTAGACCTTTTCTGCACTCTGGGCTTCAAACATCAAACTTAACTGCTTGCAGCTTTAAACAGCAACTCCCTACCTGTGGCATTAAACAGTTTGCTTCCAGTTAAGTTCTACAATAAAGTTACTGGTACCTTTCCCAGACAATAACATTTCCATTACAAGATTCTTCCCTTTCACCCTACTTATCTGCCTTTTATTTTGCACAGCCCTCTGATTAGGATATTCCTTCACATTCAAACCTTGGTCACCAACGCCCAGCTCTCTCAAGGCTCTCTAGCAACGTGGTAAACTAAGGTATATTTCTAACAACACTACAGTGATTTATCCCAGCTTATCTGTCTATCAAAGTGCCAGAAAAATCCTTCTCTATGGATTCTAGACAGAACGTTTCACACAGTATATATATTATTACTCTGTCTCTGCTCAAACTGGCAGCTCCTTAATTCCCTAAAGTAAACTCAGAACAGCATTCAGGTTGCTACTTTATTCCAGGTTCTGACCACTAAATCTAAAGCAATCCTCACCTAAAGGTTTTCCTTCTATAACCATCCTTCTGGCGTGGCTATTAGACCTCCTCAGCCTCAGCTCCCCATGTCTGTTTAATTAGCTGCAGGTACCTGATTGCCATCACGTGTAGGCTGTGATTGAGCAGTGAACTCATTTCCTGTCAACTCAGAACTCTGAGGAATTACAACTCCTAATATTTCAATGGGTTCACTTTCTTTCAGAGCTTTACTACTGTGCGTGCTCTGGAGTTCCCTCTACTGTTCAACCCTTATAAAAACAGTGGTGTGCTACCAGCATACCAAAACGTGTCTACATGACAGCCCTTTCATACATTTTAACATCTGCAACATTAAAAGGAATATCAAATCAAAATCAGTAATTATGTCTGCATCATGTCGGGTGTCAGAGAAGCAGGTCCTCTAAAACCCATCTTGAGAATAATAAGCTAAAGAAGCCAGTTTGTTGAGTTTATACGAGCAGGTGGGGGGAAGAGGGGGTGGTGATTGGGAGGAGAGGATAGGGGAGGGCAGACTTGTACGGTCTGTACCAGAGCCGGTGATGGGAGGAGGGACTGGTGGTTGGGAGGCGGGAAATACTGCTGGGCAGACTTATATGGTCTGTGCCCTGAAAAGGACAGGTACAACTTCAAGGTAAGGTATACACATATGAGTTTGTCTTGGGCAGACTGGATGGACCATGCAGGTCTTTTTCTGCCGTCATCTACTATGTTACTATATGTTACAGGAAAACCACATTCTAGTGATTACAATATTTTGCCATTAACTTACCAGTGCAACAGTGTTAATTGCCCTTCGATTTTGTGGCCTATCTAATTAACTTACCGGCATCTAGTCTACCCCCCCCCCCCCCCCCACAACTAATAATTTGAACATAAATGCCCCCAAAGCACCCCTCCTATAATGAACAAAGAACCCCAACAGAGAGTCAGGGCAGGCGATCACAGTAGGCAGCCGCAGCATGGGTGGAATGAACAAGATAAGGCACCAAACATGAGGCAGAACACATGAAGCAATGGTACATCAAATTTAAAACAATAACACTAGACAAAGAAAATATGTTTTTCTTGTTATTCTTTTGTTGTTGCTGTTGTTTATTCCATTCAGTAGCAACCAGAACGGTATTAGCAACAATCAGTGTTGTGTGGTAACTAAGGGGGTCCTTTTACTAAGGTGTGCCAAAAAATGGGCCTGCGCTGGTGTAGACGCGTGTATTGGATGCGCGCAGGTCCATTTTTCAGCGCATTTACAAAAAAAGGCCTCTTTTTTTGGGTCAAAAATGGATGTGTGGCAAAATAAAAATTGACGCATGTCCATTTTGGGTCTGAGGCCTTCCCACTACCCATTGACCTAGCGGTAAAGTCTCACATGTTAACCGGGCGGTATTGGTCTACATGCTTACAATGTCGATTACTGCCCGGTTAGCGCTGTACACCAGTAAACTTCCAGCATGCTTAGTGGGCACAAGTAAAAAATGAAATTACCACCTGGGCCATGTGGTAGCCGGGCGGCAGTTCAAAATTGACATGCGTAGGACACACGTACGCGCCTACGCGGCACACGGAAGCATGAGAGTGAAAGAGGAGCAGATGCAGGAAGAGAAGGTGCAGGGGGCAACGGTGGCCCGAGTGGAAGGGTGGCTCTGGTGACAGCTGTGGCAGCCCTACGCCCGGGCCCTTTTTAAAATGCCCCTCCACATGTTGTATAGCACTAGCAGTTTCTTTAGATTTGTCATGTGCTTTCGATCTGGTAGACCATTCTTTATTACTTTCGTGTCTTTCTCAAATTGTTTTTTTGTCAAATCGTACATTTTGTGTAAAATGTAAAAATTATTACTTTGGTTAAAGTAAAAGTAAAAATGTATTTATTTATTTGGTTACTTATTTGTTTATTTAGATTTTGCTCACACCTTTTCAGTAGTAGGTCAAGATAAGTTACATTCAGGTACACTGGGTATTTGTTTCCTCTACTTCTTTACAAGTAAAAATTACAAAACCTTTAATTAAGTTCAGTAATTAGTTACATTTACATTTTGTGTAAAGACTGTTACAGATATCTGGTTGGTTCGGGCTCTGTCCTGTGGTATTCCCCAGGGGTTTATTTTATCGCCTGTTTTGTTTAATTTATTTTTAAGTCCCCTAGGAACATTATTCAGGCTCAAAGGTATTCATTTTTATTTTTATGCAGACAATGTTTTGATCTTGACTCCTCCCCCACCCCAGCATTGTTTGATTTTGATTGCAGCTTGGCTTCAGAGCCATTTCCTAGTGCATTTTTTCTAGCAAAAAAGGTGCCAGTACTCAAATGCTAGACTGCCCTTCTGAAGTGGGGTGATCACTGAGGGACCCACCCCACAATAGCCAGGCCCCCTACAACCAGTCACAGAATCTATGACAAGGCAGAATTGGTGTGTAGAGCCTGAGCTCTTTCATTAAAACTTGGGGTCCATGGGTCAATTTTAGCAGACCATGGAAAAGGTGCCGGTACTCAGTACCCCCAAGTACCCCCTCAAAAAAAGCCCTACATTTCCTTAAACTCAATTGTGCTAAGACAATGGTATGTTGGCTAACAGGTGGTCCAGAACATCCTTCTTTGATTCCATATTTATTTGATTCATATATCCAGGGCTTTTTTTTGAGGGGGTACTTGAGGGTACTGAGTACTGGCACCTTTTCCATTGTCTGCTACAATTGACCCATGGACCCCAAGGTTTAATGAAAGAGCTCAGGCTCTACATTCCAATTCTGCCTTGTCATAGATTCTGTGACTGGTTACAGGGGGCCTGGCTATTGTGGGGTGGGCCCCTGCTAATATTTGCAGTCTGTCCTGATTTGAAGGAGCTTTTTAACAGTCTGAACAATCCACTTGCTTCTAATGCAGTCACTGAACACCTTTTTAGCTGTGCTGGTTTAATAATAACTCACAAGCACACTTCAATGAATGACAGTTATTTTCAAAATGTCGTTTTACTTGACTGAATTGTAAACCAATAAACGTACTGGGATAAAAAGATTAACAGTAATTGCATCCATTGTAGTTACAATACCTTTACTATTTACTCTAAAAAGTATTAAATTAGGCAATACATTTTATACTTTCAATTAAGTCAAGTTTTTAATGGGTTCTTCACTGTACATTTACTTGTACTTAAATATTTTAAAATATATTTATTTATACTTTTACTTAAATACCTTTGAACAACACCCGCAATGATACAGCAGGGCAGTAGCACCAAACTAGGAGGTCCTTTTGCAAAGCCACAGTAAAATGTGGCCTGCGATCGTTTGGGCGCATCTTTTAGGCGTGCACTGGGTCATTTTTTTTTACTGTGGCTGGGGAAAAGGCTAGTTTTTTTAATGGGCCGGGAAATGAACCTGCACAATATTAAAACTAGTGCACGCCTGTTCATGGCCTGAGCCTTTGTCACCACCCATTCACCTAGCAGTAAGGGCTCACGCTACCCATACGGTAACCATGCAGCGTGCGCCAATGTGGGCATCCTGCCGGTTACCTCAGGAAACGCCCCCGTGGTAGAAAAATAGAAAGTCATTTTCTACTGCGGGATTCAGCGTACGCCAAATTCTGAATTACCGCTGGGCACACCCCGGCAATAATGCCTATTGGGTGCGTGCTACCCACACGATAGCACTCCCGCACCTTTGTAAAAGGGTCCCTAAGAGAGCAGGCTGAGCAAACAGGCTCGCTGTATTTTTTTTTAAGATAGTCTCTACTTCCCCTTGCACCCTCCCAAGAAGTCAAACTGGAGGATGTCTGGAGATCATTCATGTGTCTGGTTACTCATGCTGCAAATTTGATAATGTAACAGGCATAGGGTTACTATATGAGTGGAGGAGTGGCCTAGTGGTTAGAGTGGTAGACTTTGGTCCTGGGGAACTGAGGAACTGAGTTTGATTCCCACTTCAGGCACAGGCAGCTCCTTGTGACTCTGGGCAAGTCATTTAACCCTCCATTGCCCCATGTAAGCTGCATTGAGCCTGCCAAGAGTGGGAAAGCGTGGGGTACAAATGTAACAAAAATAAAAGAGATACTATTGGAGATTCTGCATGGAATGCTGCTACTATTGGAGATACATGGAATGCTGCTACTATTGGAGATTCTACATGGAATGTTGCTACTATTGGAGATTCTACATGGAATGTTGCTATTCCACTAGCAACATTCCATGTAGAAGACTGCGCAGGCTTCTGTTTCTGTGAGTCTGATGTCCTGCACGTGCAGGACGTCAGACTCACAGAAGCAGAAGCCTGTGCGGCCACATTGGTGATCTGCAAGGGCCGACTTCTACATGGAATGTTGCTAGTGGAATAGCAACATTCCATGTAGAATCTCCAATAGTAGCAACAGTGGAGGAGTGGCCTAGTGGTTAGGGTGGTGGACTTTGGTCCTGGGGAACTGAGGAACTGAGTTCGATTCCCACTTCAGGCACAGGCAGCTCCTTGTGACTCTAGGCAAGTCACTTAACCCTCCATTGCCCCATGTAAGCCGCATTGAGCCTGCCATGAGTGGGAAAGCGCAGGGTACAAATATAACAAAAATAATAATATATATATAATTGAGGAGACAAAAAAAGAGGACAGAAAAAATAAAAATGGTTGCTACCTTTGCTAAGGAAATATTTAATCGTAGTTAATGAACACACATCAAGCAATGACTTACTTACAGTAGAGCAATAGACAATCTACATTCAAAAACTTCCGGATTGGAGTTTGACTGAGTCTGAGCCTAAGCATACTTAGCAGAAGAGCACATATCCCTCAACAAGTTTGCTGGCTTCTGAAATACGTGTGAAAGTCTTTGCATGGAATATGCTTAAGGTTGTGCTGCATGAACAAAATTCCTTTGACAGATTTAACCAGCAGGGGAACAGAGAGGGGATCAGCACTGCATTTCTCTCTCTTCAGCACCCCCATACGCCCAGACTGACTAATAAGCTAGAGACAGTTTCTCTCATGTGGATAGGTGTGTAGGTCATAAGCACATAAAAGAAAACGAGGACATTTCCCTAAAAACTAAAAATCCTGGAAGACGTATCAGAAGATGTCCAAAAAGAGAACATATGCAGGCTCATTTTTGAAAGAGATGGACATCCATCTTTCAACATAAATCGGAACATGGACGTCCATCTCCCAGAGACGTCCAAATCGGTATAATCGAAACCCGATTTTGGACGTCTCTAACTGAAGTCTGTCGCATGGATGTCCAAATTTCAAGGTGGCGTGTCGGAGGCATGGTGAAAGTGGGATTTGGGCATGCCTAACAGTTGGACGTCTTTGAGCCGTAATCAAAAAAAGCAGGGACTTCCTAAGGTAAAACTTGTACGTTTTCACCTGGGCGTGTTTTTTTTTTTTTTTCAAATAAAGCATAAAAAAGTTGCCCAAAATGACTAGATGACCTCCGGAGGGAATCGGGGATGACCTCCCATTACTCCCCCAGTGGTCACTAACCCCCTCCTACCCTCAAAAAACATCTTTAAAATATTTTGTGCCAGCCTCAGATGTCATACTCAGGTCCATGACAGCGCATGCAGGTCCCTGGAGCAGTTTTAGTGGGTGCAGTGCACTTCAGACAGGCAGACCCACGCCCATACCCCTCCTACCTGTTACGTTTATGGAGGAAACAGCGAGCCCTCCAAAACCCAACACAAACCCATTGTACCCACATCTAGGTGCCCCCTTCACCCGTAAGGGCTATGGTAGTGGTGTACAGTTGTGGGTAGTGGGTTTTGAAGGGGGGGGGTTGGCGGGCTCAGCACACACGGTAAGGGAGCTATGTACCTGGGAGCAATTTATGAAGTCCACTGCAGTGCCCCCTAGGGTGCCCGGTTGGTATCCTGGCATGTCAGGGGGACCAGTGCACTACAAATGCTGGCTCCTCCCACGTCCAAAAGGCTTGCATTTGGACGTTTTTTTACATGGACATCTTTGGTTTCAAAAATCGCTGAAAGTCAAAGACGTCCATCTCTAAAGACGTCCAAATCAAAGGATGTCCTTGTTATTTTCGAAACGAAAGATGGACATCCATCTTTTTTTGAAAATACGGTCCCCCGGCCCCCCCCCCCCCCCCCCCCCCGGATTTGTACGTTTTACAAAGACATCCAAATCCCAACTTGGACGTTTCTTTCAAAAATGCCCCTCATGGTAACCATAAACAGGCAGATTTATCTAGTAAATTTTATGCATTAGAAAAATAGATGGAACCTGATTGGTAGTGAGTAGGGGGTCAGACAGTGCTACCTTGAGTACTGTATACTTTATGTATGTTGAATGACTGTTCTTAATTTCCTGTTTTGGACTTTGGAGTTCTTTTCTTTTTATGTGCATATCTACAGTGTGCTGCTTAAAGGTGGTATAGTAAGTCTCAATAAATAAATGAATACAATCAAAAAATACCCAGTTAGAGCATAGAAACATGACGGTAGAAAAGGCCATATGGCCCATCCAGTCTGCCCATCCTCTGTAACCCCTAACTCTACCTTTTTCTAAGTGATCCCATGAAGCCTGGTTAGGTTCGGAGCAAAGAATATTGTTGACAAAATCTAATATGTTTTTATACAACAAGACAGAGACTCTAGAAAATGCTCTGAAGATAAAACATTGCATTTGTTGAATTTTCATAAAGTTACTAGGACACTGGCTTCTGATATGTTTGAATGTTATCTGAGATATTGAGGTTTCAACTCATGATCTTTCAGATACAGTTTTATTAACTTTCTCCCCCGAATGACAGGTATTGGATGAACTTGGCTGTCTTATATCTGTAGTAACCTTGGGCATCTTGAATCTTTCTCAGAATTTCGGAAACATTTGATAGCACCGTAAGGGGATAAGTTTATAATGATTGGAGCATGTAAAACAGCATAAGTATGAACAGCCATATTGGGTCAGACCAATGGTCCATCTAGCCCAGTACCCTGTTTCTAACAGTGGCCAATCCAGGTCACAAATACCTAGCAGAAACCCAACTAGTAGCAACATCCTATGCTATTAATCCCAGGGCAAGCAGTGGGTTCCCATGTCTGTCTCAATAGCAGACAATAAACTTTTCCTCCAGGAACTTGTCCAAACCTTTTTTAAAACCCAGATATACTAACCACTGTTACTACATTGTCCAGCAAAGAGTTCCAGAGTGAAAATTTAGTCATTTATTACATTTAGGAATTACATCTCCCTAACACTCCCTGATGTAAAATTTATCCAGTCAGTACTGGGGTAATTGAAATCTCCCATTATTATTCTGTTGCCCAATTAACCAGCTTTCCTAATTTCTATAAACATTTCTTCATCTATCTGTTCATTCTGCCATGAGTAGGTGAATCCGGAAAGCGATGCAGAGATTCACCCAGCAGTGACTAATGGTAACCTGGGAACACACCGCTTTAACTATTTTTCGAGATGATGCTTAGAAGAGCCAGGTCTTTGTGACCTGGATTGGCCACTGGTGGAAACAGGACGCTGGGCTTGATGGACCTTTGGTCTTTCCCAGTATGGCAATACTTATGTACTTATGTACTGGGGATTCAGAATGGAATCTTGCTACTCTCTGGGGTTCTACATGAAATGTTGCTACACTTTGAAATTCTGCATGGAATCTTGTTATTCTTTAGAATTCTAGAATCTTGCTACTCTTTGGGGTTCTACATGGAATGTTGCTATTCTTTGTTTTTCTTCCAGGTACTTGTGACCTAGATTGGTCACTGTTGGAAACAGGATGCTGGGCTTGATGGACCTTTGGTCTTTCCCAGTATGGCAATACTTATGTACTTTTGAGCCATAGCACACCTCATCCACATCACACACTCATTTCAACAGAAATTCAAAGGAAGAGCAAGCATGTGTCACCACTGGCATCAGGCCTTTGCCCATTGAAAGCCCTTCCCAGGCGGAGAAGACCATCTTGCACTGTGTGCAGCAAGAAACATACGCTGCAGAGCTCCAATAATTAACAAAAGGAAAACTATTCTCAAAGACAGCCCCCACCAAAGCTAAACTCTTTCAGTGATGAAGATGGCTTGCTGATAATGGGTGGCCATGTCACCCATGCCAAATTAGACAAGAGTGAGAAAAACCCTTTGGTCATTCTGGGCACACGTTCCGTTTCCACCCTGCTTGTGCGCCACCACTGCAAGAAAGTCAAGCACCAAGGTTGACACTTCACTGAAGCAGCGATCAGGGCTGCAGGAGTGTGGACTGTCAGAGCAAAGCATTGCATCATTGCAGTAATCTACAGATGCATCAAGTGTCTCAAACTATGGGCCCAATATTAAAAATGATTTATGCATTCATTAGTAGATAGAGAAGACACTTAGCACACCTTGATGCCCCGTGGAATTCAGCAGCTTTCGGAATCCCGGTACCATTTTTATGTTATTTTAAACTGTTATTGTTTAATATAGTAATCTGTGATTGTCATGTAATTTTATGTATGAACTTTGTTATCTGTGAGAAATTAAGCAGTCTTAAAGATTTCGATTGTAGTTCTCCAAGTTCTCAATCTTCCTTAACAATAAACTTTTATCCTGAGAGACGGTAGTTGCAGTTAACTTCAACTCAGCTGTATTTTTCTCCAAAGTATCAACTTTAGAAGCCTGCAAATTCAGTTTACTTTCCACTTCTTTCAGCTTGCTCATAGAAGACAAAGAATAGCAACAAATGAGGAGCAAACCTTATGAAGATTTTCTACCGCTGTCCAAAGAGCTTCAAATGTTACCATGTGAGGTTTCTCCAATATCCGCAAGGAACCAGCCAAATCCGTTAGTTATCTGAGAAAATAACATTCCCACTAGGTCTCCTTGGGCAGCGCCTTCCAGACTCTGATTATTTTTGGTGTCTTCTTTTAGTCTTGACATTCCAACCTACGTGGTCGTTGGTGTCAAGGCAGAATTGGCTCCACCAGATGGATTGCACAACTTTACCCACATTCCAGTTGACACCCCAGACTCCTCCAACAAATGTGAGTGCTCCAGGCTGTGGAGGGGTTCTGGACCTAAAGGGCTAAGCAATAATTGACTTGCCAAGTCATGGCTCTTCCTTGCCCCAACAGTAAGCAAGAGGGACTGCAAAGTTGGTGATTTCGGTCTGGCATGAAGACGTGGAAGGCAAAGAAGGGAAGAAGCACCCCTTGTCTTGCCCTGGCACTTAACCATTAATGTAAGCATTTCAAATCAAAGGAAAGGAGTGGAGCCAAGACCTACCTCTCAGAGTGTCCTACTCCAAAGCCATCTTGTCTCCCCCAATAAAATATATATATATATATATTTTTAATCCCACATAAATGCTGCATAGCACATAGGAAAGTCCTGCATTAAGACTCAATAAGCCCAGATTTTACCGCACTTTAGTAAAAGAGTCTCTTAATTCCTCCTTTTTCAAAACCTATATATGCCAGGGAGCAGTTGTAAATTCCAATGTGGACATATTAGGTCATACATGTGCTTTCTCTTTATGGAATGTGGGATACACACATATATTTTTACCTCATCCAGGCTACACACAAACCATGCCCCCAACACACTCTTTTGCATTTTCTATTTTATTTATTTATTAATTTGTTACATTTATACCCCACATTTTCCCACCTATTTGCAGGCTCAATGTGGCTTACAAAGTAACGTAGTGGTGATCGCCATTACGGTTGATAACAAATACAAGGTTGTGTTATAGTCAAAGGTAGAAGTGTTTCAGGCGTCATGGGGTTGAGGATAATAAATTGTCCAGTACAATCGTAGATGATCTTGTGTTGCTGGGTGTGGGGATTTATGTTGGATCAGTGGGATAAGCTTTTTGGAAGAGGTGGGTTTCAATGATTTCCTGAAGTTTAGGTGGTCATGTATTGTTTTCACTGTATGCGGGAGTCCATTCCATAGTTGTGCGCTTATGTAGGAGAAGTTGGATGCGTGAGTTGTTTTGTACTTTAGCCCTTTACAGTTTGGGTAGTGTAGGTTTAGGTATGATCGTGCTGATCCTGCATTATGGACATCCACATATAAATTGAGCCCTTTTAAAATTGCCATTTACACATGGATGCTGATTCCATGCTGGAATTTCCATGTGGAAAGCAGGTGAAAATGTCCGTGCATAGAGAACACAAGTATGCATGTAGATTAGCATATTTTAAAATCAGCACAAGTCCTTCGTGACTCTGCGTGCCCTCCACCTGGACTGCATAGTTTTGCCACAATTTTATAACAGCTAGTTTACATGTGTAAGGTATCACACGCTTGCTAAAATCACTTTATAAAATTATCCCTGTGAGGCAATGAGTAGCATAAACCCAGTTCCCCTTAAGAACACTCCCTTACCAGGCCACCTTAAGGGTACGGTAGTTAGAATGCTGAGTCAGAAGGGCAGGGCACAGGCAGAGAGGAAATTAAAAGCCCTAGAGTGGAACAGAACAAGAAGGCCCAGAGAGACAGAAAGAAATAGAGATTGAGATCCATCCAGCGTGTTCTAAGCTGTATAGTGCCATTGGATATCCACACAAACCACTCAGGCAGTATCCAGATAGTGAAAGGCAGCGTGTGGGTAGAGCAAGGGCGGAGCTGATATTTATTTGGAGAGTGACGATATTCAGACTGCTATCTAAAGAACCACCAAGATAATGGGTCCTTTTATTAAACCACAGTAAGATCTGCAGTTACAGCAGCTTGAAAGCAGGATTTCATCGTACAATAGCTGCAAATGTAATGTGGCGCCTATTGAGGCGTTCCCTTCTCCATTGCAGATGATGCATTACAATTGATTATTAATGCATAGTACCTGCTTCCTGTTAACATGGAAGTACTGCTAGGAGGCGCTAAATGGTCCTGGATTAACTTTGTATTAGTTAACACATGGTAAATGCATCATGTTAACTGCCAATCACCTTCCGTACTCACTTTCCGCCCATGACACACTCCTCAATGTGGCTCTGTGGTAGCAGTTAGTGCACGGTAAACCACGTGTTAAGTGATAAATGCAGTTTAGTAAAAAAAGGTCCAAAGTTGGAACAGAAAAATTGCTAACCTATTGTAACATTATCTGGATTACTATTGGTTTGAATATCACCACTATCTAGGGTTACCATTGTTCTGTCCTCCGACAGCCTCGCACTAGTTTATAACGTGATCCTAAAATGTGTGTAATGCCTTTACTGTTATTCTCAGTCCCAAGGACTATCATTGCTGCAGTTTCCCCACTGGAAAAATACATGAGCAATGCACTGTGGGTAATGTAGTTCACAGGCAGTGCAACCACACTTGTTTGGCTGTGTAAGACTGCTATCACTGGTTGTGAGGCTGCTCAGACCTTCTCTCTCTCCCTCTCTCTCTGCTAAGCTTGGCTCTTTTGTCTTCCTGCTCAGTCTTACTATTCTGTCCACAGAGGTCAGCCAGGTATGACCTTTCCCTCCTATCTCTAGGACTACCCCTTGCTATCCGATAGCAGGCTCTGTCCCCATTGGTCTCTATCTGCTCCTCCCTGTGTGAAGCCCCACCACTTCCTTGTCCTTTCAGCCACGAGGGGCTTCTTCCTCCATTACAGCCAGGGACATGGAGTTAACACCATCTCAGCTCTGTCCGGCTCAAACTCCCTGTAACGAACCTGGATTTTTTACCCTGTAAATATCTTCTTCCAAATGAGATATTGCACATTGCAGTCACCCAGCTTTGGACTATTTCTACCTGTTCAACTACTTTCCCCTCCCCCTGCAATACAACTACCTCTCTTCAGATCTCCACCTCCCACAGCCTCCAGATTAAGAAGTCTCTGTATCCTGAACATCTATCTGTGAGTAAATTATCTGTGATTTATTCAATAAAAGAGATTTCATAAAATAATAGAGACTTCAGGTGATTGCTGCGCCAGGGCTATGCTCCATGATATTGGGGCTACTTATTACCAAGCCCCGAGAGTCATGACAACCATATGTCCGGATTTACCCGGACATGTCCTCTGTTTGAGGACATGTCCTGGCAACCAGGTGGGTTTTGCCAATCTGCCTGTTTGTCCGGATTTCTGGACAAACGGGCAGGCTGGTGGGACTTCAAGTCTCGGCGGCCATTTTGAATCGGCGCCGAGATCAGCAACAGAAAGGATGCATGCAGGGCAGCGCTCCAGGCAGGAAAGAGGGGGCTCTTTCCTGCCCCAAAGAGGTCACTAGACCACCAGGGCAGTAGTAAGGTAAGGGGAGGGGGGTGACGGGGAGGGAGAGTGACGGGGTGTGTGACAGGGGGGAGGGGAAAATGTGACAGGGGCGGAGTGAGGCCGTGAACGGGGCGGGACAGGATGGGATGTGTGGTGGGGCGGGGCATGTGTCCTCCTTTTTGGGGGACAAAATATGGTAACCCTACCACTATCCAGATAGCAGCATTAAATACCTATGTTTAGTTTAGCCACCAAACAACACTGACTACAGTGGGCTGAATATTGGCCCATAATCTTTTATAGTTGTCTCCCAGTAGACCAAAGAAAACTTGCTTCTACAGAATTTGCAAGGGGTCCATAGAGTGGTGAACAGCATCACTTTGCACTGTGATAATCAATAATGTGTAGCATGCCTCAACAGCAAATGGCAGAACTGACAGAGCTGATGATGCAGCTCAGTGCAGGGAAAGTTCAAATAATCAATTAGGTGTTTGCTCAGCACATACTGGTGACCAATGTTTCAGTCTCTTTCCCTGAGGAAAATTCCTGGAAGAGAAGTGAAACATTAGCTGCCAGTATGTGCTGAGTAAATGCCAAACTTGTGCATTTATGTATTTATTTTCGATGCTGAGCTTTATTCACCATCCAGTTTATTTTCAAAGGAGATCGCCGGCCATCTTCCAACACAAATTGGGAGATGGCCGGCAATCTCCTCAACCTGGCCAAATCGGTATAATCAAAAGGGGGCGTGTCGGTAGGTTAGTGAAGGCAGGATAGGGCAGGATGGGGGCGGGATAGGGGCGTGCTCACGAGATGGCCGGCTTCGCCTGATATGGAAAAAAGAAAGCCGGCCCTTACGAGCATTTCGACGGCTTCACTTAGTCCCTTTTTTTTCAGGACCAAGTTTCAAAAAGATTCCCCAACTAACCAAATGACCACCGGATGGAATCGAGGATGACCTCCCCTTACTCCCCCAGTGGTCACCAACCCCCTCCCAACCCCCCAAAAATATATATTTTTTTGCCAGCCTCTATGCCAGCCTGAAATGTCATACTCAGCTCCCTGACAGCAGTATGCAGGTCCCTGGAGCAGTATTTAGTGGGTACAGTGCACTTCAGGCAGGTGGACCCAGGCCCATCCCTCCCCTACCTGTTACACTTGTGGTAGTAAATGTAAGGCCCTCCAAAACCCCCCAAAACCCACTGTACCCACATGCAGGTGCCCCCCTTCATCCCTAAGGGCTATTGTAGTGATGTACAGTTGTGGGGAGTGGGTTTTGGGGGGATTTGGGGGGCTCAGCACCCAAGGTAAGGGAGCTATGCACCTGGGTATTTTTTTAAGTCCACTGCAGTGCCCCCTAGGGTGCCCGGTTGGTGTCCTGGCATGTCAGGGGGAGCAGTGCACTACAAATGCTGGCTCCTCCCATGACCAAATGCCTTGGATTTGGCCGGGTTTGAGATCGCCGGCATTAGTTTCCATTATCGATGAAAACTGATGCTGGCCATCTCAAACCCAGCGATCTCTGACATTTGGCCAGCCCCAACCGTATTATCGAAATGAAAGATGGCTGGCCATCTTTTTCGATAATACGGTTCGGGGCCGCTGTTTGCGGCGCCAGCCAAATAGATAGCCGGCCATCTATTTGGCCGGCGCCATTCAATTATGCCCCTCCATATTATTTCAGATACTAATAAGGAACATAGGGGGTCTTTTACGTAAGCACGCTGGTGATTTTAGCGTGCGTTAAAAAAAAGGAGTGAAGCCTGCGAAACTGGGATTACCTTAATCAGTGGGAATTGGATTAGAGACTCAAATGTTTGCATTGTTAAATAATTTCTGGTTTTAAAAGAGAAAAAAATGAAATTAGGTGTATTATTTCTACTAATATTGGACAATAAGTATGTTTCCAACGAAATAAATTGAATATACACCGTTTTGGGGTTTGAAAAAGCCAACCAGACGATCAATGTGGAATAATGATTCAGATAAATAATAACTGGGGATAATCAGGTTAATACCACGTTTTTTCTGTTTACTGTTGTTTAATTGATCTCCTTGTTTTGTTTTGTTTTGTTTCACTCTCCCTATTTTGTGGTCTAAGGAAGAGTATAGAATTACCTGATTGAAATAATTCTTGTGTATTACATTCTCTGTATTTCTGGCAAGTTATTTTATTGCTTGTAAATTTACATAGTAACATAGTAGATGACGGCAGAAAAAGACCTGCACGGTCCATCCAGTCTGCCCACGATAAACTCATATGTGTATACCTTACCTTGACTTGCACCCGTCTCCCCCAGGGCACAGACCGTATAAGTCTGTCCAGCAGTATTTCCCGCCTCCCAACCACCAGACCCGCCTCCCATCACCAGCTCTGGCACAGACCCCGTATAAGTCTGCCCTCCCCTATCCTAGCCTCTCAACCACCAACCCCTCTTCCCCCCGCCACCCAATTTCAGCTAAGCTTCTGTGGATCCATTCCTTTTGCACAGGATTCCTTTATGCATATCCCACGCATGTTTGAATTCCGTTACCGTTTTCATCTCCACCACCTCCCGCGGGAGGGCATTCCAAGCGTTCACCACCCTCTCTGTGAAGAAATACTTCCTGACATCTTTCCTGAGTCTGCCCCCCTTCAATCTCATTTCATGTCCTCTCGTTCTACCGCCTTCCCATCTCCGGAAAAGATTCGTTTGCGGATTAATACCTTTCAAATATTTGAACATCTGTATCATATCACCCCTGTTCCTCCTTTCCTCCAGAGTATACATGTTCAGGTCAGCAAGTCTCTCTTCATACGTCTTGGAACGCAACTCCCATACCATCCTCGTAGCTTTTCTTTGTACCGCTTCAATTTTTTAAACATTTAAATTCTTATAAAAAAAAATATAGGCATGCGCTAAACGCTAAAGATGCCAATGTATTCCTGTGGGCGTCTTTAGCATTTAGCGTGTGCCTATTTTTAACGCACGCTAAAAATGCCAGCGCGCTTTCATAAAAGACCCTCATAAATTAGAATTCAGTAATGATGTGAAAAGTGGAGTTCAAGGACTAAAGTTAAAGGCTCCAGACCCTTTACCTTGCCAGACTAAAATCAGATTAAAATTCTAAAAAAAAAAAAAAAAGGAAACCTGGTTAACATATATTAATATGCATCGTCATGATCAGTTATTATTATTATTATTATTAGCATTTGCATAGCGCTACCAGATGCATGCAGCGCTGAACACCTGACACAAAGAGACAGCCCCTGCTCAATAGAGTTTACAATCTAAGTAATACAAGACAGTTACGGGTGAGGGAAGTACTGGGTGAGGAGGGAAGGGACAAGGTGAGGGCAAATGAGTAGTGGCTAGGAGCCAAAAACAGCAGTGAAAAGATGGGTTTTCAGCATAGATTTGAAAATAGGTGGAGATGGGGCTAGACGTATAGGTACAAAGGTAGTTATTTTAAAAACTTTATTTTTGTTTTGAACATCTAAAAACTGGCATGGACATCCAAATTCCAATTTTAGAAAGGCAGGATATGGAAATCTAACACTGCAGTATGTCCATACGGCAAGGGAGCATGGTTTGGGAGTGTTTTGGGCAGGAGTAGGAAGGGCCCCAAAATATGTCCATTCAACTCCGATCACAGAAGGGAACGGGATGTCCAAATCGAAAAAGAAGGACATCCATATTTAAACCTGGTACTTCTCGCATCCAAGTTACAGAAAGGTGCTCTGATTGAACAGTTCTCCGCTGAATGGAGATAAAGGAAGTCATGGTAGGTGTTTTTCTGCTCCGGAAGTGCACACACTTGAAAGAAAAAAAAACAAAAATGACACAATGCTGCAGTGAGATTTAAACCAGCAGGCCTTTGAATTTCTGCACTGGCTCTTACCAGGCTGTTTTAACCACTAGGCTGTTCTACGCGTGGATGGTTCTGATGTCGTTTTATAAGACGGATATTTCTCTGCTGCCATACAGCCATCCATCCTGCTTATAATCGAAATAGAAAAACGCCTATATTGTGACCCAAATCGGGAGATAGACGTTTATCTCACAAAAACGAATAAAGCGGTATAATCGAAAGCCGAATTTGGACGTTTTCAACTGCACTCCGTCGCGGATGCGGACAAAGTTGATGGGGGCGTGTCGAAGGCGTGGTAAAGGCGGCACTGGGGCGTGGTTATCGGCCGATCAGAGACGGGCGCCTTTCGCCGATAATGGAAAAAAAATATGCGTTTTTAGCGAGAATTTAGGGCACTTTTCCTGGACCCTGTTTTTCCACGAATAAGGCCCCAAAAAGTGCTCTAAATGACCAGATGACCACTGGAGGGAATCGGGGATGACCTCCCCTGACTCCCCCAGTGGTCACAAACCCCCTCCCACCACCAAATATGCCGTTTAACAACTTTTTATTTTCACCCTCAAATGTCATACCCACCTCCCTGGCAGCAGTATGCAGGTCACTGGAGCAGTTATTAGGGGGTGCAGTGGACTTCAGGCAGGTGGACCCAGGCCCATCCCCCCCACCTGTTACACTTGTGCTGGTAAATGGGAGCCATCCAAACCGCCCCCCAAACCCACTGTACCCACATGTAGGTGCCCCCCCCTTCACCCTTTAGGGCTATAGTAATGGTGCAGACTTGTGGGCAGTGGGTTTTGAGGGGGGTTTGGGGGGGCTCAACACCCAAGGGAAGGGTGCTATGCACCTGGGAGCTGTTTTACCTTTTTTTTTTTTTTTTTAAAGTGCCCCCTAGGGTGCCCGGTTGGTGTCCTGTCATGTGATTGGGACCAGTGCACTACGAATCTTGGCCCCGCCCATGAATAAATGTCTTGGAGTTATTAGTTTTTGAGCTGGGCGCTTTCGGTTTCCATTATCGCTGAAAAACAAAAACGCCCAGCTCAAAAAAAGATAAACGTCCATGTTTTTCGAAAATACAGTTTGGTTCGCCCCCTTCACGGACCCGTTCTCAGAGATAAACGTCCATGGAGATAGACGTTTCCGTTCGATTATGCCCCTTCACGTCTCTTGTTTTTCCTAATTCATTATTTGGGCATTTCAGTTTGTAAAATGTATGTCCATGCTGGACGTTTCAAACACATGGACGCCCGTCTCACAGGTGTTCTAAAATTCTGACTGGGACTACTACTACTACTACTACTATTTAACATTTCTATAGCGCTACAAGGCGTACGCAGCGCTGCACAAACATAGAAGAAAGACAGTCCCTGCTCAAAGAGCTTACAATCTAATAAACAAAAAATAAAGTAAGCAAATCAAATCCATTAATGTGTACAGGAAGGAGGAGAGCAGGGTAGGTGGAGGCGAGTGGTTACAAGTGGTTACGAGTCAAAAGCAATGTTAAAGAGGTGGGCTTTCAGTCTAGATTTAAAGGTGGCCAAGGATGGGGACGTCCACATTCCGAGTTGGAGGTCCTTTTTAATATGCCCCTCCACATGTCGTACAGCACTAGCAGTTTCTTTGGATTTATCATGTGCTTTCGATCTGGTAGACCATCCTTTATTGCTTTCGTGTCTTTCTAAAATTGTTTTTTTGTCAAATCGTACATTTTGTGTAAAGACTGTTACAGATATCTTGTTGGTTCGGCCTCTGTCCTGTGGTATTCCCCAGGGGTTTATTTTATCACCTGTTTTGTTTAATTTATTTTTAAGTCCCCTAGGAACATTATTCAGGCTCAAAGGTATTCATTTTTATTTTTATGCAGACAATGTTTTGATCTTGACTCCTCCCCCACCCCAGCATTGTTTGATTTTGATTGCTGCTTGGCTTCAGAGCCATTTCCTAGTGCATTTTTTCTAGCAAAAAAGGTGCCAGTACTCAAATGCTAGGCTGCCCTTCAGGAGTGGGGTGATCACTGAGGGACCCACCCCACAATAGCCAGGCCCCCTACAACCAGTCACAGAATCTAGGACAAGGCAGAATTGGTGGGTAGAGCCTGAGCTCTTTCATTAAAACTTGGGGTCCATGGGTCAATTTTAGCAGACCATGGAAAAGGTGCGGGTACTCAGTACCCCCAAGTACCCCCTCATAAAAAGCCCTACATTTCCTTAAACTTAATTGTGCTAAGACAACGGTATGTTGGCTAACAGGTGGTCCAGAACATCCTTCTTTGACTCCATATTTATTTGATTCATATATCCAGGGCTTTTTTTGAGGGGGTACTTGAGGGTACTGAGTACTGGCACCTTTTCCATTGTCTGCTACAATTGACCCATGGACCCCAAGGTTTAATGAAAGAGCTCAGGCTCTACATTCCAATTCTGCCTTGTCATAGATTCTGTGACTGGTTACAGGGGGCCTGGCTATTGTGGGGTGGCCTAGCATTTGAGTATGGCACCTTTTTTGCTAGAAAAAAATGCACTAGGAAATGGCTCTGAAGCCAAGCTGCAATCAAAATCAAACAATGCTGGGGTGGGGGAGGAGTCACTGCATATATTAACACCAGTCTCCTCATTTCGGGGGCCTTTTACTAAAGATCAGTGCATGTTATGCGCAGCAGGGCCCATAGGAGTAAAATGGATCCTGTGGCAGATAACTTGTGCTAACCAGTGGCAGGACATCAGACTCACAGAAACAGAAGCCTGCGCAGCCTTCTACATGGAATGTTGGAATGTTGCTACCAGGGGCGTATCTGGACTCCGGCGGTAGGGGGGGCCAGAGCCAGAGGGAGGGGGCACATTTTAGCCCCCCCCCCCCCCGCCGCCGAGCCCCCACCGCCACCAATGACTCTCTCCACCCCCCTCCCGCCGCCAACCCTCCCCCGCTGCCGTTCTTACTTTTGCTGGCGGGGGACCCCAACCCCCACCAGCCGAGGTCTGCTTCCACCTGCCGCTGCCGTAAAAACTTCTTCTTCAGCCGGCGGGGGACCCCAAACCCCCGCCAGCCGCCCCGCGGTGTTTAAAATTCATCTTCGGCCTCCGTGGCCGTGCTGCTGTGATAGGCGCTGTTGAAATCCACTTCGGAGTCTGACGTCGTTGCCAGACCTCCTTGTTGAAAACGTTCCAAACGGCTCAGAACACTGCGGCACGGCTCATCCTTAAAGAAAGGCGTTTTGCACATGCTGAACCCCTGCGATTTAAACTTCATTGGCTGCCAGTACAGGAGCGCATCACTTTTAAGATCTGCTCCCTAACACATAAAATCATTTATGGGGCCTCCCCGGATTACATGCTCCCCTTGATCGACCTTCCGCCTAGAAATGCCAACCCTGCTGCTCGGTCCTATCTCCACCTCCATTTTCCGAATTGTAAGGGAGTTAAGTATAAGAAAATCTTCGCCTCGTCCTTCTGTTACTGGAGTCCCAAATACTGGAACACATTACCTCGTCACCTTAAAACTCAAGAGGATCATGCCCTTTTTAAGAAGTTGTTAAAGACATTCTTCTTTGCTAAGACTTACCACTCAACTTGCCATGTTGATTAAAGTATCCCTTGTCCCTTACCCTACCTAGTTCACGTTGTTAGTTTCTTCCCTCCAACCTACTTCTTTATGCTTGACTAAGCTATTAAGTTTGTACTCTTATTTAATTCTCTGTGAGCCACATTGCGCCTGCATGAGTGGGAAAATGTGGGATATAAGTAATAAATAAATAAATAAATAAATGATGAAGAAAACTAGTTGTAAAAAAAATGAGGGTAAGATAGAAGTGAGAAGGGGACTGAGCAAGAGGTGAGAGGGAGAGGGAAGTAGAGTGAGTGCAATGAGAAGGAAGGGGGAGGTGGAGTAAGTGAGTGCAAGAAGAAGGTGGAGGGGTGGGGGAGTGAGGGCATGTAAGCCACACTGAGTCTGCAAAAGGTGGGAGAATGTGGGATACAAATATAATCTCTCTATATAAAACGCACCTCCAACGTTCGAATGAAGCCTCTGTTAGCCAAAAGTGAAGGGGGTGAGATCGCATTGTGTCTGCCCCGCCCACGCGTCAAACGTGATGACGTAGAGGGCGGAGCAATGACACTCATCCAATCGCAACGCTCGGCAGCGAAGCGTCAGGGAAGGAGGCGGAGCTCTCAACGTCTAGCCTTCCCTTCGCTGTGTTCCGCCTTCTACTGACGTCAAGGATGACGTCAAAAGAAGGCGGAACACAGCGAAGGGAAACCTAGACGTCGGGAGCACCGCCTCCTTCCCTGACGCTTCGCTGCCGGAACCGCCACGGAGGAGGTACATTTAAAAACAAGAAAAAAAAATAAAAACCATGTTGGGGGGAGCGAAGAGGGTGGCCACAAAAGAAAAACAATGGGAGCGGGAGGGCAGGGGAGAAACGACACCATGGATGCGAAGGGGGGGGGGGGAGAAGAGGGCGGCCCAGGCTGGGACATGGGAGAGAGAGGAGCATGGATGCAAGGGGGGGTCATGGAAGGGAGACAGGGGACTTGCTGGAAAAGGATGAATGGAGGCGGCAGGGGACAGAGGAGCATGGATGGGCATGGATTGGGAGGGCAGGGCTCAGGGAGAGAGGGCAATTGCTGGAAAGGGATGAATGGAGGGGGCAGGGGACAGAGGAGCATGGATGGCCATGGATTGGGAGGGCAGGGCTCAGGGAGAGAGGGAAATTGCTGGATAGGGATGAGTAGAGGGGACAGATGGGCATGGATGGATATGGATTGCAGGGCAGGCCTCAGGGAGACAGGGCAATTGCTGGATAGGGAAAAATGGAGGGGCCAGGTGACAGATGAGCATGGATGGGCATGGATTGGAAGGGCAGGACTCAGGGAGACGGGAATTGCTGAATAGGGATGAATGGAGGGGACAGATGGCCATGGATGGATATGGATTGCAGGGCAGGCCTCAGGCAGAGAGGGGAAATGCTGGATAGGGAAAAATGGAGGGGCCAGGTGACAGATGAGCATGGATGGGCATGGATTGGAAGGGCAGGACTCAGGGAGAGGGGAATTGCTGGATAGGGATGAATGGAGGGCATGGATGCATATGGATTGCAGGGCAGGCCTCAGGCAGAGAGGGGAATTGCTGGATAGGGATGAATGGAGGGGCCAGGTTAGGGTTACCATTCGTCCGGATTTCCCCGGACATGTCCTCTTTTTGAGGGCATGTCCGGGGCGTCCGGCGGATTTTGCCTGCACCCACGTTTGTCCGGATTTCTGGACAAACGTGGGCGCGGGTGCGGGCAGGCGCGTGCGTGTGGGCGGGCGATCGGCGCCGTGGTAACCCTACTCCCGTCCCCTCCCCTTCCTTACCATGTTCCCTGGTGGTCTAGTGACGTCTTCGAGGCAGGAAAGAGCCCCCTCTTTCCTGCCTGGAGCGCTGCCTCCCCTGTCTATCATCCTCCTCGGTCTGGCTGGGGATTCAAAATGGCTGCCGAGAGTTGAACTCTCGCAAGGCCACTTCAACTCTCGGTGGCCATTTTGAATCTCCAGCCAGACCGAGGAGGATGCAGCAGGCAAGGACAGGCAGCGCTCCGGGCAGGAAAGAGGGGGCTCTTTCCTGCCCCGAAGAGAAGACCCTACTAGACCACCAGGGCTAGATAGTAAGTGAGGGGGGGAATATGTGAGGGGGGGGGAACCATGTGACGGGGGGCGGGGAATAGAGGGGCGGAACGAGGACCCGAAGGGGGCGTGGCGGGGGTGGGGTATGAGGCGTGGCGGGGGGCGGGGTAGGGGGCGTGGCATGTGTCCTCTTTTTCAGAGGACACAAAATGGTAACCCTAGGCCAGGTGAAAGAGGAGCATGGATTGGAAGGGCAGGACTCAGGGAGAGGGGAATTGCTGGATAGGGATGAATGGAGGGGACAGATGGCCATGGATGGATATGGATTGCAGGGCAGGCCTCAGGCAGAGAGGGGAAATGCTGGATAGGGAAAAATGCAGGGGCCAGGTGACAAAGGAGCATGGATGGGCATGGATTGGAAGGGCAGGACTCATGGAGAGGGGAATTGCTGGATAGGGATGAATGGAGGGGACAGATGGCCATGGATGCATATGGATTGCAGGGCAGGCCTCAGGGAGACAGCGGAATTGCTGGATAGGGATGAATGGAGGGGCCAGGTGACAGAGGAGCATGGATTGGACTCACACTTTCACTCTGACTCTCAAACACTCACTCTCACATACACTCTCCCAAACACACACACTCCGAGGAAAACCTTGCTAGCGCCCGTTTCATTTGTGTCAGAAACGGGCCTTTTTTACTAGTCCTATATAATTGTCACCTCCAACGTTCTGACTTACTGCCTGGGACCGTGGCTCATTCCGAGTTGGTCAGAACGGCTCCGTAGATCAGGCTGACATCACCGTAGCCATTATGATGTCAACTTCAGAACCCGGGGGGGGGGGGGGGGGAACATGCCTCACAGCTGATCCATGTCCAGAGGAGGGTCGCTGGACATGAGTGGCTAGAGGGGGGGCAGGAGAGAGAGGAGGGTCGCTGGACATGGGTGGCTGGAGGGGGGGCAGGGGAGAGAGGAGGGTCACTGGACATGGGTGGCTGCAGGGGGGGCAGGGGGAGAGGAGGGTCGCTGGACCTGGGTAGTTGCAGGGGAGCTGAGGAAAACCTTGCTAGCGCCCGTTTCATTTGTGTCCGAAACGGGCCTTTTTTACTAGTAACAAATAAATAAAATAAATATGTCCCGCAAATGACAAGAACGAATTTGGAAAGGCTTTGACAGCAGCTCCAGTAGTTAGAACATAAGGACAGAGCCAAGCGGACTTCTACAGCCTGTCCCACAAACAACAAAGAAAGACCATGATCAAGTATATAACATTATGTTCATTGTTTATTTAATCTAGAATTGAGAATGAATGTGACTGTTGGGCAGACTGGATGAACCATTCAGGTCTTTATCTTCCGTCACTTACTATGTTACTATCGTTATTTGCATTAATAATTTTAGGTTATTGTTTAAAAGCAGCATTAAAGAGGTGTTTTCTTGAAATATGACAAGAGGGAGAGCCAGGTCAATCAAGGGGGGGGGGGGAGTGAGGGGCGGGCAAGATTCTCCAGGTCTGGCCTCCAAGGAGTGTCTGGCACAAGCCATAGAAATGCCACTTCTATTCTGTGATGCTGCAGCCAGCCTGATAGCCTCGCTCAGAGAGATCCAGCGTCTTTTCTTCCCTTCCACCTCCTCCCCCCCCCCAATCCTCTACTTGCCTCAGAGTCATTGGCTGGCAGGCAGTAGTGATCAATGGTGGCGTACCAAGGGGGGGCGGTGGGGGCGGTCCGCCCCGGGTGCACGCTGCTGGGGGGTGCCGCGGCGCGCGCCTGCAGGCTCCGACTTCGCGAACTTCGCTCGTTCGCTGTAGCTCCCTCTGCCCCGGAACAGGTTACTTCCTGTTCCGGGGCAGAGGGAGCTGCAGCGAACGAGCGAAGTTCGTGAAGTCGGAGCCCACAGGCGTGCGCCGCGGCAACCCCTCCCAGTGGTGTGCACCCGGGGGGGTGTCATTTCGCAGGCGGCGGGGGGCGCGCTGCACCCAGGGGGGGCGCATTGGCGATCCGCCCCGGGTGCCATCCATGCTAGGAACGCCACTGGTGATCAAGAAATAGTGCTCTGCTAGCCACATTCCTTCTTCTTGCCATGTCCCGCCTATGTGGAAACAGGAAGTTACTTCAAAGGAGGCAGGACGTGGCAGGAAGAAGGATCTATGACTTTGCTTTTAACTAATAGTGCAGCGGGGAGGGGCGGTGGAAGCAGGGGTGGCAGTAGTGGTGGTCAGGGACAGTGGTGGTAGCGGAGGCAGGAGCAGATGGGGCAGCAGCGTGGCCCTTGTTTGTCCCAGGTCTGGCTTTGCCTCTCAGCAGCAGCCTTGGGGACAGTTTGACACCTGTGTTCAGAAAGGTTGTTCCAGGCACTTGGTGCTGATAGATGAGGACTGCAGATTTCGTGATGAAGTTGATGGTAATGAATAAGAGCAGCTTGGGAACAGGGGTCTATGGGGAAATGAGAGAGAGAAAGTAATGAGGCGCTGCAGAATGAATGAATTTGTAGGCTAGTTCAAGCAGTTTGAATGTAATGCAGAAGCAGATGGGGAGCCAACTTAAAGTCCAAATATAGACAACGAATTGCAGGTTTAAATTTAGGTTTCTAAGTTTTACATTCCCACCTTCAAGGGAGATTCTTAGCTGAAAACTTAGGTTCCCAAATTTGGCTGAAAATACACCTAACTTTAGATAACCTTATTTTGAAAGAGAGCATTTGTCTCATTCGGTGAACAGGAAAAGACCTTTATGAATCATTTGCTTTAATGTTCTATTTATTTATTTCCATATTTATTTTAAATTCCACCTACAGCTAAAGTTCTAAAACAGGTTACAAAATAATTATTATGGCAAAAAATTAAGCATAACTAAATATAGGAAAAAAATAACTTAGTTACAATACAAACCTAGGGTTTTGGTTTTTTTACTAAAGCTTCGCTCAAGTTATCTGCAGCAGGGCCCACTTTATTCCTATGGGCCCTGCTGCAGATAACTCGAGCTAAGCTTAGTAAAAGACCCCCCACCCCTAAATCCCTATTTCACACAGGGCTAGGCCAGAACTAGGATGTCCAAGTCAGGGTGCTCACAATTTCCTGGCTATTTTATGAAAGGCCTGCTGAACTGAGAACCTTTTGCAAAATACTTATCGGTCTGGAGGAAATACACATGTGTTTCCCTAAAAACGCAGTGGGAGTAAACTTTTTATAAACATACGCATTCAGGCCTGTTTCCTGGGAGAAGGTCTGGATTAGAGTGACCCAAGCTTCACAGTCAGCTAGCTTAATGCAGTCAATGTGTTATCTCATACATAGGGCACTCTGGTCACCTGTGAATCTAGATAAAGCAGGGCTTAACCCCTCTAGGACATGTTGGCTCTGTGCAACGGAAGTTGGAATCCTCTCTCATATTATTTCATTGTACCATTGTATTCTGTTTTAAATATGTTGCTTAGTTTTTAAGTCTGTAGAAGAGCATTCTCCCAAGGCTTTATCTTCTGTTAATGCAATTATTGAGTACCAATGGTTTTCATCGTAATGCAGATTGTCTTCTCTTATGTTTCATTTGGTAACTGATCTAAAATCTAAGACCCCTCATGAGAACATTTTTTTTTGTATCAGTCTATAATGACAGATGAGTTTAATTGCTGTGTTCTGTACCAACTGAAGCCTTTTCAGATTCAAACAAGAGCTACCAACATAGAAGATATTACATTGCATAGTATATATACAGGTACTTATTTTTGCCAGGGACAATAGAGGGTTAAGTGACTTGCCCAGAGTCACAAGGAGCCGCAGTAGAAATTGAACCCAGGTCCCCAGGATCACAGTCCACCACACTAACCACTAGGCTACTCCTCCAGTAGCAGCATTCCATGTAGAAGCCTGCCCTTGCAGATCAGCAATGCGGCCGCACAGGCTTCTGTTTCTGTGAGGACGTGCAGGACGTCAGACTCACAGAAACAGAAGACTACACGGCCGCGTTGCTGATCTGCAAGGGCAGGCTTCTACATGGAATGTTGCTAGTGGAATAGCAACATTCCATGTAGGATCTCAAATAGTAGCAACAGAATCTCAATAGTAGCAACATTCCATCTAAAATCTCCAATAGTAGCAGCATCCCATGTAGAATCTACAAATAGTTTCAACATTCCATGTAGAGTGGAGGAGTGGCCTAGTGGTTAGGGTGGCGAGCTTTGGTCCTGGGGAACTAAGAAACGGAGTTCAATTCCCAGCACAGGCAGCTCCTTGTGACTCTGGGTAAGTCACTTAACCCTCCATTGCCTGCTGCATAGAGCCTGCCATGAGTGGGAAAGCACAGGGTACAAATGTAACAAAAAAAAAATCTCAACTAGGGAAATGGGACTTGATATACCATACCGCCTTTTTGAGGTTTTTGCAACTACATTCAAAGCGGTTTACATATATACAGGTACTTATTTTGTACCTGGGGCAATGGAGGGTTAAGTGACTTGCCCAGAGTCACAAGGAGCTGCAGTGGGAATTGAACCCAATTCCCTACGATCAACGTCTACTACACTAACCACAAGGCTAACTGGGGTTGATCAAAAAGCCTCTCAATAGAGTGCAGTTGGCAAAGAACATAAAAACTGGACTTACATAAACTAGCAATTTGTGGGGAAAAAGTGAAATAGGAGCTCAGGATAGACCATTTTTCCTGCATTAATAAGCACACATCAGCACTTAACACAGTTTAGTAAAAGGGCCACTCAGTGTCTTTTTCTAGTTTTAAATTAGACTGACTTGTACAGTGGCCAGTGTTCAATAAACAAACCTTCTTGTTAGAGGAAGGTTTCATGAAAACATTTCGTAAGTTGCAGAGTCAGAAGGAGCACTTTACTTTGAATAAGAAAAGTGAGTTGGATTTGTTGAAGTTCAGATTCATTTTTTATGTTATAATTATCTTAACATTTTTGCAAGGCAGTCTTTCACTAGTCAACTTGAAAGGACCTTACAATATCGATGTGGGGACTTACTTTAAACTGTACTTTAATTCTGTCCCAAACATCCACACTTTTACATATGCCACAGTCCTTTTCTTTTAATTTGATTTTGAAGAACGGGGATTATCAGAATAATCAACAGCATTTCCCATTTGGGCACAGCGTGCCATATAATTATGGCGCTGTGTACATCTTCATAGATCTACCCGACATTTTCAAAAAAAAATGTTCATTTATTTTTACTGTCTTCAACACTCCAAAGAGCATTTAACTTATAGCTTTTAAACTACAATTAGGTGTACTTAACTTTGGCAGCAATAGTACCACCGAGTCAAACCTCTGCCGACACGGCCAGGCAGGGCCGTGCCGATGCGGTAAGCGAGGTAAGCATGGCAGGAGGGCGCCATCCTCTGGGGGGCGCCCCGCCGCACCATGCTTACCTCGCCCTCTTCTCCCCAGATCCTTTTTTTTTGTTTAAATTTACCTCTCCGGCGCGCGGCAGCGTAAGTGAGAAGGAGGCGGCGCTCCCCCGGCCGCCCCGACGTGTCTTCCCTTCGCTCGGTTCCGCCTTCTTCTGACGTCATTTCTGACATCAGAAGAAGGCGGGACACAGCGAAGGCAAGACACGTCGGGGCGGGGGAGCGCCGCCTCCTTCTCACTAACGCTGCCTACGCTGCAAGCGCCGGAGAGGTAAATTTAAACAAAAAAAAAAAGGATCTGGGGAGAAGAGCTCGGGTAGTGTAGCGCTCGTTTTCGGGGGGGGGGGCGCCGGAGAGGCTAACTGCAGGGGGGCGCCGGAGACCCTAGGCACGGCACTGCGGCCAGGTTTCGTGTTTCTTCATCAGGGTAGAGGTTTGCAACTCATGGTCTGCTCTTGCAAATGCAAAAAAAAAATGGCCGTGAATCTTTGACTAGTGGCATTTTCCAGGCCAATATACTCTGAAACATAAAGGATTGCAAATGGTATCAACAGTTTAAAATAAATCTCTCTAAATGTACAAATGATAATGAATAAGTGCAAGCTTTTTAGAAGTTTTATTAGACTAGTGTAAGACCAGGATGCATTACTGCAGATGAACTGTAACAAAAATATTCTGTTTCTACGCACCCACACTAATTCTGCCAGTGTCTGTCTTTGAGTAGGATAAAAATTAATGTCACAGTTGCCTATTAATTGCTTTTGGAATCTTTTATTTATTTCATTCAGCCCTGCATTGGATTCTTAGTACGTTACAAAGTTAAAGCGATTCCCTGGAGCCCAGTCTTTAGACTGCTCAGTTACTGTATCGCAGCAAAAGAGTAATTGATTTGATATTGGAGGACCTGCAGATTCGTATCTCCAAGTACCCAGTTAGAAAAGAGATTGGAATACACTGCTGTTCTATGGACATAATGCAAACCTCATTTTGATCCCTGAACTTTCTCTCATTTCTACATTCCATGCCCAAATGATGTCTGTTGAATATTTAGCAACAATACCTACACTGAAATCTGAAGCTATATCTAAAACCCTTTCCCAGTTTTTGATCTCTGGAATGCCTTGCCAGAGAGATGCAGTAACTGAAGACAGCCCAAATGGCTCAGCGGTAATACTATGGGTTAATTGTAGATAATGTGCCTGGAGGAATTTAGATTAGCTAGCTTTTAGCCAATTAACAGAAATACTGTTTTTTAAGTAATTCACTTGGTTAATATATTTATCTGCTGCTTACTAATTAGAGTTTCCCCTTCAATCCCTCCAGAATAGCTTAGAATTGAAAATAAAATGCCTTCAATCCTGTATTAATTTGTGTTATGGTAAACTATGCTTTCATTAAAATGAGTCTCTCATCACTGGTATTAGTTTTGTGATCCATATTTTCATTTGAAATTTTATAATTTACAATATAGCAGCATTAACAAGTTATAAACCCCCATAATCAAAAAGTTATATATACAAAACACCAGTCTCTAAGCCCCAGAACCTACCAAGTATACAAAATCACATATGGTAGATATACAAAGAAACTTGATCGTCTAAGTATTTTAGCTATACAAACTGATTTATTAAAATATGCCCAAGCTATTTTTATTTTAACTTATTTGTTCATAGCATTTAGATCAAATATTTCAATATCACAGAAAGAATGATTTAAGAGCCCTTTTACCAGGGGCGTATCTGCGTGGGGCCACAGGGGCCTGGGCCCCCGCAGATTTCGCCCTGGACCCCCCTACCACAGACCCTCTCCACCTCCCCCTCCCGCCCGCCCGCCCGCCACCAACCCGTCGCCGATCTTTGCTGGCAGGGGACCCCAAGCCCCCGCCAGCCGAAGTCCTCTCTTCCGTGCAGGATGCAAGTTTCAACGCTTCCTGTTCTTCTGAGTCTGACGTCCTGCACGTACAACGTGCAGAACGTCAGACTCAGAATTTGGAATTCAGTCTGACGTCCTGCGCGTTGTACGTGCAGGACGTCAGAAGAACAGGAAGCGTTGAAACTTGCAGCGGCGCAGCCTGCATGGAAGAGAGGACCTCGGCTGGCGGGGGGTTGGGGTCCCCCACCAGCAAAGGTAAGTGACAGCAGCGGGGGAGGGTGTCATTGGTGGCGAGGGGGGGGTCCGGAAATGGCGGGGGGGGGGGGGATCGGTGGCGCCGGGGGGGGTAAAATGTGCCCCCTCCCTCTGGCTCTGGCCCCCCCCCCTACCGCCCGAGTCCAGATACGCCCCTGCCTTTTACTAAGCTGCAGTAAAAGGGGCCCTGCACTAGCAGCGGGGGGCCGTTTTTTCCACTCACTGAGGCGTTTTACCACAGTGGGTAAAAAGGCCGAAAAAGGACACGGCCATGCGGTATGATTGAAGTGGTGGTAAGGGCTCCCACGTCAACCCCTGCAGAAACATCCTATATAATAATTTGCACCTCCAACGTTCCGTGTCTGGCTGCCTGGGTTCGTAACATCGCCTCACGTCAGCCAGCCTCCAGCGTTCCATTCCGCCTCACTGTCCCGCCCTCGCGTCAAGACGTAATGACGTCAGAGGGCGGAACAGTGAGAGGGAAGGGAACGCTGGAGGCGAGCTGACATCAGGAGGGATGTTACGAACAGAACGGAAGCCAGCGCCAGCCAGCCAGAGAATGTTCAGGTACAAATCGAGGGGAGGAGAGAATCGCGGGACATCGAGGGGAGGGAGGGAGGAAGGGAGGAAGGGAAGGGGAGGGCAGGGCAGAGGAGAATTGATGGACATGGATGGGATGGGAGGACAGTAGAGGAGAGAATCGCAGGACACAGATGGGAGGGCAGGGAAGAGGAGAATCGCTGGACGTGGAGGGGAGGGGAGGGAAAATTGCTGGACATGGAGGGGAGGGCAGGGGAGAGAGAAAAAAAAGCTTACATGACAGCCTTCCTAGGGCCTGTTTCGTTGTTGAGGAAACGGGCATGGTTCCACTAGTTTTTTTAAATATTTCCGCTAGCGCCAGAAATGCCACACGCTGGGGTGGAAATACTTCCAGTGCCCATGTGGGGCCGGCAATAGTTCCGGAATGGCGAGCGGTAAGCTTACCTCCGCTTAGTGAAATGGGCCCTCTATGATTTAACCATCTACTTAAGGAAGCTAGAACATTTTTGCCAACTCAGAAGAACTATAGAAGACATACAGGGTGAGGCAAAAACAAAGTAACCCCCTACACTTTTTTTTACAGTTTTTTTAGCAACCACTTGGAATTTCAACATGAAATTTATAGCTTTATTTGTTCTTAGGAGTAGCCTAGTGGTTAGTGTAGCAGGTTTTGATCATGGGGAACTGGGTTCAATTCAGTTCCCACTGTGGCTCCTTGTCACTTAACCCTCCATTGCCCCAGGTACAAAAACTTAAATTGTGAGCCCTCTAGGGACAGAGAAAGTACCTGCATAAAGGGGACAATTCTATATATATGATGCCTAAACAATCAGTACTGACTAAGTGCATTCTTTAAGCAATGCCTAGATTTAGGCACCAATTATAGAATACACTTAGTTGATATGTCAGCACCTGAAACTATGCGCATCCAATTACACCAATGAAAACAAGGCATAAATCCCAGCACATGCATGTACACACACTGGGTTGTATTCTATAACTATGCACGTAAATTTCAGAATGCCTACGAAACGTCCAGAACCATTCCTCTTTTTGCCTGCACATGTTAGAGTCCGGTGCACTTCATTACAGAATACGCTTAGCGAGTTGTACGTGTAAATTCTAATTATTGCCAATTAGTGCTCATTATTGCTTGTTAATTGCTGTTACCAGCTCTCATTAGCTTGTTAAGCTTGTTAAGTTGTGTGCATTGTTATAGAATCTGCTTGGATTTCGGAACAGATCTCTAGGCACACTATATAGAATCTGGAGGGAAATGTGTACAGTGCTGTGTACATCTAGTAGCACTATGGAAATGAATAATAGTAGTAGTTGTTACTGTCTAGGTTTATGTGTCAAGTGAAATGATATTATTTTTAAACACAGTGAAGTTACAGAATTTTTAGCGTGACCACCTAGCGATTTTTGTGTGTTCAAAAATCTTTTCACTGTTATAGAATACGCCCTATCTGCACTTAAATTAAGGCATATTCTATAACAGTTTTTAATTGGTTTTACTTGGTGTAAATGGTCACATCTAAATTTTAGCCTGGAGTTTTGAAAATTACCCAGCAGATGCTGACTGTTGCTTCAGACTTAACCAGGAAGAAAGAGAGATCTCTTTGCTGAAGTTTGGTGAATTATATGTCCTGATCTATATAGATGTTTAGTTAATGTTATAATTGATCCATATTTCAGTTACCTGGTATTGTTTGCCAATTGCACATTTTTGTCCACTGTTCCAAGTTCTGAGAATAAACACATTTGTTTATTCATTCTGCCTGTCTGGACTGATAAAGAATCCTGGTGGTTAGTGTGTTGGGTCTGTGAGTGTTTTATGGGAACTGTGGGACCACTGGGTATGTGGCTCCAGTAACCTAGAAATCACTGGGGATAATTGGAGAGTGGGAGACTCACCCAGAGGTGGCTGTGACCCAGTCAGTGGGAGGAGGGTGCTAGTGTAGAGCTCAAGCAGCAGGTGCAGGCAGACCTGAGCTGTTCTGGGGATAGACCCTCTAAATGGTCATGGGGTAACCCCAGGCGGGTAGCTAGGCGTTTTGTGACAGCACCATGTATAAAATTTGGTCCAGTATGCAAGTACTTGATTGCTCCTGCTGGACCTGCTGACCTGTTTTCCTAGTGCCTTCTGGAAATAGTAGTTCCTACCTCTTAAAGGAAAACACTGCCTCCTGGTTTCCCTTCTCTTAAAGTAAAAACAAATGCAGTATAATTTGAACCAACCCCCGTCTACCTGACAAGTGAACTTTCAGTTCTTGTCACAATACTTAAGCAAAAAGGTTATTTCTGAAGTCCAAGCAGAGATGACACTTACATCCTAGCATGATTTTCATATCCTTAATGCAGGCCAAGCTGTGGTAGTAGCCAATGTGAGGGTCTGTTTGAACATAAGGGGCACAACCTGAAAGGACGTGCTGTGGAGATTGTTGGTTTGACTACATCATGTTCAACATTTGCTATTTCCGAGAAGTTGTAGCCCATGTTTACTGTGAGTTGCTTTCCTGTGCTTTGATTATAGGCTTTGAACCAAAAGTCTTTTAGAGTGTGTCTCACCTACGGCACTCAAAAACTATAAAAAGATACATCAATTGCTACCATTGTGGACTAACCATATGAATCCGATACCCCTTGTTGCACTAAGTGGTTTTTCATAATTCACAGGCGCACAATATGTAAAAGTTTCTCTTACTTTTTTTTTTTAATTAAAAAATAGATACCAAGAATAACCACCTATAAGACTGGCATATTCTTTTTCAGTTCTATTTCTTCACTGAACACACACGGTACCTAACATCTTCTAACGAATGATGTGCAGGACCCCTGTAATTTTCAGTCATCACCTGAAGCCATATAATACCTTTCATGTGTAGGCAGAAAATACGAGAGAGAAAAAAATACTGATTATGCCTAAATGATTTTCCACTGTTGCTGCTCCCTTAATTAGAAGGGTCTAACTCAGTACAGCTCTTAATTAATAGCACTCTATCCACTAATATTCCTTTTCATAGCATGTAGTTAATCAGGGAAGATTCTCCATTGCACATCAGAGAGGAGTTTTCATTGTTCAGGCTATCAAGGTTATCTGAACAACAAGATTGAAAAAACAGGTAAGCCTGACACTGTACAAACAGGGCGGAAGTCTATAAATGGCATTCATAAATGGGTGCTGGAATAGATCGGTGCTAAGCGAGATTCTACAGAGTGTGCTGAGTTAATATGCTCTATCAGCAACCACTGAAACTAGCAGGATAGGGGCCAACTTTTCAAAAGAATTGGGAGTGCTAAACCCAATGGAAAATTACTCCTCCCTCAAAGAGTTGCTCAATACTGCACCCACAGAGCTGACTCCAACCTTTACCTCAGTATCCTACAAGTAAAATCAGCTCGCTTCTTTTCTGTGAAATCTGACTTCTGCACTCTGATTCCCTGTCTGTAGTCCCATTTGCTTGGTTTTGTGTTATTATGAGATACGGAGTGGTTTATCTTATTCTTTCAGATCATAAATGTATGTACGTGTCAATGAGATGTGAAGTATGTTGAGGTTCCCTTTATAGGAACTTATTGCCCAGAATACAACAAAAGAAAGCCCAACTAAAAAAAAAAAACCTAATTCAAAGATCTTCGTATAAGATATTGTCTTCGGCTCCCGTGGCTGGCATCATGATTGTTGCAGTTGTCCAGATCTTGTCACATCTGAGTAAATTCCACTTATTCAGATATGGTAAGGTACGGACAACTGCAAAAATCATCTAATAAGATATTAAGAGTCAAGCTCTCCTTATTTTTCTTTTTTCACTGATAAGTACATAAGTATTGCCATACTGGGAAAGACCAAAGGTCCATCGAGCCCAACATCCTGTATCCAACAGTGGCCAATCCAGGTCACAAATACCCGGCAAGATCCCAAAAATGTGCAAAACATTTTATACTGCTTATCCCAGAAATAGTGGATTTTCCCCAAGTCCATTTAATAACGGTCTATGGACTTTTCCTTTAGGAAGCCGGCCAAACCTTTTTAAAACTCCGCTAAGCTAACCGCCTTTACCACATTCTCTGGCAACGAATTCCAGAGTTTAATTACACGTTGAGTGAAGAAACATTTTCTCCGATCATCAACAACATTACCTTTTGCAGCCAACAGTGCCCAATCTTCCCTGGTAAACCCTCATCACGACCAGTAGTCAAGCCCTGCTTAGCTTCCCAGATTTAAGAAGTTTAGATTTTCCCAGGTTATATGGAGGGGCATTTTCAATATGACATCTAAATCGGAATTTGGAAATCCAAAAATCCAGTAACAAACATGCCCATTTTCAAACCAGAAAAATGTCCAATTTTTGTTTTGACATTGGCCATTTGCTGGATGTTTTTGTGATCAGTGCATCTATCATTTAGGACCATTTTCGAACAAAAATGTCCAAGTGAAAAATGCACAAAAACAAGGCATTGGGCTGCATGAGGGCAGAAAAATGTCTATCTTTTGGTGCCACCCATGTGCTGCTCAAAACACACCCCCCAACACACCCTCTTGAAATTTGGACGAACTGTGAAGCAAAATGTCTAAAATCAGAGTGTCAAAAATTACAACTTGCACATTTTTGAGAGAAAAACGTCCGTCTGCCACCTTGTGACATTTTTGGACATTTTTCTCTTTTGAAAATGAGCCCCTTTATGTTAAGGAGTTAAAATACCAGAGGTTTTGTCATGGAAAAAAAACAACTTGGGGTAATTTACTGACCACATTTAAATATGTAATGTTTACTATATATGCCATGTAATAAGAAGGCCCATGTATAATTCAAGATGCAAGAAGTATAAAGGGTTTGGTTAAGTTTTCGTTGACTGATTCATTATGAAATCAAGGCATATGGGATTCTGAATAATGACATTTTCAAACTTGCTCCCTAGGGAAATAAATGCAGCATAATTATTTGAATAGTTCGTAAATTAACAGGCTCACTTTCTGAAAGTTCAGTGAGAAAAGAGAAGTTACCAAAGCATGAAGCAATATGGATTTCTGAATTATACTGTTTGTTACAGAGTTGTTTGAGTCATGTTCAGAATGAGGAAAGTTTCCTGACATGCACATGAACATAGATCTGACTGAAATTATTACATCTTCTCATATTTATTAAGGCTGAGAGAGTATTATCGGAAACACAGAGGGCTATAGGGGATAGGACAGTTATTTCTTCATGCTCTTACGTCCCTACTAAGTTGTATTAGTTATTTCCATGGCAGGAAATGTGTTGTTTTTTTTTTTTTTGCAATTGAACTAGTCAACACAAATGGCGAGGCACTGCTCATTTGCTTGCTATTTACAATATTGAAAATACTAGTAAAAAAAGGCCCGTTTCTGGAGCCAATGAAACAGGCACTAGCAAGGCTTTCCTGTGCCACCCCCCCCCCCCCCCACCCGTCGTCGATGTTGGTGAATTGCTCTGCTTCCGCCCTCAACGTCATAACGTTTGACGCGAGGGCGGTGAATTGCTCCGCCTCCGCCCTCAACGTCATAACGTTTGACGCGAGGGCGGGGCCCAGACACTGTGATTTTCGAGGCTTCAGAGCTTCGAACATACGAACCTTGGCTTCAGTGACGTCAGAAGCCAATAGAACGTTGAGGGTGAGTTTTATATATATAGATATGGGTGTGTACAAGTTTAGAGGACTAACCTAGTGGTTAGGGCACCAGTCTTGATATCCAAAGGTGCCGGTTCAAATCCCGCTGCTGCTCCTTGTGATCTTGGCCAAATCACTTAACCCTCCATTGCCTCAGGTACAAACTTTGATTGGGAGCCCTCCTGGGACAGAGAAATATCCAGAGTACCTGAATGTAACTCACCTTGAGCTACTACTGAAAAAGGTGTGAGCAAAATCTAAATGAATAAAGATTCTAGAATCCTAAAGAATAACAAGATTCCATGCAGAATTTCAAAGTGTAGCAACATTCCATGTAGAACCCCAAAGAGTAACAAGATTCTTTGGGATGGAGGAGTGGCCTAGTGGTTAGAGCACTGGTCTTACAATCCAGAGGTGGCCAGTTCAAATCCCACTGCTGCTCCTTGTGATCTTGGGCAAGTCACTTAACCCTCCATTGCTTCAGGTACAAACTTAGATTGTGAGCCCTCCTGGGACAGAGAAATATCCAGTGTACCTGCATGTAACTCACCTTGAGCTACTACTGAAAAAGGTATGAGAAAAATCTGAATAAATCCTGACACAAACATTGCTGCCAAAACACAACTATAGCAAGTTTCATCCCTGTAATATAAAATAAAAGTGGGGGGGACAACCAAGGATGCCAAAGACTGAGAAGATGTATAAGATAGAAGAGTTTATTAAAGTGAAGAGACTCGACACAACGTTGTGTTTCGTCTGTTAGGCCTGCATCAGGAGTCTATGGTCAAATGTAAATAAATAAAAATTATAAAAACAATACACAAATAAATGACATAGAGGGGCATAATCGAACGGAAACGTCTATCTCCATGGGCGTTTATCTCCGAGAACGGGTCCGTGAAGGGGCGGACCGAACCGTATTTTCGAAAAAAAATAGACGTCCATGTTTTATTCGACAATGTGTGAGCTGGGCGTTTTTGTTTTTCAGCGATAATGGAAAATGAAAGCGCCCAGCTCAAAAACGAATAAATCCAAGGCATTTGTTCGTGGGAGGGGCCAGGATTCGTAGTGCACTGGTCCCCGTCACATGCCAGGACACCAACCGGGCACCCTAGGGGGCACTTTTACAAAACCAAAAAAAAAGGTAAAAGAGCTCACAGGTGCATAGCACCCTTCCCTTGTGTGTTGAGCCCCCCAAATCCCCCTCAAAACCCACTGCCCACAAGTCTACACCATTACTATAGCCCTAAGGGGTGAAGGGGGGCACCTACATGTGGGTACAGTGGGTTTGGGGGGGTTGGACGACTAATAAGCATTAAGCAGCACAATTGTAACAGGTGGGGGGGGGATGGGCCTGGGTCCACCTGCCTGAAGTCCACTGCACCCCCTAACAACTGCTCCAGGGACCTGCATACTGCTGCCAGGGAGCTGGGTATGACATTTGAGGGTGAAAATAAAAAGTTGTGAAACTTCATTTTTTGTGGTGGGAGGGGGTTAGTGACCAATGGGGGAGTCAGGGGAGGTCATCCCCGATTCCCTCCAGTGGTCATCTGGTCATTTAGGGCACTTTTTGGGGCCTTATTCGTGAAAAAACAGGGTCCAGGAAAAGTGTCCTAAATTCTAGTTAAAAACGCATACTTTTTTCCCATTATCGGTGAAATGCGCCCATCTCTGTTCGGCCGATAACCACGCCCCAGTTCCGCCTTCGCCACACCTCTGACACGCCCCCATCAACTTTGTCCGCATCCGCGACGGAGTGCAGTTGAAAACGTCCAACATCGGCTTTCGATTATACCAATTTATTTGTTTTTGGGAGATAAACGTCCATCTCCCGATTTAGGTCGGAACTTGGGCGTTTTTCTCATTCGATTATAAGCAGGATAGTAACATAGTAAATGACGGCAGAAAAAGACCTGCATGGTCCATCCAGTCTGCCCAACAAGACAAACTCATATGTGCTACTTTTTGTGTATACCCTACTTTGATTTGTACCTGTCCTCTTCAGGGCACAGACCGTATAAGTCTGTCCAGCACTATCCCCGCCTCCCAACCACCAGCCCCGCCTCCCAGCACTGGCTCTGGCACAGACCGTATAAGTCTGCCCAGCACTATCCTCGCCTCCCACCACCGGCTGGCTCTGCCACCCAATCTCGGCTAAGATCACATATACAAAAATATATAGTCTCTTTTGGTGTATTTCCTCACTGCTCTGGTATCAAGAAATATGTGCTAACAGTTAATATATAACACTGGCAGTTAGCAAACCATAATTTCACTGTTAAATACCTGGGCCATATTTTAAGTACCCTAAACAGCATGGGATTTAGTGTGTGCTAGCCATTAATGACAGCTGATAACAACTACCACGTACTAAAAGCAGCCAGTACAGTAAAGATACCACAATGGCATGGTAATATAGTACACGATGGCAGATAAAGACCTGTATGGTCCATCCAGTCTGCCTGAGAAGATAAACTTATTACATAAGGTATGATGTGGAGGAGTGGCCTAGTGGTTAGGGTGGTGGACTTTGGTCCTGGGAACTGAGGAACTGAGTTCAATTCCTGGCACAGGCAGCTTTGTGACTCTGGGCAAGTCACTTAACCTTCCATTGCCTGCCGCATTGAGCCTGCCATGAGTGGGAAAGCGTGGGGTACAAATGTAATAAAAAAAATAAAAAAAAATACTCCAACTTATCCAAAGAGGGCTATCACTCATTTATTTATGCTGATGATGTCACAATTTATATCCCCTTCAGGCGTGACCTCTCAGATGTCTCCTGAGACATTGATCGTTGCTTGAACATCACGGATGTGTTCAATTTCAGCCGAAATGGGCTAACTGCATTGGCTTCCAATAAATGTAAGAGTTACCTTTAAACTATGTGTACTTGATTATGAAATTTTATTTGGTCTTTTACCTGACCACATGCAATACTTGTTAGAATTAACTTTATGTAATGCTCATCTGTGTTCGTTACAGATCTATTCATGATGCAAGCTTCAGCTACCAAGCTACTAGGAAATGGAATTCCCTACCAAAGTCACTCAGATATGTTACGAACTACTCAAAATTGTTTTGTAAATTGTTGAAAGCATTCTTATTTAGTGAATTCCTCACCACTGTTTGTGATTGTTATTCTTTTAGTTAATTTGTTATTTCAAAATGATTCATCTTACTGCTTGGATGTTTTTGCCTATTCTTGTTTTGTATTTTTCTTATAGTTCACTTACTGTAATTTCCTTTAAAAGTTTGATATAAACCACATTGAACCTGAACCTGTTTGGGTTATAATGTGGGGTTCAAGTGCCATAAATAAATTCTATGTTTTAATTTTTAGTTTGATATTAATGCATTAATGGTTGTTTCCTTGGTTATTAATTTGGTTGCATGTTCTTTATTATTGAAGTAATCTGCCTTGTATTTTCCATTGAATTTAATAGGTGGAATATAAATTTATTATTACATTTAAATAATCCACCCATGTTTTGAGTAAGAGAAAACAAATGAAAAGAAAGGAAAGGGAACAGAAAAAAGGAAGTTTTGGACAAGCAGTTGCTATAGGAACCATTTGTCTTGGTACAGATCTATAGCAGGCTACAAATCCTGAATTAACCTTCAATTTGAAGGAATAGCTTTTATGCTCATTAAAACAACAGAAAGTGAGATAATTAATGCTCCCTGTAGCCCTAGACTGTCTTATAAGAGCATACTCCAAAGAGTCATACCTCTGCTCCGTCAGTAATTAAAGTTGTCATTTCTATGTCTCATTTTGTTATGTGCTCTGTGGTGAATGAACTGCAATGATACTGGTAGGTGGTTTATTTACTAACCTGCACTATGGTTTTATATGTAATGGGTAGTAATCACCATAATGAATTTACGCTGGGGTACATTCTGTAAAGGGCGCCCAAAGTTAGGCGCTGGGATGAACAGCTCTAAGCCAGTATTCTAGAAACGGTGTTCTGTGGGAATACTAACTTAGTCTGCACTTCACGCCTAGCCTTGGGTATATGCAATTATGCCTGCCAAAGGCTGGTGTAAATGCTTGCACCCAACTACTGCCATTTAGGCATGCAAGTCCAAGTATTCGATAACCATCCAGCTCATTTGCGAAAGTGATCGCCGGCCATCTTCCGACATTTAAGGCATATTTTTGTGGCCCTTCTTTTTTCCATTATCGACCGAGGATGCCCATGTGTTAAGCACGCCCCAGTCATGCCCCCGGGAACTTTGGTCAACCCCGCGACAGAACGCAGTTGAGGGCACCCAAAATCGGCTTTCAATTATGCCGATTTGGGCGACCCTGGGAGAAGGATGCCCATCTCCCGATTTGTGTCGAAAGATGGGCGCCCTTCTCTTTTGAAAATGAGCCCATTAGTTTTCCCACTTAAGTACAAGGGTCCCATTCCATGGAATAACCTAAATGCTATGCATAAAAGCTTACATTTTACATGCAATTCTACTGACAGCCAATGCAAAACTAGGAAAAGTGCAGTAACCCTATCCATCTGGCATTCCTCCAAGATTTTATAACAGGGCATCTATGTAAAATGTCCAGAAAGCCTAACCTAAGCGCTTTTATGCATTTATAAAATAGGCTTTTACAGTGGCCCCTGTTGGAAAACACATGCTCTCACAGAAAGTTACAACTGCTCCAAATAACATGCAAATGTGTGCATGTATTTGCATTTACACCTGCCTCTAGCCATTCATTAAGGTTGCACATATATCTGCATTCAGTTTTATAGCAATCTCTTTCTACACGTACAACACGCTTTGCGTATTGAAAATGCTTTGTAAAATTACTTTCATAGTGCTGATGACTTGGTTGACAAGAGTCATTGCAGTAGTAGAAACCATTTTTCCATCCACTCTAGCATCAAGGGGTTAGTTTCTATAGTACACCCAACTCTTGTAGGCCTCAAGAGGATTGGCAGTCTGACCTTGATTGCAGAAGGTTGGAAACGCTTCTAAAATGGAGGATTGTGAGGTTTCTAGAATTGAATGGACTGCAGGACCCATGGCAGCATAGTTTCACTAGAGGCAGGTCTTGCCAGACAAATCTGATTGATTTCTTTGACTGGGTGACCAAACAACTGGATATAGGACAGGCATTAGATGTGGTATACTTGGATTTCAGCAAAGCCTTTGACATAGTTCCACAAAGGCGACTGATAAATAAACTGAATGCCCTTGGTACGGGTCCTAAAGTGACTGACTGAGTTAAAAACTGGTTAAGTGGAAGGAGACAGAGAATCATAGGCGTAGTTTGACTGTTTCATTTGGGGGGGCAAAGGAAGGGGTGGGGCATATTAGCATATTCATTTGCATATATGTATATGCAAATTATGCTAAAATGGAGGAAGGAAGGGAGCACGAGCTGGCTTTTTTGGGGGAATAACCATAATGAATATGTATGAGATATCTCATACATATACATTATGGTTATTCCCAAAAAAGCCAGCTCTTTCTCCCTTCCTTCCTTCCTTCCTTCCTCCTTACCCAGCACTCCCTCTTCCTCACCAGTAGTATTTCCCCACCCCCTTTCCCATACCACAGATGCACATTTCCAAAAGCTGACATATTCCAATTAATAAATTCTGAATAAAATACTTTTTTCTACATTTGTTGTCTGATCATTTCGTTTTTCTATTCGCTTTGGTCCCAGTGTCTTCTTTCCTTTTGATATTTTTTCACTCACCATGTCCACCATCCTCCTGTGTCCTTATGCGTCCAGTCTACCATCTGTAGCCCTGTCCCTATCCTTCCTCCAGTTTCAGTATCTGCCCTCAAAGTGTTCCAATTCAGCCCTTAAATGCATGTTTCCTCTCCATCCATATCCAACATTTCTCCTCACTCCCCTCCCCTCCATCCATCCATGTGCATCTGTCTTCCTTCCCCTCCATCCATGTCCAGCATTTCTCCTCTCTCCGCTTTCCCCTCCATCCATCCAGGTCCAGCAAGTCTCCTCCTTCCCCTGCCCTCTGCTCCGTCCAGTAACTCTCCATTCTCCCCTGCCCTCTCCTCCATCCATCGATCTCCAGCAAATTTCCTCTCTCCCCTTTTCCCTCCATCCATCCGTGTCCAGCAATTCTCCTCCTTCCCCTGCCCTGAGCTCCGTCCAGCAACTCTCCATTCTCCCCTGCCCTCTCCTCCATCCATCTCCAGCAAATTTCCTCTCTCCCCTGTCCCCTCCATCAATCCCTGTTGTCCAGCAATTCTCCTCCTTCCCCTGCCCATCCTGTTTCTGTCCATCCCCTTCCCCCTTCTATCCAGTGTCAGAGCGTCTCCCCCCCCTCCCCCTTAGCAGCATCTATAAAACAACGTGAATGCAGCAGCTCACAGGTTTGCTTGCTGTGTTAACTGAACGGCGATGGCTGCGCGGGGGAGTGGAAACAGTGATGCCTGCCTTACTTACAGTGGACGAGATAGGCTGGCTCACACTTCCATTCCACTCCCGAAGTCACAGCGATGAACGGGCAGGCAGCGCTGTGGTAGTAAAATCAACAAGGAGGCAGGTTCGACTCCGCCCTTCACTTCCCTCCTGCCCTCTGCGTCCCGCCTTCCTCTGATGTCATTTCCTTTCGGGCAGGACGCAGAGAGGGCAGGAGGGAAGTGAAGGGCGGAGTTGAACCTGCCTCCTTGTTGATTTTACTACCACAGCGCTGCCTGCCCGTTCGTCGCTGCAACTTCAGGTAAAAAAGTTGCCGTTCCACTTGTCCTCGTTTGGGGGGGGCAATGCCCCCCTTGCTCCCCCCAGTCTACGCCCATGCAGAGAATAGTGGTAAATGGATCTTATTCCTAGGAAAAGGATGTTATCAGTGGTGTACCACAGGTATCAGTCCTTGGGCTGGCTCATTTTACTATCTTTGTGAGTGATATCGAGGAAGGACTGTCTGGTAAGGTTTGTCTTCCTGCAGATGATACCAAACTCTGTAATAGGGTGGACACCATGGAGGGTGTGGATAGAATGCAGAGGGATCTGGCAAAGCTTGAAGAGTGGTCCAGCAATTGGCAACAAACTTCATGCAAAAATCCAAGGGAACGGTATAGTGTAGGGGGTGAAGTACTTCCGTGTACAAAAGAAGAGTGAGACTTGGGAGTGATTGTGTCAGATGATCTCAAGGTGACCAAACAGGTAGAAAAGGTGACGGTCAAAGCCAGAAGGATGCTCGGGTGCATAGGGAGAGGAATGGCCAACAGAAGAAAAGAGGTTATAGTGCCCTTGTATAAGTCTCTGGTGAGACCCCATTTAGAACACTGTGTGCAATTCTAAAGATCGCACATATGAAAAGATATAAACAGGATGGAGCCGGTCCAGAGGGCAGCTACAAAAATGGTCAGTGGTCTCTATCCTAAAGCGTATGGGGACACACTTAAGGCTCTCAATATGTATACATTGGAAGAAAGGCAGGAGAAAGGGGATATGATAGAGACATTGAAATACCTCTCTGGCATTAACGTACAGGAAGTGAGCTTCTTTCGAATGAAGGAAAACTCTGGAATGAGAGGCATAGGATGAAGTTAAGCAGTTATAGGCTCAGGAGTAATCTAAGGAAATACTTTTTCATATAAAGCGTGGTGGATGTGTGGAATCGCCTCCCAATGGAGGTGGTGGAGACAAGGACTGTGTCTAAATTTAAGAAAGTGTGGGACAAGGATGTGAGAACTCTTAGGGAAAGGAGGAGATAGTGATTGCTGTGGATGGGAAGACTGGATAGACCATTTGACTCTTATCTGCCATCATGTTTCTATTACCCTGAAGACACTTTTTAATACATCAATTACTTTTTTTAATCATCAAGTTTTCAGAACATTTTTTGTAATTCCCCTCCTCCAAGAAAGCATGCCAAAACACATTGGTATTCTTGTTGGCCATCTGTGAGGGCTAGAAAGACTTCTCCACTGAAACTAACTCCTACAGCTTCTGAGGCACCAGTATATTACCACAATAATGATAGCTATTTTGTCCTCCCCAGGGTCAAGGGCATCATATCCCAATGTGCTAAAATTGTGCTGGCCCTTTCAACCAAGAGAATGATGTTTTCTTGGGGCATTTCAACTTACTGACTCCAAGTTGTTTATATTTTGATATCCCTTGTAAGCACCAATCTTATTTCACTTCAAAAGTGTTTCTTTTCAGATCTATATGCTGCTGAATATCCTTCAACTTCCTGTGAAACCTATTTAAGACTGGATCTAGGAGCAATGCTTGCCTCTTAGATCTAGCAAGTTGTTAGAGCATCAATGCAGAGTCTAGTATACTAACTCCTAAATTACAATTGATTCATGAAGGCTGCATTTGTTTTCCAGAATTGTCCAGTGCAATATTGATTGGTGTGAACAATAGCTCGCAGTTCCTTCAAGTGGAATCATTTAACTTACTTGAACATGGAGTCGATTCCATTAAGGAAGATGGTGAGCTATACAATGGACTGGAATTTAACAGAGATTTAATGTGGAAGACCAGTGTTCCACAGTTTTCATGTTTATGATTTTTTTTTCTCTGCTGGACTTTGTACTAACGCATTTAGAGGATATTTTTCATAGGGATTTCTTCAGGTAAAAAGCATTTTACATGTATAAGTTAATGATTTAAAAACTACATACGAAGTTCCATAACATGCATGGACCTTGAAGCTACATAGACAATACGAAAATGGCTCTTTAGAGAGTCATTTCTAACAGGCCATATAGCTTGTGTGACAAGAATGCAAGTAAATTATACCAAATTTGAAAGGGAAAATAGACAGTTTATATACTAAAGCTTAGCTCAAGTTATCTGCAGCAGGGCCCATAGGAATAACTGCAGATAACTTGAGCTAAGCTTTAGTAAAAGACCCCCCTCTATTTGCTATACTGTTTAACCTCAGACAAGAAGAAAGCGGTGTACAATACAATTACAGAAAGGAATGCCAATTAATGATAGCAAAGCACTTTCAACCAGTATCAAACAATCAAATAACACAAAAGTAAATTAACTTAAGGACCCAGGAAAATTCAGGCTACTCCCCCCCAAGGAAGGAATTCCAAAGGCCACAGAAAAATAATATGCTTTCCGCAGCCTTCAATATGGCGTCAGTGAACCTACAGATCATAGTATCATTGGGAGAGAATTCTATAGTGTCTGAGCCAAGTGACAAAAAAAGCACTGGTTTTCGTAGAAGCCTTCTTGGCTCTAGCTTGTGCTTGAACCACCCATTTAAACTCCGCAGCAGATTATAATGCTCTTTCTGGAGTACAGGGCAATAAAAGCCTCACAAGGGAAGGAGGAGATTTGTCATAAAAGGTCCTGTGAATTAGCAACAATAGTTTATATTTATATCTGTAACATATTGGAGGCCAGCGATAATGTATAGAAAGGAGGGGGTCACATGATCAAATCAATGTGCTCTTCCTAGAAGGTGAATGGCAGTATTCTGAACTGTTTGCATTTCCTTCATACTCACCTCCGGCAATCCTCCAAAAACAACATTGTCATAATCAAGCACAGACATTAATATTTTTTATTTTATTTTTACAACTTTTTTTACATACTTTATCAAGGTTATACACTTGATTTGAAAAGTGTTATTACAAGTAACATAGTAACATAGTAGATGACGGCAGAAAAAGACCTGCACGGTCCATCCAGTCTGCCCAACAAGATAACTCATATTTGCTGCTTTTTGTGTATACCCTACTTTGATTTGTACCTGTGCTCTTCAGGGCACAGACCGTATAAGTCTGCCCAGCACTATCCCCGCCTCCCACCACCAGCCCCGCCTCCCGATCTTGACTAAGCTCCTGAGGATCCTCAGGAGCTTAGTCAAGATCGGGAGGCGGGGCTGGTGGTGGGAGGCGGGGATAGTGCTGGGCAGACTTATACGGTCTGTGCCAGAGCCGGTGGTTGGGAGGAGGGGCTGGTGGTTGGGAGGCGGGGATAGTGCTGGGCAGACTTATACGGTCTGTGCCCTGAAGAGCACAGGTACATATCAAAGTAGGGTATACACAAAAAGCAGCAAATATGAGTTATCTTGTTGGGCAGACTGGATGGACCGTGCAGGTCTTTTTCTGCCGTCATCTACTATGTTACTATGTTACTTGTAATAACACTTTTCAAATCAAGTGTATAACCTTGATAAAGTATGTAAAAAAAAGTTGTAAAAATAAAATAAAAAATATTAATGTATGTGCTTGATTATGACAATGTTGTTTTTGGAGGATTGCCGGAGGTGAGTATGAAGGAAATGCAAACAGTTCAGAATACTGCCATTCACCTTCTAGGAAGAGCACATTGATTTCATCATGTGACCCCCTCCTTTCTATACATTATCGCTGGCCTCCAATATGTTACAGATATAAATACAAACTATTGTTAGAATTATCTAAGCAAACAATTTAATATAGGTACTTTATAACACTCAAGTCCACTATTATGTAGATCCAAGATTCAAGAATCAGGAGAATACAAGGAAAAATTTTTTTTTAAAAAGCAAAAGGTTAGTCAGCACCTATATAAGACAGAGATAATAAAATTAAATTTGAACTCCTTCAGTTCTCTTAGAGGATATGAAAGCTGTTAAATGGGAAGGATCCCAGAAAACATATTTACTTGAATTAAAGCGAATTACGCATTTACAAGGAAACCTTAGATAGAAAACACCCCCCAGTTGGAGAATAGCAGGTTTTAGTAACAAAAATTGTTTTGTGCCTTTTCTGAGTCTCTTTTGAGATATCAGGAAACACATTAATTCTTAGTCCCAGGAATAATTTATCCTTGTTCTTAAAGAATAATCGAAAAAGCCATTGCTTATCTGGGATTAGAACAACAGTTGCAATCAAAGTAGCTGCTTGTACTTGCTCTGTTTCAGAAGTTTCCAAAAATGCTGTGAAATCTAGAGGTTCTTTATTTTCTTGTGACAAGTCCTTCTGGGGAATATAATACACCTGATTAAATGGTGGTAAGTTTGTCTCAGGAACCTCCAATACTTCCCGGAGGTATCTTTTCAAGCACAGACATTAATAAAGCATGAATCAATGTACAAAATGAGGATTCATCAAAGAGTCCTTGAACCACAGGCAATTTAAATAAGACATTAAGGGCCGGATTCTCTATATGATGCCAAAAGATCAGTGCCAGAAATGAACCGCGCTAAGCACCATTCCATAAAGGTCACATGACCTTTATAGAATACGAGCATAGCAACACATGTCACAGCTAACTTTGGGCACTGGACTTCTGTCTGATAAAAGCATGTGTAACTCATATGCCCGAAAGGAAATGACATCCGAGGAAGGCGGGACGCAGAGAGGGCAGGGAAGCGAAGGACGGAGTCCAGCTGCCTGTTTGGTGCTTTTACTACTGGCGCCCCGCCCGCCAGTTCGCCGCTGCGACTTCGGGTAAGAAGATAAGTCATAAGTTGTTTGGGGGGGCCAATGCCCCCCCGCCCCCCCCCCCCCAGTCTACGCCCATGCCTTGATGTCTTGCCATCAGACTACAGTGAGTTTTGGAGATCATAAGCTTCTCTCTATCGAAGCAGCTGGGTTTGTTTCTTCTAAAGGACTACAGCCTTGAAGTGGTGGGATCAGCTGCTCTCTCTGTACAATTTAACAAAGAGAGACAGTCCCTGCTCAAAGAGCTTACAATCTAATAGACAAGTGAACGGTCGGTCCGATCGGGGCAGTCAAATTGGGGCAGTCTGGATTCACTGAACGGTAAGGGTTAGGTGCCGAACGCAGCATTGAAGAGGTGGGCTTTAAGCAAAGACTTGAAGATGGGCAGGGAGGGGGCTTGGCGTAAGGGTTCAGGAAGGTTGTTCCAAGCATAGGGTGAGGCGAGGCAGAATGAGCGGAGCCTGGAGTTGGCGGTGGTGGAGAAGGGTACTGAGAGGAGGGATTTATCCTGTGAACGGAGGTTACGGGCGGGAACGTAAGGGGAGATGAGGGTAGAGAGGTAGTGAGGGGCAGCAGACTGAGTGCATTTGTAGGTAAGAAGGAGAAGCTTGAATTGAATGCGGTATCTGATCGGAAGCCAGTGAAGTGACCTGAGGAGAGGGGTGATATGAGTATATCGGTTCTGGCGGAATATGAGACGTGCAGAGACAGACTCCTAGTTCAAGCAGTAAGGTTGAGTAAATTCATTTTTATGCTAGGTTAGTTACACTTGGAAATTTCTAGTTTATTTCTAGCCAGTCTGAATTTTATGGTGTATAAAAGTAATTACAGAAATATAGTTTCATGTAGAAACAGTTTGTGAAGAGTAAAGCATCCTTTCTAACCTGAGTTCTGCCTATTACGAACTCAAGTTGCTTTCAAGAGTCTACTTGTTTGATAAATTGAGTCACGTAAGTAAATTGTTATTGTGCTTACGATATCCCCTTCTAAAAACAATTGTAAACTCTGGCAAATACTCAGCCTCTCCAATGGTATCACCTCAAGCTGGAAAGCTCTTTCTCCTTGTTATGAATTTTCTTTGGAGGCAATTAATACATTTTATCAACTGGGGAAAAACTTCTGGGGGAGGGGTTTCCTAATCTTCATAAAGATATTTCTTTCAACATTTTGTATTGTACAATTTGGAAAAAAAAATTATCCTCTTCTGATAAGAACTCAAGAGTTGCCCTACTAGGTCAGGCCAAGGGTTCATCTAGCCCAGCATCCTGTTTCCAACAATGGCCAATCCAGGTCAAAAGTACTTGGCAGAATCCCCCCCAAAAGTAACAAGATTCCCAAGCTACTTACACCCAGGGATAAGCAGTGGCTTTCCCTAGTTTTACCTTAATAATGGTTTTTGGGTTTTACCTCCAGGAATTTGTCCAAATCTCAGGAGTTTCTTCTTGATTTATAAGAAACTGGTGGCTCAGGATTAGGGTTCAAATTGTATTTTTAGTTGCTGGGGTTCATCAAAGGATGGTTGGACAGATGCTATAGTGGATCTTGCTTGTGATGAATCAGTTTACTGAACAGGAAAATAACAATTTTTTTCTGTGTGACTAATACAGCCACTGCACCTGAGAATCTTGTAGGCACGCACCTCTTCAAACCCAAACTATGGACAAAGAGTTCAGTCTGACACAAGCAGTGGTGCTTCCAGCTTGTCAAAATTTCTTCCAACTCTCACAAAGAAAAGTAAAATACAATGAAATTCCAAAAGCATTAAACTACAGACTCCACAGTAAAGTTCACACAGTCAAGAACATATCAATAGTAGCGAAAACTGTACAGTTAAACCTACTCAACCTTGAGGTTTTAAAAAGGCAATAAAGGAAGCCATGCCACATGTCTGCTATTTGCCTGCTGTAATTGTTAACCTCTGTCTGGCAAACACCTCTGCAAAAAAAAACAAAAAAACAATGTCTTCTACACCAGAAAGAAAAATATAGACAGACACATTCCTCTTTCTAACATAATTACATATGTTGAAGCCACTGGTTCTACTAAGGGATTTAATTTCCTGAATGTTAAAATGGGGAAATTTCCAGAGAGGAGAGGTTCCTTTTGATTTTGTTTTATTTTTAATATTTTATTGATCTTTTTGTGCACTACAAAAATAAAAGACGAGAAAAAAAAACAGCAACATTGCAATAGAGAGCAATAGTACTTGCTACAACCCAAACAAGACACATCCAGGAGGGGCCAGATGCAAGCCAAATAGTGATCAAGAAATTGCCACCACTGTGCCATGGTGATGAACTGGCAAGCTGGTCCAAGCAATTGCAATTCAAACTTAAGGATCTGACAAATAATTTTCCAACAAAAGGGGCTTGATAAAAGAGTTGGATCCTTACTTGGTACATACCACCTGCAGAGTCACAGCCATAAGAAGATTAAATAACATTTATTTATTTATTTGTAGCATTTGTATCCCACATTTTCCCACCAATTTGCAGGCTCAATGAGGCTTACATTTGCCGTAATGGCGGTTGCCATTTCCGGGTAACAGAATTACAAATGGTGTTGCGTTAAGGTGCATACATACATGGTAACATACATGGAACATAACATACATGGAACAGATCATGGTATATATATATATACCATGTGCATACATACATGGTAAAGAAGAATACATTATGGTGTTGCATGAAGGTTCCTGAGTAATAATTGGATTATAACATACATTAGGTCGTCGACTATGGAGAGATCATATTCGACATAAGGATTGAAGTGGTAGTGCTTGTTCACTAATAACAAACAGGTTAGTCAGTCAAGTGATAAGATTTCGGTTGTGTCTAGGTCATGTATAGTCTTATTATATAGTATTTAAGATGGATGTTTATGATATGCCTTCTTGAACAGATCTGTTTTCAGTAGCCTTCGGAAGATAGTTAGGTCTTGCGTTGTTTTATGGCCTTCGGTAGTGCGTTCCATAGCTGTGTGCAGATGTATGAGATGGATTTCTATTCAATATCTTGGCTAGTTGTAAGGAACACATCAGTACAATGCCTAAATGTAGTTCCACTTCTATCTGGAAGATCTCTTGAATTTCCTTCCACACTGCCTTCCAGAATGGCTGAAGGGTACAGCCTTCCAATATCATATGTCAATGTACAGTACCAAACTCTTTCTTACAATCCTAACATACATTACTTGCTAACAGATCCACTCTCCACATCTTGCATGGAGTCCAAAGAACTCTATGAGTCAAAAAGAACAAAGTCTGCATGAGACACACAGATTTTAAGAGATGATTCACTTTGGCACAAAACCAAGTCTAATTAGCATTTTCCAGCTGTTGTCCATCATCTTTCGCTCACACTTCTTCTGTTCTATTTCATTTTATGTAGGAGTGGCTTATTAGCTGCTTGTAGGCTCTGGAGGCTCTATGGCCTTCTGATGTGACGAAAGAAAATCAGTTTCCAGCTCCCTAACTTTAGAAAAAAAATTCACGACAAACAATGTTTTAGTTGCAAGCATCTGTAGTACAGTGAGGGTAACAGATTATAGTTACTTAATTACATAAGTACTTAAGATTGGATCGGATCAGATCGGATCTGATGAAGAAGGGCAACCTTCGAAAGCTAATCAAGAAATGTATTAAGTTATGTCCAATAAAAAAGGTATAATCTTATTTTCTTTTCCATGTTTTATTTTGTTTGATTTCTATTGATAATCCTCAATAGAACACTACCTCCTATCCCATGACTTTCCAATTTCAATTTCCTCTGCAGTCGTTCATGAGGTACTTTGTCAAATGCCTTTGAAAATCCAGATACATAATATCGACTGGCTTACCTTTATCCTCTTGTTTGTTCGCCCCTTCAAAGAAATGTAATAGATTGATGAGGCAAGATTTCCCTTCACTAAATCCATGTTGGCTTTGTCTCATTAATCCATGCTCATGTATTTGCTCTGTAATTTTGTTCTTCATAATAGTCTCTACCATTTTGCCTGGCACCGACATCAGGTCTGTAATTTCCCGGATCACCTCTGGAGCCCTTTTTAAAAATTGCTGATGATTCAGTGAACGACTACTCCCCCCCCCCCCATGCAGCTTCAATTTAGCCTTTTCACATGAGCAATCACAGAGATCAAACTGTCAAACTTCAGATGGGGAGATAAATCTGCAGCTCATTAACAATAAGGAGGCGAATTACAAGGGGGCACTTATCGCTGTTTCTGACCATAGTGTTGCTTGTTTAAGATATTAGAAACCAGAATCGACAGAATCAGATAAGCCCATTTACTACACACATTATGGTGTGTAAAGCTGCTATGAGTATTTTGCTTCATCGAGTGCGTCTGAGATGTGTAGCCCATAAAAGACCATATTACCTCCTATACTGCTGGGTGCGGCTTCCTTTGCCAGACAGCACTTAACAGCAGCAGCTGTCTCCAGGTTCCTCTTTCCCCATGCAGTGGCGTAGCCACAGGTGGGCCTGGGTGGGCCAAGGCCCATCCAGTTAGGGCTCAGGCCCACCCAACAGTAACACACATTTAGCGGTAGCTGTTGGGGATACCAAGCTCCGCCAGATGAAGACTTCATCCTGATGGTAAAAAAAACGCTGCTCTCCACGATATTTGCACCTGCGCATTCTCATTTTTCAGCACATGCCTGCTGCAGGCTGCCAAAGTGGAGAAAAGCATTGTCCCGCCAGCTGAGATATTTTTTTTTTTGGGGGGGGGGGGAGAGAACACTCGGTGCCCACCCACTTCTTGCCTAGGCCCACCCAATATCTGCTGTCTGGGTATGCCCCTGTCCCCATGTGGCAATCACTCCGCTGAAAGGAACTAGAAACTCTCCAGAGTCGAGAAGAGTCAAACTGAGATAGATTTATGTTTCTACTCTGATCGGCAGGTAAAAAGCCTTTCTCTAAGAGTGCTGGGAATGAAGGACTATTTGTTTCATAACCAGCACCTGGTCTCATGGATTTTATTTCTGCCAACTCACATCAAGTACTTTCAATGGTTACAACTTTGTCACTGTGTTAAGACATTCATTAAGGTAACATCATTGTCACCTCAATTGCCTTCCTTATATTCCAATGCACAAGCATTGGTATTAAAGGGTCACATGGCATCTTCCATTTACAAAAGTTTTGTTAAAGTAACATACAATTTTAACACTGTCCTTCAAAAAAATTGGCAACTAGATACTGGTTGTGTCTTAAGTGAAGGAAAACGTGGTCTCACTTTTGGTCAAAAGTAATGAAACCTCTTTCTTCAGCGTCAGTTCTGCAATCAATGTTCTTTCTGTATCATAAAACAAACTAGACTCCTCGGAAACTTGCTGCAGCGGGTTTGAATATATCAGACAAATGCTGGCACTGTTCACAGCAAGTGGGCACCCTCCTTCATATGATGTATGAATGTCAAATGGTTCTTAAATTTTGGAAGGAAATTTGGAACATAATACAAAAGATTCTACCTATTGTTGATGACCTGTCTTATTCTATTGTAATGCTTAAGTCTGCAGCTAAATCCTTTGATTTATCCACGTCACAAGCAAAGTTACTAGACAGTCTCCTTACCATTGCTCAAAGACACATTTTACAGAACCGGAAATCTACACATCTATTGAATATCCACTTTTGGTGGAATACAGTTCTGCAGCATCAAAAATTTGAGTTTGCCATGGCAGAGAAGTTTCGAACGACAATCTCCATAAAAAAAGGTGTGGTCTCCTTTAGAAAATTACCTCCAATCTACTCAGACATAACCTCAGCTTAACCCTAAAGACTTATGTATTAGACACCTAGTTAATGTCCTCTTTTTCTTTTTATTATTCTTCTCTACCCCTATCCCTTATTGCTTCTTGTATTTGTGATATTTGGAAAAATAATAAAATATTTTGAAAAACATTTTTGCTATTACGTTGGTCACCCTTCAGTGTTTCAGTACCATGCTTGATTTTAAAGATAAATTACATATTACTAACAATAGTTCCACAAGTTTATTTTACAATGTCCCGCCCTCGTGGAAACCGGAAGTTACATCAGATGAGGGTGGGACACAGGGAGGGAAGGCCAGAAGAGAGGCGATCTGCGACTGCCTCTTCGAATGCAGGGGGCCCGGAGCCGTGGAGGCAGGCAGGTGAGACTGGGGACGGCAGCGATGGGGGGAGTGACGGGACAGCAGCGGCAGGGGGAGCGGTGGGGGTGGGAGCGGGTCTGGCCTAGTCTCTCGGCGGTCCTGGGTAGGAACTTATTTTGTAAAGGCACATAAGCACCTATGTTCCTGTAGCAAAACAGCACAAATAGTAGAGTTGTGATTTCTGAACTCTTCCGGAAATGACTATAAGCGAAAGTGTAAAATGTAGTCTGGTAAATACTGCTTATGCTAAGCTAACCTATATGAGACCAGCTATGCTATGCAGAGCAAGGCACAATCAGGTTTCCAGAAGCTAGTGTACCTTTTTATGCTTTGCTGTATAAAACAAGATTCTGAAAGCATGTTCTGGGATTTGTGCCCAAACCCGGTTAGGTCACTGACCTATACCATGCTGGAGAGAGCTGAGCAGAGCACTGTTCAGTGTTAGAAGTACTGTTCTGACTCTATAAGGGCTATGGATTTTAGCTATGAGCTGAATTTCACCGGGGGCTGGAATGAACAATCAGCCTCACCTGGTGTTAACTCAGAGTCCCCAACTACCTGAAAAGGGGTGTGAACGCGCATCATGGTTGATCTTTGCATTATGCTTAGATGATTATAGTCTCTGAATGACATTCAGATTTGGATCCGTGTCCTACATGGTTGGGGTACCATGACCCTGTTCATGATTGGAATCCATAAGATTTCCACTGTTATGATAATAAAGCAACATAGTTTACTCTTATTGCAAACATACATTTATGGGAGATATTCACTGCTACAACTGGTACTTGCTATAAATCATTTATTACTGAAATATTTACTGCTATTATTAGATCATTTATTACTCCCACTCCATAGAGTTGTCACATAACTAATCTTAAAAAAAAAAAAAGATTTCCTCTGCCAATCAGTCTGTGTCAATACCTTTCTTTTCTTTTTTCTTTTTTGTGTCCAAGTATCTTTATTAACTTTGAAAAGTACAAAGTACAAAAAAATCTGTAAAACAAAATACTCAAATAAAGAATTCAATGAAAAACAATTTTGTCAGGTGAATTGCTGGATATCAAAATAAGGAAAGTCATCACCTTTCAAGTACAGTGTCTAGGAAATATCAGAGCCATATATCAAAGCTGTTAAGTGAGTATTTAATTATTGGACATATAGGAGTCCAAACTAGACCATACTTTAAGTGCCAATTGAGAAAGATCTTTCTTATCTATTACTGAGCCTTCAAATTGATGAAGTTGCAATACAGATTGCCACCAGAAATGAATATTTAGAAGAGAGTTATCTTTCCAATTGGATAGTACGGATTTTACAGCAACTGCTAATAAAATGTTGAGCAATTTAGAGTCATGTTTATCCAGAGAGGTGTCCAATGCCAGAGAACCAAAAATAATCATTTTCCAGGAGATTGGTTGTTGAATATGTAGAATTTTGGAAATAATGTTCCATGTCTTTTCCCAAAAGGCATGAGTGAGACTGAATTCAAAAAGAAGATGTTTCAGAGTTCCAGGATATGTCTTACATGACCAGCAGAGATTTTGAGGTAGTAGACCTGCAACTGCTAGTTTTTGTGGTGTCCAGATGGCTTTGTGATGCAAAAAGAAAAGCGACTGGATCATGTTAGCTGAGGTTACAGGTCGTCCAAGAAATTTCCAGAAGTCTTTCCATTGTTCTGATGTTAGTTTGTGTTCCAGATCTAGTTCCCATGAATGCATGAGGCCAGATTTTGAAGATAATTCTTTTGCTCTCAAAATTTTGTATATATTAGAGGTCATGTGACCAGTACTAAATAGTTTCTCAACAAAGGAAATTATAGTCGGTTGTAGCGAAGAAAGTATCTTAATATTTTCATTTCTGGTAAGGCAATGCTGCAATTGCACCTTATTTTCTTTTTTAAAAATCTGATTTTCATATTATTTATAGGCTCTTCTATGGCAATGCAGAAGGGTCTCTCTTTGACAACAGGATTATTCCATTCCCAGACAAGATCTCCAGTGCACCTGTTGTACCTCTTAGCAACCAACAATGGCTCAGCTGAACTCAAGTGATGAAGGATCTTTTACAAATGCTTCTTCATCCAATTTCCTTATGTTGGGCTCACTTTTGTTTAAAAAGTATAATGTCGCCTCCATCTTCTGTCTCAGTATGTGGTTTTTTAACTGTTCATGAGCAGAGGACCACCATAATTTTCCCATATTCCTGGCAATTGGGGGCCGTTTCACCTCAGGGATTAAGGGCAATTTCAAACACGGTTTACATAACATAGTAACATAGTAATTGACGTCAGATAAAGACCTGTAGGGTCCATCCAGTCTGTCCAACAAGCAGGAATAAACATGAGATAGATACTGGTATGTATTGTGACAGGTACAGGTAGGACCTGTCACTTAGGTGCCACGGGGGGGGGGGGGGACTCTGGCACCCTGTTTTTATGGTAAAATTAAGATAAACACAAAAATTAGCATTTCCTCTTTATGGGAATGACAGGTACCAAGCATGCCATGGGGAAGAATAGTCATTTCCATTTTAAGACCAGAAAAGAGGAGGTTCAGTTAGAAAAGCTCTGGCCCAGTTGTGAGAGTCTGGGAGGAGTAAAGACCCTATCCTCAGGAGGAGGGGGAGAAGACAGCCTCAGCTACAGGTAAAGAGTTATTTAGCTGGGAGGGATGTAAAGCCAAAATACTCTTAAAAGAACACCCTGGAATATTTGGAAATCTTGCCAGGTGCCCTTGGCCTGGATTGGCCACTGTCGTGGACAGCATGCTGGGCTCGATGGACCCTTGGTCTTTTCCCAGTGTGGCATTACTTATGTACTTATGTACTTATTAGCAGTTAGGAAAAGTGAGGAAGATGATAAAGGGCCTGCTGGATCCTGAGAACATAGGAGGAGTGTTACCAGGAGCTATGAGCATGAATAAGGTACTTATTACCTTAAAGCCTTAGCCATAGACTGTAAAGCTTGTTAATGAATTGGAATAACAGCTGGAGGTGGAGGACATGACCTTAAGGTCAAGGTTGAGTGGTATCCTTTCCAAGGGGTGCTGGCCGTTTAACTGAGTTATTATTATTATTATTAATTACATTTGTACCTCGCGCTTTCCCACACATAGCAGGTTCAATGCGGCTTACATAGTAAAAAGAATTACAAAGTCTTGAAGGAGAATGTTACAAGCTGTAGTAAACATAGTAGTTGTGGGGTTTTGAGGATATGTAAATTGATCATGGAGAGGTAAACAAAGATAGGATGAGCAAAAGGAGAAGAGATCGGGACGGGTAAGGAGTAGGAAGGATGGAGAGGAAGAGATTGAGGAATGGGCATAAGAAGATTGTGAGACATGGTCAAAGGTATAATAATCGTCGGGGCAGGAATCATATGGGTGGGTTTAAAAAGTTAAGTTGGGTCATTAGGGTAAGCTTTCTTGAAAAGATGGTTCTTCAACATTTTTCTGAATGGTAGATGGTCGTTGATTGTTCGGATGGATCTTGGCAGAGCATTCCAAAACTGGCTGCCCAAAAAGGAGAAACTGGATGCATAGGAGGTCTTGTATTTAATACCTTTGCAGTTGGGAAGGTGTAAATTGAGGTAAGTACGAGAAGACGATGATCTATTTCTGGTTGGGAGGTCGATGAGATTACTCATATAGTTAGGGGATCTCCATATATGATCTTATGAATCAGAGTGTGGACTTTAACATTTATTCTTTCTCTGATGGGCAGCCAATGAAGCTTCTCTCGAAGAGGTGTTGCGCTATCGAATCTTGACTTGCCAAAGATAAGTCTGGCTGCCGTGTTTTGGGTAGTTCTGCTACTTAGTCAAAAGGGTTCAGCAATTATATTTTGATAATTGAGAAAAGAAGCCATAGGTGTCCCATATAAGAGGCTTGGGAAGGCTAAGCCTCCCCAGCCCAACCGTGACCTTCCCCTGGCTGCTGCCCCCACAAACGCAGGGCTGGCGCAGCAGCCAGGCAGCTCTCCGATGGTCCCTCCTTCCTTCCAGCCCTCAGCTCCCCAACTGGCAGCCCTCCTCTCCCCCCCCCCCCCTCAGCGCGTGCATGTGTTTTAACCCTTTTACTCTCCGTGGCAGTGACGTCAGTGACGAAGAAGGCACTGCAGGCTCGCCTCCGGCTCCAGCTTCTCCTTCCCTCTTCACACAGTGTCCCGCCTTCTGCGATGATGCATTTCCTGTTTGTGCGAGGGCGGGACACTGTGTGAAGAGGGAAGGGAGAAGCTGGAGGCTGAGGGAAGGCTAATCTGCATGTGGCCTAGAAGAGGGGAGACTAATTTGCATATTCACCAAGCTCTCCAATCACTTTTGGTTCTTGTTGAAACAGAGGAGCCAGAATGCTGTAGAAGCAAAAGAAGAGTGCTGGATGGAAGGAGGGACAGTAAAAGAATTCTTGGAAATCACTCTGAGTGTACAGGAGCCTGGCAAAGAGGATTATTGCAGTAAAACCAGAAAGTAGAACTTAACTGTCTCTGAGCTCTTTCTTAGCGGCAAAGCCCTTAGTGGTGCTCTGAAAGACCATAAGCTGGGGTCTTGTCACAATTTGGTAGCTCTGGTCACTGTTGGCCAAAGAGCTTTACCACAGTATACAATTATTTATTACAGAGATCCTGAAATTCCAAGTAGATTGGTGCCCACATTGTCTACCTCTGGTTTTATACTGTAGTACCTGCAAAGCTAAAGCCGTTTTCTCCAAGGTATGGTTAAAGTCATAGTATGAACCAGCCCATCAGGCTGGGTAGAAAGATCAACCAGGACTTTGACAGAAATGTCCTGGTCTTCATGTTCCTGACAATTAAGCCTGAAATCTCAGAGATAGCAAATAGAAGAAACCGTGAAAGTGTTTGAACATCTTTTTGCCTTAGCTATTAGGAAATGAAGTTTTTTGACTAAAAAGGCTTTCATTTTTTCAATAACAAACTTTCAGGCTAGATGTACATTTTACCCTACCTTCACCTGAAATTTAAATCTGGTACTTAGAGCATCATACACTATGAAAGGGGCTTTACTAAGAAAGTGACTTTACTCCATATTATTGTGTTAATGCACTAATTATCATATGTTTAGATTGCTATCTACTCTACTTTTTGAAGATGACCTGTCTTACTCCATTGTAACGTTTAAATCTGTCTCTAAACCCTTTGACGTGTCAACGTCACAAGCACAATTACTGGACATTCTCCTTACCATCGCCCAAAGAGACATCTTAAAAAAAACTGGAAATCTGCACACCTATTGAACATTCACTTCTGGTGGAATACTGTTCTGCAGCATCAGAAATTTGAGTTTGTAATGGCACAGAAATTTCGAACGACTGTCTCCACAAGAAAAATTTGGTCGCCTGTGGAAAACTATCTCCAATCTTTTCAGGCAAATTGTTGGCCCAACGGTTGAGACTGTAGACATATAGGCACTTTTCTCTCCTACCCTCTGTATTTCGTTTAGTTCCACCTTCCCCTCTTTTACTGTTTTTATGTTACTGTTATATTTGGAAATCTAATTTATCAACATGGGTTAATTTAGTATAGGATTTCATTGTATGAAATGGGACCCTTTGCTAAAAGAATCTGGCATGGTAAAATATCAACGTGGGCTTCTAAGTCAAATTAACTAGCCCCCTAAGTCATATTATTTGCCCTTTAATGTGTGTTGAATGGCACTAATATGAGTTAGAATTCCCTATTACAGCATTATTTAAGTTACCAGAGGATTAGTAATGAGATGCATAATATGCAAATGCATGTAAAGCAGCTCATTACAATGTAAATATGTACTGTGACTTGTGGTGTGAAGTTGGGATATTGCCAGTAAAATAACCCCAGCTAAAATATGGGGTTATTTTTACTATCTGGGAGCATCAGGCCTCGAAGCCATGGCCCGATGTCCCCAGGCTGTCTCTTAAAGGGGCCAGCACCAGCTGAGTGAATTTTGCCACAACATTTAATTATGTTTAAGAGGAAGACGAAGCTTAAGGCTTTACACTGTGGAAAGTCTTCCAATATTTGGGGGATATATGGAGGCCCATGTGGAGGACAGTCCAGTGGGGACTGATGTTTTAAAAAGGGCATTTCAAACTTGAGACTCACATTTTGCTGCTTGGAACAGCTAGGTAGAATCTTATTTTTATTATATTTGTCAGTTGATTTATAATCTTGGGTGGCTTTATTTTTGGTTGACAACAATAAGCAGTGAAGGCTTACAAACAGGAAATATATAATGTTTACGGAAGAGATATCTAATGTGAGAGAACTGTCACAGAGTATCATTATTTTAGTTCTACCATGGAATGCTTAAAAATTGTCATACGAGTTAGTAATTATGGTGTAGAATGAATTCCTGCTGTGTGCCTGCTATGTATCATTGCGTAGTTAAAATGCAATGCCTAATTATTCACATATTTTGTTTTAATTTTCTGCTGTAACTGATTAGCCCATTCCTCCATTCAGAGATCTGACACTTTCTCCTCTTCATTTCTCATCAATCATGACATCAAACCAAAATTCTCGCTAGCAGAGAGAACAGGCTATGAAGTCTTCTCTGCAATTAGCTTGATTGCCTTTAATAAATATGCACACTGGGGTTCCAGTTCTGTGCACTGTAACATGGTTAGTATTAACCTTTCTAAGACAGCTCCCACTTTGATCTGGATTTTGAATTTTATTGCTCTCTCTTCCAATCTGCGCTCAGGGAAGATACATATTCATGTTCGGTAGATATCCTCTGACTCTGAGCCATACGATCTAGGCGGTCTATTGACTAACCTGAGACAATAGAGTATGTTTGTGTGATATTTTACTGCAGGAAAATTAGCACAGGCTCCACTAGCTCATGATACTTCAGGAGCTGTGGCTTAGAACATTGTGCATTCTTGGCAGTGTGTTTTTTCTAGCAAAAAAAGGTGCTGGTACTCAAATGCTAGGTCACACTTCAGGGGTGGGGATCATCACTGAGGGACCCACCCCTGCAACCAGTCACAGAATCTATGACAGGGCAGAATAGGTGTGTAGAGCCTGAGCTCTTTCATTAAAACTTGGGGTCCATAGGTCAATTTTAGCAGACAATGGAAAAGGTGCCAGTACTCAGTACCCCAAAGTACCCCCTCACAAAAAGCTCTGATTCTTGGCCACAGAAATGTATGACAACAGGCCTTGAACTCAGTCCCAATATCATTTAAAGGGCTGGCTGTACCCTTAAAAATGTCCTTCCCTATTCAAAGTTACCGGTAGGGCAACAGAAAGAAACTGTAGGCAAATAAAGACCATCAGGCTTATTTTCGAAAGAGATCACCGGCGATCTTCCGACACAAATCAGGAGATCACCAGCGATCTCTCAAAAGCGGCCAAATCGGTATAATCGAACCCCCCTTTTTTGACACCATCGCCGCTTTTCCGTTGCCGAGCCGGCTAAAAAGTTCAAGGGGGCATGTCGGCGGCGTATCGAAGGCGGGACATGGGCGGGCATGGGCATGGCTAACAGATGGCCGGCTTCAGTGCGTAATGGAAAAACAAAAGCGGTGTTAATGAGTATTTCGCCGGTTTTACTTGGTCCTTTTATTTTCACAACCAAGCCTCAAAAAGGTGCCCCAGCTCACCAGATGACCACTGGAGGGAATGGGGGATGACCTCCCCTTACTCCCCCATTGGTCACCAACCCCCTCACACACTAAAAAAAAATAAAAATAAAAACCTTTTTTGCCAGCCTGTATGCCAGCCTCAAATGTCATACCCAGCTCCCTGACAGCAGTATGCAGGTCCCTGGAACAGGTTTTGTTGGTTGCAGTGGATTTCAGGCAGGCGGACCCTGGCCCATCCCCCCCTACCTGTTACACTTGTGGTGGTAAGTGTTGAGCCCTCCAACCCCCCCCCCCCCCCAAAAACTCACTGTACCCACATGTAGGTGCCCCCCTTCACCCATAAGGGCTATGATAATGGTGTAGAGTTGTGGGGAGTGGGTTTTGGGGGGATTTGGGGGGCTCAGCACACAAGGTAAGGGAGGTATGCACCTGGGAACTATTTGTTTTGTTTTGTTTTTTAATTTTTAGAAGTGCTCCCTAGAGTGCCCAGTTGGTGTCCTGGCATGTCAGGGGGACCAGTACACTACAAATGCTGGCTCCTCCCACGACCAAATGCCTTGGATTTAACCGGGGTTGAGATGGCCGCTTTTAGTTTCCATTATCACTAAAAAACAAAAGCGGCCATCTCAAACCTGGCGAATTCTGGCATTTGGCCGGTCCAAACTGTATTATCAAAGCAAAAGATGGCCGCCCATCTTTTTTGATAATATAGTTCCGGCTGTTTGCGGCACCGCAAAAATAGATCTCCGGCAAATCTATTTCGCCGGTGCCGTTCGATTATTCCCCTCCAAATGTCCTATCCGGTTTGCCCATTCATGCAGTGTACTATCCCTTCCTATCTCATACGTTTTTGAAATCAGATACAATCTTCATCTCCACCACCTCCACCAGGAGACCATTCCACAGATTCACCACCCTTTCCATGAAGTTTTATTTGCTTAGATTACTCCCGAGTCTGTCCTCTTTAAAAGCATAGAAAATAGAAGGTAGATAATGAGGAGCTTGTTCCCCCTCACACCCCCACCCCATCTACTGTATCAATGTGTAAAGTTAAATACCACCCCCTAGCACTGCCCCATTTTTATAACAGCCCACTGGCACCCTCACCCCTTACCCTACCCTCCTTTTCCCACTTGTTATATCTGGAGATCTTTTCGGGCAGAAGTGAAATCATGGCCATTCCTTCCCTGACAGTTCCATTTTGAAACCTGCACAACCTGAGCACCTAGTGGTAGTCTTGCAGTACTACAATTAGTGGTCATGACTACTGACACTTCCTCTAAGGGTTCGGGCACCACCGTTTCTTCAATGGAGTCATCAGGGCGGAATTGACTGAATCGCTCCTGCCCCTTCTAGACCCCCAGGGCTAGCTGTTTAGGCATCATTGGGATGGAGATGAATACTAGGGTCAAGACAAAAATATCTTGGGAGATAATTTAAATTTTAACTCCAGAATAACTTCAACAAAAACAATCAATTTCAGGGAAAATATTCAAAAATTAAGCATGAACATACTTTCTACCAAATATATTTATATATAACATTTTTGTTCCACTGTTCAATTTTATAAGAATAAGCAAAATTGTTTGTTCGTTCTACCTGTCTGGACTGATAAAGAATCCTAGTAGTTTGTGTCTTGGGTCTGTGAGTGCTTTCTGGGAACTGTGGGACCACTGGGAGTGTGGCTCCAGTAACCTAGAAATCACTGGGGATAATTTGAGAGTGGGAGACACGCCCAGAGGCGGTTGTGACCCAGTTGGTGGGAGGGGGGTGCTAGTGTAGAGCATAATTGGCAGGTACAGGTGGACCTGAGCTGTTCTGGGGATAGACCCTCCAAGTGGCCATGGGTTAACCCAGGGCGGGTGGCTAGGCGTTTTATCACAGCACGTATCCAGTTAAGGGCCAGCTGTCTACATATATGTAATGCCTGTACCCGGACATGGCCAGACATTGAATATCTGGGCATAATTTTGGTGGCAGCAGTGAGTGTTTAAAGGGTAAACATGTGTGGATTTGATATACAGCCTTTCTGTGGTACAATCAAAGCAGTTTACATTTACATATAGGGAGAGAGATGGGGAATGGGGATTGGATTTTCTATACCACTTTTTTGTGGTTACAATCAAAGCGGTTTATATATATATATATATATATATATATATATATATATATATATATATATATATATATATATATATATACAGGAACTGTTTTATACCTGGGACAATAGGGGGTTAAGGGGCCCTTTTACAGAGTGGTGGTAAGCCCAATGCATGCTTACCGCTCTCTCTTCTGGGACTACCGCCGGCCCAATTCAGTTGCTGGTGGTAGTCCTGCCCAGAGCGTGCGCCATTTCTGGGGGGAAAAGAAAAAACCCCGGAAACGGTTTGCGTGGCAGTAGCCTGGCGGTAATCGTGGATCACCATGCACTGCCCAGTTGCCACTGGGTTAGCACAGGAGCCCTTATTGTCACCTCAGTGGGTAGCGGTAAGGGCTCCCCATCGCACGGCACACAGTAAGAGTTCTCTTACTGCATGGCCATGTGCGTCTGGGGGGCTTTTTACCCACTGCAGTAAAAAAGGGCCCTGGCGCACGGGAAAAAAACAGCCCCTGCTGCTAGCGCAGGGCTCTTTTTCCCGCAGCTTGGTAAAAAGACCCCCTAAGTGACTTGCCCAGGGTCACAAGGACCAGCAGCAAACATCAAACCAAGTTCCCCAGGGCTCGCAGCCAACTGCACTAACCATTAGGGTAACTCTTCCACAGCCAGTTGAATATTAACCCCCCCCCCCCCCCCCCGCATATTACCCCCCCCCCCCCCCCCCCCCGCAGCGTTCATTAAAAATAGATTTCTGTGTTTATGAAACGTATGTAAGTGGAAAAGAAAAGTTCAAGTAGTGTTTGACTTTACGGCTACATTTGTCTTCGGATGTCGCCATTTCATCATTTTAATAATCCCCACTGACTTCAATTCAAGCTGAGCTGTCAAGGTATTCTGATGTCTTGATGACATCCCTGTCATTCACGCATTAAACACTTCTGCATGATTTTAATATTTCCCGGAGCTGGTATCTTGCTTCACTGTTCAGATTCCATGTTTCTAATATGAAATATTCATTCTGTCATGCAAATCATTACGAAAATCCAAAGCAGGTAACTACTTGAATCAGCTGGTGAATATTTTACTAGGTTGTATATTTTAACAAACGATATATATACGATTTGTGTTTCCTGGTTGAAATTTCTATAATATATAAAGCAGGGTTCCTCTTTGGGGGGTTTTTTAATATGAAAGAAGTGTTCTTGCGTGGTGCTCAAAGTTTATTCATCTGTGTGAATAAACGTAGCACATGTTGAAAAACACAATCAGTGAGATGATTTTCAAGGTGGGCGCACACACAGATGGAGTTTGGGTGGACTGTGGATAGGGGTGCACACTTATACCCATAGGTTGCAATTCTATAATTCCACACCAAAATATGTTTGCCACAGGGGGGGGGGGTGCATTTTATGTCAATTCTATAACAGCTTTAGGGCATGCCTATGCCATTACAGAATACTAGCACAAAGTATTCTAGGTGCGCTGATACCTAGGCGCAACTGTATTCGACATGTCAGTGCCAGACATAAGTTGCTGCGCCTAACAGCGCCTTGCAGCGCATAGAATACTGCAGCTAGATTGATTTTTTAGAGTGAAGAATTATGATAGAATTACTCCATTATTGATGAGGTTACATCGGCTGCCAATTCAAGCCCCGTGAGGTTTTTGGGTTTTTTTAAGTGGCTTGTTTAATTTTTAGTGTATAATCTTTTTTTATTGACTTTTGAACAATGACATAACCATAATATTGTCCGTTACAAATCAGCACATGTAAAGGCAAATACAGAAATGTTGGTAATTATATAATAAAATGATCTGAACATAGTCTGGTTATCATAAGGATTCACAAAATTCCAATAATGGATCCCAAACTTGTAAAACGTTCTAACAAACCCTGGCACTCTGCCATTATTCATTAATATATATAAGAATCTTTATGTGAGAACATAATGGCCGAATACCATAGCTTCAAGTCTAACATTTCTTATCATAAAAATCCCCTAACATACACTAGAAACGAACATCCATAAATTATCTTGTTATGTAAGATCTATACCTTGTGTATTCATAATCCAAGAGCACTGGCTCTTCACCTTTATCAAACTCGCATACACATCGGTCCTTGTAATCACCTCCTTCCCCTCCCCCCCCTTCCTACCTCTCTCAATAAAACTTCAACCCTTAGAACTACTAGCCCTAACTACATTGTTAATCATTAGATCCCATATTTGACGTGAACTCCCCTCAATTCCCAGCCCCCCCACCTAATCTTCCCTCCCAGACTCACTAATCCATCCACCACTCTCCCATTTAGAACCCATCCCTCCCCCCCCCCCTCCCCAATACCCGATACCTACATATAGTCATTAGAGGATTATATCGCGGTTTGGTTCATTAGAGGACTGCAAACTCTAATTTTTAACACACTTCGAGATCTCAGGCCAGAGAATTTTTTACACTCTTTGAGGGAAATTCTATATATAGCACCTTAAAAATCAGCACTGTAAAACCATGCAGTTAGCCTGTTTCTATAAACTACGCCCAAAGTGAAGACACATCTTTTTAACAAGGCCTACAAAGATAACCCTTAACCTTCTAAAACTACTTCACCAACCCATCCAATTATTAAAATCCACCATCTATATCACCCAGCCTAACACCTCCCCTCTCTCTTCCCTTACTTAATTTTGGCACATTACCAATTGTATCTGATTTAATCTTTGCACATTACAAACTGTATCTGATATCCTGTAGAGTGTGTTTTTATTTTTAGTTTCCCTTTCTGATGAAGACTTTTGAAACTCGGCCAGAGTTAAAGGGAGCAGTTATTTTGATGGCAAGATTGGAATGGATGAATGATATGTGATTTTAATGAAGCACAAGCACGAGCACAATATACCCCAAGGGAAGTGAAATAATTATGTGAATATGTGTGTATATCGCATTGTGGGTTGGTTTGTGTAAGATATGTGGGGGAAGAGAAATCAGGGTGTCATGAATTAACATATTCCTCCTTTAGGTTTAAACAAACGGTGAACTGTATGTTTTATTATCCATGTATCAGAAGGTAATATGGAATGTACCATAATTTATGGGCGGAGGTTTGAGCTCAAGTCTAACAATATTTAATGTGAATAGTCCATGACTTATACATATGTATTATAGATATACGCATACATTGGTGAGTAAGATCTACTTGGGCGCAGCTGTATGTACATACACAAATATTAGGAGGTGGAACATCATATGTGCAATGATGGTTCCATTGTGACACCACCACATATTCCTCTTGGGGATATAATGGGTGTAAACGGTATGGTCTGAGCACATTTAAAACAATTTAAAACACTTTAGCATTTTTTAAAGTGCATACATATATATATATATAAAAAGATAAATTATTCTGAACCCAAGTTTACTATAGTGAGTTTAAGGTTTAACTTGGTTGGTTGGATTTGATCTTCCTGATTTTTTGTAATCCTGTAGACTATGTCATAACTACACTCTGTAAGCCACATTGAGCCTGCAAATAGGTGGGAAAATGTGGGATACAAATACAATAAATAAAGTTAGGCGTAGTTTATAGAATATGCTCACATGTTCTTGCAACTAAAGTTTAGGCACACCTATTTAGACCATCTAAAACCAGGCCTAAATACCTGCGCCTAAGTTAGGCACACATCAGGTGTATTGTATAACAGTGTGCATAGTTTTTTGAAACACCCACAACCCGCCCATTCCGTACTCATGGCCACACCCCCTTTTCAACTGTGCACATTAGAATTTACACACACTGCATTATAGAATATGCGTAGAAAGTTGTACAAGTTTCACCACCATCATGAAACTGAATCAATTTTGACTTCTCTGGTTAATAATCTACACTCTTCTTTTGATTAAAAAAAACCTATTTCACTCCTTAGCTCACTGGATGTTTTAGCGGCTTTTGATGTTGTAAATCACTCTCTTCTGCTTAGGCATCTTTCAGATATTGGTATCTCCGATATTGCTTTGGCTTGGTTCTCATCTTTTCTTTCATGATACACCTTCTCGGTTTCTATAGGATCTTCAAGTTCTGTACCTTTGTCACTTTCCTTTGGAGTCCCCCAGGGTTCAGCTCTATCTCCCCTTGTCTTCAATAATTTTCTTAGTCCACTTGCTTTCCTTAGTCAAGATATTTATGCAGATGATATTCATGTGATTTTTTTCCCTTTCTCTCCTTACCAAGTTGATCTTACTCATGTCCAATCTTATCTTTGCAAAATTCAATCCTGGTTTACTGCTCATAGACTCATTTTAAACTCTGGTAAAACAACTGCTTGTTAGGTTACTGGTTCTCTGTTGACACCTACAGATCCTCTTTTTCCTTTCAACCAGGTATCAGTTTGGATTCAGAATTATCCTTTGTTCCACGTATTTCTTCTGTTCTTAAGTCAGGTTTTTGCTCTCGTTGTAGACCCTGTTCAATTCATTCTTATTTTGATTTTGCTTCTTTACACACTTTGGAGCATACTTTTATCATCTCTAAACTTGATTACTGTAATTCTATGTTTGTAGGTCTCCCTAATTTTCAATTTAAAAGACTTTGGATGCTCTATAACTCTGCTGTCCGCTTTCTGTGTAGAACTAAGCGTTTCGATCATGTCACGCCTTTGGGTTTTTTTGCCTTCACTGGTTGCCCTTTCCTTATAGGTCATTTTTGAAGATTCTCTGGTTCACAAAACCTATCACAGTGGTCTCCCTTCTTTCCTTTCTTCTTGGATTATTCCCTATACTCCTTCATGATGTTTACATTCTCTTGATTCTCACCGTTTCATTCTTCCAGCACCTAAATCGGCCCATATTGAATCTACACAGCACACTGCTCATTATTTTCTTGGTCCAAGGTTCTGAAATGACCTATCTCCTTCTATCAACACTGAACCATTATTTAAGAAATTTAAATCTTTACTTAAATCCTTTTTAATTTATATTTTAGGGGGTTTTTTTGTAAAGCACCCTGACCTGTCTGTTCAGAAAGGGCGGTATAGCAAATTTTAATTAAAATGAACATGAGAAGTATTTTTGTATTCTGTGCAATTGCCTCAGTTTGCAGAAAATCTGCTGTTCTGCTTGGTCAATTCAAAATTCAGCATAGGATCAAAGGAGATGCCAAGCACCTTCAATGTTGTTTCACTTTTCAAGCACACATTCTTCAAAGGGAGTGGCAGATAAAGACCCTTATGGCCTATCCAGTCTGCCAACCCATGCCATCTACTCTCCCTATCACTTCCTTAGAGATCCTATGTACTTGTCCCAAGCTGTCTTGAATTCAGAAACTGTTTTCATCTCCACCACTTCCACTGGGAGGCCGTTCCATGAATTCACCACCCTTTCCGTGAAGAAGTATTTCCTCAGGTTCCTTCAGAGTCTATCCCCCTTCCACCTTCATCCTGTGCCCCCTTGTTCCAGAGCTTCCTTTCAATTGATATGAGAAAGAGAGAGATGGCCAACAAGGAAATTCACTCGTAAGAATATCTAATATAACAGAAACAGAAGGTATGCTAAATTACTTATCAATAATCCTACATCTAAAAGAGCAACAATGCCAAAACCTTCACTACAGAAGAGACTGGGGTGTAATAAACAGGTCTTCTTACCAGAACATTTGGAATGCAATGTAATAATTAGCAGCAGTTTATCATCATTTACTCCATGTGATGATGGCAATTATGATGTGACAGCTTATAATAGTCCAGAAACCGGTAATATGGGTACTGCAATGAAGATAATTATCAAGGTATTTGAAGATATTCTCAAAGAAATAGCATTGCTTTTTCATTTTCCATCTTCCTACTGTAAGAACTAAATTTAGTACAAACTTTCAGACAATAATTATGTTTAAAAAAAACGTTTCAAAGTATTTTCTGAAATATCAAAGTGCACATTTTCCAAAGAATATATAAAGGATGGTTGGGATAAACCTCCCCCAGTGTGTCTAGTCATGAAGTGATGGTCCTAGGCTGGGAACCCTGCAATCAGGGACCCTAAATCCAGTCACTATTTATCACCATTTTACAATGACCCTGAGTCCCTCATCCCTTGGGGTGATGATCATTGGCTCTGCAGCATCCCCACACTCCAAGGGAGGAGAAAGCCTAAGTTGGGAATGGAACCCAGGTCCCTTCACATGACAAGTGTTCAGCATTGCCACTGAATCATCAGGTCAATCCTAGATGCCGCATTCCATTGTGAAGTGGACCAAAGTTTTGCTTCAGACGTGGACTACTTAAATGTATACAATATCTCCTGTGGTTTGTGCATACAGTTATCTTTCTCCAAATAATTATTTGTGCCACTTGGTTAAAAAGAGTTACCATCAGATTGCATTTTACATAGTAGAAAATACCGTGTACTGTACACAGAATCTAGTAACTGAATAATTGCTGCCATTCATCCTTAAAAGCTTGGATGATTCATTGGTGACTCACTTGGTATTTTCAATGCTAAATTGTCTACACAGCTAATGCTTTCATTATTGGATATGGCAGGAGTTCTCAACCCAGTCCTCAGGAGACACCAAGCCAGTCTGATGTTCCAGTTATCCACAATGAATATGCTTGGGATAGATTTGCTTCCATTAGAGGCAGTACATGCAAATTTATCTCATGCCTTTGCCCCATGGCATGTAGCATTGAGGGTGCACTTGTATTTATGTATTTATATCTGCTCCTGATTTATATCTGCACCCTCGGTGTTGTATGTTGCGGGGCGGGGGTTGTCTGTACTGGGTCTGAGCAAATCACATTCATGGAGTGTCTTATCTGTCTGTATTTTTAGATTGTAAGCTCTATCGAGCAGGGACTGTCTCTCTGTGTCAGGTGTTCAGCGCTGCGTGCATCTGGTAGCGCTATACAAATGTTAATAATAATAATGCATATATTCATTGTACGTATCCTGAACACCTGACTGGTTAAGTGTGTCTTGAGGACTAGATTGAAACTCCTAGGTCATAGTAACACAATAAGAGCCAGGTTCTGTAAATTGCGTTCAAAGTTTGGTGCTGAAAAAGCTTGCCACTGAATGGCATTCTATATAGGGTGGACTGAGCTGTGCATCCTTTGTAGAACAGGCTTAGAAAAAAGTTCAGTGCCGATATTTTTGAGCGCATATTCAAGAGGCTGCGTAAAAGCCGCATACAATTTCTGTGCCGGTTGTCAGCGCACTGATAGGGGATGAGATGCCAGCTGGAGGTGCAGGCAAGTGAGTAGCACAGCAGTGTCAAATGCATGCACCACGGGCTCCCTCTCCATGTATAGCTCTGCATTGTTTAGCCCTTTCCTATATGAAGACCTCAGACTTATAGCTGCAAGGATGCAGCCTACCTTTCCAGAGTGCCAGCCTTCTGGTAACAAGATGTTGCTGCCATAATGCCTCTCTGACACCTGACTGAAAAAGAGCTATAGCAGGCAAGAACTGTTCTCAGATTCTTGATGGAAGCGTGCAGCTGGTAGAGGCTCTGTCCAGAGGATTTGAGGGAAAAACCTGAACTGAGACCACAGGACATGCTACATAAAGAAAGCTACGTGAGTGTATTTGTAGCAGGTCTGCTACTGTGCTCAAATCCTGGCCTTCTAGTCTGGGGCCCCAAGTGCAAGGCAATGCTATAGGGGATGTTATCAATATGCATGCCTTGACTGTTATGTATCTCTTTGTTTTTCCTTCATACAGGTAAGAGAAGACCAAGCTCCTCTAGACATCAAGTTGAGGTTAAAGATGGTGGAGTGGAAAGTAGGTAGAGAAAGAATCGTGCCCTGGGGATATATATGCTCAGGAAGTGCTTTGGTTCCATTACAGACCATAGTGTTGGTGAGGTAGAAGGTGGAGGAAGAAAGTTTGGGAGTCAGACGAAGAACTGGATACGGTGCTTGATGTTACATTAAGTGACAAGAACATCCAAAGTGGCAACTATTCATCTACCCTTTCACCACAAGAGCAGGAAGGTCATTTGGCTAAGATAGCTAGTTGTTCCATTATCAAGGAGGTCATGGTGAAAACAGAATAAACACTCCAGTAGTCAGGTATGCAGAGAAATTTCTAGCACAAATGTACTAGAAGAAGTGACAGTCTTTGCTTCTGATCTGCAGGCTTTTAGCTTGCTTGTTCCAGGGCAGAGGGAGTATGGAAACGAACTATGCTGACCGGCGCGCGGCACCCCCCCAGCGGCGTGCACCCGGGGCAGACCACTCCCACCACCACCACCCCCCCCCCCCCCATGGTACGCCACTGCGACCACCTAAACTTCCGGAAATCACTAAAAACCAACCTGTTTAAAAAGGCATACCCTACCAATCCAACTTAAATGCCTAATCTCTGCAACACAACCAAACTAAAGTACGTAATGGACATAACACAACTCTTCCATTCTCCGATTCCCTAATGTGGCTGTGCCACATGAACTTGATCTTACCACATCATCACCCTGTATATGTTCACACCGGAGCCTGCAAAGGCCTCTCCGGTACTATGTAAGCCACAATGAGCCTACAAATAAGTGGTAAAATGTGGGATACAAATGTAACAAATAAATAAATAAATTATGTCAATGTTTAATGACATTAGTGCAAACTGATCTTATAAAATACATACTGCATGTCTATGAAAACATTCCATCCAGTATGCCTATTTCCCTCCCAAAACATACCCTTATTCTATGCAACTGAAGAAATGCATATGTTATCCTCCTTTATAACATGATGAACAAAGTATAACACATTACATACATGCGTATGTCCCATCTACAAATGCATACTTTACACATAACCTTTCTTAAAATTACTCCCTTGGGGATAATTCTGTATACATATATGCAGCATGTGCTTCCAACCACACCCTCTTGCTATTTGCCCCAGCTGTGCAGAGACTAGCTCCTGGACTACTTGTCCCAAGAGGTTCTGCTCTCTGACCCCAGCTGGCTGCTGGAGACACCTCCTGTGTGTTGCTTCTTGTTACTACCCCTCCTCCATGCATTCTGTTTTGCCTGATGACAGGGAGTTCCTTGGACATAGACAAAGAAGCAAGCCGGTAAGGATATATTACTGAAAGTTCCTTCGACTTCCCTGGTATAATAGAAGGTTTCCCAAGTGATCACAAGATCTAATTCTAATCTCTTGGCTCCCACGGATTTTGACCCAGCTTCCTTGTCACAATATATACTCAGTTACGCTAATATTTTATAGAACATGTGCCAGTAAGACACCCTCTGGGTACCTGCATATATTGAACCCAGGGCTTTTTGAGGAGGTACTTGGGGGTACTGAGTACCAGCACCTTTTCCATTGTCTGCTAAAATCAACCCATGGTTCCCAAGTTTTAATGAAAGAGCTCAGGCTCTACATACCAATTCTGCCTTGCCATAGATTCTGTGACTGGTTGCAGGGGGCCTGGCTATTGTGGGGTGGGTCCCTCAGTGATCACCCCACCCCTGAAGGGTGGCCTGGCATTTGAGTAGCAGCACCTTTTTCGCTAGAAAAAATGTACTGATTAAACCTCTGTGCTGTGCAAACCATAGAGAGGGCACTGTCAGGCAGAACCTGGAAGAGAGGGATTGCTCACATGTAACCAGTACTGTGTGGAACCAGAGAAGGGCTTTGGTAGGAGTAAGCCTTCATTGAGATATGTTTGATGCTCTATTGTTTGTAAGAAAAGAGGACTTTTACTTTGTTATTGGTGCTTTTGTATATTCTGAAAACCCTATAAGCCAATGCCAAAAATAGAGGCTTGTATTTTCTGTTTGTTATAACCACAATAAAAAGATGGGTTTTTGGAAATGCTAGGAATTGTGGTCATTGTAGGAAAAGGCTTCAATGGGGCTAGACTGTGTGAGTTAGTTCCAGGGGAAATCGGAATAGCAGGAAGGCTACAGCTCCCTCTCAGTACCAGCCATACCTGTGTGCGAGACTCTGTCAGAGAACACTCACTCACCTTAACCAGCTGTCAGGACTGGGTCTTGCACCCTAGGGAGCCCCCTAGTGCTGACAATAATGCATGTTTGTGCTTAGAGATGAGCACTTATGCCAAGCATAGAGCTGGCATGTGTGCTCCTATATTCCATCCATCAGGACAAAATGAACAGAAAGATGAAGAAATATTTGCAGAAATTAGGAAAACTGGAAAATCGTGCAACAGTATAATAATGGGTGATTTCAATTACCCCAAAATTGACTGGATAAATGTTACATCAGGGAACATTAGGGAGGTAACATTCCTAAATAAATGTAAAAAAAATGACTGTTTCTTGGAGCAACTAGTCCAGGAACCAATAAGAAGGGGGGACTATTTTAGATCTAGTCCTTAGTGGAATGCAGGGCATAGTACAAGAGGTAATGATATTGGGTCCTCTGGGAAACAGTGATCATAACATGATTAAATCTGAGCTAACATCTGGAGTGAAGCCACAAAGAACATTTACTGCAGTAACATTTAATTTTCGAATGAGTGACTATGATAAAATACTACTACTACTACTTAACATTTCTAAAGCGCTACTAGGGTTACGCAGCGCTGTACAGTTTAACATAGAAGGACAGTCCCTGCTCAAGGAGCTTACAATCTAAAGGACAAATGTGCAGTCAGTCAAATAGGGCAGTCAAATTGGGGCAGTCTAGATTTCCTGAATAGGTATAAAGGTTAGGTGCCGACAGCAACATTGAAGAGGTGGGCTTTGAGCAAGGATTTGAAGATGGGTAGGGAGGGGGCTCAGGAAGTTTATTCCAAGCATAGGGTGAGGCGAGGGTGGAGCCTGGAGTTGGCGGTGGTGGAGAAGGGTGCTGAGAGGAGGGATTTGTCCTGAGAGCGGAGGTTTCGGGTGGGAACGTAAGGGGAGATGGTGAGGTCACACTATGGAGTGATACAGAGGCATTATAGTATTCTTGGCCTTATTTACCATCCCTTTCCTAATAATTCCTAGCATCCTGTTTGCTTTTTTGGTTGCCACCACACACTGTGCAGAAGATTTCAGCTTATTGTCTACAATGACATGTAGAGCTTTTTCTTGAGTGCTGACTTCTAAGGAGGACCGTAGCATCAAATAACTATGATTTAGTTTAGGAAATGGTTAAAAAAAAAGCTGAAATGATGAGGTTCAAAGGTTAGGACTTTAAATCAGGCATGGCCATTGTTTAAAAATATCATCTTGGAAGCCCTGACCAGGTGTATTCCACATATTTACAAAGGTGGAAAGAAGAGCAAATGACAGCCAGGATAGTTAAACGGTGAAGTGAAAGAGACTATTAGAGCTAAAAGAACATTCTTCAAAGAATGGAAAAAGGATCCGGATGAAGAAAATAAGAAGCAACATAAGCGCTGGCAAGTTAGGTGCAAAGCATTGATAAAGTAGATAAAAAAGAATATGAAGAGAAACTTGTCACATCAGAAGCAGAAAGCCTGTGAGGGAATCCGTGGGACCATTGCATCAAGAGGGAGAAAAAGAGGCAGTCAGAAATGACAAGGCTATAGCAGAGAGACTGAATGAATGCTTTGCTTTGGTCTTTAAGGGAGAAGATGCAAAAGAAATGGTTTTCGTGGATGACAATGTAGAAGAACTGAAAGAAATCACGGTGAACTTGGAAGATGTACTGAGCCAAATTGACAAATTAAAGAGTAGTAAATCACCTGGACGGGATGGCATGCACCCCAGGGTACTGAAAGAACTCAAACATGAAATTGCTGATCTGCTGTTAGAGATCTGTAACGTGTAGCTAAAATTGTACATATTAACTGAAGAATGGAGGGTGGCCAATGTAATGCTAATTTTTTTAAAAGGGTTCCAGGGGTGATCCAGGAAATTACAGACCAGTAAGCCTGACTTCAGTGCCAGGCAAAATAGTGGAAAGTATTATAAAGAATAAAACTGTGAAACACATTGTTTAATGGAACAGAGTCAGCATGGGTTCAGTTAAGGGAAATCTTGCCTCACCAATTTGCTTCATTTTGTTGAAGGCATGAATACACACGTCAATAAAGAGAACCGGTTGGTGTAGTTTATCTAGATTTTCAGAATTATTTTGACAAAGTTCCTCATGAGAAACTCCTGAGGAAATTAAAGAGTCATGGGTCAGGAGAGACAGTGTTCGATTGTGGATTAGGAATTGGTTTTGTACAGAAAACAGAGTCTAAAGTTAAATGGTCATTTTTCACAATGGAGGTGGGTGAATAATGGAGTGTGGCAGGGATCTGTACTGGGGCCGGTGCTATTTAACAAATTTATAAATGATCTGGAAATCAGAAGGACAAGTGAGGTAATTAAATTGCAGATGACACAAAACTATTCAAAGTTGTCAAAACGCCTGTGAAAATTGCAGGAAGACCTTAGGAAACTGGAAGACTGGGCATCCAAATGGTAGATGAAATTTAATGTGGACAAATGCAAAGTGATGCACATCGGGAAGAATCATCTAAATCATAGTTATTTGATGCTACGGTCCTCCTTAGAAGTCAGCACTCAAGAGAAAGCTCTACATGTCATTGTAGACAATAAGCTGAAATCTTCTGCTCAGTGTGTGGCGGCAGCCAAAAAAGCAAACAGGATGCTAGGAATGATTAGGAAAGGGATGGTAAATAAGGCCAAGAATACTATAATGCCTCTGTATCGCTCCATAGTGTGACCTCACCTTGAGTATTGCATTCAATTCTGTTCACCATATCGCAAAAAAGATATAGTGGAATTAGAAAATTTTCAAAGAAGAGTGATCAAAATGATAAAGGGGATGGAACTCCCCCCATATGAGGAAAGGCTAAAGAGGTTAGGGCTTTTTAGCTTGGAATTGAGAAGGCTGAGAGGAGATATGATAGAGGTCTACAAAATACTGAGTGGTGTAGGTAAAACTGAATTGATTTTTTACTTTTTCAAAAAGTACAAGACTAGGGTACACTCAATGAAGTTACATGAAAATACTTTTAAAACAAATAGGAGGAAATGTTTTTTTCACTCAACGAATAGTTAAGCTCTGATACTCATTGCCAGTGAAAGTGGTAACAGCGGTTAGCATATATGGGGTTAAAAAAAGATTTGGACAAGTTCCTGAAGGAAAAGTCCATAGTCTGTTATTGAGGTAGACATGGCGGAAGCCTCTGCTTGCCATGGGATTGGTAAGATGGAATGTTGCTACTAATTTGGTTTCTGCCAGGCACTTGTGACCTGGATTGGCCACTGTTGGAAGCACGATATTGGGCTACATGGACCGTTGGTCTGACCCAGTATGGCTATTTGAAGAAGCCCTTGTGTGACTTCAGTCTTCTTTTGCCACAATATGAGCATCCAGAGGGTGTCTGGCATCCTCTCTTTGCCACTTCCTCTCTGCTTCTATGAAAATGTTAATGACAATTAGTCTGTCATTAGCAAAGCGTTTATATTTATCCACAGATGTAACAAGGCAAATTAGTTTATTTGATTTTAGCTGTAGATCATTAACAGCAAGTCTTAGTATAGCTGTTGCTTTAAAACAAATGAACGAACGCAGTTCATACCCATTCTCGAACGTGACTTCTTTTTTATCAGTTCCATAGCTCTCCTTGCATTCCACCTTCTAATTCCTGAATTGAGATGTACAGTCGTATTGGATTCATAAGCAGCTACTGATGAAAGCATGCACTTGAAAGTCAACGCTTCTGAAAATTATCAGGCCTGATTTCAGCTGGCACAGTGACTACTATCAGTTAATCACCAGTGGCGGCAAAAGCATTTTACCTACTCTGGGCCCCCTGAGGTCATCATCGTCGCTGCCCCCCTCCGTCTACCACCGGGCCGGGCCCCCCTGAATCCAAATCATAGCACCTCACCTTGACTTTGCTCCATATGAAAGAAGCACAGCAGCGGCAGCCTGCAGATCGCCTTCCTTCGGGCCTTTCCTCCCTGTGTCCCGCCCTCGTTTGACATAACTTGTGCGAGGGTGGGACACAGGCAAGGAAGGCCCGAAGGGAGGCGATCTGCAGACTGCCGCTGCTGCACTTCTTTCAGACAGAACGAGGTCGAAATGAGGCGCTATGATTTGAATTCAGGGAGGCCCAGCCCGGTGGTGGATGGAGGGGGCGGGTGGAGGGGACTGCGGCGCCGGGCCCCCCTTGGAGGCCCAGGCCCGGGGAATTTTGTCCCCCCGCCCCCCCCCCCTCTCGACAGCCCTGCTAACAATCATTAGCAAGCACCAAATGCTATGAGTCCTATTTTATACCTATGGGCCACAAGGCACTTAGCACACAATAATCTCTGTTAGCATGTACCAAGCTTTCATAAAAGGGCTCCTCTGTATTTTCAATACCACTATCCATATAGGTACTAGTGCGGAATACATATCCCCCAGATTCTATATCGTGCGACTTAAGTTGTGTGCTGATAATTGCTAATTAAGCAATTATTGACACTAATAGGAGTGGAGGAGTGGCCTAGTGGTAAGAGCACTGGTCTTGCAATCCAGAAGTGGCCGGTTCAAATCCCACTGCTGCTTCTTGTGATCTTGGGCAAGTCACTTAACCCTCCTCAGCTACAAACTTAGATTGTGAGCCTTCCTGGGATAGAGAAATATCCAGTGTACCTGAATGTAACTCACCTTGAGCTACTACTGAAAAAGGTGTGAGCAAAATCTAAATGAATAAAGATTCTAGAATCCTAAAAAATAACAAGATTCCATGCAGAATTTCAAAGTGTAGCAACATTCCATGTAGAACCCCAAAGAGTAACAAGATTCTTTGGGATGGAGGAGTGGCCTAGTGGTTAGAGCACTGGTCTTGCAATTCAGAGGTGGCTGGTTCAAATCCCACTGCTGCGCCTTGTGATCTTGGGCAAGTCACTTAACCCTCCATTGCCTCAGGTACAAACTTAGATTGTGAGCCCTCCTGGGACACAGAAATATCCAGTGTACCTGAATGTGACTCACCTTGAGCTACTACTAAAAAAGGTGTGAGCAAAATCTAAATAAATAAATAATTAGCATTAATTAGAATTTATGCGCACAGCTGTCTAAGTGTATTCTATAACATGATGCATGTAAATTCTAAGTCACATAGTTGAAAAGGGGCATGGCTGTGGGTGTGGAATGGGCAGGTCTAAAATCTATGTGCGTGGTCATAGAACACATCCGGTTCCTGTCTAATTTATGTGCCGGCATTTACACCAAGTTTTACCTGGCATAACTGCTTGTAACTAAAATTAGTTGTGCAAATGGGCACTCAGTATTCTATAAATCGCATGGAAATTTAGGTTTATTCTATAGAGTACACCTACATTATAGAATATACCTAGGCATATTTTGTTTCAGCGCCAATTTTTTAGGCATCATAAATAGAATTTAGTCCATAGGGGACAATTCTCTAAAGGGTGCTAAAAGAAACCCCCAATATTCAGCCAGTAGTGTTCAGCATTTTGGTGACTGCTGCCAGTGTTATACTTAGAAATTCAATGATGGACCATATGCAGGCACTGGCATTGAATTTCTGGGTTTTCGGAGCCGGTGAAACCATGGCTGGCTAAATGCAATATTCAGCACTTAACCGGTTATGGCGAATCACATAAAAACAAGACTGACTTTTATATGATCCTATTTATGTAGTTACTTTGACCGGTTAGGGCGTTATTCTGTAAAAGTTATGCTCCTAAAAATTATGCTCCTAAATTTATAAACATAATTTATGCTCCTAAGTTAGGAGCATACTTTATGTTCAAAAATAGATTATGCTTGTATAAATTGTGCTCCTAAATTAGGAGCATAAATTTAGGAGCATAACCTTTATAAGTTGGTGGAGGAGTAGCCTAGTGGTTAGTGCAGCAGACTTTGATCCTGGGGAGCTGGGTTTGATTCCCACTGCAGCTCCTTGTGACTTTGAGCAAGTCACTTAACCCTCCGTTGCCCCTGGTACAGAATAAGTACCTGTAAATATGTAAACCGCTTTGAATGTAGTTGCAAAATACCACAGAAAGGTGGTATATCAAGTCCTGTTTCCCTTTCCCTATTTGAGGTTCTAAATGGAATGTTGCTACTATCTGAGATTCTACATGGAATGTTGCTACTATTTGAGATTCTGTTGCAACTATTTGAGATTCTACATGGAATGTTGCTATTCCACTAGCAACATTCCATGTAGAAGCCTGCCCTTGCAGATCAGCAACACAGCCGCACAGGCTTCTGTTTCTGTGAGTCTGACGTCCTGCATGTACATGTAGGACGTCAGACTCACAGAAACAGAAGCCTGTGCAGCCGCATGGCTGATCTGCAAGGGCAGGCTTCTACATGGAATGTTGCTAGTGGAGGAGTAGCCTAGTGGTTAGCACAGTGGATTCTGATTATGGGGAACTGAGTTCAATTCCCACTGCAGCTGCTTGTGACTCTGGGCATGTCACTTAACCCTCCGTTGCCCCTGGTACAGAATAAGTACCTGTATATATATAAACCGCTTTGAATGTAGTTGCAAAATACCACAGAAAGGCGGTATATCAAGTCCCATTTCCCTTCCCTTAAGGGCTGAATATCTGCACTTAATCATCCAAGTGCTGATTCCGTCCCCAGAATGCCTCCAAAATAGCTGGTTTTGAGTTAGGTGATAACAGGACATTTGTAGCGGCACTAACCGGTTAAGTGCTGCTGAATTTGACTGGCTAGCCCTGAGGAAACAATTTAACCAGCCAGGAAAGAGCCAGTCTACCCGTTCCACTCCACTCATTATTTTATAGACCTCTATCATACCTCCCCTCAGCTGTCTTTTCTCCAAGTTGAAGATGCCAAGCCGTTTCAACCTTTCCCTATAGGGAAGTTGTCACATTCCCTTTATTATTTTCGTTGCCCTTCTCTGTACCTTTTCTAAGTCCACCACACCTTTTTTATTATTATTATTATTTATTTATAATTTCAAATTTACAATTAAAGCCAAAAACGCTTGTTTAGAAAAGCAATTGGAATACAGTACTCTTTTACAATAGAAAAGCAATATACTAAAGGAAACATGAATACCAATTCCTAAGCATCATTATTTATATATTCCACTGCACAAGTCCACAAATGTGATTCAAGACTTACCTATATGGAGAAAACTAGGAAATTACATCAATTAAACAAAAAGAACGAATGGAACCTGTGTAGCTACTAAAATTTCCTTCTTTCAGGACTTTTGAATCTCTTGTCCAATTCTCTTGGTAGCTAGGAATTCAGTGAGATGCGTAGGTTCAAAGAATACATATTTAGTTGCCTGATATCTAACTATACATTTACATGGATAGTGCAGGAAAAAGGAAGCTCCCAACTGTTGGACTCCAGGTCTATGCAAAAGAAATTGACGCCTCCTTTTTTGGGTCTCTTTTGACATGTCGGGGAATATCCTTACTTTCAATCCAAAAAAGTCTTTATTTCTATTTTTAAAGACCACCACATCTTTTTTGAGATGCAGTGACACAATATTTGAGGTGCGGTCGCACCGTGGAGCGATACAGAGGCATTAAACATGTTTTCTTTGCAATGTAAGAACATCTATTCCGAAAGCAAGAATATGGGAAAAGTTCTTCAATAGCTGAAAACTACACTGATAATTCAGTTTCTGTGCACTGTGTAGCTAATATTCAAGGGCAAACTATGTGGGCGATGTGTTTTTGAAAATTGTCTGCAGGCTATGACGGGGGGGGGGGGGGGGGGAGCCATGTACTTTGCACTTTTTATTTCTATGGGCAGTGAAACAGGCCAAATAGTTAATGCACATTTGAAAATCTAAATGTAGACACACCACCAAGAACACTGCTTTAGAAGAAGGCAGACCCCTTTAAGGGAATGCCGTACACAAACGGGCGGAAGGCCAGGGGAGCAAAGGAGGGAAGGGAGGGAGGGGCAGAAGAAGGAAGGGATAGACAGAGATACAGTTAGGGAAGAGGGCAGGTAAAAAGGAAGGAAAGGGTTAAAAAGGAGAGCGACAGGGATGAAGAGGAGGGGCGTGAAGGATATAAATGACACGGGGAGGGAACAGGAGTCGCTACCGCAGGCAGTGGCGTAAGGTTACAGCAGTGATACGGTCACAGCGACGGGTACACAGCCGACGGACAGACAAAACGATAAGAAATGTGATACTGTTAAGTGAAACAGCTTGGTAGCTGAGTCACAGCTTGTCTTCTGGCTCAGACGGCCAGGAGGCCTACATCATCAGATCAAGAGAGAGAGGCCGGGGTGCTTCCTTCAACGGGATGCGCCGAAGAAAAGGATTGTGGGTGTGTCCTCTAACGGGATACACCTGGGAGACAATTGGTGCCGCAAGAGGCACTACAGCGGGAGAACAGGCTGCTCTAACGACACGACCTGTCGGACAAAGGAAGCTGTGTACCCATACATACATGTATATGTAATGTTACTAGTTATAATGTTAAGTATTAGAAATGATATGTGTTATGTGTTAGATTAAGATTGTAAATGTTAATGCACCTGGCTGCGGCCAAATAAACTCCAAATTATATCTGAAATGGACTCCAGTATATATGATTAGTTAACAAGAAGTATGTATGAGTATGTGCCGACTGCCCGCGTTGTTAATCTGGCTAAAAGCGTACAAACTGGGAAGCCTACATGTGCTTTAGGTTCATTGAGGGTGACAATTTTCATTCAGAGCAATCTGGTTGGGTAACTAGTTAGCCTATTACTCTAAAGCCCTTTGAAAATTGCTCTGATTGTTTTTAGAACACAGTGAATTACCTTATTGAAGTACCAGCTGAATTACCTGACATTGCTCGTGATGGTTGATGTGTTAGAAAACAGTCGAGTCAAACAAACTTTGTAAAAGATGTATTAGATCAGCTTTTACAAGGAAATGTTGGAATAGATAATGAAGGCAATTCTAATATACAGTAATGCCTCGGTTTTCGTTGACTTCAGTTATCGTCGATTTTTTTCGCAAAAAATTTGTCTCAGATTTTGTTGGCGTGCCCACGTGACCTCGCTGCTAATTTTGCGAAAACACGTTCTCCTGCTCAGTGTAGCGTTGTTTCTCATTGTGTGAGCATCACCCCGCGCGTCTGGTCAAACAATTCCATTGCTTTCCAGTGTTTTTATTCATATGGAAATAATTGCTTCGGTTTTCGTCAGTTTCGGATTTCGCCGATTGTTTTCGGACGGATTATCGATGAGTAGCCTAGTGGTTAGTGCAGTGGACTTTGATCCTGGGGAACTGAGTTCAATTCCCACTGCAGCTCCTTGTGACTCTGGGCAAGTCACTTAACCCCCCACTGCCCTGGTACAAAATAAGTACCTGAATATATGTAAACCGCTTTGAATTTAGTTGCAAAAACCGCAGAAAAGCAGTATATCAAATCCCATTTCCCTTCAAGTGAAATTAAACTACATTTCTGTGCATGTCATGAAAAAAAAAAGCAAACCAACGTACTATTTTATACTTCTGAGTCATTGGATTTGCTTTAATTTTCATCTAGTACAGCTATGTAGAAATGCAGATTGAAGCAACTGAATTTATTCAGTTCAAAACTAATTCCTGATTAGCTGCAGCTGGGTTTCTACTGGCACAGTTTGCAAATCTTTGCTTTTTCACTGTGACTCTAAACCACTTTCAAACATCTCCATTTTTATACCCCTGACAGTGTCCCTGTTCATATCAGCTCACAAAAAGTCAATAGTACATTGTTGTACTCTGTTATGCTTCTGATCTAGGCTTGAAGAGTAAGAAAAATTACTCATTTCACAGAAATATTCATCTACTTACAAAAGCCGCAAGCAGCAGAACATCTCACAATCCCCAATGTCTTTTGTCAGAACAAATATGTGAGACAAGAGGTCTTCTGTCATATGTGATCAAGCACTTCCTTAAAATACAGCAAGAAGTTCAATACGAAAAATATTGATCATAGCTGCAGACTGTAGGCCTGGAGTTTACTTCGATTGTGCTGCAACTTTCAGGATATTTAGAAATCTACTATTCAGAGAGAAAAGAATTGCCAGTATCCTAAACCTAAATCATCTCGATGATAATAGACGCTTTTGTTCTTTTATTCAATTACAGGACAAATTCTACCTAGTCGGAGATCGATGTTTTCATGACTAACGTTGGAGATGTGATTTAGGTGCTGTACTTGTCTCATTCCTAAAGCTCTGTTCTCTTTCCGGTTAGAAAAGTTTTGTTTATAGAACCAAGCTTCTGGGAATCTGTAATGCACAAACCAACCAAAAGATCCCAAGTGCTTATCACAGGTATCAACCTTTTGGGGTTGATATTCAAAGTGATTTTTACCAGGCACTCCTGCCTGATTAAATCACTTCTCCAGCTGTACAAGAACAGTGATGGACAGACTTCTACGGTCTGTGCCCTGAGAATGGCAAGGACAAATCAAACTCGGGTATACATATAAAGTATCACATACCGTGCAAAATGAGTTTATCTTGTTGGACAGACTGGATGGACTGTTCAGGTCTTTATCTGCCATCATTTTCTATGTTACTCTATGGTGTTCTACATGGAATGTTGCTACTAATTGGGATTCCAGAATCTTGTAACTCTTTAGGATTCCAGAATCTTCACAGCTTTTAGTACAAGAAGAGTGCTGGGCAGACTTCTACGGTCTGTGCCCTGAGAATGGCAAGGACAAATCAAACTCGGGTATACATATAAAGTATCGCATACCATGTAAAATGAGTTTATCTTGTCGGGCAGACTGGATGAACAGTAAAGGTGTTTACCTGCCATCATTTACTATGTTGCTGTGTTACTATATGAGTAGCCTAATGGTTAATGCAACAGCCTTTGAGCCTGACAAGCTGGCTTCAATTCCCACTACAGTTCCTTGTGGCCTTAGGCAAGTCACTTAACTCTCCAAATACAAAAACTATTTTTGAGTCCTCCAGGGACAGAAAAATTGCCTGCATATAATGTGTACAGTGCTGTGTAGTAGTCTAGTAGTACTATAGAAATGATTATTAGTAGTAGTATGTTCCAGGGGTGTAGCCAGACTTTGGAGGGAGGGGGGTCCAGAGCCCGAGGTGAGGGGGCACATTTATCCCCCCCCCCGTGCCGCCGCCCCCCCCCCCCCCCGCCATTGCCAACTTTGCCCCCCCCCCCCCCGCGCCATTGCCAACTTTGCCCTCCACCTCCCCCCTGCCGCTGACCCTCTCGACCCCCCCTCCCGCTGCCAACCCGCCATCGCCTACCTTTGATGGCGGGGGACCTCAACCCCTGCCAGCCGAGGTCCTCTTCTTCTCCCAAAAGGCTTCCTTCTGTTTCTGACGTCCTGCACAACGTGTAGGATGTCAGAAACAGAAGGAAGCCTTTTGCAAGATGAGGACTTCGGCTGGCAGGGGTTGGGGTCCCCCGCCAGCAAAGGCAGGCGACGGCGGATTGGCAGCAGGAGGGGGATCGGGCAGGTCATCGGCAGGGGAGGCCAGGACCAAATCTATGGGGGCCCAGGCCCCCTGGCCCCACGTAGCTACACCATTGGTATGTTCAGTGGCACTTAACTGATTGGTGCTTCTGAATATCAGTACTAACCCTCTGATTCTGTAAAACTCACCAAAATTTGCATGTGCATATTTGGGCATGCCCCAATTTGTCTGCATAATTTAATAGAATAACAAGCCAATTAGTACCAATAATTGGCATTTTAACAAGCCAAGCCCCTTCGTGAAGAATTACACTAGCTCCCCATTAAGGAACGTATTGCCTTTAAGGTCTGCACCTTGATTCACAGGATTATTTATGGAGAAGTTCCTGGATACATGCTAAATCTAATTGACCTACCACCCAGAAACAGTTCCAGTGTTTCCCGATCCTTCCTAAATTTACATTATCCAGATTGCAACGGCCTTAAATACGAGTCTACCTACGCATCCAGCTTCTCCTTCATAGGAACACAGCTGTGGAATACACTACCTAAAATCCTAAAATCAACTCAGAACCATCTAATTTCCACCACGTCTCCCATGTTCATTATGTAATTACCAATTGTATCTTTTACTCTGGAATGGCAATAGCCATGACGGAACAATGTAAGCCACATTGAGTCTGCAAATGGGTAGGAAAATGTGGGATCCAAATGCAACAAATAAATAAATAAATTTCAGGAAATTATTGAAGACCACCCTGTTAAAGAAGCTTACCTTCCTGACCCAACCTAACGTACCTCTAGTTTGATATAGCAAAATCCACGGACCTTATCATCTTTTTCACTTCTATTATCTTTGTTGTCCTATTTGATACCTATATTTTTATTATTTTACTATTACATTGTTTAATTGTATTTTTCTGAACTGTAGCCCGCCTACGGTCTTGTATAAGCCACATTGAGCCTACAACTAGTGGGGAAATGTGGGGTTTAAATGTGTTAAATAAACAAATTATTGGCACTAATTCGATTTAATCGGGACTTATGCATGTAAATTTACAGCTGAAATCTGAATCACAGTTATATTTGCCTTTCCTTTTGGACTCATTGGTTTGCTGCATTATTATGTATTGGACTACGTACCCCTGCATTCCCTGGTTTGGGAAGAACAAACTCCTTCTAAAATCACGGCTCAGGAATCTTGGGATACTAGCAGACTCATCGCTCACTTTGATCCCGCAAATTCAAACAACTTTTAAAACTCCATCTCACTTCCCCAATTGCAAGGGCATAAAATACAAAGTGCTGCACACAACCACCTTTTCCTATATGAGCACTCAATTCTAGAATAAACTGCCACGTAACCTGAAGGCGACCTACGAGCTGACCGACTTCCGCAAATTACTGAAGACTTATCTTTTCGAAAAAATCTATCGAAAGGATCAAAACAAATGAAGTCCGCTCACGATTTCAGTAATGCATTTATACTTTCCCCATCTGTACTCTCATCCCCCGCAATCTTAACACACTTACACCTTAATCTACAGGTAATAAGGTTATACCCAAACACTATTACTATGTAATCCTATCAATGTCTGTTGCTCTTTCATTGTTCCATCGTTCTGTTCCATTGTCTTATTCCCCTTAGCGATACGTAGACTTTGTTTTAACCTAACCCCTCACATGTAACCATAATCGAGTTGTAACAAATTGTATTTCCATCAACACAATGTATTGTAAGCCACACTGAACCCGCAAACAGGTGGGAAAATGTGGGATACAAATGCAATAAATAATAATAAATAATAATAACTTGTCTCTATCACCTGTGGCAGCTATGAAATCTCTCTCCACATATTGAGAAGACAAGTCTGACCGCAGTGGTCTATGCTCACACATTAATTTTTTAACATTTTTTTTAATGGCTGCGTGTTAATGGCAACAGTACCAATATGGGGAAGTATCCTTGAAACAGCTGAGCAGCGAAACATGATGTCATGTCGGACAGTCTATTCCCCTTGGAAGTAATCTATCCAAGTTAAGTGTGCTACTAAGTTGTTACATAAAAAGACTGCCTTGTGTACGGTAGAAGTCTTTAAGACAATATTTAATGAAGGAACAACAGAAGTGCAACAGAAAATCCTATATAATAATTCTCACCTCCAACGTTCTGACTTGCCTGGGACCGTGGCTCATTCCGAGTTGGTCTGCTAGGCTCCGTAGATCAGGCTGACATCACCGTAGCCACTATGATGTCAACTTCAGAACCCGGGGGGGGGGGGGGGGAAATCATGCCTCACAGCTGATCCATGTCCAGAGGAGGGTCGCTGGACATGGGTGGCTGGAGGGGGGCAGGGGAGAGAGGAGGGTTGCTGGACATGGGGGGCTGCAGGGGAGCCGAGGAAAACCTTGCTAGCGTCCATTACATTTGTGTCAGAAACGGGCCTTTTTTACTAGGGACACAGTTCTTTTAATTATACGCCTTTATGGAACAATCTTTGAAAATGACCCAACACGGATCCGTGTTTCAGTGCACAGCGCCTGCGTCAGGGGTCACAAAGGTAGTAGGAACAATGTGCAGCTACGTAGATTAACTCAGGAGTCCAAAATTGAAGAAGAGCGTTTCTATTTTACTATATGTGCGTAGGAATATAGACCATCGCTACACATAGCTTTCAGTATTCCTGCTGAGTTACATCTACATAGCTGCACATTGTTCCTGCTACCTTTGTGACCTCCGTTCACAGGATAAATCCCTCCTCTCAGTACCCTTCTCCACCACCGCCAACTCCAGGCTCCGCTCATTCTGCCTCGCCTCACCCTATGCTTGGAACAACCTTCCTGAGCCCTTACGCCAAGCCCCCTCCCTGCCCGTCTTCAAGTCTTTGCTTAAAGCCCACCTCTTCAATGCTGTGTTCGGCACCTAACCCTTACCGTTCAGTGAATCCAGACTGCCCCAATTTGGACTGCCCCTATCGGACCCGACCGTTCACTTGTCTATTAGATTGTAAGCTCTTTGAGCAGGGACTGTCTCTCTTTGTTAAATTGTACAGCGCTGCGTAACCCTAGTAGCGCTCTAGAAATGTTAAGTAGTAGTAGTAGTGATGCAGGCGCTGTGCGCTGAAACACGGCCCATGTCGGGTCATTTTCGAAGATTGTTCCATAAAGGCGTATGATTAAAAGAACTGTGTCCCTATTTTTCAGGCCCATGGTGCTGTTTGGACCTTTGTTTTGTACTTTGCTCTCTCTCTTTGCTGTGCTATTAGAGCACAGCCATTAAAGTTTTTTTTTAATTCATGTGTGAGCACATAGACGGTCGGTAGCCCAACTGTTTGGGGAGGCTAAAGGGGGCGGAGCTTACCTCCATACACTTCGTGGCAGCGACGTCAATGGAGAAAAAGACACTACAGGCTCACCGCCAGCTTCTCCCTTCTCTCTGCACACAGTGTCCTGCCCTCGTGGAAACAGGAAATGCATCACCGCAGAAGGCGGGACACTGTGTGCAGAGAGAAGGGAGAAACTGGCGGCGAGCCTGTAGTCTTTTTCTTCATTGACGTCGCTGCCACGGAAATAAAAGGTCAAAACGTGCGGGGCGGGGGGGGGGCAGGCTGCATCGCAAATGGAAGTCCACGATTGGGCTGGGGAGGCTTAGCCTCCCCAAGCCTCTTATACGGGGCGCCTATGTGTGAGCACTTGCTGACACCCATTTTGTAGGTGGTAATGTAGATGCACTAGATTGTAAGCTCTTCGAGCAGGGACTGTCCTTCCATGTTAAATTGTACAGCGCTGCGTAACCCTAGTAGCACTTTATAAATGTTAAGTAGTAGTATTAGTAATTGATTAGCACAGAAACACCCACTCTCCATCCCCAGACATGACCCCTAAGCAGAAAAATGTTTAAAAAATATATTTTAGTGCACTATTCATGTGCATAGATTGGGAACGTACCACAGGCCTGCTACATGGAGCCGGCATGGTCACAGCAAAATACTTATATTCAACACAATTCCTTATACAGGTAGTGGTAATTTAAGCTCTAGTTCAAGTGACTATCCCTGCTGAAATTGGGTCCATTCATGTCCGTTCGCACTCTCTTCTCATTTCCCCTTCTTTTGTTAAGGGCAATCTGTATCTAGGAATTCCTATCATTGAAGCCTTCATATCATACTTGTTCGTGGAGGAAACAAATTTGCTCACCTATGACAACAGGATATATCATCACAATATTTCGGTTTGCCTTCTCTAGGAGTCAGCTTTCCTTGCCTTACAGCTGTTTTTAGCTTGATATACAGATGGTTTTACACAATTGGTAATCCCTAAACTTCAGGAGCTAGTTACATATTTTTATTGCGCCAAGCTCCATCAGATGGATTTACCCCATCAGTGAGGACTTAAATGTTGTAGTCCTTGGAAAACACCTGTTAAAGGTAAACGTTGTTTTGTACAAGGAGTATTGCTAGTCTGAAGCGTCTGTCATACTCTCATCCTTCCTCCTACACACACACTTATACAAATCTTAACTGTGAGATCAGTCAAGGCCCTGAGCCTCACTCCTACTCATTTGATCTATGAATAAAATCAGTAAGGGCTGTGATTACATCTGACCAAGAGGACCCCCTCACACACACACCTTATCCCACTCACAGTATAGTCAAAGGGGCTTCATCTTCCCTCCCCCTCCCCCCATATCCCTGAGGTTCAAAAAAGGCAAGGGCAATCCTCAAAGAAGGCAGGGGTAAACCCTAGTCGCTCCTTTCATGCCAGCAACAAAATTCAAAATGGCACTAGCTGATGCCAGCCTTCAATATAAGCTTACGAAGTATATTATATGCTTTATTGCTTTACTGTTCTTTCCTAGGAGGTACATTCTCTCTATACCAATTTAGATCTAAAATTCCTTGTAAACCATAAAAATGTATTTATTGCTAGGGTAGCTCAGTGTCAGACGTGTGAGTTCTTGTACCAAGTGGAGGAGTGGCCTAGTGGCCTAGTGGTTAGCGTGGTGGACTTTGGTCCTGGGGAACTGGGTTCAATTCCCACTGCAGGCACAGGCAGCTCCTCGTGACTCTGGGCAAGTCACTTAACCCTCCATTGCCCCAGGTACAAATAAGTACTTGTATATAATATGTAAGCCACATTGAACCTGCTATGAGTGGGAAAGCGCGGGGTACAAATGTAACAAAAATAAAAAAAATAAATAAAAAAGTAGAGCGCTGCTGAGCCCGGTACTCAGACCAGGTTCTGCTTGGTGGCTGGACAACCCCGGGTTTCAACTGTGCTGACCGCCGTTCCCCAGAGGTTGAGCCCCTAGGTGCGGGCGGCCTGCAGGACTTACGGGATGGAGCTGGAAGCGGGGTGATGAATGTATCGGCCAGGCAGGCAGCAGGTCAAGAGAATAATCCAGGTACAAGCGGCAGTCAGTAGGCAGGCGGAAGGTAAGAGAGTAATCCAGGTACAGGCAAAAGTCAGTAGGCAGGCGGCAGGCAAGAGATTAATCCACATACAGGTGAAAGTCAGTAGGCAGGCGGCAGGCAAGAGATTAATCCACATACAGATGAAAGTCAGTAGGCAGGCGGCAGGCAAGAGAGTAATCCAGATGCAGGCAACAGTCAGTAGGCAGGCAGCAGGCAAGAGAGTAATCCACGTACAGGCAAAAGTCAGTAGGCAGGCGGCAGGCAAGAGATTAATCCACATACAGGTGAAAGTCAGTAAGCAGGCGGCAGGCAAGAGATTAATCCAGATGCAGGCGAAAGTCAGTAGGCAGGCGGCAGGCAAGAGAGTAATCCAGATGCAGGCGAAAGTCAGTAGGCAGGCGGCAGGCAAGAGAGTAATCCAGGTACAGGCAAGTCAGTAGGCAGGCAAGAGAGTAATCCAGGTACAGGCAAAAGTCAGTAGGCAGGCGGCAGGCGGCAGGCAAGAGAGTAATCCAGATGCAGGCAACAGTCAGTAGGCAGGCGGCAGGCAAGAGAGTAATCCAGGTACAGGCGAAAGTCAGTACGCAGGCGGCAGGCAAGAGATTAATCCAGATGCAGGCGAAAGTCAGTAGGCAGGCGGCAGGCAAGAGAGTAATCCAGATGCAGGCGAAAGTCAGTAGGCAGGCAGAAGGCAGAAGGGTAATCTAGGTACTGTCAAAGGCAGCAACGAGGGAGCAGTAGATAAGAAGCAGATTACAGAGTTGGAAACACCTACCAAAGTAGAAGCCGAAGCAAGGAGTCCAGGGAAAGCTCAGCTGATAAAATGCTGGCGTCTGACTTCAGCAGGGAGAAGGGGCACAGCCATAGGACAAGAGCAGGGGAAGGAGGAACCGGAAGACCAATAGGAGAGAAGCAAGGGAAGTCAGGCAGAGGAAGAGCAGATCCAGGTGGGTGGAAGCAAAGCAATCAAGGAGCCTGGAAGCCAGGCAGAGAGAGAGAGAGCAGAAATAGGTGCATGGAAGCAAAGCAATTAAAGAGCATGCAACCAATGCTCTCTGAACAAACCCAGATAAGACTACACACACATGGCTCAGGCAGTGCCAGTCAAGTGTGCGTGTCGACGGGACCCTGCGCAGCCCGAGGATGCCGCTTGTGTTGAGGTAGGGGACATGACACTCAGCTATTTCATTTGCTTTAAAATCAAAATTGTACAAATTATTTGACTGTACTCTCAGAAGGGTAGAACAAAGGTAATAAAAACGGCAAATTACATGGTATTGCTCACTATTTATTAGAAATCTATGTTTTAACTCCACTTTGTATCATCAGTGAGCATTAGAGATGCTGCTGGATGATTTATTTGTGAAATAACTGCATTTCCCCAAAGGGAGGAATTTGGGTTTCTGAACTTAAATGAGGCCAGATAATATACCCTGAAGCATTCTGGCATGTGTAGGTTTATGCATTAAAGTGATATAGTCTGTTCGTACACTGTTTCCCATATTGCAGTCTTGGAATGGTTAGAGCTGTAGCCTGAAGCTTAAGATGGAGACAGTTCTGTTTTTATTTTGTTTAGCTTTGATCTTTGAAGTCCAAAGCTCCTCAGTATAAAACAGATGAAATGCTATGGGAAAGAGTGAGATAGAGCATTACGATATTTTTATCACGGTGTGCTTGCATACCTATAAAGTTAGTCTCTTTTTTAATTAATAATATTGTCTCCATACAATATTGCGAAAATTCTATACCTAGGAACCAGGCTACCTCCATAATTTTATAAAATTGGACAGCCAATTTTACACTTGGTGCCAAATTTATACAATAAAGTCAATGGGGTACAAATTAATTTAATAATTGGCTGTTAATTGGAGTTAGCTGTCACTCATTAGCATAAATTGGTGTTAATTGCAAACACAACTGACCTTAATCATTATTCTAGATACTATGCACACAGTTTTGGTCATGTACAACTTCTAGGAGGCATGACCATGGGATAGGCATAGGTAGATCATGGGCATGCCTATGAGTTATGTGCGCAGGTTATGGGGTTATGCACAAGCACTTACACCAGGCATACATCATTCTGGCACCATCTCTCTCTCTCTCTCTCTCTCCCAACTAGTTTGAGCACGAGGCTTAACATCCAGAGGTGCCCAGTTCCAATTCCACTACTGCTCTTGTGATCTTCATCAAGTCACTTGACCCTCCATTGTCTCAGCTACAAAATTAGTGTGAGCCCTCTAGGGATGCCGACTGCATGCTTAAGTTACAGAATATTAGCACTTATGATAGGTGTTGTTCTATTATTTATAAAAACAAATCACGTAGAGGTCAATTCTACTCAACACCTTATAATTAGGGTGCTCAGCTAGCATTTCTTAAGAGCACATTAGCATGCCTAATCTGTTATAGAATACTAGTGTAAATTGACATTTAGGTGCCTGCCTTTAAGAGTGACCACTTATGCCATGTCTATGTCTGGTGTAAATAGACATGCCTAAATACTACAGTTTCACATGCAAATGGGAGTAATCTAAAGCGCACATGCTAAAACAGTGGGAACACCCAATATTTGCCCATGCTCCTCCCATGGGAGCAGGGCTGCCGAGAGGGGGGTGGGGTGGGCCAAAATTCCCTGGGCCCGGGCCTCCAAGGGGAGCCCAGCGCCGGGGTCAGGCCGCCGGTGCTGCAGTCCCCGGTCTCACCTGCCTGCCTCCACGGCTCTGGGCCCCCTTCATTCAAAGCGGCAGTCACAGATTGCCTCTCTTCTGGCCTTCCTTTCCTGTGTCCCGCCCTTGCGGAAACCAGAACTTACATCAGACGAGGGCGGGACACAGGGAGGGAGGGCCAGAAGAGACGCGATCTGCGACTGCTGCTTTGAATGAAGGGGGCCCGGAGCCGTGGAGGCAGGCAGGTGAAACCGCGGACTGCAGAGGCGGGGGAAGCGATGGGGGGTGGCGGCGGGGGGAGCGACAGGGGGCAGCAGCGGCGGGGGGCGGAGGCGGGACAGCGGGGGTATGGAAGTAGGGCGGCCTTGCCCCAGGCCCGGCCTAGTCTCTCGGCAGCACTGCATGGGAGCATCCCCTTTGCACTTATGTGCAAGGTGGCACTCAACTACCATTATCTCCCATTTGCATGCATACAGTGGGCAACTAATTAGTGCCTTAGGGTGCCCTCTATGGAATTACCCCCTTAGGGTCAGATTTTGTAAATGGTGTCTAAAATCTAGATGTGTCTAAAAAAAGCACACGGCGCTATTCTATATATCGGGCCTAAAGTTAGGCACATTGTATAGAATAGGGCCGGGGACGCACCTGAATTGAGGCACAACCATTTTGAAAACCTGGCATAAATACCTGCACCTAAATGTAGGTGTGTTCCCCCAAATTCTAAAAAAAGGTGCATAAATTTGAGTAATGCCCCAATGTGCCCACGCTCCTCCCATGGCCGCCCTCCCTTTTCAGCTATGTGTGTTAGAATTTACACGCACCTCTTTTAGAATACACCTAAAAAGAAGCGTGCGTAAATTCCAGTTATTGCCAAATAGTGATGATCATTGGCTGCTATCGGCCAGTTATCATGACTAATTGGCTCGTTGCTCAACTGAGTAGTACGCATAAATTGGCTACGTGCACAATTTAACATGCGCTACGTTCCACGCCATATAGAATCTGGGGGTTAGCGTGGAAATGCAAGGTGTATTCAAATGGGCAGAACATGGGCAGATCTCCTAATTATGCACGAAACATATGCACTAAAATGCAGATGCCAGTAGTTATGCCTGTCATAGACATGGCATAACTATTCATGCCTACATTTAGGAATGCAAATAACAACTTAGTCAAGTATTTTATAATGGTATCTGGGTGCACAGAAGCCATTATAGAATTAGTGCTCCGCTCATGTTTACGCTTATTCATTCACTTGATCTATCGCCTTTACATAGGTAAGGTCAAAGCAGTTTACATGTAAAGACAACTAGAGGAAAGAGGAGAGGAACTCCATATTCTCAATAGGAAAGAGTACAAACATTCAAAGAGTTCAATCTTGCAAGACACAAAAAATACCGTGGTGCCGAGTTATAGAATTGCTCTTTCTTCTGAATTGTTCAGTAACTTTCTATATATTTTCTCATATAGCATTGTTCCTATCAAAATCTTATATATATACTAATCTCTGAACTTTCTTAAGAGAGTGTTTTGAGACCTGTAACTTTTCATTTCTTTTCAACCTACGTGTATTACCCATTGACCAAAATATGTCACCACCCAAGTCAATAGATTATCTAGAACAGTGGTTCTCAACCATCTCCTGCAGGCACACCTAGCCACTCAGATTTTCAGGATTATTATTATTATTATTAGCATTTGTATAGTGCTACCAGACGCATGCAGCGCTGAACACCTGACAAAGAGAGACAGTCCCTGCTCAATAGAGCTTACAATCTAAAATAATACAGACAGACAAGACAATTAAAGGCGAGGGAAGTACTAGGTGAGAAGGAACAAGGGGGGGAGGCAAATGAGTAGTGGCTAGGAGCCAAAAGCAGCAGTGAAAAGGTGGGTTTTCAGCATAGATTTGAAAACAGGTAGAGATGGAGCAAGACGTACAGGCTCAGGAAGTTTATTCCAGGCATAAGGTGCCGCGAGAGAAAAGGGACGAAGCCTGGAGTTAGCAGTGGAGGAGAAGGGGGACGACAAGAGAGATTTGTCCAGTGAGCGGAGTTCACGGGGAGGAATGTAGGGAGAGATGAGAGTGGAGAGGTAATGGGGGGGCTGCAGAGTGGATGCATTTAAAGGTCAGTAAGAGAAGTTTGAACTGTATGCGGAAGCGGACAGGGAGCCAGTGGAGTGACTTGAGGAGTGGGCTAGTGTGGGTATAACGGTTTTGGCGGAAAATAAGCCGTGCTGCAAAATTTTGGAGAGACTGGAGAGGAGAGAGATGACTGAGCGGAAGACCATTGAGAAGTAAATTGCAATAATCCAAGCGAGAGGTGACAAGGGTGTGGATAAGGGTTTTGGCAGCGTATTCAGAAAGGAAGGGGCGAATTTTGCTAATGTTGTAGATAAAGAAACGACAGGTTTTGGCGATCCGTTGAATATGCGCAGAGAAGGAGAGAGAGGAATCAAAGATGACACCAAGGTTACGAGCCGAGGAGACAGGGAGGATGTGAGAGCCATTAACAGAGATAGAGAATGGGGGAAGAGGGGAGGTGGGTTTAGGGGGAAAAATGAGAAGTTCAGTTTTAGTCATGTTTAGCTTCAGATGGCGTAGGGACATCCAAGCAGCAATGTCAGACAAGCAGGATGAAATTTTGTCCTGGATTAAGAGATTACTACCATAAAGCATGAATAAGATATATTTGCATATGCTGGAGACCCAGTGTATGCAAATCTATGTCATAAATACTCATTCTAGTAATCTAGAAAACCCTAACGGCTAGATGGGCCTCCAGGAGAGGGCTGAGAAGCACTGTTCTAGATAATTTATTGGCTTGGGTGTCCTAGAATCTATGTAATTCTCTAGAGTACATAACCACTTAAGTGAATATATCAGACAAATCCAGTGATGCAGACATAATGGTTGAAATAAAATGTTTTGCATGCTTGCTACGTCTATCTTAGGAAAAGCTATCTAAGGACATGATCTTTGTTTCTTTTGTTATCCTTAAAACTTACAGCTAGTAGCGAAAGCAGACTTGAGATGTCTCTGTCGGGATTTATCTGAAATGTTGCTGCAACTTAGCGTTAGAGTTAGTGTTCTTTACTAACTGTATTATAAATCATAAATGGCTGCAAATCAAACAAGGGGTTTGTGGCACAGTGACATCTTATTTCTGTACAATTGTCCCTGTGTCAGTGGCTCTCTAGGCAAAACCATTTATGTCTCTATTTTTGCAGAGGCATACAGTTTTTTTCCGACTTTCCCCCCCCCCCCCCCCCCCATTATTCTGCATCCTGCATCTTGCTTTCTGTTGACAGTGGTTTTAATGACCGAGACAATGTGCTGCTAATCAGGGACGGTCTTAGCAAGTGCGGGGCCCTGTGCAGACCAATTTGGTGGGGCCCCATCCTAGCCCTGCCCCACCATAGCTCCGCCCCCACCCTAGCTCCACCCTATTGATAAGATTATTCCATTTTTAGAAATTTTTATTTATGAAATTTCAAATAAAGACAAATGAAGCTAAACTTGTACAAAAAAACTGATTGAAATAATAAGCACAATGCTATCATCATGAAACTTCCCCTCCCCAGAAATTATTCAGTTCAAGTCCACTACAATTAGTAGTTCCAATTCTCATAACAAAGGAGAAAATAAGGAAAAATATTAAGAAAAGATCCAGCACAGTGCTTCAGTGTACATGGTATGCCAGGAATGCTTTATCTGCCTATGGCTGGAGAGAGGTTGAGTGACTCGATGTGGTCCCGGTCGGAGCGGAGGCACGAGGCAGAGTTGAGGCACGCTGAGCGGGGCCCCCTTAGGTGCGGGGCCCTATGCGGCCGCCTTGGTCGCCTCTGCCTAAGACCGGCCCTGCTGCTAATCTTAGAAAAAAAGATTTCTTATCCATCAACACAGCCCCCTCCCCTCCCTCCCCCCCCCCCCCCCCCCCCCCCCCCCCCGGTGTGTTGTTTGATTTCTCCGGCAATGATCTTGGCTCACACTAAAGGTTTTTTTTTTGCCAATATTTATTTATTTATTGCATTTGTATCCCACATTTTCCCACCTCTTTGCAGGCTCAATGTGGCTTACAATGTGTCGTTATTAGTAGATAGTAGAATGAGAGATAACAGTTAGTGTTACATAATGGAATAGCATAATCGAAATTTAAACAAGTAGATATAAGTTAAAAAAAAAAAAAAACAGTGCTGATAATAGGTAAGGTGGAGATGCCATAGAAAATAACGTTATCGAAATTTGAACAGGTAGATGTAGGCAAAAAACATTTCTGATAGTAGGTAGGTTGATGTATTACGTTTATAGTTACTGATCTTGTCGGTATGCCTTGTTGAATAGGGGGGTCAACCCTCTTAGAAAAATAGTGACAATTGCTTTATAAGGTACTTTAAACTGACCCTAAGGAGCTAGACTTCTTTTTATACCTCTTCTTTGCAGTTGGCTATTGAAACATAGAAACATATAGGGGATGCCTATTGAGTGCAAAGAGATAATCATTTGCAATTAAGAGTTTCAGTTTAAGCAAAGCTCCCAGGCCTTACGGTTTCTCAGTGGAATTCTACTGAAAGTATCAAAAGCTATTATGCCTGTATCTTCAAAGGCTTTATACATATTGCATAAGAACATAAGAATAGCCATACTGGTTCAGACCAATGGACCATCCAGCCCAGAATCCTGCATCCAACAGTGGCCAATCCAAGTCACAAGCACCTGGCAGAAACCAAATTAGTAGCAACATTCCAAGCTACCAATTCTGGGGCAAGTAATGGCTTCTCCCTTGTTCATCTCAATAACAGACTATGGACATTTCCTCCAGGAACTTGTCCAAATCTTTTTTAAACCCAGATACACTAACTGCTGTTGATACATCCTCTGGCAATGAGTTTCAGAGCTTAATTGTTCATTGAGTGAAAAAAAATGTTTCCTCCTATTTGTTTTAAAAAGTATATCCATGTAATTTCATTAAGTGTCCGGTTTTTGAAAAAGTAAAAAATCTATTCACTTCTACACCACTTAGTATTTTATAGACTTCAATCATATCCCCCCTTTGGCTGTCTCTTTCCATTCCCTTTATCATTTTGATCACTCTTCTTTCAACTTTTCCTTTTTCCGCGATATCTTTTTTGAGATATGGTGACCAGAATTGAACAAAGTACAGCAAAAAGCACCAAGAGCCTTCAGAAATGGGACACAGTTCCTTTAATTATAAAACCAATTATCCAATGTGGACCTGACACGGGCCATATTTCAGTGCACAGTGCCTGCATCAGGGGTCAAGTATGATTTAATATGAACCAAATACCATGTGCATCAACCAAACTTCTTCCTCATGAAATAAAGAAGAATTCCATGCGCTCTAAGAAGTAATTATTTAACGCATTAAGCGCCAAAAGTCCCTTACTCCTTTCCCCCGATGAAGCACACCAGTGAAACGGGAACCCCATTGGGAACTAGACAAGTTGAAGCTAAGTAGTGCTTTTGGACTTTTGGGTTTAAACTGTTGTCACGACATTAAAGAATGCATAAGAAATTTAAAAGACATTTGAGATAAATAAAATAACGTTTTGGAGGTTTTTTGAACGATGATTGAGTCATTGCCTGTGGTGACATCTTGCAATTTTGCTAAAGTCCGCAGATATTTTCTGTTTCCTCCTTGTTTTGAAATAATTATAATTTAGCAAAAAAAAGTTTTAAAAAACTACATAAATAATTTTGCATGCTACTTGCACTCAGAGCCAGCAAGCTCGTTGTTACATGCGCTCACTGGCTGTGATCATAGGGCAAAGGTAAACTAGTCTGGTGCAAATGGCCTCTAGCACCCATGTTTGCTTTTGATCATCGGTTCATCAATCGGCCCATCAATTTTTAGAATAGTCAGTTGCACACATAATTTAATAATTAGATACTAATTGGCCTTAACAGCTAATTAATGGTTATAATTGGTGCTAATTAGCACTTCTACACTTATCTCACCTTAGTCGATGTTCTATAAGTTGTGCACTCAAATTCCAGAGCATGGACCTGCTAGGAAGCATAGACCTGGGATGGGCTTGAGAGGGTCAACAATGGCAGCTACCCCCTAAAAGTGTTCAGTCCATTCAATTTTACACAATTTCTTCTGGTACATATTTAAGCTTAACATCATTTTCTCTCTCAAACCTTATGAAATAATTGATTCAAGATTTTGTTAGTTCAGTAGGTAAAGAAAAGCTGTAATCTTTGGATTTTGAGCATGAAGTGTAGGCCTTGCAGTTCTCATGGCAACAAGTGTCTGTGCTGTCATGTAGCCATAGTTCCCAGTAACAAGAAATTCAGCCCACACTCTAGGTAAAGCGTAGGAAACACATACGTACGTATTCTACGGTCTCTATTTGCAAAGGTTCAGGGCAAAAATGTGTTTTAATGCATATACGAAGGAGCAGGTGTGGGGGGAAATGATTCCAGTGTTACATTAGCATTTTGCTCATTTCCACTCCCACCAGAACTGACGATTATATAATTCCACAGTGAAAGGGGGCGAGTTGAAATGAATAAAAACAAATCTGTTTAGGATGGACTTGCCTGGCCTGGGATCCTGAAAGTGAATGCTTGGCTTTGCAGATTCATAAGTTCATATTACTTACTTCAGCACGTAGCTCATTGGGCATATGTATGCATAATTTTTTTTATCTAACCCTGGTCTCCTCCCACAGTCCTGGGGGCCGGTTAGTTCACAGCTCGAGCACCCAGACCAGAGCATACAAAACACAGATTGTCTATGTCGAGCTGGGCACAAGCCAGGGCCAGGCTAAGTCCCGGTAGGCCATGGGGTATAAGCCACAGGTCTTTGCAGCTCTCTGTTAATGTCCCTTCTCACACGACTTCACATTCAATAATACTCTTCACTCAGGTACTTGTATTAATGCAAAAAACTCCACTGAAGTGCTGTAATGGACAGATATCAAACTTTAATATCTCTCACTTAACAACAGACCATGGTAATTATAGAGGCCTTGATTACTGAAATGATGTACTTTCTGAAATCCCAAATTATTGACATATGTGTCATGTTCCCTGTTTGCGCAAGGTATGGCCTTAGGATGGGGCGGCCATCTTAGAGCTGGGCAGCCTCAGGAAGGAAGCCCATATTTGGGCTTGATGGCGTCTCTGGTGGGGGCAGCCATCTTGAAGACAGCTATGCATGTTTGGGCTTAATTCCTGTCCTATTTAAAGCCCTGCCTCCAGTCATTCCACACTTCGGCTTGTATTCAGTTTCCTGGGTAGTTGCAGTGCTTCTGGTTTTGCTTCTGTTTGCTGCCTGGTATTGACCCCTGCCTGACTCTGGACTTGCTACTGTTTGCTGCCTGGTATTGATCTTTGCCTGTTCCTGGATCTGCTACTGCTTGCTGCCTGTCACAGACCACTGTTTGTTCCTGGTCCTGCTTTTGCCCATTGCTTGGCCGTGCCCCGTGGACTTTGTTCTGGACTCAGTTCTCTCTGCTGTTTGCTTCCCGCACCTGGGGGCTCAACCCCTGGGGAACGGAGGGGGCACAGGGGGAACTCGGGGTTGGCCGACAGCCCAGTGAGGAATCCTCCTCCATCGGGCACAAGGGCTCACATCTCCACTGGGCGAGCCTGACAATATGTACAATAACTGTCCAGTCTTTTCTTTCCTTTACTCATCCCATCCAGCAGAATAATCGGAAGATGTGACTTGTCTGCATTCTTCACAGGCAAGTGTTCTACTGGGCTTTTCCCCAGCCTCAGGACTGGACCTCCTTGTCTGTCCTCTTTTCAGAGGTGCAGGTCTTCCCCTGTTCTGCTCCCAGGAGGGTCACTTTCTCCCCTCCTGGAGTTCGCCACTCAGTTTCTGCTCGTCCAACAGGGACTGCCAATTTTTATCAGCCTCAGGTTATAGGTCCTGGTGTGGGTACGGCAACCAAAGACCATGTAACAGTTTTTATTACACTCCTAACTCTACCTCCCATATGACATTTCCTTTCAATCAGTTATTAGTAACCATTCCCAAATAATACACCCCACAACATTACCATAAACTTCCCATGGCCCCTCCCCCTCCTATTTGAGAAGTTAATTCTCTCTCTCTAGGAATCCCCTAGTGAAGCTATCCATTTTTGTTTTTATTAATTTCCCTCAGCACCAATAGTCCAGAGGATTACATTTTTTGGGGTCTGGTGTAGGCTTTATAGAATTTGTATTGACTATACATTTATTGATTGATTGATTGATTGATTGATTGATTAATTTGAATTTAGCTCATGTCTTTTCATTAGTTGCTCACAGCAAGTTATATTCAGTATAGTAGGTATTTCCTGTCCCCAGAGGGCTCACAATCTAAATTTATACCTGAGGCAATGGAGGGTTAAGTGACTTACCCAGGATCACAAAGAGTGTTAACAAGATTTGAGCCCTGGTTTCCCTGGTTTTCATCCCATTGCTCTAAACAGTAGGCTACTCTTTTTTTATGAGTTTTTACCTTACTGTACACAACCATATCAGTCCTAAAATATATATACACTGGGATTCCTTACCACTAGGGTTTGTCATAGAGGAAACTGGCGATGTACACTTTAGGGAGGCAACATTGTAATGTTTAGAGGCGTCTTCTCTGGAATTGAGGGCCTACGGTTGGGACTAGCTTAGCTGGGAGGCCATTGGCTCTTTGGATCACTCACTCTGGCCACTCTCTTTCACTTCCACAAATTAACAGTTCATTCCAGGGTTTGTTATGAACCAAGATGATTTATTAAAGTCTTTAGGAGGACAAAAAAAAAATCAATAAACTACAGACAGTCAATGTGTAGCCTGAACAGAATTGCATTTCACTTTCTTCTTTACTCTGGGATAAGGACTTTCCTCCTTTCTTTGCACTGGCTGTGGGCCTCTATACTGAGTTCTCCATGTCTCCCCATCTTGTTCCCTTTTACATTCTGTTGTTGGATTTGGATCAGAGATTCAGGTTGCAGGTTCTCCATCCCTGAACCCTCATCCCTCCTGGATTCTACTCCAATTGAACTACATTCTTCAGGGGCAATGTCTCCATGTGCATACCAAGACAGTAGTGAACTTTACTCCTAAGTTAGAGTATGTGGAATATGAGCTCAGTTTCTCAAATTTGCTGCTAATGCTTACCGTTGTAGTTGCATTATGGAAAGAGAGCTTACTTCTGCTCATCATAAGATGTTACATGTATAGGCAATTTTTGAAAAATGTTTTTAATCAGGCCTGTGGCACCCAAAACGATGGGAAATATTTCTGTGTCCTCCTTGTACGGCATCAGATGTAGCTGCAGGTTCTCACTGTGAGTGATACCAAGCTCTCTTTGCCTCAGCTCCTGAGATCGACCTCTGAATCCTTGTCTTCTTTCCCAGGATCAGAGGTAACCCTTTGATTTCTTACTGAAAAGGTTTCTATCTACCAGGGGCGTAGCCAGACAACAGATTTTGGGTGGACCTAGGCAAGTATTGGGTGGGCACCAAGTGTTCTCTCCCCCCCCCCCCCCCCCCAAAAAAAAAAAATTATCTCAGCTGGTGGGAAAACGCTTCTTTCCACCTTGGCAGCAGGCATGCACTGAAAACTGAGCATGCGCAGGTGTCGTGGAGAGTAGCGTTTTCGTTACCATCAGGGGAAAATCTTTAGCTGGCAGAGCTTTGGATTCCCACCAGTTACCACTAAACATGCTGTTGGGTGGGCCTGAGCCATAAATAGGTCGGCCCTGGCCCACCCAAGCCTACCTGTGGCTATGCCGCTGCTATCTACCCCTGACTTCTTATGATCATGGCTTGCAGGTGGTGTCTAGATCATCCATTTTGATACAGAAAGTGAAAGTGCCTTGGTGCTTTGTAGCTTTTACTACATGAGACGTGGGGTAAGGAATAATATATTGTAGAGGAATATATTCGAGTTATTCCCCAAGTTTTCCACGTCATCACTGTGACCCCTGACGCAGGTGCTAGTCACCGAAACACGGCCCGTGTCGGGTCTTTTTGTCAAGGCTCATTCATTAAAGAACTGTGTTCCATTTTTAAAGGCCCGTGGTGCTGTTTTTTTTGTTTGGTCTAGATCTATCTAGTCATAGCACCCAAAAGCAGGTGGTGATACAATGGCTTAGCTAGCCAATGACAAGATAACTGCCCTTATACAGTTTCAAATTCCCCTCCAGGTCAGGTCCCTTTCCTCCATTACTTCACTTGTGTGAAGATCCCTCTCCTATTTTGGAAACTATGGATGGCATAAAAAGGTCACAATACACATTTTTTTTTTGAGCCACTAGAGCTCTTTGCCATCTAACATGGTAAAATCTTGAGGGTATCTACTTTTGTATATTCTTTATAAAATTTAATTTAAAAATGTGTTGGTTGTGTTTGTGATTCTGTCCACTAAGGTGCCAATATATAAAACTGCATTACCTGTATTTATTTATTAATCAATCTCATTTCTATCCCTCCCAACACACTATCGGGACAGTTAACAAAGTAGTATAAAATACATAAAATAACCCCAATCGACATAATTATTATAATATAGTAAAATACGTAGACACATAAAGACAACATACTGAAGACAATCTGATTTATCATGCATAAAATAAGCAAATACTTATTTAAAAGAAATAGGATATATCCACTTGGACTTATTTCAGTTCCTATAAATTCTGACTCCTACATAACTAATACAACATACATGCCTGACTCATCACTCTATAAACATTCAACTTTGTTAATACCCATACAGAAGGTGTCCCACCCAATCTTGATCAAAAAAATGTACTTTTCATGTCAAAAGCACACAATCAGGCTTATTTTCGAAAGAGAAGGGCGCCCATCTTTCGACACAAATCGGGAGATGGGCATCCTTCTCCCAGGGTCGCCCAAATCGGCATAATCGAAAGCCGATTTTGGGTGTCCTCAACTGCTTTCCATCGCAGGGATGGCCAAAGTTCCCGGGGGCGTGTTGGAAGCATAACGAAGGCGGGACTGGGGCGTGCTTAACACATGGGTGTCCTCAGCCAATAATGGAAAAAAGAAGGGCGTCCCTGATGAGCACTTGGCCGACTTTACTTGATCCATTTTTTCTTGCGATCAAGCTTCAAAAAGGTCCCCGAACTGACCAGATGACCACCGGAGCGAATCGGGGATGACCTCCCCTTACTCCCCCAGTAGTCACTAACCCCCTCCCACCCTCAAAAAAAACTTTAAAAATATTTTTGCCAGCCTCTATGCCAGCCTCAAATATCATACCCAGCTCCATGACAGCAGTATGCAGGTCTCTGGAGCAGTTTTAGTGGGTGCAGTGCACTTCAGGCAGGCGGACCCAGGCCCATCTCCCCTACCTGTTATACTTGTGGTGGTAAATGTGAGCCTTCCAAAACCCACCAGAAACCCACTGTACCCACATGTAGGTGCCCCTTCACCCCTTAGGGCTATGGTAATGTTGTACAGTTGTGGGGAATGGGTTTTAGGGTTTTGGGGGGGCTCAGCACTCATGGTAAGGGAGCTATGTACCTGGGAGCAATTTCTGAAGTCCACTGCAGTGCCCCCTAGGGTGCCCAGTTGGAGTCCTGACATGTGAGAGGGACCAGTGCACTACGAATGCTGGCTCCTCCCATGACCAAATGCCTTGGATTTGGTCGTTTCTGAGACGTGCGTCCTCGGTTTCCATTATCACCGAAAAACGGGGACAACCCTCTCTAAGGACGACCATCTCTAAGGTCGACCTAAATGTTGAGATTTGGGCGTCCCCGACCGTATTATCGAAATGAAAGATGGACGCCCATCTTGTTTCGATAATACTGGTTTCCCCGCCCCTTCGTGGGGACGTCCTGCGAGGACGCCCTCAGGAAAACTTGGGCGCCCCGTTCGATTATGCCCCTCCACATGTTCTCCAAGTGCTTCTGCAGAAACAGGGAAGTAGCGTGATCAACAGGACACTTCTAAACAAAGCCAAGGAGATGAAGAATGGAAAAAGTATTCTTTAATTTTTTTTTTGTTGTTACATTTGTACCCCGCACTTTTCCCACTCATGGCAGGCTCAATGCAGCAGGCAATGGAGGGTTAAGTGACTTGCCCAGAGTCACAAGGAGCTGCCTGTGCCGGGAATTGAACTCAGTTCCTCAGTTCCTCAGGACCAAAGTAGATAAGACTCAAGTGCTTCTTACATACAACCAAATGTCAAATACAATTTATTTATTTACTAGTAAAAAAGGCCCGTTTCTGACACAAATGAAACCGGCGCTAGCAAGGTTTTCCTCGGAGTGTGTATGTTTGGGAGAGTGTATGTGAGAGTGACTGTTTGAGAGTCAGAGTGAAAGTGTGAGCCCTGCCCTCCCAATCCATGGCCATCCATGTTGCTCTGTCACCTGGCCCCTCCATTCATCCCTATCCAGCATTTCCCCTCTCTGCCTGAGGCCTGCCCTGCAATCCATATCCATCCATGCCCATCTGTCCCCTCCATTCATCCCTATCCAGCAATTCCCCTCTCCCTGAGTCCTGCCCTTCTAATCCATGGCCATCCATGCTCCTCTGTCACCTGGCCCCTCCATTCATCCCTATCCAGCAATTCCCCTCTCTGCCTGAGGCCTGCCCTGCAATCCATATCCATCCATGCCCATCTGTCCCCTCCATTCATCCCTATCCAGCAATTCCCCTCTCCCTGAGTCCTGCCCTTCCAATCCATGCCCATCCATGCTCCTCTGTCACCTGTTCCCTCTATTCATCCCTATCCAGCAATTCCCCTCTCCCTGAGTCCTGCCCTCCCACTGCTCTTCCAATCCATGTCCATCCATGCTCCTCTGTCACCTGGCCCCTCCATTCATCCCTATCCAGCAATTGCCCTCTCTCCCTGAGGCCTGCCCTGCAATCCATATCCATCCATGCCCATCTGTCCCCTCTATTCATCCCTATCCAGCAATTTCCCTCTCTCCCTGAGTCCTGCCCTCCCAATCCATGCCCATCCATGCTCCTCTGTCCCCTGCCCCCTCCATTCATCCATTTCCAGCAATTCCCCTCTCTCCCTGAGCCCTGCCCTCCCAATCCATGGCCATCCATGCTCCTCTGTCCCCTGCCGCCTCCATTCATCCTTTTCCAGCAAGTCCCCTCTCTCCCTTCCATGCTCCTCTCTCTCCCATGTCCCAGCCTGGCCCGCCCTCTTCTCCCCCCCCCCTTCGCATCCATGCCCCCCCCCCCCCTTCGCATCCATGCATCCCTTTGTTTTTTTTTTCTTCTTTTTAAATTTACCTCCGTGGCGGTTCCGGCAGCGAAGCGTCAGGGAAGGAGGCGGCGCTCCCGACATCTAGCTTTTCCTTCGCTGTGTTCCGCCTTCGGCGGAACACAGCGAAGGGAAGGCTAGACGTCGGGAGCGCCGCCTCCTTCCCTGACGCTTCGCTTCCGGATTTGTTTGGTTTGATGCGAGGGCGGGGCAGAGACGGCTGGCTGGCTTGAAGGCTTCACACCACGAATCCACGAACCCTTCAGCCTGGGAGTGACGTCAGATGGCTTCATAAAACGTTGTCCTCAGAACGTTGAGGGTGCGTTTTATTATATTAGATTTGTTGCATTTGTATCCCACATTTTCCCACCAATTACAGGCTCAATGTGGCTTATATAATACCGTGATGGTGTTCACCAATTCCGGTATGAGAAATACAGAGTGGTAATTGCATTAAGGATCATAAGTTGCCAAGTCTGACATCACTTCCGCGAGGGCGGGACACAGGAAGGGAAGGAGGCCCGAAGGGAGGCGATCTGCTGCTGCCTGTAGCACTTTCACACAGAGGTGAGAGGCGCTGTGATTTCAATGCAAGGGGCCCAGCTCAGTGACGGAGGGAGGGGGGCGGGTGGAGGGGGGAGTGGTGACTTCGGGGGGGAGGCGCGGCAGGGCCCTGGGGGCGGCCTTGCCCCGGGCCCGACCCAGTCTCTTGGCGGCCTTGGGCAGCAGTGGTGATCCTGGGGGAGGAGAAGCGGCCTTGCCCCGGGCCCAGCTCAGTCTCTCGGTGGCCCTTCCCACATACATCTGCCATTTGGATGCCCAGTCTCCCAGTCTCCCAGTCTCATAAGGTCCTTTGCAGCAGCAGTCGGCAGAGAATATAGATTGTTCTGCCCCCATGTTGTGTTTGCATCTGTTGTCTAGTAGTATAATCGAACTATTAGTTGCCTTGCTTCCTAATTAATTTGGAGTTTCACTATGACTCCTGCTCCTGCTGATGCATGCTTTTTGCTTATTGGCTCAGGGCTGTGCCATCTTTCAGCTCCCCCCTCCCATTGTGAGCAAGGAGAAGAAAAGCACCATTTGGCACCTTAGCCCTGCAAGCAGCTCCTCTTCCTGGCTCTCTCTCTCTAACACCCCCTTGACCCTGCATTGCCTTTTAACCATACATCCCATACCATCCTGTAGTGTACCTCATACCACAGAACAAATTCATCAATATTTTCTACAGCTTAATAATTATGTTCAGCCCTTGTTGGACTCAGCGATTGAACTGAAGAACCAGAGAGATTCTCCTGCTTGTGGTAGCACCCCTGGTTCATCTCCATCTTTATTGTAAGTGCTTAGTTCATGTGTTTATATTGAAGAGCAGTTGGAACTAAGGTGTCCTTTTACTAAGCCACAGTAAAAAGTGGCCTGCAGTAGTGTAGGCGCATGTATTGGGCAGGCGCAGGCCGGACCAGTTTTTACCGCATCTAAAAAAAAATGGGTTTTTAAAAATGGGACGGGAAAAGGGCTTGCAGTAAAAATGAAACCAGCGCGCGCCCAAAACCAGCCTGAGCCCTTAATGCCACCCATTGATCTAGTGGTAAAGGATCATGCGCTGCACGCACGGTGACCGGGTGGCGCGTGCCAAATGCCAATTACTGCCAAAACTGGCAAGCATAGGAGGAAATAAATAAATAAGTCATCCACACATTATAGGCGCGCGTCAAATCTGAACTTACCGCCAGGAGGGCGTGCTGGCCTGGCAGTAGTCTCATTTTGGCCCATGCTGCATTGCCATAGAACCTACTGTGGCTTAGCAAAAGGGCCCCTAAGAGTTTTTGTCTCTTCCTGGCGAACGTTGGGATGTTGGTTTTTTCTCTCTCTGCCAATCATTGTGCTGGGCATCTTTGACGAGCCATAAGACAAATTTTTAATGGCACTGAACATATGTATGTGTTTATTTATTTATTTATTTATTTATTTATTTATTTTATTTTAACACATTTATACCCCACATTTTCCCACTAGTAGTAGGCTCAATGTGGCTTACACAAGACCGTAGGGCAAACTACAGTTCAGTAAAATACAATTAAACAGTGTAATAGTAAAACAGTAAACGTATAGGTAACGTGTAGAAAAACAGAGATAATAAGAGTGAGTAAAAAATGATAAGGTCCATGGATTTTGCTATAACAAAGAAGAGGTAAATTAGGTTGAGTCAAGAAGGTAGGCCTTCTTGAACAGGGTGGTCTTCAGTAATTTCCTGAAATTTAGATGGTTCTGAGTTGATTTTAATATTTTAGGTAGTGCATTCCATAGCTGTGTTCCTATTGAAGGAGAAGCTGGATGCGTAGGTAGACTTGTATTTGAGGCCTTTGCAGTCTGGATAATGTAAATTTAGGAAGGATCGGGAATGACTGGAACTGTTTCTGGCTGGTAAGTCAATTAGATTTAGCATGTATCCAGGAACTTCTCCATAAATAATCCTGTGAATCAAGGTGCAGACCTTAAAGGCAATACGTTCCTTAATGAGGAGCCAATGTATTTTTTCACGAAGGGATACGGCAGATTCAAATTTTGATTTACCAAAAATCAGTCTCGCTGCTGTGTTCTGGGCGGTCTGAAGTCTCTTGATTATCTGATCTCTCCAACCTGCATAGATTCCGTTGCAGTAATCTAAATGACTCAAATCATTGATTGTATTAATTTGCGGAAAACATCTCTGTTTAAATACAGCAACTGGTATTTTTAAATAAAGATGCTCACTGACGCCCCAATATTTTAATCATAGACTAAGAACCTATTTTACTAAAGCGTAGCGTGCGTTAATGGAATTAGTACACGCTAAACTTTAGTAAAAGAGGCCCATAACCATTTTGCTCTGTACACTCAACTGTCGTGCATAGACCTCTAAGCAATATTAGTCCCATATTGTGGGAATGTATCCATAATTTATATATTTTTTTCAAATAATAATAGTTCACTTCCTCTGTCAGTTCACTCGAAACTACAGAAAAAAGATAAACAAAAATGAAAACAAAAAAAATATAAGCTGAAACCGTTTTTACTGGACTAATGAAAACGCTATTTAACTAGGATATGACAGCTTGTTTACAGTACATATGCTAAAATGGTCTGTTTGAATTTTAAAACGTGTACATTTGACAGAAAACCAGCCGCAATAAATATGCAGTCTGATCAACTGTATGAGTAACGCTCTCGGTAATAAAAGCCTCATACGTTATTCATAATCCTGATGTAAGACACTTGAAAAATTACAGTTCAGTAGTTCAACCTAAAATATACTCTAGTAAGGTTCAAATTCCATGTGTAATGCTATTATTTTTTTTGATTGGTGTGAATTTTAAAAAGCACTTTGGATTTCAGCATATTTAGCAATAATTTATTAGAATCAAACCATATGTGTAGTCTTGTAATCCTCTGTTGTGCCTCTGTGATGTCTTCATCAGATTTATTACTGTGAGATACAGTACAGTCATATCAGCATAAAAATGGAAGATACTAGTCTTTGTGACTGATGTAATTCATTAACAAAAACATCAAAGCAATAATGGAGCTCTTCTGAGTATTTCTGAGTGAGCGAGAGCTCTGCCGTACAGATTTACTAATTGTGTTGAATCTTTTTTTTATGTTGAAATATCTTTATTGTCAAATGCAACAAGAACATTGAACATGGCTTGGTAACATGTGCAGAAACATCCAACAAAGATTTAGCCATGCGCAAAACAATAATGTCAAAAAACACTTTCGTAGCATTACTCATCCCTCCAAAAGTCCCCCCTCCCTATAACTTCCTCCCCCAAGTCAATCCCTTTTCCAAATTCTAGCCAATATACAAGAACTAAAAGGATGTGCACGGCATATGACTCTGTCCCTCAACAGCACCCAAAAAGAATGTATATATCCAGTGTATTCAAAAAGGTGGAACGAACCCGAGTGGTCAGGGTATTCAAGCATGCAGTCCAAACTTTGAAAAAACGCTTCTTGGCTGGGCGTCCTTGAACATTCAAGTTAATATATATTAGCAATTCATCTCTGATCACTATCCTGCTTATTTTCGAAGGAGATCGCCGGCCATCTTCTGACACAAATCAGGAGATGGCCGGCCATCTTCTGAACCCAGCCAAATCAGTATAATCAAAAGCCGATTTTGGCCGGCTCCAACTGCTTTCCGTCGCAGAGCCGGCAAAAGTTAAAGGGTGTGTTTCCGCAGGGTATGGGAAGGCGGGACGGGGGCATGCTTATGAGATAGCCGGCTTCGGCTGATAATGGAAAAAAGAAGGCCGGCTCTGACGAGCACTTCGCCGGCTTCACTCGGTCCATTTATTTTTAGGACCGAGCCTCAAAAAAGTGCCCCAACTGAGCAGATGACCACCGGAGGGAATCGGAGATGATCTCCCCTTACTCCCCCAGTGGTCACCAACCCCCTCCCACCCAAAAAAAAATCATTTTTTTGCCAGCCTCTATGCCAGCCTCAAATGTCATACCCAGCTCCATGACAGCAGTATGCAGGTCCCTGAAGCTGTTTTTAGTGGGTGCAGTGCACTTCAGGCAGGTGGACCCAGGCCCATCCCCCCATACCTGTTACACTTTTGGTGGTAACTGGGAGCCCTCCAACCCCCCCCCCCCAAACCACTGTACCCACATGTAGGTGCCCCCCCTTCACCCCTTAGGGCTATGGTAGTGTTGTACAGTTGTGGGGAGTGGGTTTTGGGGGGGGATTTGGGGGGCTCAGCACAGAAGGTAAGGGAGGTATGCACCTGGGAGCAATTTTTGAAGTCCACTGCAGTGCCCCCTAGGGTGCCCGGTTGGTGTCCTGGCATTTGAGGGGGACTAGTGCACTACAAATGCTGGCTCCTCCCACAACCAAATGCCTTGGATTTGGCCGGGTTTGAGATGGCCGGCATCGGTTTCCATTATCGGTGAAAACCAATGCCGGCCATCTCAAACCCGGCCATCTCTGACATTTGGCCGGCCCCAACCGTATTATCGAAATGAAGGATGGCCAGCCATCTTTTTCGATAATACGGTTCGGGACCGCTGTTTGCGGCGCCGGCCATATAGATGGCCGGTGCCATTCGATTATGCCCCTCCACATGTGTCCGTATACAATGGCTCAGGTGGTAATTGCCCTGTACTGTCTCAGTTTAATTGAATTTTTCAATTTGATTATTCTCTGTAAATTCAACAAAGTGCAGTACATTATAAAATAACCATAATATGTAAAATATGTAGGACCTGATATTTTAAAAGCAGTTACACTTCCGGGGCTAGATTCAGTAAATGGTACTAGAAAATTGGCGCTGAATGCTATTCTGTAATGGATACTCAAGGAGGAACAGACATTATAGAACAGCACTGAGTGCTAATGGGTCCTTTTACTACGGTGTGCCGAAAAGTAGGTGTTTGTGCACTGGTGTAGACACGCATATTGGATGCAAGCAGGTCCATTTTTCAGTGCACCTGCAAAAAAGGCCTTTTCAGGTGGGGGGGCCGAAAATGGACGTACGGCAGAATAAAAATTGACGCGCGTCCATTTTGGGCCTGAGACCTTACTGCCACCCGTTGACCTAGCGGTAAAGTCTCAAGGGTTAACTGGGTGGTGATGGTCTACATGCGTACAATGCTGATTATTGCTCGGTTAGCGCTGGGCGCCAGCAATTTTCTGGCGTGCCTAGTGGATGCGCGTAAAAAATGAAATTACCGCCCAGGCCTCGCGGTAGCCGGGCGATAGTTCAAAATTGACGGGCATAGGATGTGCACACGTGCCTATGCAGCTTAGTAAAGCCCCCCCCCCCCCAGTTATTAAATCAGATCTGATCATGTTATGACCACTGTTGTCAAGTGGCCCTAGAACTGTTACCTCTAGAATTGCTTCCCCTCTTGTTGGTTCCTTGACCAACTACTCCATGAAGCAGTCCTTGATTTTACCTAGGAGCTTCACCTCCCTAGCATGCCCTGACGTTACATTTATCCAGCAATACGGAGAAAATTTTTCTTCACCCAACGCATAATAAAACTCTGGAATTCGTTGCCGGAGAACGTGGTGAAGGCGGTTAGCTTAGCAGAGTTTAAAAAGGTGTTAGACGGTTTCCTAAAGAACAAGTCCATAAACCACTACTAAATGGACTTGGGAAAAATCCACAATTCTAGGAATAACATGTATAGAATGTTTGTACATTTGGGAAGCTTGCCAGGTGCCCTTGGCCTGGATTGGCCGCTGTCGTGGACAGGATGCTGGGCTCGATGGACCCTTGGTCTTTTCCTAGTGTGGCATTACTTATGTACTGATGTAATGGAAATCACCCATTATTATTGTGTTCCCCAGTTTGTTAGCTTCTCTTAGCTTCTGCTAACATTTCAGCATCTGTCTGTTCGTTCTGGCCAGGCAGATGGTAGTACATTCCTATCTAGTGGCGTTCCTAGGGGGCTGACACCCGGGGCGGATCGCCGATGCGCCCCCCCCCCCCCGGATGCAGCATGACCCCCCCCCCCCCGGCAAAAGGACACCCCCCGCAAAAGAACCCCCCACCCGGGTGCACGTCGCTGGGGGGGAGCCGCGCGCGCCTGTCCGTCGTTCGTTCCATGCTCCCTCTGCCCCAGAACAGGAACCTGTTCCGGGGCAGAGGGAGCATGGAACGAACGAGGGACAGGCGCGCGCGGCACCCCCCCCCCCCCCCAAGCGACATGCACTGGGGCGGACCGCCCCCTCCCCCTAGGAACGCCACTGTTCCTATCACTAGTCTTTTCTTTTTTGCACATAGAATTTCTATCCATAAGGATTCCAAGGTGTATTTTATGTCCTACAGAATTTGTAGTCTATTTGATTCAAGACACTTCAAACAATGTTTTCTATTCCTATTAACAATTTGCTCAGCTGTTGACAGTGATAATTTGCAATCAATCAAGTCTGTCTGCTCTTTGTTTAAAGGCACATTCTCTACTATGGCCTTTCTTGCAACCTCACTATCGGGATGCTCTATCTTCTGATATAATAACTGTAAATGATAATGATAAACCGGTCTTTTATCCCGCTAATACTTTACAGTTCAAAGCGGGTTATATTATAGTAAGAAGCCAGTTTCAATTTACTGTGGAAAGAAGACACTATGCAGCAACATTAACAGTTTGAATGAGATACAAACATCTGAGACAAAAAAAAAATTCATTTTTTTCCTAAAAACAAGATATGATTGTGAAGAATAGAAATTGACAGCAATCTACTACTACTACTACTACTACTATTTAACATTTCTAAAGCACTACTAGGGTTGCGCAGCGCTGTACAATATAACATAGAAGGACAGTCCCTGCTCAAGGAGCTTACAATCTAAAGGACAAATGTACAGTCAGTCAATTAGGGGCAGTCTAGATTACCTGAATAGGTATAAAGGTTAGGTGCCGAAAAGCAACATTGAAGAGGTGGTCTTTGAGCAAGGATTTGAAGATGGGCAGGGAGGGGGCTTGGCGTAAGGGCTCAGGAAGTTTATTCCAAGCATAGGGTGAGGCGAGGCGGAATGGGCGGAGCCTGAAGTTGGCGGTGGTGGAAAAGAGTACTGAGAGGAGGGATTTGTCCTGTGAGCGGAGGTTACGGGTGGGAACGTAAGGGGAGATGAGGAAATGAAGAATGGAAAATGACAGCAATCTCATTCCAAAACATTGCTGCTTGGAAACCCAAACTTAGTTGAAATAAACCTAATCTTCTTTTACCTTTAACCAAAGGAAAGGTATCTTTTAAAGATACCTTGTTCCAACCAAGCTCTTCTGTGCGACTGTGGGCTTTCCCCCAGTTTCTACTTTAAAAGCTCCTTTTCAAATATTAATGCCAGCAGCCTGGTTCCACCCTGGTTAACTACACCTCAAATATTGTGTGCAATTTTGGTCACCGCATCTTAACAAAGATATAGCAGAATTAGAAAAGGTTACAGAGAAGTGTAACAGAAATGACAAAAGGGATGGGATGACTTCCCTATCAGGAAAGGCAGTGGCGATCCTACGTCAAGTGCCACCCAGGGCGGATTGCCACTGCGTACCCCCCCACCCCGGGTGCAGTGGCGTCCGTCCCCCCAGGGTGCAGCACGACCCTCCCCTTGCGCAATGACACCCCCCTCCCCGGCGCATCAAGCCCCTCCCCCCCCCCGGGTGCATGCTTGGCTGCTGGAGGGTGCAGAGAGCAGCCGCGTGCCTGTCGGCTCCACTGGCTCCCTGCTCCCTCTGCCCCGGAACAGGAAGTAACCTGTTCCAGGGCAGAAGGAGCAGGGAACCAGCGGAGCCTACAGGCGAACGGCTGCTCTCTGCACCCTCCAGCAGTGTGCACCCGGGGCGGAATGCCCCCACCGCCCCGCCCTTGCTACGCCACTGAGGAAAGGCTAAAGAAGCTAGTGTTCTTTAGCATGGAGAAGAGATGGCTGAGGGGAGATATGGTAGAGGTCTATAAAATACTGAGTTGAGTGGAATGGGCAGACGTGAATTGCTCATTTACGTCCCTGTTTACTAAAGCACGCTTGCATTTTTAGTGCATGCTAAAATGTTATTGCACATATTCCTATGGGTGTCTGTAGCTTTAGCACAGACTAATTTTTAGCATGCGCTAAAAACGCTAGCGTGCCTACAGCACAGCTTAGTAAACAGGGCCCTAATTCTTTCCAAAAATACAAGGACTAGGAAGCACACAATGAAGCTATTATATTTCTTCACTCAATGTGTAATTAAACTCTGAAATTCATTGCCAGAGAATGTAGTAAAATCAGTTAGCTTAGCAGGGTTTTAAAACAGGTTTGAACAAATTCCTACAAGAAAAATTCCATAAACCATTATTAAAATGGACTTTGGAAGATCCACTGCTTTTTCCTGGGATAAGTAGCATAAAATCTGTTTGTGCTCTTTTGGGATGTTGCCAGGTATTTGCAACCTGGATTGGCCACTGTTGGAAACAGGGTACTGGCCTTGATGGATCTTTGGTCTCACCCAGTATAGCAATGCTTGTGTTCTTATATTTGCATATTTTGTTTTTCAGAAGGGAGGCTCGGTAATGAGGGATACCTGATTGATTGTATAAGGAGGATGACTCAGGAATAGTTTAAGGAAATCTCTCTATATAAAAGGCAACACTAACGTTCTATGAAGCCTCCAGCCGGAAGTGTGAAGGGGGCGAGATATCCGGTTTCCCTATGAGTGTCTGCCCCGCCCTCTCTGTAACACAGTCAGTGAAGGAAAACAGCAGAGCACGAAATCAAATCGCTGGCTCTGTAACAGTGAAGGACTCAGAGGGGGGAGGGGAGAGAGGCCAGAGGGCAGGGACACACACACTCCCACATGCACACAGAAGAAAACATTGCTAGCCCCCCGTTTCATTTGCATCAGAAACGGGGCTTTTTTACTAGTATTTTATAATAGAAAGATTGGTGAATGTATGTAACAACTTTCGGAAATCACTGAAGACTTATCTCTTCAAAAGAACATACCACAATGACCCATCACCTGAACTTTAGTGCATTACAACTTTAACTGTCATTTTATTATTGATCCCGTTATAACTAATGCCTTATCTCATTTGTTACATATATTCTTCTGTAATTATTAATTTATCTTTACTCTGCTATGGCAATAACCAGGGCGGAATATTGTAAGCCACATTGAGCCTGCAAATAGGTGGGAAAATGTGGGGTACGAATGCAACAAATAAATAAATAAATAACAGCCTTCCAGCTGAGATGGTAGAGAAAAGGACTGTATTTTTAATTCAAGAAAGTATGAAATAAACACAGTGGATCTCTGAGGGGAGAAAGAGATTGTAGAACTGGGTGAGCTGGTTTGGATAGGCAGACTGGATATAGTCTTTTTCTGCTATCGTATTCTATCCTTCATTTATTCAACCAGCAGTGGTGGGTGTTTTCCAAAATGTTACTCACCATCAGCTAAACAAGACCCAAATGTTCAATGCCGGACACTTTCAGGAATCGAAGCTGAATGTTCAGGCCTGTGGCGATATATGTAAGTTATGAAAGTACAGCTGATATTCAGGGGGCTCTTTTACTAAAGGTTAGCACAGGTTATCTGCAGCAGGGCCTATAGGAATAAAATGGGCCCTGCTGCAGATAACTCAAGCTAATTTTTAGTAAAAGAGCCCAGTGGAGGGGCATAATCGAAAGGGATGCCCAAGTTTTGCTGAGGACGTCCTCGCAAAACGTCCCGGCGGAGGGGCAGGGAAACCCGTATTATCGAAAGAAGATGGATGTCCATCTTTCATTTCGATAATTCGGTTGAGGACGCCCAAATCTTGAAATTTAGATCGTCCTTAGAGATGGTCGTCCCTAGACTTGGTCGTTTCTGATTTTCGGCGATAATGAAAACCAAGGACGCCCATCTCAGAAACGACCAAATTTAAGCCCTTTGGTCGTGGGAGGAGCCAGCATTCGTAGTGCACTGGTCCCCCTGACATGCCAGGACACCAACCGGGTTCCTCAAGGAACCATGGCCCATGCTTCTCAGCAAGGTACTCAATATACAGTGCTCACCAGTTACATTCTCAGAGTAATACACTTTTCTGTCTGTTGAATGTTGAGTTTATCAAAATGTAAAAACTAATTAACTTCTTTGATTTATCTCAGATGAGGTGATGTTTTCAAGCAAAGGCTTTGATGAGAATTGACCTTTCCAACTACAAGCCTTCTATTTAACTTACAAAGGAAACAAACCAGTCTGAATTTTATTTACCCAGTTACTCTAATAAAGGTCAGACCTTTTCAGAAACAATGCTAAATGTGACATTTAGCCTTTTATAGCTTGGAAAGAACAACCAAAATTCTAAGAATTTAGATTCCAAGAGTGTTTACTTGACACTGAAACTAACCTAATAAAGTAACAAATTCATTTAGTAATTAGTTTTTCTTTTTTTTTAAATCATTTATCAATGATATGTGTACTAACAATGCCTTTCTACAAATATTTCAGACGATAAAAATGAGTGACATTTATTTTAAAATCCCAACATAATAAAAACTTTTAGGGTCAATATTCAGCCCATGGTGGTAAGTCTCTGATAAGCCCGGCTGCGGCCTGGACTAACCCTGGTTATTCAATGCCAGAGGCATGTGCATTGAATATCTAGGTGTGATCACCAACCCCAACCCAAAGGTTAACTGGGCATCAGCCGATATTAAGCAGTGACGTAGCCACAGGTGGGCCTGGGTGTGCCAGGGCCCACCTACTTTGGCCTCAGGCCCACCCAAAATTGTGACAATCTTGCTCTAGCTGGTGGGGATTTTCTCTCCTTGGGCAGCCAGCGCTCTTCCAAACGTCAGCCAGCAGCACTTGCCTTGAGCTGACGCCGAGACTGCCCCTTCTGCACATGCTCAGTTTTTGTACATGCAAAAGCAATGAGCATGCACAGTCTGCCGGCAACAGCATCATTTTGAGGCAAGTGCTGCTGGCTGCTGTTTGGAAGAGTGCTGGCTGCTTGAGCAGGAGGAAATCTTCAGCTGGCAGGGTTTGAGGATCCCCGCAAGCTAAAGAATTTAATATTTGGGGTTTGTGGGCAGGGAGGGGTGGAGAGAGGAGCAAACCGGAGGGGTCCCGGGGGAGGAACAAATTCCATGCCCGCCCACCTTGGGTTCAGGCCCACCCAAAATTGGCCATCTGGCTACGCCCCTGATATTAAGTCCAGTTCCCGATTAAATTGCTGCATAAAATTAGAACAGCTGTTTTGCTGTCCTAACTTTATGTGATTACATTTCAGGTTAATGACTGAAAATCACTACCAACCAGCTAGGTTGCTGCTCCTGTTCCCAGCCTGCCCCTAACCTAGCCATTTAAGGGCTAGCAGGTTAGCAGTGAAATTTAGTGGCACTAACTGACTAAATCTCGCTGAATTTTGGGTGATGGCTCACTCAGTGGAGCGAGTTTAACCGAGTAAGAACCTTTCCCTTCCTTTTGAATATCAACCCCTTAGTATTTTAGGGGGTCTTTTACTAAAGCTTAGCTTGAGTTATCTGCAGCAGGGCCCATAGGAAAAACATGGGACCTGCTGAAGATGACTTGAGCTAAGCTTTAGTAAAAGACCCCCTTAATTATTTTTCTAAATCAATAAAAAAACAGATCATGACCTCTAGTTCCTCTGCTGTCCCATCTCTGAATTACCCTCATAGGGGAAGAGTCTATATATGGCACCTAAAAAAACTGGCGCTGACTTCAGTGCTGATTAAGTGCCTGCTATAATCAGGTGCCGATTATAGAATATACGTAGCTGATATTTCAGCGCCTAAATCTGGTGTATCCATTTACACCAAAGTAAACATGGCGTAAATCCCGGCACATAGATTTAGGCGCAATGGTCTATATTCTATAAATAGGCGTGGGAATTTCAGAATGCTCACAAAAAGCCCATTTCCACGCCCACAATCACGCCCCTTTATGCCTGCATACGTTAAAAGTTCGGCGCCCATCGTTAAAGAATATTCTTAGCAAGTTGTTCACCTAAATTCTAATTGGTGCCAATTAGTGTTCATTATTGCTTGTAAAGTGCTGTTATCAGTGCTCATTAGCTTGTTAAGCTTTGTTATAGAATCTGTGCCAATTTCAGCGTGGATCTTTAGGCATACTATATAGAATCCGAGGGATAGTGCCTGGGTGGAGTAATGGCAGAATGTGGGCAGAAGCAGACTTAAGTGCACCATCCAGACTATATATAAAGGTTGAATATCAGAGCTATCTCCCTGAGTTATTAAGGTCACCAAAAAATTGTGTGTGCAAACTTAGGCACATTTCCGACTTGCACACGCAATTTAATAGAAAAATGAGCCAATTAGTGCCAATAATTGGCTTTTTAACAAATAATTATTGGCACTAATTAGATTTAATTGGGACCAACATACATGTAAAGTTAGGTGCAGGATCCGTGCCTAAAATTTACATGTGGTCCAAAAAAGAGGGTGCAGAAATGGGAGGGTCATGGGCATTTCGGGGCAGAACAGGGGTATGGCGTCAAGATATGTGCATAATTACAGAGTAATGGTGCTCGGAGCATGGGTATTTGCACATCGTTTTCCATTTTCAGATGAAAGGGACATGTAAAAGATTATTTAAAACTTAGCCAAAAATACCTGAAATTCACATGTTCAGCTTCCCTACTAATCTACTGTTATTCATATCTAACTCCTTGAAAAACAAAATTTTACAAGCAATTCAAATGAAAAATGTAACTGTTTTATTTGTTCACCTGGGAGCTAATTACAGCTCCTTTTCACTTTTTTCCACTTCCAGCTCAATTCTAGCCTGACCTAATTGCTACACAGGATTGCACCCCTTCCCCCACCCAATTCTCCCTCCTCTGCCTCCCAAGTCTCTCAGCTAATTTTTTTTAGCTAAGAGACATCATCCCTGGAGAGTTCTGGAGCATGATATAGATTCAGTCTTGAGTCAGTTGGTAGGCGCCATTTTTGAATGATGGCTGGAACTCGTCCCTTCTCTGGGTCAATCAGTACTGTACATCTGCAGCAACCCCAGTCCCTAAGGCAGTAGTTCCCAATCCTGGTCCTGGAGACACCCCAGCCAGTAAGGTTTTCAGGTTATCCACAATGAATATTCATGAGAGAGATCTGCATGCACTGCCTTCACTGCATGCAAATCTCTCTCATAAATATTCATTGTGGATAGCCTGAAAACCTGACTGACTGTATGGGGTGCCTCCAAGACCAGGTTTGGGAACCGCTGCCCTAAGGCCCTAAATCTTTTATGAAAGGGTTCTACTCTAAGGGACCCTTTCACTAAGGCATGTAGGTGCATCCAACGGACTCCAAATTGGAACTACTGCCCGGCTATCATGTTCCCTCGGCAGTAATTCCATTTTGTGTGTCCAAAAGACACAGTAGAAAGTATTTTCTACAGTATGGCGCTTACCCGGTGGTAATCGGCAGTTTACACGCGCTGGCCGCTTACCGCCCGGTTAGCATGTAAGACCTTACTGCTTAGTCAATGACTGGCGGTAAGGTCTCAGGCCGAAAATGGACATGCGCTGGTTTTAATTTTGCCACACATCCATTTTTTTGCCACAAAAACATGTCTTTTTTTTCATGTGCTGAAAAAATGACCTGCGCGCATACAAAACATGTGCCTACACCAGGCCACTTTTCAGTGCGCCTTAGTAAAAGGGCCCCTAAGAGCTTCTGGAAGAGCATTCCAGAGAGTTGGTGCAATAAAAAAAGAAAACGCTAGAATATGTACTAGCATATTAAGCTTCTGACGCTGGTGGAAGCGTGAGTTTATGTTCAAACAAAAAGTGTAGTAATCTTATCGGCTTACGTATAGCAGTGTTTCCCAAGTCGGTCCTGGCGTACCCCCTTGTCAGTCAGGATATCCAAAATGAATATTCATGAGACAGATATGCATGCAGTGGACTAATTGATTTAGAGTAATCAATGAGGATAAGTACGAAGAGGTGTAGTTATGAATTGCCTTATGTGCAAGGTCAAGAATTTTAAACTGTATTCTATATTGAATGGGGAGTCAGTGCTACTTCATGGGTAATGGTTTCAAATTAAATTGGCATGCATAGCACAGGAGATGGATAGCTGTGTTAAGTGTTTGTAATTGTTTCAGAGTACACATTTTTATTCCTGTAAAGATAGAATTACAGTAATCAAGTCTCAAAACTAATAATGGGTGAAGAGAAGATTCATCAAAGTAGTCTCTTACTGTACAAAGTTGATTCAAATTTTTAAAAACTCTTTCTTTACTCCCGACAAGATAGGTGTGGAGAATGATAGTTGATAATCCAATATTACTTCAAGGTATCTGAAGGAGTGAATGACAAGAACATGTTTTCCAAACAAGGATGGAACCAGAGATGGTCATTCAGAGTAGCCAGCGAGCTTATTTCTAGATAAAGTACCTTTTTCCAAGCTACACGTGTGTGTTATATTATTGTGCTACAAAACTCACTGCTCCTAAGAAGCGGACCCGGAACCAAAGAAGGGAACCCAGAACCAGATGAAATCCAATGCTAACATCTGACCTCTGGGGACCATAAATGACATTAGTGTTACCACCCCTCTCGGCTGGACTGTAGTGATGTGCTCCCAGATACCTTTTGTTGTAGTCATGGCGAATATCCAGGGAACACACACTCACAGCCGAGGGAGTAGAACAAATAAACTAACCTCATCCTTTACTCTCAAAGAATAAAGGAGGAAAAGAAGCTAAAATTTAGGATTTGTCCCTGATATGAAAGAACCGCACCTTCAGATTTGCAAGATAGCTTTTTCTTTATTGAATACAAATGCAAGCACATTTTCATTCAAATAAACTCAAATTCACAATTAGTGTGTGGCTTAATAGAACTGCAATAACATATTCAACATTCAAATTTAGTGAAGGGAAGTCTTGCCTCACCAATCTAATGCATTTTTTTGAGGGGGTAAGCAAACGTGGACAATGGGGAGCCGGTTGATATTGTATATCTGGATTTTCAGAAGGCGTTTGACAAAGTGCCGCACGAAAGACTCCTGAAGAAATTGCAGAGTCATGGAATCGGAGGTAGGGTATTATTATGGATTAAGAACTGGTTGAAAGATAGGAAGCAGAGAGTAGGATTGCGTGGCCAGTATTCTCAGTGGAGGAGGGTAGTTAGTGGGGTCCCGCAGGGGTCTGTGCTGGGTCCGTTGCTTTTTAATGTATTTATAAATGACCTAGAGATGGGAATAACTAGTGAGGTAATTAAATTCGCCGATGACACAAAATTATTCAGGGTCGTCAAGTCGCAGGAGGAATGTGAACGATTACAGGAGGACCTTGCGAGACTGGGAGAATGGGCGTGCAAGTGGCAGATGAAGTTCAATGTTGACAAGTGCAAAGTGATGCATGTGGGTAAGAGGAACCCGAATTATAGCTACGTCTTGCAAGGTTCCGCGTTAGGAGTTACGGATCAAGAAAGGGATCTGGGTGTCGTCGTCGATGATACGCTGAAACCTTCTGCTCAGTGTGCTGCTGCGGCTAGGAAAGCGAATAGAATGTTGGGTGTTATTAGGAAGGGTATGGAGTCCAGGTGTGCGGATGTTATGCCGTTGTATCGCTCCATGGTGCGACCGCACCTGGAGTATTGTGTTCAGTACTGGTCTCCGTATCTCAAAAAAGATATAGTAGAATTGGAAAAGGTACAGCGAAGGGCGACGAAAATGATAGTGGGGATGGGACGACTTTCCTATGAAGAGAGGCTGAGAAGGCTAGGGCTTTTCAGCTTGGAGAAGAGACGGCTGAGGGGAGATATGATAGAAGTGTATAAAATAATGAGTGGAATGGATCGGGTGGATGTGAAGCGACTGTTCACGCTATCCAAAAATACTAGGACTAGAGGGCATGAGTTGAAGCTACAGTGTGGTAAATTTAAAACGAATCGGAGAAAATTTTTCTTCACCCAACGTGTAATTAGACTCTGGAATTCGTTGCCGGAGAACGTGGTACGGGCGGTTAGCTTGACGGAGTTTAAAAAGGGGTTAGATAGATTCCTAAAGGACAAGTCCATAGACCGCTATTAAATGGACTTGGAAAAATTCCGCATTTTTAGGTATAACCTGTCTGGAATGTTTTTACGTTTGGGGAGCGTGCCAGGTGCCCTTGACCTGGATTGGCCACTGTCGGTGACAGGATGCTGGGCTAGATGGACCTTTGGTCTTTCCCAGTATGGCACTACTTACAGTATGTACTTATGTACCCTTAACTTTTTCTGTTTCTTTCAACAAAATCACCTAAAAAGGCAGAAAAGAACCTTTTCAGATAAGTATTTAAATTGTCTTTTTATCAAAATCAGATATTTGTTTTAATACTCTTTCCTTGATATTGATGTCAGAATTTGACTCTTTATGGGTATTATGGATGTTTGTGCAGGGATCTCACTTGAACCCAGAACACTTAGGCAAGTCAGGAAACCATGGATTTTTTTATATTTGATGTTGTTCTGTTCTTTAGTTTTCCCTTAAAATGTTGTAAACCAACAAAAAAACAATATGTCTTTCAACACCTTTGCAAATGTCACTTAGCTGTGTTTGAATTGATTTGGTGATTTCTTTCTTGCGTTGGAGCTCAGCCAGAAATCCTGCAGAGGATAATTCACAAATTTCTTCTTCCTAAACCTCACTTATAAAGAAAATAAACGGAGGCAAAGCCCTGAACTCCCTGTGCTAGTCCAGGCACTGACTCTTCTCTGGTGACATTTAATCAGTTCTCAATACTGTGGCCACACTCGCTAATCAAAACCAATTTAAGGATTTTTCACTCCAAAACCTATTTCTCACTGTTGATTCCCTATTCTATAATGCTGCCGAAGGCTCTTGCACTGCATTCAGGGATCTCACACAGTAACCCATTCCATATTCAAATGGTGATTCAACATTCCATCTCACAGACTTCACATAAAAACATAACATTTCCCTTTATAGCTATCAGATCTATTTTGAAAATACAGCATACTCAAAAAGAAGCAGTGCTGTATATTCCTTAACCTGCAGCCTGATCCCAAACACTGTACTGAACTCAGAACTCTCACAAACAACACACCGTTCCCACAGACACAGCCTAAAAGTTTCTTTTTCCAAATATCAAATTCACCTTCAACCTCCCCTCTGTCACACTTTAAATCCTTACACCTTTTTTCCTGACACCCTTATAGGCTTTCTCATTTAGTACAATTCCCACCACAAATCACAGCCTCTCTCACCCTAAAATGGCAAATCACTGTTTATCTCTTGAAATTCAGTGCTATCACTGGAACATCATTCACACTCACCTCAGCTCACTATCAGTAACAAAGTGCCCTCTTTCAAACTGGCACATATAAGCCTGGGTCTAATTGCTTTTCCAATCACTTATTTCACTTTAAACCCATAAAATCCATACTTTTTCTCTTAAATTTCACACACCCAACAAACATTTTTTTCTCTCACTCTCAGTGCTCAGCCTGCTCTCTTCTCCAGCTCAGCAGTCTCCCTAGCAACTCACCCCCCTAGAGGAACATCTGACATCCCTCAATCAGCTTGTCAGAAAAAGACAGGGTTTTTTTCTTATCTGTTTTAGAATCTTGGCTGTCCTATCTGAATCTCCAGGTTGTTTCCCCTTCCCCCCATATAAGTTAATGTAAAACTTACTATATAGAGAATTTTAAAGTCAATTTTAACCTAACCTGTACCCAAAACAGCAAGAAACATTTTATAGTACAATCCCCACTTAATCATGGGTTATTCTTTTGTAAAAAAAAAAAAAAAAAAAAAGACAAACCATATTTACGAAACATCTCACACTTTCTTCACCTAACTCCATTAAAAATTTCCAAACTAAATTTAAACCTTTTCCAGCCAGCACCATCCACCAAAACCCCGGAACAGCCCCCTACAGAGCCCCAGGAAAAAAACATTTAATATATCTTACATTACATTAGCACATGGCCATTTAGAAAAATTACCACAGGGGCACTTACCGCCTCCTATTTATGAGGCAATAAGGGCTCCCACTTTATGGATACACTAGCCGGTTGGCACAGTGGCAATGTCAGCATGCTTAGCTGATTAGTACATCCATGCCCATTCTCCGCCCCTAAAAAAAGCAAAAAAAAGGGCACCAAGAGTCTTCAAAATAGGGACAAATGTTTTTTTAATTCATAGACCTGACACAGGCCTTGTTTCGATGCACAGTGCCTGCATCAGGGGTCATTTAAAAAGACAAATGGCAATCACGATGGACCCAATTAAAAGATAATAACCAATACAATGACCAAGAATAGTGTGCCTTCTAGCAGACCAGGTGGAAGCCATCGAACACCAACCTGGAGTGCTAAAAGGCACAATGTTCTTGGTCATTGCATTAGTTATTATCTTTTAATTGGGTCCATCGTGATTGCCATTTGTCTTTCTAAAAAAAACCTGGTGCAGGCACTGTGCATCGAAACACAGCCTGTGTCAGGTCTATGAATTAAAGATTCGCCCCTATTTTGAAAGCTCTCGGTGCTCTTTTTTCGCTTCGTGTGGTTTGTGCTTTGACCCTCTCCATGTTGCTGTGCGTTCTGCACCCCTGACATGCCCCCTTCCAAATTTTTTAAAAATAAATAGTTCACGCTTAGCATGCAGATGGCAAAACTAAAATGGAACACTTTAGTGCATCCCATGTTAAGCCATTAATGCAAGCCTAATGCAGCTTTGCAAAAAAGGCCTCTAAGTAAATATAAAAATAAATAAATACAAAATAAAGGATCAAGCACATACTGTGATTCTTCTGAAACATCAGATTTAAAAATCTAACAAAAACTAATCAGAATGAAACAGGGGAAAATAAAAGCATTGCCGTCTAATAACTGTTAACGACAGTCATGTCCAATGTCAGACCTTTATTTAAAACAATAGAAATCCTTTCTAGAAATCATTACTTCATGACCTCTATAGATAATGCTGGAAGTAAGCCAGGAAATGAAATTTCATGATTGCAAAAGAAGATGTTTTTTTAATTGCACTAAGGATGAGACCACAAGCAGAACCATGCCATCATATATATAATTCAGTTGGTACAATACTTCCATCACATGATCAACTCAAGAAAGATGTATGTGTAAAACAGCAGCTTCTGTCATGTATGCTTGAAAATAAAGTAGCTCATATAGAGAGACATGGAAGCCATGAAGATAGGGTACAAGTTGGATCTGAGGCAGTGAGGTGACTAGTATATGCGAGCAGTTTTTACCTCTTGTTCTAAGACTGGGTGTCGTCATCTGAGCCTGTTCATCTTGCTTCCTCTGCACAATTCCAGGTGTAGGTTATGTCAGGAGAGTGACTTTGCAAACTGGAATAAAATTAATGAGGGACGAGAAGCAGAGAGCATATTATGTAATGCAGAAAGGAGAGCTCGTCAAAAAAAACTACTGTAAGGGGATTTAGCCTGTTTCCTTCAGACTGGTTGGTCCTCTCTGATACATTTTTATTTTAACACAGAACATGAAAAACTCAATGAATATCTTTTGACCAGAAATGTTTTTTTTTAATTGAATTTAGGTGACTTGGGGGGATTCTGTGTCCTCCAATCAATTGTACTATTTTTTTTTTGTTTGCTTTTGAAATTGCCATTAGGCTGAAAGGAAAGTAATGAGAGTTTAGAGCTCTGCATTCCACCACCTTGGAGACTCAGAGGTCTATTAAGGGCCATTTTACTAAGCTGCATTAGGCACTAATGCAGGAAATGCTAAATACTTCTGTGTGCGGTATTTATTTGTTTGTATTTTTTTTTTTTTTGGAAGGGGCATCAGGAGTGGAGAATAGCATTGATGTGCTGATCAGCAAGTTCACTGAGGGGTCCTTTTACTAAGCTCTCTGGTCCACAAGATAATCTACGGAAATGCCCCAGGATACATGATTGATTTAATAGATCTTCCAGCCAGAAACAGAATCAGTTCGTCAGGTACTTATCTGAACCTTCACTATCCAAGCTGCATTGGACTCACATACAAAACAACCTATGTATGCAATTTCTCTTTCTTAAGTACGCAAATGTGGAATGAATTACCAAAGAGTGTGAAAACGATGCACAACCATCAAAACTTCAAGCGAAGTTTAAAGACCTATCTGTTTTGCAAGGCCTACCCTATTGATTTTACTTAATTGCCTCAACTCTACAATGCATCTATACATACATTGCAGTGAATATTTTATTTCTTATTTCCTTGTCCCTTATAGTATCCATTTATCCCTACCTTACGTGACCCTTTTTCTAATTGTATTTGTTTAAAACCTACCGTACTTGGCGGTATTTTGTAAGCCACATTGAGCCTGCTAATATGTGGGAAAATGCGGGATACAAATGTTACAAATAAATAAATAAAAAGTGGCCCTGCACTAGTTTGGGTGTGTGAAATTGGTGTATGCTGGGCCATTTTTTTACTGTGGCAGGTAAAAAGTTTTTTAAATGGGGCAGTACATTTTTTGTTACATTTGTACCCCACGCTTTCCCACTCATGGCAGGCTCAATGTAGCTTACATGGGGCAATGGAGGGTTAAGTGACTTGCCCAGAGTCACAAGGAGCTGCCTGTGTCTGAAGTGGGAATTGAACTCAGTTTCTCAGGACCAAAGTCAACCACCCTAACCACTAAGCCACTCCTCCGCTGTTGCTACTATTTGAGATTCTTCATGGAATGTTGCTATTCCACTAGCAACATTCCATGTAGAAGTCGGCTCTTGCAGATCACCAGTGTGGCCGCGCAGGCTTCTGCTTCTGTGAGTCTGACGTCCTGCACAGAAACAGAAGCCTGCACAGCCTTCTACATGGAATGTTGCTAGTGGAATAGCAACATTCCATGTAGAATCTCCAATAGTAGCAACATTCCATGTAGAATCTCCAATAGTAACTATTTTATTTTTGTTACATTTGTACCCTGCGCTTTCCCACTCATGGCAGGCTCAATGCGGCTTATATGGGGCAATGGAGGGTTAAGTGACTTGCCCAGAGTCACAAGGAGCTGCCTGTGCCTGAAGTGGGAATCGAACTCAGTTCCTCAGTTCCCCAGGACCAAAGTCCACCACCCACATGGCCATGTGCTAATATTAAAAGTGGCACATGGCTATTTACTGCTTGATCCCTTACTGCCACCTATTTGCTTGGCAGTAAGGGGTCACGCACTATTCGTAGGTAATCAGGCAGCATGTGGCAATGTGACTGCACTGCTAATTACAGCAGGGAATACATCCCCCCCCCCTCCAGTAGAAAATAGAAATCTGAGACATGGAAACAACAGGATTCGCTCCGCAGAGAGAAGTATAGTACTGGAGTACTGCTTGATTAATCCATAAGCTGCGAACACGGACTGAATCTTGTTCGGGATTACCCGACTACATCATGTTAAGTGCCTAGACCTATTATATTGGTTTATAGCTGACCATTGTGAAAAGAAATGTTTATTGGATATAGAAACAACAGACTAATGCGATTATGAACATTTGAAAGAAGTACATCTTCAACTTTTTGAAAATTGTGTGCATGATGTTTGATGGAGCAAGTGATAGGATTGACACAGAAGGTTTTACATTTTGAGTGAGGTGTTAAGTTTATTATCATTATTTATAATACAATTAGAGCACTGGTGTGTATTTGCTCATATAAAAATTCAAAAAATTCAAGGAGAAGTTCTATGATCGAGAAACTTGCCCACCCTTAGAGACGTAAATCACTTTGTGTAGGCCTCGCTTGGGTGAGTTTATACTCTGAGAACTTCCCTATCACTTTTAAAAATTTCATTTTTATGGATTTTTTTGGGCCAATTCTTCTATTGTTTTGTCTCCTTCATACTCTGGTTTTTTATAGACTATTATCGAGATCTTTACCAGAGATCATATTGGGGATCTATATATATTTTTAGATACAAATCAAGGTCAGATATACACATAAAGTAGCACATATGAGTTTATCTTGTTGGACAGACTGGATGGACCGTGCAGATCTTTCTCTGCCATCATCTACTATGTTACTATCCTGCTTATTTTCAAAGGAGAAGGGCGCCCATCTTCCGACACAAATCGGGAGATGGGCGCCCTTCTCCTAAGGGCGGCCAAATTGATATAATCGAAAGCCGATTTTGGCCAGCCTCAACTGCTTTCCTTTGCAGGGACGGCCAAAGTTCAAGGGGCGTGTCGTCAGTGTACCGAAGGCGGGACAGGGCGTGGTTAAGAGATGGCATCCTCGGCCGATAATGGAAAAAAGAAGGGCGGCCCTGACAAGCATTTGGCCGACTTTACTTGGTCCTTTTTTGTTCACGACCAAGCCTTGAAAAGGTGCCCCAACTGACCAGATGACCACCGGAGGGAATCAGGGATTACCTCCCCTTACTTCCCCAGTGGTCACCAACCCCCTCCCACACAAAAAAAAATGTAAAACATTTTTTGCCAGCCTCTATGCCATCCTCAAATGTCATACCCAGCTCCATCACAGCACTATGCAGGTCCCTGCAGTGCACTTCAGGCAGGCGAACCCAGGCCCACCCCTCCTACCTGTTACACTTGTGGTGGTAAATGGGAGCCCTCTAAAACCCACCCAAAACCCACTATACCCACATGTAGGTGCCCCTCTTTACCCTTTAAGGACTATGGTACTGTTGTACAGTTGTGGGTAGTGGGTTTTGGGAGGGTTTGGGGGGGCTCAGCACCCAAGGTAAGGGAGCTATGCACCCTTGGAGCAATTTCTGAAGTCCACTGCAGTGCCCCCTAGGTTGCCCGGTTGGTGTCCTGGCATGTGAGGGGTGGATCAGTGCACTAGGAATGCTGGCTCCTCCCATGACCAAATGGCTTGGATTTGGTCGTTTCTGAGATGGCCGGCCTCGGTTTCCATTATTGGCGAAAACCGAGGCCGGCCATCTCTAAGTCCAGCGATTTCAACATTTAGGTCGACCATCTCTAAGGTTGACCTAAATGTTGAGATTTGGGCGGCCCCAACCGTATTATCGAAACGAAAGATGGCCACCCATCTTGAAGATGGGCGCCCCATTCGATTATGCCCCTCTATATGTTTTCTGTTGAATTGTCTTCTCCGCAACCATATTTGTTCATATTATTCTGAACTTAAGATGTACTCCGAATATAAAAGAAACTCAGCTGATGAAGTAGATTTGCATGTAGGTTTTTTTCACATTATCTCCCTCATTTTATAAAAGTTGCCCAAAATTGTGCGTGCAAATTTGAGCATGTGCCCAATTTGCGTGCGCAATTAAATTGAATAATGAGCTAATTAGAGCTTTTTAAGAAGAAATTATTGGCACTAATTTGATTTAATTGGCATTTAGGCATGTGAATTGAGGCACTGGATCCACACCTAAAATTTACACGTGATCTGAAAAAGGGGCACGGAAATGGGAGGGTCATGGGCGGAATGGGGGCGTTCCTAAAATTAACATGCGTTGTTATAGAATAACGGGGATATAAACACCTAAAGTAGGTGTGCACATTTGCATCACATTTCAGTTGGTGCAAATTCCCGGGCATAAGGGCTATTATATAAACCACACCTAATTTTAAGCGAGGCATATCGAATAGTGCTTTTTTGGTGTCAATTGTTTTTTACGTCATATATAGAATCTAGTTCTGTATGTATTCATTTATTTAGGCACTATTATTGATGACACCAACCACAACTTTACAGTCATCATAGAACAGCAAACCATAAAGGGGCCTTTTTACCAAGCAACACTAAAAGGTGGTCTATGGTAGCCCCAACTTGGATGTTTCCCGTGCACTGAGGCCACTGTTAGCACTGCCAGTAAAAGGCAGATTTGTCTATTTTTCCAATAATGGCCACACACTAATTAACTCATTAGCACATGGTCCATTAGCGGATGAGTCCTTACCGCCACCTATTTTGTGGGCGATAAGGGCTCACGCACTAATTCTGTGCTCAGTGGCGTTCCTAGGCTGGCTGACACCCGGGGCGGATCGCCGATGCGCCCCCCCCCCCCGGTGAAATTACACCCCCCAGGTGCATTTTTACCTGCTGGGGGGGTGCCGCATGCCTGTCGGCTCCGAGTCCGCTCGTTCCCTGCTGCTCCCTCTGCCCCGGAACAGGAAGTAACCTGTTCCACACAGAGGGAGCAGCAGGGAGGGAACGAGTGGACTCGGCCAACAGGCGTGCGGCACCCCCCCCCAGCGGCGTGCACCCAGGGCGGACCGCCCCCACCGCCCCCTTGGTACGCCACTGTCTGTGCTAATCAGTTAGCGCACGGCAATGCCCACATGCTGATTAGCCTACCCACGCCCACTCTGCCCCCAAACACACCCCCAGCATGGGTAGTGTGCACCGATCCCAAAATTGTAATACCGTGCCTCATGGTAGTGCGTCTTAAAATGTGGTAAGCACGCATTAATGCCTACTGCACCTCGGCAATAGGACCCACGATTAATACGAACATCATATATGAAGAAAATCCTTGGCTTTTTACTAATTTGCCAAGTTAACCCCCTTCAATTCATCCTTCATTCCTAAAAACAGTTTTCCTGAGCAGCTTCTAACAATCATCAATGGAACAAAATACAATTACCGGTAAATTAATATCAACATCATCCATTCATTCAATTTTTCACTTTTACTAGCTCACAAGGTTAACCTCTCTCAATTTGTCCTTCATTCCAAAAATAACTTTCACGAGCTGCCCTAGCACTCACCTTCAGCATAAAGCTGGCAGAAATAATCAGGCTTTTGCTGCCTTCCGATATCTGTTCCAACCACCTCATCTTCCGAGTGGAGGAGTAGCCTAGTGGTTAGTGCAGTGGACTTTGATCTCTGGGGGAACTGAGTTTAATTCCCACTGCAGCTCCTTGTGACTCTGGGCAAGTCACTTAACCCTCCATTGCCCAGGTACAAATAAGTACCTCTATGTACTATGTAAACCACTTTGAATGTAGTTGCAAAAACCCACAGAAAGGTGGTATATCAAGTCCCATTAACAAGATTCTGGAATGTTGCTACTATTTGAGATTCTACATGGAATGTTGCTAGTGGAGGAGTAGCCTAGTGGTTAGTACAGTGGACTTTGATCCTGGGGAACTGAGTGTGATTCCCACTGCAGCTCCTTGTGACTGTGGGCAAGTCACTTAACCCTCCGTTGCCCCTGGTACAAAATAAGTACCTGAATATATGTAAACCGCTTTGAATGTAGTTGAATAAACCCCAGAAAGGTGGTATATCAAGTCCCATTTCCCTTTCCCTTTGATAGCTGATTCCATAAACTAGGACTGTTACGTGAAAAGGCCCTCATATGAACAGATGAATTTCATGGCCTGCAGGGATCTTTAGAAGGTTATCAAATGAGGACTGCAAATGCTGTGAGAGTATATGGCACAGGTCTATATAAGGCAGCTGGATGCCTCAGCGCACCCCATGGTTCACCATTTTTGCTGCGGTAAGCATGTAAGTGCCTACCTCTGCTTTGTAAAAGGGCCTTAACTGATTCCCTTTGGACATCAAGTTTTCCTAAAATCCAGCATTTACTGGTGTAAGGGTTCACACCTAACATGCATGAAGACTAAGGGGCTCTTTTTACGAAGCCTCGTAAGTGTCTACTCACACCCAAAACGCAGCAATTCCGAGTTACTGCCCAGCTACCACATGGCCTGTGCGGTAATTTTATTTTTTTTTACGCGCACCCACTACGCACACCGGAAAATATTTTTATTTTCTGGTGCGTGGGCAGAAAGTGGCATTTTATGGGTGTAGACCATTACCGCCCAGTTATTTATTTATTTATTAACATTTATACCCCTCTTTTTCCACATGAAACAGACTCAAAGTGGCTTACAATACACAGTGAAATCAATTACAATTACATTAGATAGAGTGGAAGGACAGGGTAAGAAGGGAAAGGGAAAGAGAAGAGAGACTAAGGTGGACGGTGAGCCATGAGGGATGATGGAAATCCAGGCAGAACAGAGTGGCTTGAACAGGTCCAGGCATGATGATCCTCAAACGGGAACTGCAGCGGCACCCAGATAGCACAGACGAAGCACTGAGGAAACAGCAGCAGCATGCGGCCAGGAGAGAGGCCGCGGTCAGCAGAGGCAGACGACAGCTGGAGGCAGGCAACGCCGACAGGGTCCTGAATGACCACCGGTCCAGCAACACCACCACAGGGGAACAGGGACTGCACCCCGAACCACAGCGGGGAAAGACACATCAGCGAAGTTGCAGCTGCCCTGATCAAGTTCAACCGCAACTGACGATCCAGGGGCTACGGAGTAGGATCCAAGGTGGTGATTCAAACGGTCCTCCTCCACAGCTCCAACCATCGGGGCCCTCCAAACCAGGGACTTCCGCCACTGCTCCATCAGACCGGCAGAAGGGGAAGAGCCGGCGGTGTCAGCGGGGGAACAACTCCGACACAACGGCCAGAAGATCGCCTGGGCCAGGGCAGCAGAGGCAGCAGACTCTCCATCAGAAAAGATGAAGAATGGTTACCGTTAGGTCAATGGCTGGCGGTAAGGTCTCAGACCCAAAATGGACTCCCGGCAATTTTCATTTTGCCGCACGTCCATTTTCGGCAAAAATGTTAAAAGGCATTTTTTTTTTTTACAGATGCGCTGAAAAATGATTCTATGCGCACCCTACGGTACTGCAGGCCATTTTTCAGCGCAAGCCTTAGTAAAAGGGCTCCTTAGGTCCCTGTTTACTAAGGTGCGCTAGAGTTTTTACCACATGCTAAAACTTAGTGCATGCTAACCTTGTAGATGCCCATAGGAATATTATGGGCATCGATATGGTTAGTACACTCTAATGTTTAGTGCACGCTAAAAACGCTAGTGCGACTCTGGCGCATCTTAGTGAACAGGGCCCTAATTTTTTAACAAACTGTGTAAAGGGCCAGTGGCCACATATTTTCTAAAGACACATGGAGGGGCATTTTCGATATGACATCTAAGTCCGACGTTGGACGTTTTGCAATAAGAAAGAAGGTCATTTTCAAAAAAGAAAAATGTCTCTCTCTTGTTTTTGAAAATACTGTTTTGAACAAGGTTTTGCGATTTGGACGTCTTGTTTTTTGGTTCATTTTTCAAAGAAAAAAACGTCCAAGTGCAAAACGCACAAAATCAAGCCATTGGCATGTAGGAGGAGCCAGAATTTTTAGTAGACTGGTCCCACAGACATCTCAGGAAAGCAATAGGGCACCCTAGGTACACATCTCACCATTGCTTCCTTATCTTGTCTGCTGAGCGCCCCCAAAACCCACCCAAAATCCTCTACCCCCACCTGTATACCACTACCATAGCCCTTACAGGTGAAGAGGGCACCTATATGTGGGTACAGTGGGTTTCTGGTGAGTTTTGGAGGGCTCACAGTTTCCTCCACAAGTGTAACAGGTAGGGGGAGGTATGGGCCTGGGTCTACCTGTCTACAGCGCACTGCACCCACCACTAGAATACTCCAGGGACCTGCATGCTGCTCTAATGGACCTGAGTATAACATCTGAGGTTGGCAAGTAATGATTTTAATCACATTTTGGGGGGTGCAAGGGAGTTAGTGACCACTGGGGGAGTAAGGGGAAGTCACCCCTGATTCCCTCCAGTGCTCATCTGATTATTTAGGGCACCTTTTTGTGCCTTATTCATTATAAAAACAGGTCTAGCTCAAAACATCTTAGTGTTAGTCTTGGATGGTTTTGTTCTGTTCCATTATGGCTGAAAAACATCTTAACACACCCTTCACACACCCCCCTTGTGATTTGAATGCAATTCTGACGGACTTCGTAGAGAAATGTCTAAAACTTGGGTTTGAAAATGCCAATTTGAACGTTTTTCTCTTTTGAAAATGAGCCCAAAAGGCACACACATGTCTTCAAACTACCCCTCCCCCCCCCCCCCCCAAGAGATCACAGGGGCCTTTTTACTAAGCAGCGGTAAGCCCACCGTGAGTTTACTGCGTGCCAGTCCGGAACTACTGCTGGGCTACCGCAGGAGCTTGGCGGTAGGTTCCACCCCTAGTACAGGCCATTTCTTGTCCTACTTTTGAAGCACTGGAACTTAACCGGCAGTAATCGCTACCTGGTTACAGCCAGGTTAGCGTGAATGTCGTTGCCAGAGAATGTGGTAAAAGCAGTTAGCTTAGCGGAGTATAAAAAAGGTTTGGACGGCTTCCTAATGGAAAAGTCCATAGACCATTATTAAATTGGACTTGGGGGAAAATCCACTATTTCTGGGATAAGCAGCATAAAATGTTTTGTAATTTTTGAGGATCTTGCACAGTATATTGTGACCTGGATTGGCCACTGTTGGAAGCAGGATGCTGGGCTTGATGGACCTTTGGTCTGTCCCAGTATGGCAATACTTATGTACTTAAGGAGCCCTTACCACCGTCTCAGTGGGTTGCGGTAAGAGCTCCCTACCGAAATGGCTGTGCAGTCAGTGGCTCACTTACCACATGGCCTGGCCATTTCTTTTTCCCCAAAATGGGCTGTCTTTTACCCGCTGCAGTAAAAGAGGGCCTCGGCGTGCATCAAAAACATGCAATGATAATAGCATGGGCCCCCTTTTACCACAGCTTTGCAAAAGGACCTCCGAGTAAGGACCTCTGTCCTTTGTTTATTTTTTCCCTCCAAATTATCGTTTATTTTTATGCCTCTTCCATTGTTGTATACCTGTTGTATACTTAATTCGATTTTATGATCTATACCAGTATTGTAGTTATATGTTTGATATCTTATGGTTCTTCTTATAGAATGGCAGTTACTTTGTAATGCATTTGGATGGATGTTACATTTAAAACTAATAAAACTAATAAAAATGATTAAAAAAAATAATAATAAAAATGATAAAAATAATAAAAATGAAAAGACAAAAAAAAAGACTAATTTTTCACCCTTTCACCTTTTCAATGTTTGAATGTTTTGAACCTTCATTGGGGTCCTTTTACTATGGTTCTATAAGCACTAGTGCATGCTTACTGCAGGTTAAAAACGCACTACTGCAGACACTCTTAGGCGTCCCACAGTAGTTTGGGAATTGGCATGCACTTCCCATATGCTAAACGGCTAATACAGTCAATCGTTTTATGCCACTTAGATTATTGTAACGGATTTTACGCAGGATGTAAAGAGCAACTTATTAAGAAACTGCAGATCGCCCAAAACACAGCGGCCAGATTAATTTATGGAAAATCCAAATTTGAAAGTGCAAAACCCCTCTGAGAGAAATTGCATCGGCTTCCTGTCAAGGATCGAATCACCTTTAAAATCTGCTCCCTAGTACACAAAATTCTCTATGGTGAAGTCCCTGGCTACATCATTAATCTAATCATTCTACCACCCAGGAATGCATTAAGACTATCCCGTTCATACCTTAACCCAGTGGCATACCAAGGGGGGGCGGTGGGGGCGGTCTGCCCCGGGTGCACGCCACTGGAGGAGTGCCGCGCGCCTGTCGGCTCTTCGTTTTCATGCTCCCTCTGCCCCGGAACAGGTTACTTCCTGTTCCAGGGCAGAGGGAGCATGGAAACGAAGAGCCGACAGGCGCGCGGCACCACCCCCCCAACGGCGTGCACCCGGGGGGGGTTCTTTCGCCGGGGGGTCGCACTGCACCCGGGGTGTTATTTCGCTGGGGGGGGCGCACTGTTCCGGAGGGGGGGCGCTGCACCCGGGGGGTGGGGCTCATCGGCGATCCGCCCCGAGTGTCAGCGCCCCTAGGAATGCCACTGCCTAAACCTTCATTACCCAAACTGCGACGAGCTTAAGTATAAATCCACACATGCTTCATCCTTCTCTTTCATAAGCTCACAACTATGGAAATCTTTGCCAAAAGCTATAAAAACCATCCACAACCATCTAAATTTCAGGAAATCTCTCAAGACCATGTTACTCGGAAAAGCCTACCCCAAGGACTCAGCATGTTTCTCCACTGCTTGATACATATCAATCTAATGACAATTTTGGATACACCCACCCTTCCCTCCTCTCCCCTGGTTTCCCTGTTCCTTTCGTTCCTTCCCCATCCTCTCCATTATTTCTTATGTAGGTTTATTGTTGTATTAGCTTAATTTACTGCATTGGCGTCCGCCTCTGCGATGCGATGTAAGCCACATTGAGCCTGACGCAATTGGGAAAATGTGGGGTATAAATGAGAAAATAAATAAATAAATAATAGATTTTTATTTTTTGCATGAGGGCCTGTTTGGAGGTGGAGAGTAGGTGTGTGCTGTGCTAATCAGTTAGCGTGTGGGAATTGGCATGCACTGACCAATTAGTGCAGAATTACTGAGGGAGTCCCTACTACCTACACAATCGGTGGCAATAAGGGATCCCGCACTAATGGCCACACCTAACTGGGAAAATTAGCACGTGGTCATTAATGGAAAAAAAAAGAAATTGCAGCCATTTTACAGTTGCACTAAGGGGCCCTGTACAAAGCAGGGGCGTAGCCAGACTTTGGAAGGAGGGGGGTCCAGAGCCCAAGGTGAGGTGGCACCAACTTTGACCCTCCCCTGCTGACAACCCTCTCGACCCCCCCTCCCGCCGCCAACCCTCCCCCGCCATCACCTACCTTTGCTGGCGGGGGACCCCAACCCCTGCCAGCCGAGATCCTCTTCTTCCTTCGTTCTGTTTCTGAGCCTGACGTCCTGCACGTTGTACGTGCAGGACGTCAGACTCACAGAAACAGAACGAAGACTTGCAGATCAGCCCCCATGGCCTCACGTAGCTACGCCACTGGTACAAAGTCATGCCAAAATGTGGCCTACGGAAGTGTAGACACGTGTATTGGACGTGCGCTGGTCCATTTCTCCACTGCATCTGGAAAAAGAGGGGCTTGGGGGGGCCTGGAAATGGACATGCAGCAAAATAAAAGCCAGTGTGCATCTATTTACGGCCTGAGCCCTTAATGCCATCCATTGACTTAGCAGTAAGGGCTCACCACCCCACATGGTAACCAGAATGTGCCAACTCCTGATTATCGCTGGAAAGGCCCCCCCCCCCTCCCCACAGTAGAAAATAGAAAATTATTTTCTACCGCGGGTTTTCAGCATGCGCCAAACTCAGAATTACTGCCAGACGTATGCGCTGCCCGGGCGGTAATGCCAATTTGTTGTGCGCTGGACACGTGTAGGCCCTTACGTGCCTTTGTAAAAAGTACCCTTAAAGCAGCCTCAGCACGCAGGAAACCCACGCCCTAAAAATAGTACAGGCCTCAACTTAGTAAAAGTGCCCCATTGTTTGGAGTGAATTTTGAAATAAAGCTCAGTGGTGTTTTCTGACTTGTGATTTTGAATTATGAATGTTTGATGCAGATATTGTATATGTAGAGCTAAACATCTGAGGTCTTTTTACCTGCTGCGGTAAAAGGGATCCTCAGCAAGCGTCTAAAACACGCACTGATGCTAACGCAGGCCCCCTTTTACCGCAGCTTGATAAAAGGACCCCTTAGATTGTGAGTCCTCTAGGGACAGAGAAAGCACCTACTTATAATGTGTGATTGTTCTGCACCTTGAACTTGATGGTTAAGTGGACTATAAATGCCTAAATTAAATTAAATTATATTAAAGAAGTACGTTTGCCACATTAGTCCACATGCAAAGACATAAAGGTCACTCTACACTTGTTTGTTGACCTTCATCTCCAGTTTATTAGCAAAGATTTTAAAAGGGAGGCAGCACAATGATGAAGCTACAATGTAGTAAATTTAAAACGAATTGGAGAAAATTTTTCTTCACTCAACGTGTAATTAAACTCTGGAATTCGTTGCCAGAGAATGTGGTAAAGGCGGTTAGCTTAGCGGAGTTTAAAAAAGGTTTGGGCGGCTTCCTAAAGGAAAAGTCCATAGACCATTATTAAATGGACTTGGGGAAAATCCACTATTTCTGGGATAAGCAGTATAAAATGTTTTGTACTTTTGTGGGGATCTTGCTGGGTATTTGTGACCTGGATTGGCCACTGTTGGAAACAGGATGCTGGGCTCGATGGACCTTTGGTCTTTCCCAGTATGGCAATACTTATGTACAACCATAAGGGTTTATGGCAATTCTCCAACTTGTTATTGCCTTTGTAGATAACAGCATTGGGAACTATTCTAATACTTTACAGGGAAACTATTGCTCTAGTAAAGACCAACAAGTACTAGGTTAAATTAATTAGAACAAAATTATCTCTGAAGAACAATCATCTTGATTTCAAATGAGAGCTGAAGATAGTATGTTCAAAGCAAATACATTCTACACAATTTAACAGATTGCTGTGCATAAAATGAAAGACTACATTTATCAAACAATTAAACAGATAGTTCATGCTACTTCACCTTTGACTGGTTCTTTTCACTGGGTGCATTGAGCTTTCAACTTAGATACAATTATACTTACAGAAACAGACTAGTTTTCATGGAAATTATGTACAGGGTAGAATATACCCACGTATCCATATTTGGCAGCTTGACCTCTGGTGGTAGTACCGTGAGACTGCTACTAGGGATCAGTTTTGAACCCAGCACCAGAAGAAGCATGAGCAATTGGGATCACCTCTGGCCCCCAATAGACACCATGGAGATCCCCAGAAGGACCCCGGTAGGGTTGGAGTAGGCATCTTCATCTGCTTTTGTCAGAGAGTTGTAATGGTTTGGGGTGATGGGGGGAGAGGGTTTTATTAGCCTATGCATCTGCCCGTTCTTATGCATTCTCAGGACAGGTGTAAAGACCACATGGACATTTTTAGGTCTCCACATGTATTCTCCTTATAAAACTAGGAATACAAATATAAATTTTCATCACACCCCAACTCTGCACTATCAATGGCCAAACCAAGTCTATACATGATGTGCATCTTTCTACAATAATTATTTGCACCTATTGCCAATATACATTTGTAAAAGCTGCTATTCACATGGAGATGCTTCGAAAATAATGCCCACAAGTGCCTGTATCTTTGTAAAATGCCTGCATTAATCCTGCAGATATCGTGCCTAGCCTGAAGTGGTAGACACTGTGCCCACTCAAGAGCAAGTTAATGTACTGGTATACAATGCGTGAAAAACTCATGACTCCGCCCATGTTTTACACATCAGCCCCTGAACATACCTACTGGACAAGTGATTGTACCATGTTTACTTTTAGGTGTGATCTGTTTTTTTATAGGCATCCATTTGCATGTGTAAAAAAGGATTTTACATGTGAAAAATGGTGTCATGATTTTTATTTATTTTAAAGAAATGTATATACTGCAAAACTGAATGCTACCATTACATCTGGTTTCCAATGCACAAGTAGAAGCTTAAATTGACTTGATATAAAACAGAAACATTACAAGTTAAAAATATCAAATTTCTTCAATAAAAACTGAATGCGCCTTTTACGACGCTGTGGCAAAAGGGGGCCTGCGTTGGTGTCAGCATGTGTTTCTGACGCGGCCAAGGCCCCCTTTTACCGCAGCGGGTAAAAGGCAGGTCTTTGATTTATTTTCAGCATGGCCATGTGGCAAGTGCTTCACTTGCCGCATGGTCATTTCAGGGGGGAGCACTTACCGCAACCCATTGAGGTGGTGGTAAGGGCTCCCACGTTAACCCTACAGTAACCGGGCAGTGTGCAGCACTGCCCGATTACTGCCGGGTGCACACCGGCACTACAAAAATATTTTTTGTAACACCAGATATCATGCTTTCTGGGAGTAGGAAGTACCTAATAGATAAGTAACAGTATGAGATGTTGATCTAAGTTGCGTAAACTAATACAAAACAAACAACAGCCAAATTCAATCCCAAAAGGTCATAAAAAGGCATACAATACTTGAAAGCATGAGAATTACCCTCAGAAACCAAGGTATTGACCAAGGTCTGCCCAACAAGACCCGTTATCTATATAAGATTTTGGTGCCCGTGGTCTGATCTCTTTCATTGGGTAAGAAAATTAATCTCACATGCTTACAATCAGAATTTTCTCATAATGCAAACATTTTCACTGAGAATCAAATATTTCCAAAAGCACAGCTATAGCATAAAATAACTTAGCTTTCCTTAGCTGGCTTAATCACCCCTCATTCCAACTGCTTAATTGTCTTCAACAACGGGGCCCATATCATTTCACCCGCTTCTGGGCTTCATCAACCCAGTTTAAACAAACTTATGCAGGGGCATTCATCTCGCTGACGAGAATCCACTAGGATGATTGCTGGTGGTTCCTAGTGGATTCTCTTCAGTGAGATGAATGCCCCTGCATAAGTTTGTTTAAACTGGGTTGTTCCTGATGAAGCCCAAAAGCCCCGTGGAACACAATGAAGCAGTTGGAATGAAAGAGATCAGACCACGGACACCAAAATCTTATATAGATAACGGGTCTTGTTGGTCAGACCTTGGTCAATACCTTGGTTTCTGAGGGTAAATCTCATGCTTTCAAGTATTGTATGCCTTTTTATGACCTTTTGGGGTAGGAAGTACCACCAGGCTGCTGCAGTAGCCCGGCGGTACTTCCATTTTAGTGAGTTGCATGTACATGTACATATTTAACACGCATACATTTATACCAACTCCTGAGCAGATGTAAATGTTTATGGGTGCATTTATCCATGATTCTTGCAAAATTTGCAAGGCTGTTTCATAGTGGCACCATTTTAATAAGCTGCATCAAATGCTAATGTGTGCTTAGGGGATTCTATATATGGCACCTAAAACATCCACGCAGAAAACCTTTCCACATAATTGCATTCTATAAGCGGTGCGTAGATTTAGCACAGTATATAGAATACACTTAGTTGCCATCCCAGTGCCTAAAACTACATGTGTCCATTTACACCAAAGAAAACATGGCGTAAATCCTGGCATGCAGATTTAGGCACAGTGGGCCATATTCTATAACAGTGCATGTAAATTTGGGAACGCCCCCAAAACACCCATTTCCCCACCCATAACCGCACCCCTTTTTGGCTGCACGCGTTAGAAGTTAGGCACACTGCGTTGCAGAATATGCTTAGCAAGTTGTGCACATAAATTCTAATTATTGCCAATTAATGCTCATTATTGCTTGTTAAGTGCTGTTATCAGTGCTAATTAGCTTGTTAAGATAAGTAGGTTACATGCATTATTATAGAATCCGCCTGGATTTTGGCACAGATCTCTAGGCTTGCTTTATAGAACCCAGGGGTTAATGCAGGAAAGAAGGCTTACTGCAAGACACATTAAAGCATTTTGCAGTCGTTCACCTCTTACCACACGCTAATCGTGCAGTATTTATGTTTTAAAATATTTTGGGGAGGGGCGTGGCATGGGCAGGAAATGAGTGTGGAAGCTTTATCCAGCTAGTGCATTCTGATTATCGTGTTCTAACTGAATAACGTGGACTTAATGTGAGAGCAATTAGCACCTCCTAAATAAGAGGTGGTAAGTTCTCCCATGTTTATTTTTTGTTATTGCGAACGACCTGTAAAAAAAATAAAAGAAGAAGAAACTGTAAAATAGGCTGTGTTGTGCGAGAAAGTCATAAGTGCATAAGTATTGCCATACTTGGACAGACCGAAGGTCCATCAAGCCCAGCATCCTGTTTCCAACTGTGGCCAATCTAGGTCACAAGTACCTGGCAGGATCCCAAAAAAGTACAATACATTTTATGCTGCTTATCCTAGAAATAAGCAGTAGATTTTCCCCAAGTCCATTTTAATAATGGTCTATGGGCTTTTCCTTTAGGAAGTCATGCAAACTTTCTTTAAACCCTGCTAAGCTAACTGCCTTTACTACATTCTCAGGCAACAGATTCAAGAGCTTAATTGCACATTGACTGAAGAAACATTTTCTCCAATTCATTTTAAATGTACTACTTTGTAGCTTCATTTCGTGCCCCCCTAGTCCTAGTATTTTTGGAAAGAGTAAACAAGCGATTCACATCTACCTGTTCCACTCCACTCATTATTTTATAGACCTCTATCATATCTCCCCTCAGCCGTCTTTTCTCCAAGCTGAAGAGCCCTATCCGCTTTAGCCTTTCCTCATAGGGAAGTCATCCCATCTCCTTTATCATTTTTTGTCACCCTTCTCTGTACCTTTTCTAATTCCACTATATCTTCTTTTTGAGATGCGGTGAACAGAATTGAACACAATATTCGAGTTGCGGTCACACCATGGAGCAATACAAAGGCATTATAACATCCTCATTTTTGTTTTCCATTTCTTTCCTAATAATACCTAACATTCTATTTGCTTTCTTAGACGCAGCAGCACACTGAGCAGAGGTGGGTTAGCATGCACTACGCTCCAGGGACCTAGAGATAGGTAGGCACCTATGTATCTTTAGAAAATAGCCCCAAAATAAGTGCCTACTTGGACTTTTTACCTACATGACCTGTTATAAAATTGCCCTCTTCAACTATTCACAAAACATACTTGCAGAAATGGAGAGTAAAATAATAATAAAGTCTCTGTTATAATTATCTGTATTCTTCTGTTATATTGGATCATAATCATGAAAACCTGCCTAAGGACAAGAATTTTAGATGACTGAAAACTCTAATCGAGAACTGTAATCATCTTGCTCGTCTTTTATTATAATGCACAGCTAACATTTGTGATAAAAATTGGCTTAGATATAGAAAGATATTCTACAAGCTGGTCACAGCCTGTGTCTAAACTATGAATGGGGTGAACAAGGCAACATAAATGAGTATTTTTTTCTGGCACATGCATATCTATATTGGCATTTCAGAACATACACCTATATGTCAGCCATTTTAATAACATACACATCTGTGTTTTCCAAAGCTATCACAGAACCTGATATCCTTTACTTATTTAGATTTTGCTCACACCTTTTTCAGTAGTAGCTCAAGGTGAGTTACATTCAAGTACTCTGGATATTTCTCTGTCCCAAGAGGGCTCACAATCTAAGTTTGTACCTGAGGCAATGGAGGGTTAAGTGATTTACCCAAGATCACAAGGAGCAGTAGTGGGATTTGAACCAGACACCTCTGGATTGCAAGACCGTGCTCAAACCACTAGGCCACTCCTCCACCCTGCTTTGTAGTGGACAAAAAGTACTGAGGGATTAAGGTGGAGACAATCCCTCATCTCTCCAATGGAGCTCTGCACAAAACGAGCAACTTTCTAAATCCCAAGATGTCTCCAGAAGCTGGTGTAAATCCTGATGTACGTGTCTGTGGACATGAACATGCACTCCCTTTCTGAAATGCACCACCCTAGTTCTTCTACTACTACTAGTGGAGGAGTAGCCTAGTGGTTAGTGCAGTGGAACATGGAATGTTGCTACTATTGGAGATTCTAGATGGAATGTTGCCAGTGCAGGAGTGGCCTAGTGGTCAGAGCACCAGTCTTGCAATCCAGAGGTGGCCAGTTCAAATCCCGCTGCTGTTCCTTGTGATCTTGGGCAAGTCACTGAACCCTCCATTGCCTTAGGTACAAACTTATTCCTGAATGTAACTCACCTTGAGCTACTACTGAAAAAGGTGTGAGCAAAATCTAAATAAATAAGTGAGGACCTTGATACAGCCGTGTTTCAGCATAATTGCCGGCATCAGGAGTCAAACAAATATGGAAGCCCAAACACTTATGTAGTAGTCATGGACTCACATAGATCTCAATGGTAAATCATTCAATCACTACTGCTAGTAGCTACAATTTGTACCCTCGATTGATGGCGTCTTTTACTAAGGTGCACTCACATTTTTAGCACGCGCTAGAACTGTAGGCACGCTAAACATTAGAGACGCCCATAGGAATGCATTGGCATCTCTAACGTTTAGCGCCTACAATTTTAGCGCGTGCCAAAAACGTGAGCGCGCCTTAGTATAAGACCCTCTGAATGACTTACCATTGAAATTTATGTGAGTCCATGACTAATACATAAGTATTCGGACTCCTGATGCAGGCAATTACAATGAAACGCAGCTGTCTCAAGTCCTCCTTTGAGTCCTCATGATTTTAAGATCTCGGATTTCTTAGACTTGGTGTAAGCATTTTTTACTCAACCTTGTGTTGGACTTTTAGTTTCTCAGTACGGTGACTTCTACTTTTTTTGTTTTGCTTTTCCATGGGTTCTTTCTGTTCTGCTTTTGGTGCCACCTTGGAGTATGGCACTGGCAGAGCAATTCCAACTGGGGATCACTGCTAACCCTGTTCATTTAGATAAGCAATAAGGGAGTAAAGGTGGGGGTGAAACAGTGGCATAGGAAGGGCGGGGCGGTGGGGGAGGTCCGCCGTGGGTGCACGCTGCTGGAGGGTGCAGACAGCAGTCGCGCGTCTGTCGGCTCCGCTGGTTCCCTGCTCCCTATGCCCCAGAACAGGGAGCAGGGAGCCAGTGGAGCCAACAGGCACACAGCTGCTGTCTTCACCCTCCAACAGCCAAGAATGCACCGGGGGGGCTTGATGCACCGGGAAGGGGGGTGTCATTGCGCCGGGGAGGGGGTATCATGCTGCACCCTGGGGGTGGGACACCGCTGCACCCCGGGGGGGGGGGTTGCACAGCGGCGATACGCCCCGGGTGGCAGCCAACCTAAGATCGCCACTGGGGTGAAAGAGTATCCAACAGGTGCAAAAATTGGAGGAAATCATACAGGTTGCTTTGTAAAAATTAGAGAAGTGGGTAGTAGTCTGTTTCATCATAATTGTTCTAAAATGAAACAAAATAAAAGTGCATTCTCAATTAATTTTATACAGTGATTTATTTTAAATTTTGATATCATGTTTTAGCAGTCTGGGCCAATACATTATATTATGCCTCAACACCACTGATAGCAGGTACATTTTATTTTGCATGCATTAATGATCTCCATAAGTGCCTTCAATGTGCATTTATTAGCTTGCAAGAGTTTTAAGAAAAAAACCTATGATAATGATGAAATGAGAAGCACAGCTGTGTAGCAAAGCTCATTAGCTATTAATACGTAGAAAATAAAGTATGATAAAGCTGCACTAGCGGCTGCCGATGCAGTACTGCCGACACAGCCCATTCAAAGAATCTATCCTACTGGCAAGAAGACTTTTTGGGTTTTAGAATTCAGATCTTCCCTGATCTTCCCTCCAGAGAAACTCAGAGGAGGCATCATCAATTTTTATTGCTGAAACCAGGGGTACTTTAGATAGGGATTACTTTCTTCTTACGATACCCTTGTAAATGTGTAATTTGGTGCCAATCAGTTAAATATGTCTGTCAGGTTCTCAGGTTCAGAGCCCGCGGGGCCGGGCTCTGGAGCAAACGTGAGCCCTTGGGCTGCTGACAAGGAGCGACAGCAGCAGGCAAAACCCACCAACCAACGCTGGGCAAGCACACCGGCACCAGCAGGGACTGCAGGCACTGCCCAGCGAGCCGGAATACACGGACTGGAATCCCCCGGACTGGAGTACACAGGACTGTAACACTGGACTGGAATCCCCCGGACTGGAGGACATAGGACTGGAACAAACCGGACCGGAACACACTGGGCTGGAGCACACTGGACTGGTCCGTACAGCTTCACCTGCACTTAGCCACTGCCCCCCAAGGGTTGAGCCCTTGGGTTTGAGTGGCCGGTAGGACTTACCGGATACCGGATGACACAGGGACCAGGACTGGAAACAGAAGTACTCCTAAATCCTAAACTGACCTAAGTGCTCCCAAGCCCTAAACCAGCAGAAGTGTTCCTAACAGAAATCTAACAAAAGGACTTCCTAAGCCCTATACTAACAGGAGTGCCCCTAGGCACTGAACTAACAAGAGTGCCCCTAGGCACTAAACAAACAAGAGTGCCCCTAGGCAATAAGCTAACAAGAGTGCCCCTAGGCACTAAACAGGAGTGCCCCTCACAGCACCAAAAGGGAAAGCAGGGGAGCCACAAGGAAAAAGCAGGGAAGCTAAACACAAGCCAAAAAGTGCTACCAAAGCACCAGACCCAACCGTGCTTCTAAAGCACCAAACACAGCAGAGCTTCCAAAGCCCTAGACACAGAAATGCTACTAAAGCACCAAGAGGGAAAAGCAGGGGAGCTACAAGGGAAAGGCAGGGAAGCTAAACACAAGCCAAAAGTGCTTCCAAAGCACCAGACCCAACTGTGCTTCTAAAGCACCAAACACAAACAGCAAAGACTGCAATGCTCCCAACAGCACAAACACCAGAAGTACTTCTAACAGCCAAATCTGCAGTGTTCCTAACACCGCCAAACCCTGAAGTACTTCTATCAGCAAAAGAGTTTCCAAAGCCCTACACACAGCAATGCTTCCAAAACCAAGAGGGAAAAGCAGGGAAACCACAAGGGAAAAGCAGGAAAGCTAAACACACAGTCACCAGTGCACACTGCACTAACACTAACCTGGACCTTTAGCAAAAGCAAGCAGGGAAACTAGACACAAAGTCAGAAGTACACACTTCACCACCCTACCTAAAGCAAACATTGCAAAGGCCCTAAAGGAAAGAACACCACTTCCTTATCAAGGCCCTCCTAGATGATGTCACACTCCCCAACCTCAGGCAGCACACTGAAACCCAGAGAGGCCCAACCCACACCAATGCAGCACCGTGAAGCACTTGAAGCCAGTACACCTAGAGAGAGGTAGAGCTAACTCAGTCCACACCCACAGCTGCAGTATAGAGAAACAATTAACCCCATGCTGGCAGCAGCCAGCACAGAGAGAGAGAGCTAGCTCAGACAGGACAGACAGAAGAAACGGAAGCCAGCTAAGAAACTGACCACCAGGAAAAAGGTAAGTTTGAGAGGTGTCCTGACCACGATCATAACAATGTCTTTTTGAGCCTTCTCACCTTTAAGCATTTTTAACAACTTTCAGGCTTTTTTCGAAAAAGAAGGACGCCCATCTTTCGACACAAATTGGAAGATAGGCGTCCTTCTCTCAGAGTCGCCCAAATCGGCACAATCGAAAGCTGATTTTGGGTGTCCCCAACTGCTTTCTGTTGTGGGGACGACCAAAGTTCTTGGGGGTGTGTCGGAGGCGTAGCGAAGGCAGGACTTGGGCGTGCCTAACACATAGGCGTCCTTGACCCATAATCGAAAAAAAGGTGTCCCTCACGAGCACTTGGACAACTTTACTTGGTCCTTTTTTTGTTACGACCAAGCCATGAAAAAGTGCCCGAACTGACCAGATGACCACCGGAGGGAATCGGGGATGACCTCCCCTTACTCCCCAGTGGTCACTAACCCCCTCCCACCCTCAAAAAAATAGTTTAGAAATATTTTGTGCCAGCCTCAAATGTCATACTCAGCTCCATCGCAGCAGTATGCGGGTCCTTGGAGCAGTTTTAGTGGGTGCAGTGCACTTCAGGCAGGCGGACCCAGGCCCACCCCCCACCTGTTACACTTGTGGTGGTAAATGTGAGCCCTCCATAACCCACCACAACCCATTGTACCCACATGTAGGTGCCCCCCTTCACCTGTAAGGGCTATGGTAGTGGTGTAAGTTGTGGGTAGTGGGTTTTGGGGGGGAGGGGTTGGGGGGCTCAGCAGACAAGGTAAGGGAGCTATGCACCTGGGAGCTTTTTCTGAAGTCCACTGCAGTGCCCCCTAGGGTGCCCAGTTGGTGTCCTGGCATGTCAGGGGGACCAGTGCACTAGGAATGCTGGCTCTTCCCACGACCAAAGGGCTTGCATTTGGTCATTTCCGAGATGGGCATCCTTAGTTTCCATTATTGCCGAAAATCAGAAACGACCAAGTCTAAGGACGACCATCTCTAGGGACGACCTAAATGTCAAGATTTGGGCGTCCACGACCGTATTATCAAAACGAAAGATGGACACCCATCTTGTTTCGATAATACGGGTTTCCCCGCCCCTTGAAAACTTGGGCGCCTCTTTCGATTATGCCCCAATGTATCACAGGGGTATAATTTCTGTCTCATGTTTGGCTCTTTATTTCAGGTATATTGTTTTCTTTTATCTTTTTTTATTTTCTATTTGATTCTCTATTTTCTGTACAAGTAGTTTTCTTGGTTATAAATTATAAATATTGATAATTAAAACATTTTAAAAGGGGGAGGGGAATTTTCAGAAGGTACCACACATTTATCCTTCTGGTAAGTGTAAGGTTTTTACCACATTCTCACTAATGTACTAACCTTAATGCTACTAAAGTAACATAAAACTCATCTACATGTAATTTGCATAGGCCATTAGCATGAATCAATTAATGTGTGTTAATGGCTGATGTTAATGTACCTTAATACATTAATCCCTAAGCTATTTAAAAGCAGGCTGTACTGCATCTTTCACAGACTGAATGGAGGTGGGAAGGACATGTCAAACTGCTGTGGCAGAGGTGATAAGGAAGGGACCACAGCAGAGCAAGTGAACTTTAAAACAAGCACAGAAAATGAGAAAATTCTGTACACCACCTTGAGTTGTAAAATAGTGTGGTTAATAAACATTTTACATAAACAAATACACTCTTTAAACAAACAAAAATGCTACTTAACCGGCCAAAATGACTGGTGACTGGTTAAATAGCATTTAACCAGCTACCTACCAATACTCAGCGGGGGATAACCGGCTATCCCCCACTGAATATTCCTGGTTAGTGACTAACAGGTAACTGGTTATAGCTAGCCACCAACTTTAAAAGCTGGTTTTTTGGCCACATGAAAACCTGGTATATCTTTAGCCAATTTTATTTATTTAGATTTTGCTCCTAATATGTTAGGACGTGTCTGAGTCTGGTTAGGACTTTTTTAAGGGGAAAAATCTGATTAATTCAGATTGCTTCAGATTTATGCTTATATTTCCATATTCTAAAGAATTCAAAAACCACGCTGACTTATTCCTGAAAAAAAAACCTGTACAAAAATCAAATGATGGAAGCACTTTAAAATTGGATTTCCCATTCCAGAATACATAAAATCTTTTGGCCCTAATTGAAACCCCTAATTGAGAAGCTTAGGCTTCTAACTAGCTTGGAAGATGAGGCAATCGCATAGAGAGAGACTGATAAAATTGCTGATGTGTGGAGTTTGTACATCAAAATTGTTTATGCTAGCGCTTTCCTTGGCTCAGTGCACAGTCTGTTCTCTGTCATGTGAGTTTTTTTACTATGATTTTTCCAGTTCAGGAGCAAGGCCACCCCCAAACACATGGTCCTTAGAAATACGATTGAATAAAAATCCCTGATGTTCCACATCCTCAAGTACCTCTGATTCGTCTCGTGGGTGAAACAATCTGCTGAGTTCTCCTGCAGCAAGAAATTGAAGGATACACCTGCCCTGTTACATTCCCCCGGATTCTATTTAAAGCCCCTGAAAATCTGAGCAGAAACTGAAGCGTATCCTATAACAATGTGCATAACTTAATTGGTTAACTAGCTATCCTCGTATGATTCCAACTTCTCCTTCAAAGGCAGTCAACTCTGGAACGCCCTGCCCAGACCCATTTGCTCTATTAAAAACTACCTACCCTTCAGAAAATCGCTGAAAACCCATCTATTCAAGAAAGCTTATCCAAACGCCACAACCTAACCCTACGAGCCCACCTATTCATCACCTGATCCTGCGACAACGGCAATGACTCGGACCAGGCCTCCTCCAATTTTTCCCTATGCTTACCCTGACCTTGATTATCTCAATCTAGCCTAAAACTAGCACCTCCTCCAACCTCCTCTACTCCCTCTCCCTTATATTACCTTTCTACACTTCCCCAATACTCTGCTAAGCTTAGCCTGTTTTCTTTGCACTATACTGTGTATTCCTATTACTATGTAAGCCGCATTGAACCTGCTATGAGTGGGAAAGTGCGGGGTACAACAAATAAAATAATAATAAATTCAGTGCTGTTAATTGGATGTTAACAAGCAATTATCAGCACTAATTGTCATTAATTCAGATTTACACCCACAACTCGCTACATGTATCCTATAGCACGGTGCGCCTAAATTCTAAGTCACATGGTTGAAAAGGGGGCATGGCTGTGGGTGGGCGTTTCTAAAATCTATGCATGTTATACAATACACCTGATCTGTGCCTAATTTAGACGTCAGGATTGACGCCAAGTAAAACACGGCCTAAAGAGATGCGACCAAATTTGCTCGTGTGGCGAGTCACTCAACGTATTCTATATATTGCACAGATATTTAAGCCTATTCTATAAAATTTAGGCGTACTTTAGAGAATGCGCCTAGGAATTTTTTTTTTGTCATGTGGATTTTTCAGGAGTCATATATAGAATCTAGCCCATTGTGAATACCTTTTAAGCCAGTTATTGTCAACAAACGAGAAAAAAATAATGCGGTATCCAGAATATTTGCACCCTTTCCTATTAGATTTAAATGAACAGCAATATTTAGAGTACCCCAACCCAAGAGAATGAAGATATTCAGAGCACTCACGTTGAGTGGAAAGATCAGGATTTTATTCCTAAGAGGAAACCCTCATCTCTCAATACTTCATATCTTCACTTGTATTAACACTGTGCAAAATATACGATATACTTTATGCACACATATTTTACATGCCTGTTTTCTAGAAAAACAGTTAAATTATATCAGGAGCAATTCTAGATCTATACGCTGCAAACAGTGTCTCCTACTGAACTAAATGCGGAACTTGAATGGTCTACCTTGATCTGAAATATCCATGCCCTGATAGGTAGACTTCATTACTAGTGGCCCTTTAAAAGTTAAGTCTAAAACCCTCAGCCGCCATCTTGATGACATAAGGTAGGCTGTCGGCATGTATGGCAGGCATAAAAACATTGGTGAGAATAAGTATTACTTTTAATTGTTTGTATATCCACAATGCTGATATAAGCTTGACATATTTGTCTTTTTTAGGGGGTAATCCTTGAAAAAGCCATTCTTAGGCAAAACATGTAGCATGTCAGATATTAGAACCCCCACAGCCAACGTTGAGTTAAAGCAAAAGCTACGTACATTAACGATTTTGGGATATTTGTAGAAGTTTGAAGATGTTCATAAACTAAAAATTAAAAAAGCAAATGGGTATAATAAGGGACCAGTGACGAATTTGGGCAAGTCTTTAGCAGCATTGAAATCTATCATCCGCTAGACCCCCATACTGAGGTTCCTTTATATTTTGACTAGCCGTTGAGCCCATAAAAATGGGCTAGTATAGGGTGGGGGGGGGTTGAAAGGCCTCCTCACCACTGCAAGGCCTCCCCCCCCCCCCCCCGCCGAGCTCGCCGCTGTCCCTCCGAGGTCACCGCTACGCGCCCCCCCCCCCCCCCCGGAGTCGCCACCACTCCTCCACGGGCCGGGCCCTCGCTTTGCTATTGAAACAGTGTGGGAATGCAGCACACAGCTCAGATGAGCTGCCGTCCTTCTTCTCTGCCTGTGTCCCGCCCTCGTGGGCGAGGGCAGGACACAGGCAGGGAAGGAAGGCTGACAGCAGCTCAGCTGAGCTGTGTGCTGCGCTGACGCTGTTTCTATAGCGGAGCGAGGGCCCGGCTGGGGTGGAGGGTGGGTGGCGGCGGCAACTCCCGGTGGGGGGAGTGGTGGCAGCGACCTTGGGGGGGGAAGCGGTAGCGACGGCGGTTTCGTCCCTCCCCTTGTGCAGTAGAGACCCTCTCTGTCCCGCCCCCGTCATCACGTATTGACGCGGGGGTGGGACAGAGAGGGTCTTTACTGCGCATTTGCGAGTGAGTTCAGTCACTCGCCGTTTATATGTTTGACTAGCCGTTCAGCCCGTAAAAACGGGCTAGTATAGGAAGGGGGGGTTGAAAGGCCCCCCACCCTGCCGCCGCTCCTCCTCCGAGTTGCCCCCCCCGGAGCCGTCGCCACTCACCTTCCATCCGGTCGGGCCCTCGCTCCGCTATTGAAACAGCGAGGGCACGAGGCACACAGCTCTACTGCTGAGCTGCCGAGGCCTTCCTTCTTCTTCTCTGCCTGTGTCCTGCCCTCATGTGACGTAACGTCGTCGAGGGCGGGACACAGGCAGAGAAGAAGAAGGAAGGCTGACGTCACGGCAGCTCAGCAGAGCTGTGTGCCCTCGCTGTTTCAATAGCGGAGCGAGGGCCCGACCGGGTGGAAGGTGGGTGGCGGCGGCTCCGGGTGGGGGAGCGTTAGCGACGGCGGTGTCCCTCGCAAATGCGCAGTAGAGACCCTCTCTGTTCCGTCCCCATCATCATGTATTGACGCGGGGGCAGGGCAGAGAGGTTCTCTACTGCGCATTTGCGAGTGAGTACGACACTCGCCATTTATATATATTGATGTATGAGTACATTAAACCGTGGAGAAGTATTTTTCAGGTACACACAATACTTGATGAAGAAAATAGTGATATTTTGCATTGTTTGTGAAACAGTTTAATTCCACAGTTGGTGGGACTAATGTTTTCTATACTATGCAACACAAGAAGACTTGCTCTTATTCACATATTATTTTACACCATGTAGCTGATAGTTTACTTCTTGCTTACACACACATATTCCCCTGGATTCTATATATGGCGCCCAGAATTGCGCGCCCAAGATGAACACGCAAATTAATGGAGTAACAAACCAATTAACATCGATAGTTGGGTGCTGACAACCAATTACTGATGTTAATTGACACTCAATAAAAAGTACGCGTGCATCTGGCTGTGTACTATTCTACGACGCATGGGGAGGATTCTATAAATGGCACCTAAAAAAATCCACGTGGAAAACATTTCCGCCTAAGCATATTCTATAAGCAGTGCTTAGATTTAGGTGTGGTATATAAAATACGCTTAGTTGATATCCCAACACCTAAAATTACGCGCATCCATTTACTCAATGAAAACATGGCATAAATGTTTTAATAACCATAAATATAAACAAAGTAGCAGGAAAACCAAGATAAAGCTAAAATGGAAGAGCTCAGATGACTATCGGTACTCATTTTTGAAAGAGAAAAACATTCAAAAAGAGGCATAAAGCAGCATTTGGATATTTTTCTTACCAAAACATTCAGGGGGTCTTTTTCTAAGCTGTGGTGGCATTTTTCGAGATACCCATATATTCCTAAGGGCATCTCCAGCATTTAGCGCATTCTAATCAATAGCGGGCACTAAAAACACTACCGCGGCTTAGTAAGACTCCCTCAAATCATGATTTCTATAATTCCACTATATCTTTTTTGAGATACAGTGACTAGAATTGAACGCAATACTCAAGGTGAGGTCGCACCATTGAACAATACACTACTACTACTACTACTACTTAACATTTCTAGAGCGCTACTAGGGTTACGCAGCGCTGTACAAAATAAACAAAGAAGGACGGTCCCTGCCCAAATGAGCCCACAATCCAAAGAATGAAATGCCAAGCTGGGCAGTCTAGACTTCCCGGGTAGAGGTGTAGAGGCCAGGTGCCGAAGGTGACACCAAAGAGGTGGGCCTCAAGCAGAGACCCGAAGATGGGGAGGGAGGGGGCCTGACGCATGGGCATTATAGTATTCTTGGTCTTATTTACCATCCCTTTCCTAATAATTCCTAGCATCCTGTTTGCTTTTTTGGCCACCGCCACACACTGGACGGAAGAGTTTAGTGTATTGTCATCTACAATGACACCTAGATCTTTTTCTTGGGTGCTGATCCCCCAAGGTGGACCCTAGCATCAGGTAACTATAATTCGGATTATTCTTCCCAATATGCATCACATTACATTTGTCCACAATAAATTTCATCTGCCATTTGGATGCTCACGTCTTCCAATTTCCTAAGGTCCTAAGGTCTTTCTGCAATTTTTCATATGTGTTTTTAGTGTCATCTACAAATTGAATCACCTCACTTGTCATTTTGATTTCCAGATCATTTAGACATATGTTAAATAGCACCAGTCCCGGTACTGATCCCTGCGGCGCTCCACTATTCACCTTCCTCCACTGAGAAAAATGGCAGCAAGAGGGTATTATTTTTCTCCGTGTAGTTCCACTATACAAATGATCTAGCCCAGTATCTTGCCCCTTACCTTCTGCCAGCTCCAGGCACTGTGCACACTGCAAAGATGGCTCAAATTGCCTCTTGATCAGCATGGCCCATCGGCGTCACCGAGTGTAGTTTTTTGATCCACTGTTATTACCTCTGCAGCTCCACACATTACAGCCTCAGTCCGCTCATCATCAAAAACCATCAGCACCAGGCCACCAAGCAACTACTGGCCACCACTGTGTTTTCTAATAAACTTGACATTCTAATTTTTTTTCACACTGCTACTTCACCTAGAGAATGGATAATGAAGTTGTGACTCGGGGAAAACAGGATTTCTTGCAGGCTGTGATTCCTTTTATTGGCTCAAAGGAGAATTATCCGAAGATAATGTTGTACCTGAGCCTATAAGCACATCATTCCTATTGTCAGATGCTACTTTCCAGTAATCAATTTTTATGACTGTTAAAACCTATCCCGTCAGTGCTGTGTTCATTGCAATCACCAATAATCTGAAAACAGGAGCAGAAAAATATTATTTGTATATATACTCACCCTACTCATGAATTGCTTAATAATCCATGTTATGTCTTCATTTAGTAAGTCAAAGAGTCCCCACTAGTTCACACACTGTCCCAAAGCTAATGTAAAACCTATTAGATAACTATACAAAAGTGGTAATCTATATCCTAGGTATACGGGTATTAAATATAGATGTGTAATGCACGGCGATACTGGAAGCCTAGGTAGATTGCTGTCACCAGATCTCTCAGGAGATGTTAGAAATAACATTTTTATTTTAACCAAAAGCACAATTTATGTCTGCAGGCCAAGGAAAACTAACGTGGCTGCAGAATGTTTGTTCCTGGTATCATCACAGTACTGCTGTGGAGGAATAGCAACAGAAATTAAGCTGACAAGTTAGTTTTATGAAATGTCACGTAAGTATTGCTTGTAAGGCATGATTGGATTTTAGAAATGTTATTTATTTATTTATTTATACTTGGTCTTCCACTTTCTATAAGTACATATCAAAGCGGTAACAGTCTTGTAAAGCCCAAAAGCGTTTGCTTTTTGCTCTTGTGCGGGACAAAACCTCAGCTCCACAGCCTCGTCCCAAAAGTACCTCCCAACCGTTTGTCTTCCTCACTTTAAAGTACTTTTGTTTTCTGCAAACCTACACAAATTTCATGGACAACCAAATTGTCCTGAATGCTAGACTTTGCAGATGTTTACATTTCACTGTCTTTCCGGGCACTTCTATAAACCGGCGCCAAGAGGTAGGCACCACCTACGCACATCAAAGGTACCATAAATCGACAGTTAAATGCCTATGGGGTCCTTTTACAAAGACATGCTGAAAAATGGCTTGTGGTAGTGTGGGTGTGGGGTTTTTGGCGCGCTCCGATCCATTTTTCAGCACGCCTGTACAAAAGGCCTTTTTAAACATTTTTGCCGAAAATGGACATGCGGCAAAATGAAAATTGCCGCGTGTCCATTTTGGGTCTGAGACCTTACCGCCAGCCGTTGACCTAGTGGTAAAGACTCATGCGGTAACTGGGCGGTATATCATGCAAGGTTCCACTTTAGGAGTTACAGACCAAGAAAGGGATCTGGGAGTCATCGTAGATAGGATGTTGAAATCTTCAGCTCAATGTGCTGCGGCGGCTAAGAAGGCGAACAGAATGTTGAGTATTATTAGAAAAGGGATGGAAAACAAGCATGAGGATGTTATAATGTCGTTATATCGCTCCATGGTTCGACCGCACCTGGAGTATTGTGTTCAGTTCTGGTCGCCTCATCTCAAAAAAGATATAAAGGAATTGGAGAAGGTGCAGAGAAGGGCGATGAAAATGATAAAAGGGATGGGACGACTACCTTATGAGGAGAGGTTAAGAAGGCTAGGACTCTAGCCTGGAGAAAAGGCGGCTAAGGGGTGATATGATAGAGGTCTATAAAATAATGAGTGGGGTAGAGCGGACAGATGTGAAGCATTTGTTTACACTTTCTAACAATAATAGAACCAGGGGACACAAGATGAAATTAGAATGTGGTAGGTTTAAAACGAATCGGAGAAAGTTTTTCTTTACTCAGCATGTAGTTAGATTCTGGAACTCATTGCCGGAGAAGGTAGTGATGGCAGCTGGCCTTGCTGAGTTTAAAGGGGGTCTGGATAGATTCCTGAAGGAAAAGTCCATTGATCGTTATTAAATTTTGGGTTTTTGCCAGGTTCTTGGGGCCTGGATTGGCCGCTGTCGGAAACGGAGTGCTGGGCTTGATGGATCTTTGGTCTTTTCCCAGCGTGGCAGTGCTTATGTACTTATGTACACATGTCAAATGTCACTTGGTACGCGTCTGTTACGTGCATCCAAAAATAAAAATTATTTTTCATTTGCGTGTATCGGATGCACGTCAAAAATGAAATTACTGCAAGAGCCACGTGGTAGTTGGGAGGTAACTCAATTTTGTTGCACGTTGGGAGCATGTAGATGCATATATGCGGCTTAATAAAAGGGCCCCTATCTACTCTAGGCACTATTCTATATGAATAACCCTACTGGGGCAGAGCAATAGTCCATCTAGCCCAGTATTCTGCTACCAGAAGTGGCCAATCCAGGTCACAAGTACCTGGCAGAATCCCAAATAGTAGCAAGGTTCTGGTATCCCAAAGAATAACAAGATTCCATGTTACTGATCCCAGGGCAAGCAGTGGTTTCCCCCATTTCTAGCTAGACTATGGCCTTTTCCTCCAGGAACTTGTCCAAACCTTTTTTACACCCAGGTATGCTCACTACTGTTACCATAACCTCTGGCAATGAGTTCCAGAATTTAGCTATGTATTGAGTGAAAAAAAACTTTCCTCTTATTCATTTTAAAAGTATTACCATGTAACTTCATTGAATAGAGTACTGATAGAATTGAAAAATGAACTTGCCGAACTATTGTTAGAAATATGTACTTTATCTTTAAAATCAAGCATGGCTTTGGAAGATTGGAGAGTGGCCAATGTAACTCCGATTTTTAAAAACGTTTCCAGGAGAGATCCAGGAAATTATAGACCAGTAAGCATGACGTCGGTGCCGGGCAAAATGGTAGAGACTATTATAAAGAACAAAATTACAGAGCATATATGTAAGAATGGATTAATGAGACAAAGCCAACATAGATTTAGTGAAGGGAAATCTTGCCTCACCAATCTGTTGCATTTCTTTGAAGGGGTGAACAAACGTGGATAAAGGTAAGCCAGTCGATATTGTATATCTAGATTTTCAAAAGGTGTTTGACAAAATACCTCATGAAAGACTCCAGAGGAAATTAGAGAGTCATGGGATAGGAGGTAGTCTCCTAGTGTGGCTTAAAAACTGGTTAAAAGAGAGAAAACAGAGTAGGGTTAAATGGTCAGTATTCTCAATGGAGAAGGGTAGTTAGTGGGGTTTCTCAGGGGTCTGTGGTGGGACCTCTGCTTTTTAACATATTTATAAATGATCTAGAGATGGTAGTAACTAGTGAGGTAATCATGGGTGTAGTTTGGGGGGGGGGGGGGGCAAACGAGCTATCACCTCATTTTTCTGGCTGACATCCCCTGCAGCAGCATCTCTAGTTCACTCCTTCTGCCACCACCACAGAACTAGAGTCTTCCAGTTATTTCTCTCCTTCCAGCCCCCCCCCCCCCCCACCGAGTCATCCAATCCCCTGAGCCGCCGGCGGTCTCAGTGAGAAAGCAGTATGCACGCACTCAGACCTGCCCCCAGAAGCCTTTCTTTCTCCTTCAACTTCCTGTTCCCGCGTAGGCGGGACAGTATAGGAGCTAGAAGGGCTTCTGGGGCAGGTCTAAAGCAGCATGCGTACTGCTTTCTTGCTGTGGCTGCCGGTAGTTAGGGGGATTGGAAGACTGGGGAGGGGGCAATACCGGGCGCCATGGGGTTGGAAAGAGAGAGAGAACTGGAAGATGCCAGTGCTGTGGTGGTGGTGGCTGCAGCGGCAGGGGGACTGGAAGGAGAACGAGACAGGCCAGGATGGGACCGGGCGGGGAAAGGTTAAAAAAATGAGAACACCGGGGGGGGGGGGGGGGGGGGGGGGGGGCAGTAAGAGAGAAATGGAGAGGGAGCAGCAAGCTAATTTGAAGCTAATACACTTATGAATTGGTTGCCAATGAAGGATCCTCATGTACAGGATAACACTATCAAATCTCCCCTTCCAAACGATCAATCTAACAGTCGTGTTCTGTAGTAGATGGAACATTAGAGGGAACATCGGTATGGTCCACTGCAGAAATTAAACTCATATCTTGAGATGGAAGGGGCCTTGTTATGATGTGGGTCCTCCATCAACACAGGACACTTCAGCTATTGATGTTCAGTTGCAGAAGAGGGATCCTGAGGCTTGTATGTAGACCATTTGCTTTGGAAGAAAAAATATTGCATTTTCAATCATGCAGGACAGACAAGTTTGCAGAACTTGCTTATCCGTTGTGACTGAGAATGTGATACTAAGGTACCATCTCCCACTGGTAGAGGATTCCCATGCAGCTTAGAGGAAATATTATTTTTATTACATTTGTACCCCGCGCTTTCCCACCCATGGCAGGCTCAATGCGGCTTACATGGGGCAATGGAGGATTAAGTGACTTGCCCAGAGTCACTTAATCCCTGTGCTGGGAATCGAACTCATTTCCTCAGCTCCCCAGGTCCAAAGTCCACCACCCTAACCGTCTGACTTTCTTCTGAACCATTGTTCTGAACTTTTAACCAGTGTTTCTTTTTCTAGTTTGGGTCCAGGTTGAGTTCAACAGAAATATTTTTGTTTTGTTTGTATATTGCAATAAATCAGTAGCGTGCTGGAGTTAATTACCAAAATAATTCTACTTACTGGTTACCAAATTGTTATTGGCTTTAATGGAAACTGAGCCAAGAACTACTTTGATAAAGATCAACCCAAATTCAATCTAAATCAAAATATGTTATTGCTTTGATGCCCTACTTTGGATTTATGTACCTACTTTATAAAATAGGTATGTATGCATGCAAAATAAAAAGAAGAATTTGTGTGTGCCAAAGAGGAGGTATAAATACATACATTAACTTTCTATAACGTAATTTTCAACAAAATAGAATGAAATAGTTTATCATTGAAAACTGGCATAACTTATGTATATAATTGCTGCACGAGGTAGGTGGCCTGATATAAAATTATCTTCCCAATGATTATAAAATTGAAAATGTTACAAACAATTGGATTACAGATAAGGAAAGAGGCTGAGAAAGAGAAATGATTAGATGGGAAGGGAGAGAGTGATTTGGAAAGGGAAGGAATGGGAACAAGCCAGTATACTGATTAAGAACATAAGAATAGCCATACTGAGTCAGACTAATGGTTCATCTAGCCCAGTATCCTGCTTCCAACAGTGACTAATTCAGGTCACACATGCCTGGTAGAAACCCAAATAGCAACTTTCCATTCTACCAATCCCAGGGTAAGCAGTGCCATCCCCCATGTCTGTCTCAATAACAGACTATAGACTTTTCCTCCAGGAACTTGTACAAATCTTTTTTAAACCCAGATACGCTAACTGCTGTTAACACATCCTCCAATATCGAGTATCAGTGAAAAAATATTTCCTCCTATTTGTTTTAAAAGTATTTCCATGTAATTTCATTGAGTGTTCCCTGGTCTTTGTACATTTTGAAGGAGTGAAAATTGATTCAATTTTACCCATTCTACACCACTTAGGATTTTGTAGACCTTGATCATATCTCCCCTCAGCTGTCTCTTTTCCAAGCTGAAGAGCCCTAACCACTTTAGCCTTTCCTCATTGGAGAGGCGTTCCATCCTCTTTCATTTTGGTAGCTCTTCTTTGAAGCTTTTCTAATTCCACTCTATCGTTTTTGAGACATGATGACCAGAACTGAATGCAATATTCAAGATGAGATCGTGCCAAGGAGCAATAGAGAGGTATTATAATATTCTTAGTCTTATTTACCATCCCTTTCCTACTAATTTCTACCATCTTGTTTGCTTTTTTGGCCACCGCCGAACACTGAACAGAAGATTTCAGTATATTTTCTTGGGTGCATACTCCTAAGGTCAGGAGTGTTAGGGGTGTAGCTACTATGGGGCCACGGGGGCCTGGGCCCCCGTAGATTTGGCCCTGGACCCCCCTGCCCCCCTCCCGTCGCCAACCTGCCGTCAACCCGCCATCGCCGTCTGCTACCTTTGCTGGCGGGGAACCCCAACCACCACCAGCCAAAGTCTTCTTCCTTCGTTTGGTTTCTGAGTCTGACGTCCTGCACATACAACATGCAGGACGTCAGACTCACAGAAACAGAACGAAGCCCTGCAGACTGCAAGGCTTCATTCTGTTTCTGTGAGTCTGACGTCCTGCATGGTGTACGTGCAGGACGTCAGACTCAGAAACCAAACGAAGGAAGAAGACCGGCTTGCGGGGGTTGGGGTCTCCCGCCAGCAAAGGTAGGCGACGGCGGGCAGTGGTGGGCGGGGTCAAGAGGGTCGTCGGCAGGGGGGGTCAAAGTTGTTGGTGGTGGTGCTGGCGGCGGCAGCACGGGTGTTGGCAATGGCGGGGGGGGGCTAAAATGTGCCCCCTCACCTCGGGCTCTGGACCCCCCTCCCGCCAAAGTCTGGCTACGCCCCTGCCTAAGGTGAACCTTAACATCAGTTACAAAGGAAAAGCAAAAGACAGTTTTCTAGTACAAAGTAATATTATAATACATAAGAACACAAGATATGCCATGCTGGGTCAGACCAAAGATCCATCGAGTCCAGCATCATATCTCCAACAGTCAACAACCTGGATCACTAGGAATTACCTGACAGATCTGAAAGAATAGATCTATTTTTTGTAGTTCTCTCCCAGGCTTATACAGTACTTTTCCAACATCTACTGGGCATAATTGTTCATAGACTTCTCATGGGTAAACGCGAATTGATTGCTCTTTCAAAGAAGTTCAAAGACTAGGTCCATGAAGTTAGATGGTAATACTTTTAAAACACTTAGAAGAAATACATTTTCACTTAGCAAATAGTTAAGCTCTGGTACTCATTGCTGGAAGATGTGTTTAAAAAAGTTGGCGTACGTGAGTTTAAAAATGGTTTGGACAAGTTCCTGGAGGAAAAGTCCATAAACTTATTTTAAGATAGGCATAGGGAAATCCACTACTTATCCCTGGGATTGGCAGCATGGAATGTTGCTACTCTTTGGGTTTCTGTCAGGTACGTATGACCTGGATTGGCCACTTTTGGGAGCAGGCTACTGGGCTAGATGAACCATTGGTCTGATCCAGAATGGCAATTCTTATGTTCTTATATTGTAAGAATTTGTGCCACCCATTTTTAAACCCAGCTATGTTAGATGCCCTGACCACATCTTCTGACAACACATTTTGTGACACCAGGGGACAAATTACATTACAATTAAAGATGGGGGGGTCAAACTGGTGCAGGGGTGGTGCTATATGTTAAAGAGGGTACTGAGTCAAAGAGGAAAAATGTTTTTCAGTAAACAAAATGCACTGTAGAATCTTTAGAGAAACAAATGCCATGTGAGAAAGGGAAGAGAATAGCAGTGGGGGGTATATATCATTCAACTGGCCAGAATGTGCAGCCATGGGAATGCTAACAATTAGGTAAGCTATTAAAATTGGCACTTTTGACTAGGTAAATGCAGTGGCGTACCAAGGGGGGGGGGGGCGGTGGGGGCAGTCCGCCCCGGTTGCACGCTGCTGGGGGGTGCCGCGGCGCGCACCTGTTGCCCTGTCTCAGTCCGAGTTCGCAATTCGCATGTGTTCACTGCTCCCTCTGAGTCTGCCCCGGAACAGGTTACTTCCTGTTCCGGGGCAGACTCAGAGAGAGCAGTGAACACATGCGAATTGCGAACTCGGAGACAGGGGGGGAAGAGGTGTCATTTCACCATGGGGGGGTCACGCTGCACACGGGGGGGGGGGGGGGCGCATCGGCGATCCGCCCCGGGTGTCAGCTAGGGTCGGAACGCCACTGGGTAAATGTATCAGGACATGCTAGGGAGGTGAGGTTTGTAAAAGAAATAAATGACTGCTTCATAGTAACTTAGTAAATGATGGAAGATAAAGACCTTAATGGTCCATCCAGTCTGCCCAACAGTCACGCTCATTATTGAACCACTAATCTAATAGCATTACAACATTTTACTCACTAAAAAGTTCAGTTTCATGAAGAAGGTTTAGAGCTAACCCTTAGTGGAATAAAGAAGTTGGTGTGACAGGTAATGGCACTGGGCACTTGGGTGGTGGAGCAGGTGGGGGGAAGAGGAGTTGGTGGTTCGGAGGCGAGAATAGGGGAGGGCAGACTTATATGGTCTGTGCCAGAGCCGGTGATGGGAGGCGGGACAGGTGGTTGGGAGGCGGGAAAAACTGCTGGGCAGACTTATACGGTCTGTGCCCTGAGAAAGAGAGGTACAAATCAAGGTAAGGTATACACATGAGTTTATCTTGGGCAGACTGGATGGACCATGCAGGTCTTTTTCTGCCGTCATCTACTATGTTACTATGTTATATAATGATGAAATGGTGATCATAATGGGATCATAGTAACATAGTAAGTGGCTCATTTTCAAAACAGAAAAATGTCTAAAAATTGGCATAAAGCAACATTTGGACGTATTTCTCTTTGAAGTCGGTCAGAAGTGAGTCCAAATCTCAAGGGGGCATACCAGGGGCGTGTTCAAGGCGGGACTTGGGCGTTCCTGAGACTTAGATGTTTTTCAGCCATAATGGAAGACAACAAAAACATCCAGGTCTAAAACTAAGATGTTTTGAGCTAGACCTCTTTTTATAATGAATAAGACACAAAAAGGTGCCCTAAATAACCAGATGACCACTGGAGGGAATCAGGGATGACCTCCCCTTATTCCCCCCTGTGGTCACTGACCTCCTCCCACCCCCCAAAAATGTGATGAAAAACATTACTTGCCAGCCTCAGATGTTATACTCAGGTCCATTAGAATAGCATGCAGGACCCTGGAGTAGTCTAGTAGTGGTACAGTGCACTGCAGACAGGTGGACCCAGGCTTCTACCTCCCCCTACCTGTTACACTTGTGGAGGAAACTGTGAGCCTTCCAAAACTCACCAGAATCCCACCATACCCACATATAGTTGCCCTCTTCACCCGAAAGGGCTGGTAGTGGTGTACAGTTGGGGATAGTGGGTTTGGGGGGGGGGGGGGCTCAGCAGACAAGGTAAGGGAGCAATGGTCTGATGTGTACCTGGGAGCATTTTATGAAGTCCACTGCAGTGCCCCCTAGGGTGCCCAGTTGGTGGTTCAAAGTAGGTTACAAAACTAAAGTAAACAAAACAGAAGATTATAGAAGAATAAAATTACCCATAAAATTTCTGAAATAGGTAAGTTTTCAAGTTTTGTTAAAGCTTAAATAGTTGGCAAAATTCTGAGAGACACACAAAGAAAAAGTGAGTGGACCAATGACTCCAGAGACTGGCAAAGAACACCAAGACTTTACTGCCTGCTAAGGAAAAAAAAATTTCAAAGACGACTTATACCTTGCGCCAACTAGCGATGGATAATAAAGAAGGTGAGACATTCCTGGTCTAGAATAAAAAGAGAAAGATGGAAAAACAAACAATCACACTAAATAATAAGGACTATAGCCATCAAATATGTTATAAACCAGACATGCCAGCTTAAAAAATATGAAGATGAAGAACTTTTGTGTAAGGGAAAGGAGCGGGACTTGGGTGTGATCATATGCGATGATCTTAAGGTGGCCAAACAGGTAGAAAAGGTGATGGAGAAAGCTAGAAGGATGCTTGAGTGCATAGGGAGAGAAATGTCCAATAGGAAAAAGGAGGTGATGATGCCCCTGTATAAGACTCTGGTGAGACCTCATTTAGAATATGGTAAACAATTCTGGAGACTGCACCTTCAAAAAGATATAAGCAGAAAGGAGTCGGTCCATAGGGCGGCTACTAAAATGGTCAGAGTTCTTCGTCATAAAGCATATGGGAGCAGACTTAAATATCTCAATATGTATACTTTGGAAGAAAGGCTGGAGAGGGGAGATATGATGGAGACACTTAAATACTTATGTGGCATAAATGCACAGGAAATGAGTCTCTTTCAATTGAAAGGAAGCTCTAGAACGAGGGGGCATACGATGAAGGTGAAAGGGGATAGACTTCAGAAGTAACCTGAGGAAATACTTCTTCACGGAAAGGGCCATGAATTTGTGGAATGACCTCCCGGTGGAAGTGGTGGAGATGAATTCAGCATCTGAATTCAAGAGAACTTGAGATAAGTACATAGGATCTCTAAAGGAGTGATAGGGAGAGTAGATGACATGGATAAGCCATATGGACATTATCTGCCTATATTTTTTTTCTCTTTGCATAGTGTAACCCAGTATCAATGGACCTAAGTATATCCCGGGTCTCACTCCCCACTAGCTTGGCTCCATTTCACACTAAGTCCAACCCAGGCCACAAGCTAAATTTCATCTCACACACACCACACTCACTGTTCCAGTTCACCAGCCATTGAGCTTGGGAGTGAGTCAATGGTCTGGAATCACGATCCAGGGTATTGGCAGATCACAATAAACTGTATAGTGGTATTTCTCTCAGTCCGGGAGCAAGTGTCCCACTCTTACACAGAAGACCACATGGCACTCCGAGAAATTCATGTGTAAGTTGGAGCTCTGCCTATGTCCTGCCCATGCTCCACCCATGTGTACACCCCCTCACAAATACACACTATGGAAGTTAAGTGAGCATTTGCAGAATAGCACTTAGGCAGAACATTAGTATTTGCATATGTGCGCACATACTTATGTATATTGTAAGCCCAGAGGGGTGCTCTCTGGTGTGCAGTGGCCCTGTAGTGGCTCGTGCCCAGCCTCACCAGCCCTTTGCTTCAGGGAACTACCTTGAGACCAGAGTTCTCTCTGTCTCCGTTGACTCGGGCCTCTATGTTTGGTCCTCCCCTTTCCCTCAGGGTGACCTCTTCATTAACCTGCAGTCCTGGCCCGGCCTCCCCCCTGTATCTCCTGGTAACCGACCCACCTTACCAGTTCTTCTGGTGGGGCCTCCAGGTCACCCTTCTGTGGAAGATAGCACAGCTTCCTCTGCTTGCAAAAATATGCAAATTAGCTGGTTGCATGTAAATTCAGTTTATTAGAGCTTGATTATAGTCTTTTGGGAACCTGGCTTTCCCACTCTTCTTTGACTGCGATTCACCCCCCTGAGACCATTTACTGGGGGACATCTGGGTCTCAGGGTATAACAGCCACCTCCCCTGGATAGGACACACTTTATTCACCTTAACCTTACGGTCCTATCCTCCACCCCACAGCTGTTTGCTCATTTTAAACAATTCACAGTTCCACCATCAATATTTTGGGGACTTCTAACCCCAGGCTTTTGCAGCCTGCTTTACCTTGCCCATACTGGGGACATACAGTCCTTTGAACACACAGTTCACCTTCTCAGCACCGGGATCACACAGTCCAGGCTTCCAGGCTCCCATCTTCTCTCCCTCGGGCAAAACTCCTTCCTCTGCTGAGAGGAAGCTATTTATGAGGTGTCCAATTAACCTCCCCACCTCTTGAGACCTCGCCCCTCTGGTTCCAGAAAGATCTGGCCTAGAAGTTTCTTCTCACTCCCCCAGCTATCGCTCTGGAGCTCCCCCTACTGGCCCATACATGCCAATACTCAGCTAGATCCCCGGAGCTCCCAGTTTCCATGGGAGAGCGCCCTCTGGCGGCCTCCTGAAGTAAGGGCAGACACTGTGGTTTATCACAATATGTCATAGCATGAGGATAACATGATGTCATAACATGAGGATAAAAGTGAGTGTCTAGTTAATAGAATTGTCCTTCATGTGTATATGGATGTTCAGAAAGCATTTCATAAAGTTCCTTATGAGAGAATCCTGAGGAAATTAAAAAGTGATAGGATTAGGTAGTAGTTAAAGGAGAGAAAACAGAGATTAAGGCTAAATGGTCAATTTTTCTCAATGGAGGAGGGTGAATAGTGGAGTGCCCCAGGGATCTGTACTGGGACCTGTGATTTTTAACATATTTTTAAATGATATGGAATTGGGAACAAGTGAGGTGGTCAAATTTGCACGTGACACAAAATTATTCCAAGTTGTTAAATCAAAAGCAGACTGCGAGAAATTGCAGGAGGACCTTATGAGACTGTGGAAACCAGGCATCCAAATGGCAGAGGAAATTGAACATGGACTAGTGCAAAGTAATGCACATTGATAAGAATAGCGTAAATTATAACTATGATGCATTATGCTAGGTTCCATATTAGGAGTCACCACCCAGAAAAAAGGTCTGACTGTCATTGTAGAAATTACTTTGAAATCTTTAGCTCAGTGTGAGGTGGTGGCCAAAAAGCCAACTAGAATGTTAAAAATGATTAAGAAAGAAATAGAGGAAGACTTTGACCTACCAACACACCACCAATTTTACTATAGGTGAATACGGGATTATATTTACCGCAGAGCTAAAGAAGAATTAACTCTAAAAGACACAGTACTGGAGCGCGCATTTAAAGGTGGGAATTCCAGAGGCTGTGTCTCACGTTTATATGCTACATTATTGTCTTATCAGACCCCTATCCTGAGATACACCCAACGCTGGGAGCGTGACCTGGGGGCCAGCCATGATTTAAAGAGTTGGGAGAGGGCATTTAGTTATATGTTAAGGGTTTCTGTCTCCAGCTCCCTAGTTGAAAGTGGATACAAAATGCTCTATCAATGGTACTATACCCCCCATAGATTAACAAAAATGTATAATCAAGGTCCCGGCCATTGTTGGAGAGGGTGTGCAGAGGTGGGAGATATGTTCCATTTATGGTGGTCTTGTCCCAAAATAAAGACTTACTGGACTACTACTACTACTACTACTATTACTATTTAGCATTTCTATAGCGCTACAAGGCGTACGCAGCGCTGCACAAACATAGAAGAAAGACAGTCCCTGCTCAAAGAGCTTACAATCTAATAGACAAAAAAATAAAAATAAAAATAAAGTAAGCAAATCAAATCAATTAATGTGAACGGGAAGGAAGAGAGGAGGGTAGGTGGAGGCGAGTGGTTACGAGTCAAAAGCCATGTTAAAGAGGTGGGCTTTCAGTCTAGATTTAAAGGTGGCCAAGGATGGGGCAAGACGTAGGGGCTCAGGAAGTTTATTCCAGGCGTAGGGTGCAGCGAGACAGAAGGCATGAAGTCTGGAGTTGGCAGTAGTGGAGAAGGGAACGGATAAGAAGGATTTATCCATGGAGCGGAGTGCACGGGAAGGGGTGTAGGGAAGGACGAGTGTGGAGAGATACTGGGGAGCAGCAGAGTGAGTACATTTATAGGTTAGTAGAAGAAGTTTGAACAGGGAGCCAGTGAAGGGACTTGAGGAGAGGGTTAGTATGAGTAAAGCGACCCTGGCGGAAGACAAGACGGGCGGCAGAGTTTTGAACCGACTGGAGAGGGACTGAATTGCTTCGCTTGCTTAGCCAAATTATAGGTACAGACTACCCAGCCATAGCGGAATACTGCCTCTTGCACTTTAGACCAATTGGAGTCCGAACTGTCATACATCACTTTGCCTCGGTGTGGTTTGTAGCGGGAAAGATCACACTGGCTTCAGCTTCGAAGAACTCCCCCCTGCCTCCAGTGATAAGAGTCGTCCACAAGATGGATTACTGTTATCCAGGCTGGACAAATTGTGCACTTTCACAACCAATGGGACAAATATACCGCATGGAGATCCCTCTCAGGGGTAGATCTGGATGCTCCATGGCTGATTGCATCACCTGTCTAACTCATTGGCCAGAAACATAGACTTTCTTACAGGTGGAGACAAGGCACCCAGTGACGATCCTAGGTCGGCTGCCACCCGGGGCGGATCGCCGATGCACCCCTCCCCCCCGGGTGCAGCACAACCCCCCCCCCCTTGTGCAATGATACCCCCCAGCGCATCATCCCCCCCCCCCCCAGGTGTATTCTTAGCTGCTGGGAGCAGCCACACGGCTCTCGGCTCCGCTGGCTCCCTGCTCCCTCTGCCCCAGAACAGGAAGTAACCTGTTCCGGGGCAGAGGGAGCAGGGAAACAGCGGAGCCGACAGGCGCGGCTGCTCTCTGCACCGCTCCAGCGGCGTGCACCTGGGGCGGACCACCCCCACCGCCCCACCCTTGGTACGCCGCTGGAGCCAACCAATGGATTTTGTGTTACGATAGAACGGGAAGGGGGGAGGGGAGGGAAGGGAGATGGGGTGGGTTTGGATATTGTTATTATTGTTTAGCACATGCTTCAGTTGTAAAGATATGATGGTTTGTTCTATTCAAAAAAATTTCAATAAAAATAATTAATAAAAAAGAAAGAAATAGAGAATGAAGCAAAGCTAGCATATCACTTCTGCATATCTCCATGGTGCAACCACACTTTCAATATTGTGTACAATTTTGGACAATGAATTTCAAGATCGAGCAGAATTAGAAAAGGTAAATTGGGATGCCCAGTCTTCCAGTCTTGCAAGGTCTTACAATTTCTCACAACCCCCTTGTAATTTAATATCTTGGAATAATTTTGTGCCCGCTGCAAATTTGATCACCTCACTTGTTCCCATTTCCAGGTCGTTTATACATGTGTAGAAAAGCAGTGCTCAGTACAGATCCCTGAAATACTTTGCTAATCACCTTTTAACCCTATTCTCTGTTTTCAATCTTTTAGCCATTTATCAATCCACAATAGGAAGGGTACTGCGTCCTATCCCATGACTTTTTAATTTCCTCAGGAGTAAGAAAAGAGACAGCTGATATCCAGATATCAGAGATCCTCCACCCATGTATGGGAGTGATTGCCAGATCTGTTCCAGCCTTGGGAGTATCAACATTTGCAATTTGTATCAATTTAATATTTAGGATTTATGCACAATGATGTAAATTGGAATTCTGGGAAGAGGGGGATGTATTAATAAAACAAACTAAAGGGGTTCTTTTGCTAAGCCACGGTGAGCACTTATGTGAGCTTACCGTAAGTTAAAATCCAACTACCGCGAGGTACGCTCAGGTGTCATGTGGTAGTTTTTGATTGGCGTGTGCTTCCCATGCGCTAAAAAATAGATTTAATTTCTAGTGCTGGGGGCGTGTTTGGGGATGGAGAGTAGGCATACCCAGTGCTAATCGGTTAGCGCAGCTACATCGCCACACGCTAACCAATTAGCATGTGGTTAGGGCAGGAGCCCTTACCATCTAGAAAACAGGTGTCGGTAAGGGCTCTCTTGCTAATGGCCAAATCTGTGTGTATGGGGGAGATGGATAGTGGGGGCGGTGGGGACCATGGGACCGTAGGACTCACTCTGGTGGGGGTAGAAGGTTTGGGTTCAGCCAAAAATGCACTTGTATTTTCCACCGAAACCCGAACTCAGATTTCGAGCTGGTTTTGGTGCCAAAACTGAAACCAAACCTGAAATATCAGGGTTACCACCCCTGGTTATTGGTGGCTTATTGACGTATTTGCAGGTTATGATACTGTTTGTGAAGTCTTTTGAAAAGACATCATTGCTCAAAAACTTTCCAGTATTGTCCTGAACCAATCAGAAAATACCTAGACGTCGTTGCTTGGGTACTACAAGAAGGTTGGCAAGGTGCATGCCGAGTAGCCGCAAGTAACATGGTGGCTGCCACATGGCAGCACCCTGGCCCGAGCTGCCCTTCTCTTCCGGCTTCATGCCAGGGTAACAGCATGAAGGGATCCTGGCAGCCATTGGTTGGGATGCCAAAAGAGGGTGGGGCCTCAGCTCTGCAGGCCAAGAACTGCATAAAAAGCTGTCGACGAGACAGGAGAGTCTCTTCTTCGGCAGCGAGCAGTGCACGAGTTTTGTTTTCCAGCGATTCCATCTATGATTTCTCTTCTCTCCTCCGTGAAGTACGATCTTCGACAACCTGTGTGGCTTAGAGGACCGGCCGATTTTCGACAGCCTGTGTGGCTTAGAGGACCGGCCGATTTTCGACAGCCTGTGTGGCTTAGAGGACCGGCTCGTGCTCTGGGTTCAATTCCCCCTCTGGCATTTATATTTTTCTTGGTGTGGACATAAGAATCGACGGGCAGCACAGCACTTCCTATTACACTGCTGACCACGTGCGCTACAGAAAAGTCACCTGCTAAGGGACCAAAGAACTGAACAGGAAACAGAACAGCACAGAAAGTACAGTCAGCCGTCCAGTGATCTTTCCAGCTCATCAACAACATAGCACAACAACCCTCTGAATCAAAGACCTCCTGCCTCCCCCCCACGCTACCGGGAACCAGCATGCTGTGCAGAAGCTGTACCAGAGTATCAATGCAGCCTCCAGACCTCCAGACCATGCTGCAGATGTGAACCCTGATGGGACATCCAGGCCACACCGCTCAAACACACGGCACAGACGTCGTCCAGAGAGATATATAGATTCCGCCGATCTTCCGCTTCCTCGAGCACTCGTACCCTTGACCACGGAGACCCACTGTTAGCAGCCTCCATCCTCATCAGTTACTGTCCTTCACAACAAATGCATAATAGAGGACACCATGCCAGGAGACGCCCCAGATGACCTACTGCTACAGCCGCCGTCTACCACATGTTTAACACCACAGCAGATAACCTGAGCACTTCGGGACCCAGTGACCACCCGTGTGAGGATGATGGGCATGCTCACAGAACCAGTCCAGGTTGTGCACCATGTAGCTGTGGATTGAATCGTAGGTCCCGCTCACTCACGGACCAACAGAGATCTCAATCTCAATGCAGACAGACACAATATAGATCCAGCACCAGTACCAAACAATGGGTCATTCTCCGAAGGCAGCAGGGATGGGACTCACCCCATGCAGGCACCTTATTGCCATGGCAAAGCAAGATCTCTTTGAACTGTCTGTTCTTCTGACCGGGACCACTATCCTCTGATCGAACATTATTCCTCCATGGCACGGATCCGCTTCCAGGTTGTGGTCCAGAAGCGTAAGCAAGGTCAATCGCCAGAATGGTCTGTGGGCAGAGCAACTCGGCAGACTGAAGATCTGGCATGATTGGGCATCCCCTCGCATTCCCGGATACTTCCTCCCAGACGCAATCCATCTCTCGGAGGTAGCGGAATACCACCTCCATAATGACTTCCAGGAGGCCCTTGAGAGGCACTGTTGAACAGGACTGGGGGAGGGGGACCCAGGGACCTTGCTTCGCAGGCCCTCGGGTTGTGGCAGAGGCACCCGAGCCTGGGAATTGTTGGATGTGCTGGAACAACAGGATAAAGGAAGCTCGGCCGCTTCAGACAAGGGACAGGAACACTCGCTGGTGACAGACTAATCACCTCGCTGGCGATACATGGCAGGTGGAATACTGGTCTGAGGTGCAGTCCCAAGCAGATGGACGCTCGGCCACGCTGGGGGTGGAGTCATGGCCGGCCATCACGTGGGACGGTGATGCAGGCTCCCTAGCTGGAAAGGCATGGCGGGGAGCAGAAGCATCTGCAGCATAAAACTTAAGGCTCGGACGCTTCCTAGGATTTGTTTAATGTGTTTTCAATAAAGCTGTGGCCATTTATTCCCAAAAAGAAAATTTGATTCATGCCTGTCACTGTGTGCTTTAAATGTAAAGGTGAGTGAGGGGGGGGGGGGGGCAGAGGATGCGCAGCCTGCCTGTGTTAACAATAAATGGCACTCTATACCCATTCTATATGATCCCTGCTTCCATACACCCTTTTGGGGATGCAGATAGCAGTCCTTGAAGGATCCCGGCAGAGGGAATCCTTACACATTTGCAAGCAGCCACGAAGTCTCAAGGTTCCACTGAAGAAGTGACAGCTCTCAATTGCAGACTGAAATAGAGCCATGGCTGAATAAACCCCTATCTATACATCTTTATTTACTTATATATACATAAGAACTCACAAACACAAATGTCAAAAGATTAACACAGGGTTTCGATTTTTTTTAAAAAGTGCATGAATTCAAAAGAGAAGGCTTGATTGTTCTGTCTATATTGTGATTTCACCGGTTTCAACATCTCTCGATGTACATACTGAGAGTCTCTCTCTCTCTCTCTCTCTCTCCCTTTTTCATAGGCAATGCAGCTTTAAAGGGACCAGTTACAGCTTTAAGCTAGGGTCCACGTGAGGCTGGTGTGTTTCTATTGATTGCATCTGTGTTGACAAACGCAGCGCCAGGGCTTTGCAGTCTAGGGCTGCAGTTTTGCAGGGAGGCTGTAAAATGCTGCCTTAATTCCACGTCAGATCAAGTTTGATCAATAACCTCCTACTGGCCCAATTGGAAGAGCCTTATTCATGATCTAATCATTTTTTTTTTTTGCTTCTCTTTCTACCACCATCCTTAGGGGGAAAAAGATCACAGGATTTTTTTTTCTTTCTTTCTCTGTGTGTGGGGGGGGGGTTATTTTGTTTGTTTGTTTTAGTGACAAGGGACAAAAATTGCTCTGTAATCAAGCTTCCAGCCCAGGTGGTTTTTGAAGACGGAAGGAACAGAAAGAAAGATCAAGAAGGGGGGGGAATCTCTTACCCGCCCAGTCCTGCCCATGCTTCTGCTTCGCCTGTTTCAGTTTTAGGAATTGACTTTCACGCCTGCGGGGGAAATGGGGCACAGCGTGTTTGGGACTGTCTTCCTGGTGGCGGTGGGGCTTTTGGGAGATTCCTTCGGAGGATTCCCGAATACCATCAATATAGGTAAGTGTGAATCTTCTGCAGAGGGATTACGAGCGTGGTGGTTTGGTAAGGGGGGGGGGGGGTGGGGAGACGGAGAGTCCGAACTCTTTTGCTCTCTGCATTGGGAATTGTCAGGCTGTGCATCCGCACGTTCGCCTTGCTCTCGGATCGCCTACCTTAGGCGGACGGGGGGTACACGATGTGATGGAAGGCAAAGACTGCAGCTCTTATTAAAAGGCAAAATTGCATGCCTCTCTGGTGTGTGTGTGTGTGTGTGTGTGTGTGGGGGGGGGGGGGGGGGGGGGTGCTGTTTGCTAGAGAGGGCTGTTCTGCTAAATTGCTCATCTGCACACCCGGCAGGGAACTTTTGAGCTGTGCCCCTCACATAAACCCCCTCTTTTAAAGAGACTAAGGGGAGGGGTTGCGCTGGTCCAGCACTGTGTCCCAGTGAAGCATCCAGAGACAGCTAGGTCTTTGTGTGCTGTGCCTCAAGCACGGTAGAAAAAGAGAGAGAGAGAGAAAAAAAAAAAAATAAATAAAGACAGTTCAATTTGTCATCCCCAGGTCTTGGCTCTCTGGAACAGTTTATTGAGCATTAATGTTGGTCTGGAAATAAGAAAAGTTCTGCCGGTAATGATGTCTGGTGATTATACAGTCCAAAAATTCTAAGGGTATTAGAGCGGTGGGGAGGGGAGGGATGTGGCTTCATGCAGCTAAGACACGCACCCCCCCCCCCCCCCCCCCAATAAGAAATCATTTCCTAATCTGTGAGAATAACCAGACTAGAGAAGACAGCAGAGATGAGACCGGACAATCGCAGGTTAAATGTGTGTTGCTTTTGCCTCCTGTCAAGACTTTCAGGATATACAATCTGTGAACGTTTCCAAAACCTAGCCAGAATAGTTTATCAATGCGTTCAGCTCTCGGTAACACTTTGCTTCTCTCTCTTTTTAATATACCTAGGTGGACTTTTCATGAGAAATACAATTCAGGAACACAGTGCATTTCTATTTGCGGTGCAGTTGTACAACACAAACCAAAATATCACAGAAAAACCCTTCCAGCTCTTTCATCACGTAGACCATCTAGACTCCTCCAATAGTTTCTCAGTCACCAATGCTTGTAAGTAGCCCTGTAGCTTTGATCACATTTTTAATTCGCACCCTGGCTGATGCAACTGATGAAGGAAAGGTTTAAAGGCTTTTGTTCGCCAGATTGTCACTCTTCTCTTACTAAAAGTGCCTTCCCAAAGTACTTCATGGAGGGGTTTTTTTTTTTCCAGGAAAAGGGCAAAAACTTGGTTTTCCAAATATGATATCAATTTAGGGCTTAATCTTTGTTGCATGTTGCTGTTAAAGAGTGTACCTTGATTTCGCAAGTGTTATATTTGGACTTATGGAGGGAATTTTTCAAAAACCATGGTAACAGTACTGAATAAAACTGATTCTTAGCTTTCGGGGAGATGCGAAGGAAAGAAGCATAAAAAATATATTTGGAAAATGTTTCTTCGTGCAGTGTACTGTACGTAGTCTATAGAATCGAGATAAGTCTGGAAGAACAACATGTATTTTCAATGAGAGCCTTAAAATTATACGCACTGGGGAAAGGCTTATTTAGGACTTCTTTTATGAAGCCACGCTACCAATTCTCGGTGCGGCGAATGAGAGAAAGTCCATTCAATTCTTATGGGCTTCCTCTCTCTCATTTGCCGCGTGGAAGTCGCGAGCCTGGGTTTGTAAAAGAAGCCCATAGGGCCCTGTTTACTAAGCCATGCTGTGGGCACGCTAGCGTTTTTAGCGCACGCTAATGCGAGAGACACCCCTATATTCCTATAGGGCCCTGAGGGTTTCTTTTACAAAGTCGCGTTTCCGATTCTTGGTGCGGCAAATGAGGAAAAAGCCCATTTCAATTCCTGTGGGCTTCCTCTCATTTGCCACCTGGGAATCGCTAGCGTGGCTTTGTAAAAGAAGCCTTTAGCCAGGTACGTGCGATGAGGTTCCTTTTAGTTATTGAAAATAAAAAATGACACTCCCTGAGCATGACCTGCACCTTTCATTTATACTGCTGTGCAGAACTGAGGTAACTCTAGTGGTCCCGGAGAAATTGGAATTCCTTGAAACTTGATGGTCCTATTAGACCCAATGTGAGAATTTTTCCAAGGACACTGGCTCTGAGCTTTTCAAACCACCTAGGTCCATTTGTTAGAAGTACATTGTATGCATTGCAGTGCTGTTAATATCGCCTCTTGTAAAGCCTTGAAGGTGACAGCAGGGTATTGCATGCCTGAACTGGGAACCAGAGATCCAGCCTTCTAAAAATAGTTTAAAGTCTATGCAGACATTGTTTGGTAGAATAACACACAGCACCATGTTTAGACATCCGGCTTCCTGCCCTCCAGTACTGCAGCACTTAAAGTGTCTGCTCCACCTGTCTGTGTCATAGAAAATGATAGGCAAAGTAGTCACTGAACCCAGTAGGTGCAGGAAATTGTGCTGGACCCCGGTTCATAAGCGGCAAGACATTTCTCTAGAGCAATATCATCCCAGACCCACAGTCTGCCTTAGACCTCTCAAGTGTTCTACCTTTTCCTTTCTAAAAAGTTATTCTGTGTTTCTTTTAATAATAATATATATTTTTTTGTTTAAATATTGGAAATTGATCCTCAGTTTAATGTGCTTTGCTGTACACATTCCTTGCAATTGTGCGCCTGTTGTGTGATTGTCTGGGCTGGAATAGGCAGTAACTATGGTTTGGAATCCCTCTTTGGGAGATGCAGTATTATTTATTTATTTATTTATTTATTTATGCCTTATTTTCCATGTCAAGTTACATTTAGGTGCTGTCTCTTTTGGGCTCATAATCTAAGGGGTCGTTTTACTAAGGTGCACTGAAAATGGCCTGCAGTAGTGTAGACGCGTGTTTTGGGAACGCCCAGAATCGTTTTTCAGCGCACCTGCAAAAAAAAAATGCCCTTTTTAAATTTTTGCCAAAAATGGACGTGCGGCAAAATGAAAATTGCCGCGCGTCCATTTTGGGTCTGAGACCTTACCGCTAGCCATTGTCCTAGCGGTAAAGCCTCAAGTGGTAACTGGCTGGAAATGACCTACGCTCGCCTAATCTCACTTGGCACGCATAGCTGACGTGCGCCAGAAAATAAAATATATTTTTCGGGCATGCGTAGCAGATGCACGCCAAAAATGAAATTACCGCAAGGGCTATGCAGTAACCTGTGGCAACTCCATTTTGGCATGCATTGGGCGTGCGTAGACGCTTGCACGGCGTAGTAAAAGAGCCCCTGAATTTCTACCTGAGGCAAAGAAGCCACAGTAGGATTTGCACTGAGCTCTCCTGGTTCTTAGCCTGCTGCTCTATCCATAATTATCCCTGCTTATTACTAGTCCGTATGCGGCTTTTTCATTACCACCAAAGAAATCATTTTAAGTTACAGTTCTTGGATAGCCCTACTCTCTGTGTTTAATTTTTTAACCTGTTCCCAATCCATAATAGGAAGGATATTGCCTCCTATCCTCCTATCCTGGCATGACCCCTAATCATCCTAGTTGATTTCTAGGAAGGACCTGGAAAAGTTTTGTTTAAGAACTATGCTTTCTCAAGTTTTTCCATGTTAAAGGGTACAAAACATGCTATAGACGAAATTCTATAAATTGCACCGAAAAAATAGCGCTTAGCGCTCCCCTATAAATGGCATTCAAAATTAGGCGTAAACAGAAAAGGGTGAGAGGGTGACCACGGATACCAAAGACTGGAAAAAATGGACTTTAAAGCAAAAAAATCGTTTAATGAAAAAGGACTCGACACAAACGTTGTGTTTCGGCCGCTAGGCCTGTATCAGGAGTCTTGAAAAAGACCTTTGGTTGAAGAAGAATGTCATGACGGTGAAGGTGAGTTTTAGCGGCTGAAACACAATGTTTGTGTCGAGTCCTTTTTCAATATACAATTTTTTGCTTTTAAAGTCCATTTTTTCCCGTCTTTGGTATCAGTGATCACCCTCCCACACTTTTCTGTTTACACTTTTGTGGTTTCTCGTGGGATATTCAAGTTCTCCGTCTTGATGGATTCTCTTGGACTCAAAATTAGGCGCCATTTATAGAATAGCGCTTACGGCCGGGATCCATGACTGCTTTTAGGCGTGAGCATTTACACCAGCTTAACCCTGGTATAGGCACTGATCTCCCTTATGCTCTACCAGTGTGTGTAAATTGCGGGAATGCCCCCAATCTGTCCATGACCCTCCCGTGACCATGCCCCCTTTTTGGAGCCGCGCCTATAATTTTTGCACGGATACAGGCACGTAAATGTGTGCACATCATTCTAAATTGATGCCAGTTAGCACCGATAATTGACAGGGCCCAATTATCAGGGCTAATCAGCCCTTTATTCAATTGAATTGCATTCACAAATTGGGCGCACACCCAAATTTACATGCACAATTTTTAGGGTCATTTTTGGAATTCGGGAGTAAATGTCTACAATGTGCATCTAATTTAACTAATCCTTTCCTGACTCAACAGCTCTTTTCACAAATCTCTGTTAATCCTAAATCTGTGTAATCCCCTCAAGAGGTTATATCTGAAACACAGCTACCAAGAGATCAGTTTTAGGAAATATAATGAAATACATGTAACTACTAGGCTGTTTTGCTTTTTTTTTTTTTTTTGTCAACTCATGCATTTTCTTGTGCAGTTAATAACATATGACACTGCACTTTTAAAACAGATGAACATCCATAGTCATGTCCTGCATTTTTATGGCAAATCACCAATTATTTGAATAATCAAGATAACAACAGGGTTTTCATTCAATATGGCACCAATGTGTGTATGGAGGAAAAAGCCTCGAGAAAACTCCTCTTGTATACAACTTGATACTTTAGTTGGAGTTGAACTTTGGTTTGGGTAGGAGCAAAATCGATGCTGCTTACTAACATGGTGTCACATTTGACTCTCAGAGTACTTGGTCTGTGATCCTGATGCAGAAGGAATTCGAAACGCTGGCCGCTGTAGATCACAGCCAATGTTCATAGTGAGACGTGAAGACCAAGAATACTAAAGGACATTAAAGTTAAGTTTGAAAGTCTACTATTTAACATTAAACACCTGGAGGTTTTTTTAGCCAATGATGAGGAAGTCCAACTCCGACTAAAGTATCAAGTTGTATACAAGAGGAGTTTTCTCGAAGCTTTTTCCTCCATACACACATTGGTGCCATATTGAATGAAAACCCTGTTGTTATCTTGATTATTCAATTGAATGTGTACAGAGGTTTAATCCTGACTATATTTTTGAATCTAAATCACCAATTATCACACGCCAGGGGCGTAGCCAGACCTCATGGTGGGAGGGGGCCAGATCCCGAGGTGGGGGGCACATTTTGGTCTGCCGCTCCCCACCCTCTGCCGCAGTAAATACCTTGGCTGACAGGGACTGAAGCGTTGTCCAGTGCCAGTCTCCAGCCCTGTTTTGTCTTCCCCTCTCATCCTGCATGCTCCTTTTAGTGAAACTGAGCATGCTCAGCTTCACTAAAAGGAGTGTGTCAGACGTGAGGGGAAGACAGAGCAAGGCAGGCAACGCGGTGGCACCGTAGACCGGCGCTGGACAACGCTTCAGCGTGCAGGGGGTTGAGGAACCCCGCCAGCAAAACCAGGGGCCCAGAGGAAATTTGCGGGGGCCCCATGTAGCTGCGCCACTGATTACACCTCATGATGTGGGTAACATGAGAAGGGACCTAGTGAAAGAATGGTCCACAATTTCACAGCAAAGATTTAATACTAGAAAAGGCAGGATCATGCATTTGGGCTACAAAAATCCGAGGGAGCGGTACATTTTAAGGGGTGAAGTACTTCTGTGCGTAAAAGAAGAACGGTACTTGGGTCTGATCATATGTGATGATCTTAAGGTGACCAAACATATAGAAAAGGCGAGTGCAAAAGCCAGCAGGATGCTTGGGAACACAGGGAGAGGAACGGCCAGCAGGAAAAAGGAGGTGGTGATGCCTCTGTATAAGTCTCTGGTGAGACCACATTTAGAATAACGTGTACAGTTCTGGAGACCGCACCTTCAAAAAGATATAAACAGGATGGAGTCAGTCCAGAGGGTGGCTACTATGGTCAGAAGTCTTCATCGTAAAGTGTCTGGGGACAGACTTAGAGACCTCAATATGTATACTTTTGGAAGAAAGGCTTGAGAAGGGAGATGCAGGAGTGGCCTAGTGATTAGGGTGGTGGACTTTGGTCCTGGGGAACTGAGGAACTGAGTTCGATTCCCAGCACAGGCAGCTCCTTGTGACTCTGGGCAAGTCACTTAACCCTCCATTGCCACATTGAGCCTGCCATGAGTGGGAAAGTGCGGGGTAGAAATGTAACAAAAAAAATATATATGCCATGGAAGTATTTAAGCATTTCTGTCATAAATGCACAGGAGGCTAGTCTCTCTTTCAGTTGAAAGGAAGCTCTGAAATGAGGGGCCATAGGATGAAGGTGAAAACAATAGACTTAGAAGTAACCTGAGGAAATACTTTTTATGAAAAGGGAGGGAGGTGAATTCATGCAACGGCCTACTGGTGGAGGCGGTGAAAACTGTATCTGAATTCAAGAAAGCTTGGGATAAGAACATTGGATCTCTAAGGGAGAGGAAGGGAGAGTTGATGGCATGCATGGGCAGACTGGATAGGCCATATAGTTTTTTATCTGTCATTGAGTTCCATGGTAGACTTCACATTCCCCTGAGGCTTGCTATGAAAGTCTAAAAGGTTACTGGCAGTTTTAAAGGACCAAAGAGATTCGGTAAATGAGTCAGCTCTAATTTAAGAAAATGCTGTGGGTTGGCCAAGCAACCTTCATTGTAATTCTTCTGTTCCTAATACCAGAAAAGTTCCACTACTATGTCAGTACATGGAAAATCCTAAAGGAAAGGGGATGAGATTCCATATACCACCTTTCTGTGGTTACAATCAAAGGTAGGTAGGGAAACAAGTAGGAAAAAAAAAGATTTGAAACACTGTACTGCAAAAAAAAACTAAATTACAACCCTCTCCATACTGTATTTAAACATTTTTTACAGCAGCATAAAAATAGATGGAATAAGATTTGAAAGCAATAATCTCAGAGTGCTCGTACAGAGCCATTCACACAGAGTGATGGCCCAGCATGCGATGCCACCAACGGTGAAACTGAATGCCTTGAACACTCCTGACTGGACTGTAAGTCTCTAATGTGGTGGCAAAGAACTTCAACCCATTAGCACAACAGTCGGGCTTGATTCATTCCTTTGCATTGCTTCCTGAGATTAAGAAAAAAGTTCGAATTGGAACTGTAATTTCAGTTTACTCAAGGCTTTCCATGGGCAAGGCCCAATACTTGATGCACGCAACAAGCCCAATAGAATCCATATTTAACAATAGACATTATGTGTGTGTTTCTGTGTAACTGTCTACTGTCTAATTATCTGCCCCATCTCGTTAGGGAGCCGGAGCATATTGCAAAATAATAATATAAAAAAGGTTCTACTTCTTCCCACGCTCTACATATTAATGAAATAACAATAATTTAAATCCTAAGGAATCTGTAGCCTAATTTCCCTAAACAATTCTCACTCTACCATTACTCCCCCCCCCCCCCAAAATACAGTAATCATGGAATAATCAGGACAATAAAATAGTTGTGTAAATAACTTAAGTCTAACTAAACACCCCATCATCTCAAATAATATCAGAGGACAAAATTCAGCTGGAACACTGATTATCCACGCTGAATCTCCGAGTTATACGCTCAATAAGATTGACCTTCCCACCAGAAACATGTCTGAAACTTCGCGAACTTACCTCAACCTACATTACCCCAATTGTAAAGGACTCAAGTACAAAACCTATTATGGATCCAACTTCTCCTTCTTAGGCAGCCAATCCTGGATTGCCCTCCCCAGACCCATCCGATCAATCAGAGACTATCTACCCTTCCGGAAATCACTAAAAACCCATCTGTTCAAGCAAGCGTACCCAAATGAACCAATCTAATCCTACAATCCCTTCTACCCAACACATATCCAGAAGACAACGACAATGACTCAGACTATATCTCCCACCAAATTTCCCTATGCTTTTCCCATGTCTCACCCCCCTCCCGCCCCCTCTACCCTTCCTCCATTGCACATCTACCCCTTGCTCATACCTCTCCTACTTCCTTCACCCTTCCCCATCTCTACCTACCTCTTTTATTATTCTGCTATAATTAACTTATATTTTCTCTAGCAATACTCTGTAATCCATATTATTATGTAAACCGCATTAAACCTGCTTTAAGTGGGAAAGTGCAGGGTACAAATGTAATAATAAATAAATAAAATAGAACCTGAAAGCCAGACAAAAGGAGAATTTTGGTGAACAGAATGAACCCTCCATAGCAGGCATTTCCTGTCATTCAACACCACCCTAAGAAAATCTGAAAAAATGCCCATACAAATATCATTAACAATTTGCCCCCATAAGAATCCGCAAAAGAGCATTTCCTGTGACATGTGAAGGGATGCATCCTCTTTGGGTCACTCCTTCAGAGGCTAAGTATCAAAGATGCCACAACTTGGGAAGGCTGGTTTAAGCCCTTAGGCAGGGGCTAACATCGGCATAGGGAGGAGTTCACCTCGGTGGTGGTGGGCAAAATTAACCAAAGTTGTCCTGCTCTGCCCTTGTGGTTTCTGCGCAGAGCAGCAAAGCAGAAATGCTGCCCTGCCCACTTGCACTTTTCTCTCAGGATGCTTACATTGTGGAAGAGTCGAGGAGTGGCCTAATAGTGCAGTCAGCTACTGAAGGTCCTTGTGACCTTGGGGAAATCACTTAACCCTCAGTTGCCCCTGGTACAAAAACTTAGATTGTGCGCCCTCTGGGGACAGAGAAAGTACCTGCATATAGGGAGAGATTCTATAAATGGTGTCTAAGAAATCAGGGCCAACCAAGCATATTCTGTAATCAGTGCCTAGATTTAGGTGGCGATTATACAATATGCTTAGTTCATATCAGGGGCGTAGCCAGACTTCGGTGGGAGGGGGGTCTGGAGCCCAAGGTGAGAGGGCACATTTTAGCCTCCCCCCCTGCCACCGCCACCACCAACAACTTTGACCCCCCCCGCCGCCGACCCTCCCCCGCCGTCACCTATCTTTGATGGCGGGGGACCCCAACCCCCACCAGCTTAGGTCCTCTTCTTCTGGCGCAGAGCTTCGTTCTGTTTCTGCACATGCAGGACGTCAGACTCACAGAAACGGAACGAAGCCTTGCGCCGGAAGAAGAGGACCTCGGCTGGCGGGGGTTGGGGTCCCCCGCCAGCAAAGGTAGCGGACGGCGACGGCGGCGGGGGGAGGATTGTCAGCGGGAGGGGGGTCGAGAGGGTCATCGGCAGGGGGGTCCAGGGCCAAATCTACGGGGACTCAGGCCCCCATGGCCCCCACATAGCTACGCCACTGGTTCATATTTAAGTGCCTAAATCTACGTGCATCCATTTACACCAATGAAAACATGGCATAAATCCCAGCGTTTAGATTTAGGTGCACTGGGCCATATTCTATAACTAGGCATGTAAATTTTGGAACACTCATGAAATGCCCATTTCCCTGCCCAAAACCATGCCCTGTTTTGCTTGCGCGCATTAGAAGTTCAGCGCACATCGTTACAGAATACGGCTTAGCAACTTGTGTGCCTAAATTCTAATCAGTACCAATTAGTGCTCATTATTGCTTGTTAAGTTACGCACATTGTTATAGGATCCGCACTGATTTCATCGTGGATCTCTAGGCGCATTATATAGTAGCGCTATAGAAATGATTAATAGTAGCTGTAGTGTTTGTGGTTGCAATTCTCGGTCTTTAATTTTAAAGAGGCCTGCAGTCATTTTGTAGACAGATACCCCTGAAATACATGGGAAAAAAGGGTTAAGTCTCATTTATGGGTCACGTAGCTGGACCCATAATAGCATTAAACAATGAGGTTTTATTTATTTATTTACTGTACTTAGGATTTGTTAACTGCCTTTATTTAATACTAGTAAAACATGCCCGTTTCTTGCGCAAATGAAATGGGCGCTAGCACGGTTTCCTTCCGAACCTGCCCCTCTCCCTACTCACCCCTTCGGCGTTCTGAAGGCACTGACCGCCATTGTTGCGGACCTCGGCATGCCACCTTCGATCTGCTGATCCATTGGTTGTGAAGCCACTGACGCCATTGCTCCGCCCTCGACGTCATCACGTTTGACGCGAGGGCGGGGCCCCAACACAGTGTTTTCGGTGGCTTCACCACCACGAAGGCTTCGAACTGGAAGGAAGTGCCCGGAGGACCTGACAGTGACGTCAGTGTCCTCAGAACGTTGAGGGTGAGTTTTATTATATAGGATTATTTATTTTCCTTTTCAAAAATACAATACAAGATTAACTCTTGATCCGGAAATGCAGAAAGTAACAAGAGGTTCGCCCAAGGCACTGTAAAACAGATACAGCTTGATATAAACATCTTACATTGTATTAACAGCATAATAATAGTAATATGATTAAATGTCAGTAGAACACACAGAATAATGAGTTAAAATTGGAAATAGGCAAATTAAAGTTTAGTAACAGCAATAATACAGTACATAAGTACATAAGTAATGCCATACTGGGAAAAGACCAAGGGTCCATCGAGCCCAGCATCCTGTCCACGACAGCGGCCAATCCAGGCCAAGGGCACCTGGCAAGCTTCCCAAATGTACAAACATTCTATACAATCAAGCCATTGTGACATCACTAATGAGGTTGGCTCTTATTGGTGGAATGAGCCACTATGACATCACAATAGGTTAAATCACTGCTCTATGTAATAAAAGTGAGCCAAGTAGAGGACATAAGTAAATAAGTAATGCCACACCTGGAAAAGACCAAGGGTCCATTGAGCCCAGCATCCTGTCCACGACAGCGGCCAATCCAGGCCAAGGGCACCTGGCAAGCTTCCCAAATGTACAAACATTCTATACAATCAAGCCATTGTGACATCACTAATGAGGTTGGCTCTTATTGGTGGAATGAGCCACTATGACATCACAATAGGTTAAATCACTGCTCTATGTAATAAAAGTGAGCCAAGTAGAGGACATAAGTAAATAAGTAATGCCACACCTGGAAAAGACCAAGGGTCCATCGAGCCCAGCATCCTGTCCACGACAGCGGCCAATCCAGGCCAAGGGCACCTGGCAAGCTTCCCAAACGTACAAACATTCTATACATGTTATTCCCAGCCCAGTGGAGCATTAATATTACAAATATGACGAATGTCAACAGTATACAAATAATACACCCTTATTGACAGCATGGTAGTACATTCATTTAATATAGTATGACAGTGATTCCCAAACGTGTCCTGAGGGAACCCCAGCTGCTCAGGGTTTCAGATTATCCACAGTGAATATTCATGAGATTGATTTGCATACACTGCCTCCTTGGGATGCAAATCTAACTCATGCATATTTATTGTGGACATCCTGAAGACCTGACTGGCTGAGGTTCCCCCAGGGCAAGTTTGAGAATCACTGTAGTATGATATGATATATCAGCTCAGTGCCAATGAAACAAATATGGAACTCATTAGAATATTCATATAACTTAAGATACAATGCTCACGACATCAATACGATACCAGGAAACATCTTAATAGGCAGCAGAGGGGTCAGGTGCATTTAGGACATTTAGAGGGGCATAATTGAACAAAAACGTCTATCTCCATGGGCGTTTATCTCCGAGAACGGGTCCGTGAAGGGGCGGACCGAACCGTATTTTCGGAAAAAATAGACGCCCATGTTTTATTCCACAATTTCTGAGCTGGGCGTTTTTGTTTTTCAGCGATAACGGAAAATGAAAGCGCCCAGCTCAAAAACGAATAAATCCAAGGCATTTGTTCGTGGGAGGGGCCAGGATTCCTAGTGCACTGGTCCCCCTCACATGCCAGGACACCAACCGGGCACCCTAGGGGGCACTTTTACAAAAACAAAAAAAAAGGTAAAAGAGCTCCCAGGTGCATAGCACCCTTCCCTTGTGTGTTGAGCCCCCCAAATCCCCCTCAAAACCCACTGCCCACAAGTCTACACCATTACTATAGCCCTGAGGGGTGAAGGGGGGCACCTACATGTGGGTACAGTGGGTTTGGGGGGGTTGGACGACTAATAAGCATTAAGCAGCACAATTGTAACAGGTAGGGGGGATGGGCCTGGGTCCACCTGCCTGAAGTCCACTGCACCCCCTAACAACTCCTCCAGTGACCTGCATACTGCTGTCAGGGAGCTGGGTATGACATTTGAGGGTGAAAATAAAAAGTTGAGAAACTTCATTTTTTGTGGTGGGAGGGGGTTAGTGACCACTGGGGGAGTCAGGGGAGGTCATCCCCGATTCCCTCCAGTGGTCATCTGGTCATTTAGGGCACTTTTTGGGGCCTTATTCGTGAAAAAACAGGGTCCAGGAAAAGTGTCCTAAATTCTAGCTAAAAACGCATACTTTTTTCCCATTATCGGTGAAATGCGCCCATCTCTGTTCGGTAGATAACCACGCCCCAGTTCCGCCTTCGCCACACCTCTGACACGCCCCCATCAACTTTGTCCGCATCCGCGACGGATTGCAGTTGAAAACGTCCAAAAATCGGCTTTCGATTATACCGCTTTATTCGTTTTTGTGAGATAAACGTCCATCTCCCGATTTAGGTCGGAACTTGGGCGTTTTTCTCATTCGATTATAAGCAGGTTAGACAGACAAGATGGGTAAGACGAAGGTAATTGGAAGAATAAGGGCAAAATTATATGGATAAGTGATAAAGCAACCTCTTGTTAATAGCAACTCACGGAATTTTGCTAGCAAAGAACTAACCTTTTTGGACCTGAATTCAATATACAGACAGCAGCAAGACACCATAATGGAAATGTGGCCTGTTTAATGTTTTCTGCAGCATACGTGGAAGGGCATTTTCGAAAGGGACGTCCAAGTTGCGATTTGGACGTCCTTGCAAAACGGCAAAATCCAGGGGTGGGGAAACCCGTATTTTTGAAACAAGATGGACATCCATCTTTCATTTTGAAAATACCGTCAGAGACGTTCAACTCCTTAAATTTGGACGTCCCTAGATTTAGTCGTCCCTAGACACGGACGTTTCTGATTTTCGGCGATTTTCGAAACCAAAGACGTCCATATCAAAAATGTCCTAATGCAAGCCATTTGGTCATGGGAGGAGCCAGCATTTGTAGTGCACTGGTCCCCCTGACATGCCAGGACACCAACAGGGCACCCTAGGGGGCACTGCAGTGGACTTCATAAATTGCCCCCAGCTCCCTTACCTTGTGTGCTGAGCCCCCAAAAGAAACCCACTACCCACAACTGTACACCACTACCCTAGCCCTTACGGGCGAAGGGGGGCACCTATATATGTGTACAGTGGGTTTGTGGTGGGTATTGGAGAGCTTGCTGTTCCCTCCATAAATGGCCATCCTTGCAACGGAGTGCAGTTGGAGACGTCCTTAATTGGGTTTTGATTATTCCGATTTGGACGTCCCTGAGAGAAGGACGTCCATCTTCTGATGAATGTTGAAAGATGGACATCCTTCTCTTTCAAAAATGAGCCCCATAGTAACATAGTAGGCGACAGCAGATAAAGACCTGTATGGTCCATCCAGTCTGCCCAACAAGATAAACTCATAAGGCAGGATGTAATTCTGTTTACGTTTAATGATTATTACAAATCCTTAAATATCAAAACTCAAATTAAGGGACCCTTTTACTAAGCTATGGTAAAAAGTGGCCTTAAAGGGTGCTTATGCAGGTCATTCCTGTGCACCAACGCCATTTTTACTGCAGGGATAAAATGGCCGATTTTTCCATTCCCAGCATTAATGGACACATGTGCTAAGCACACCCTAATCAGTTAGTGTGTGCAGCAATGTAGATATGCTAACCAATTATGCAGAACACGCCCACTCTCCACTCTTTGTAGCATGTGGGCAGTGTGCGTCAATCCTAAAACTACTGCAGGATGCCTGAACATGCCCCACAGTAAGGCATTTTCTGCTGCAATAAATATGCACAAGTGATTACCACAGCTTAATAAAAGGACCCTTAAACTAGCTGGATATTTTAATTAGAAGAAAAAATTAATTATAAATGATTAGAATTAAAGTAGAGTAAAGGTGTTGGGGAAGCTGTTTTCCCCAGTAAGGCTGAGCAAAAAAAAAATGTTGTGTTTTGTTTTTAAGGTGACAAATATGAAAAGAAGCAGAATGAGTCAAGTGTCTGGTAAAATCATTTATATCCCCTTAGGAGGCACTATTTATTTTTCAGTAGTGTGATAGAAAGATCTTCCTTGATGAATGGAGGTCAATGGGAAAATAGGTTTCAATAGATGGAATTCTGACATACAGAAAAAAACGTGCTCAATCCAGAAACTCTGTTGTTCTTCTTCGAAGTTTTCATTTATTTTTCTGAGATAGCTGGTTGTGGCTTTGCCCAGAAGGAAAAAAAAATAAAAGCATGAGCATAAGTGTTATAATACTGAGAAAGACCGAATGTCCATCAAGTCCAATATCCTGTTTCCAACAGTGGCCAATCCAGGTTACAAGTACCTGGCAGGATCCCAAAACAGTAAAGTAGATTTTATGTTGCTTGTCCTAGAAATAATCAGCAGATTTTCCCAAGTCCATCTAGACTTTTCTTTTAGGAAGTTATCTAAACCTACCCTGCTAAGCTAACTGCTTTTTCCACATTCTCTGGCAACGAATTCCAGAGTTTAATTACACCTTGAGCAAAGAAATATTTTCTCTGATTTGTTTAAATTTACTACTTAATAGCTCCATTGTATGCCCCCTAATCCTAGTAATTTTGGAAAGAGTAAACAAGCGATTCACATCCACAGATTCCATTCCACTTATTTTATAGATCTCTATCAAATCTCCTCTCAGCCATCTCTTCTCCAAGCTGGAGAGCCCTATCCACTTTAGTCTTTCCTTAAAAGGAAGTTGTCCCTTCCCCTTTATCATTTTCGTCACCCTTCGCTGTACTTTTTCTAATTCCACTATAGTGACCAGAATTGCACACAGAATTTGAGGTGCAGTCGCACCATGCATCGATACAAAGGCATTATAATATTCTAATTTTTGCTTTCCATTCCTTTCCTAATAATACCTAACATTCTATGTGCTTTCTTAGCCTTTGAATATCGGTCTCATAATGTGTGTCTAGCAAAGATGGTATGCATTCCCATTGTTTAGGATGGAAAGTGCTTCTATACCTAATTTGCATAGACTGGAAAACCATTTTCTCACTTATGAGTCATAAGAATAAAAGTATAGTTTTTATCTGACATCCATTGCATCCATTCAATTCCATGCTTCCTTTCTCTCTCTCCCCACCCACTTTCTCTTCCATTGTTACTACATATAAAATAGAAAATAAATTTGACTGTGACAGCACATTAGCAAAAAAAAAAATTATCTCTCTATATGTGTGTGTATTATGTAAGCCACATTGAGCCTGCAAATAGGTGGGAAAATGTGGAAAACAAATGTAACAAATAAAGAAAATAAATATACATTCACACTTTTTTTCCATTCATAGGAACATCCCCCAAATTCTATATACGATACCTTAAGTTGTGTGCGCTAATTTGACCACAAAGCCAAATTACGTGCACAACTTAATTGATTAACAAGCCAATTAGCACTGATAATTGGTACTTAGCCAATTAGCAGCACTAATTGGCTTTAATTAGAATTAACAAGCACAATGTTTTAGGCATGTTCTATAACGCAGTACAGGTAAATTCTAAAATGTGCAGTCGAAAGGGAGTGTGGCCAGCAGTGTGGAATGGGTGGGTTGTGGGCGTTTCAAAAAACTATGCGCACTATTACAGAATGCACATGATCTGCGCCCAACTTAGGTGCAGGTAGTTAGGCCTGGTTGTAGGTAGCCTAAATGGGTGTGTCTGAATTTTAGTTGCAAGAATGGCACTTGAGCGTATTCCATAAACTACTCCTAACTTTAGGCATAGTTTATAGAATCACGCTAACTGCGTGGTTTTTATAGCACCGATTTATAAGGTGCCATATATGGAATTCACCCTCGTATGACCTATCCAGTCTGCCCATCCATGCCATCTGTTCTCCCTTTCACTCCATCAGAGCTCTTACGCCCAAGCTCTCTTGAATTCTGATACTGTTTTCATCTCCTCCATTTCCACCAGGAGGCTGTTCCATGAATTCATCACCCTTTCTGTGAAGAAGTATTTCTTCAGGTTACTTTTGAGTCTGTCCCCCTTTCACCTTCACCCTACACCCCTTCATTCCAGAGCTCCCTTTCAATTGAAAGAGACTTGCCTCCTGTGTATTTAAATGTCTCTATCATATCTCCCCTCTCCTGCCTTTCTTCCAAAATATACATATTGAGATATTTAAGTCTCTCCCATACACTTTATGATGAAGACCACTGGCCATTTTAGTAGCTGCCCTCTAGACGGACATCATCCTCTTTATATCTTTTTTGAAGGTGCGGTCTCCAGAATTGTACATAGTATTCTAAATGAGTTCTCACCAGAGTCTTATACAGGAGAATCATCACCTCCTTTTTCCTACTGGCCATTCCTATCTCTATGCATCCAAGCATCCTTTAGCTTTCGTCTTTGCCTTTTCTACCTGTTTGGCCACCTTAAGATCATCACATATGACTACACCCAAGTTCCACTCCTCTGGGCATTGTAAAACTTGTACAGTATAGTTATGATGGTAAACCCCCAAAATTAACCAAACTAAACAAAGAAAAAAAATATCCCCCAGTCTAACTAAGGTCCACAAAATTGAGGGATCCAAGTTTAAAGAAATTAGTAATACAAAAAGCATGACAGTAGAAACTCAAGTCACCCATGATGCAAAACACTTAACTTGCAAAGGGTTGAGTCATTGCAACCTCAGGAGAAATAGTTCTCTCTTCTCCCCCAAAGCCATCCATATTAAAGATGAAAGAGGACAATTGTGCTGGATTAAATAAAACATTTCCATTTCTAAAATATTGATTCTTTAACATACTTAAAGAATCAATATTTTAGAAATGGAAATTTTAAAAAGAACAAAGCTCCCATTTGTCTCCTCTTCTTTTGAGTCTCCTCATAGACATTAGGGAAGATCTCGACCTTAAGATTTGTAAATGTTACATCACAATGTTTACAGAATACACAAAGATTTCAGTCCTTTTCTGCTACCAAAGCCAAAGTGACCAGCATTGTGGTTAGCTGAGCCAATTCAGAGTCAAAGGTTTGCTGTAAGGCAAATACATCAAAAGCTCCCATAACTTGTGGTTCTTCCAATTGATCAATACCTTCCACTCTCCTAACTGAAGGTGTATAATACGTCCTAACTGCTCATGAAATAAATTTAGTGGAAACATTCAGAACATCTATTAAGTATTTCTTAAACATATTCTTAAAAGACACCATTGGAAGTTTTAGAAAACGAATTAATCGAAGATTACAACTTCTAGCAGCATTCTCCAAATTCTCCACTTTAGAATGCAAACACAAATTATCTGTCACCAAAGCTCTCTCCAATGTTTGGACTCTCTCTAAAGTTTTCTGTATCTTCTCCACCTTACTGCTAAGTTGTGATATTGTGGCCACTTATTGAACTGAGGCTTTCCTTAGGTCAACCTCCTAGATATTCTAGATAGTGTAAAAGCCTCTGGCCATGTTCAAGTGAAAAGTGAGGTAAACCTATAAATCCAGCAAACAACGAATTACGAAGTCTCAAATTCTCAGTAGGGTTGGCCAAAGGCTGAAATGGGCATTCTTCCATTACAGCTGCAAACTGCACCCCACCACTAGCTTCACTCCGCTCCACTGCATCCTGTGGTAAGGCCAACTCTTCAAGCTCCATACTGATCTCTACTCCTTGTTCTGAACTGGCAGTGACATCATCAGACGTTGCCAGAGCAGAAGAGCAGTTGGAAATCATTCTATTTGTGGCTGCAATTATAGGATCTTCAGTTCTGGGCTCAAAGATGATTCAAATCCTGAAGTCTCTGCAAGTCCTTCTGACTCTGGTGTACGTTTGTTGATGTCCGTTAGTTATTATTATTTGTTACATTTGTACCCCACATTTTCCCACCTATTTGCAGGTTCAATGCGGCTTACATAGTGCCGTGGGGTGAAAGCCTCCTCCGGTGAAGAAACAAATATAGAGTGATGTTATTTTAAATGAAATAGATATGTACAGACACATTAGGGAAACATAGAGAGGGAAGTTATATAAAGTTCATTAAGTTCATAACAAATTTGGGTTTCTTTGAGTTACTGGATTCAGGTAATTAAGTTGGGTAATTAAGTTCAGGTAATTAAATTCTCTTCTTGCACCCCCAGACACTGCACAAAATTATCCATTGGACCTCCCGGAGGTCACCTTATGGCTCCAAGGGAAAAACCTTTGTCTTTGACTTCTGTTGTAGGTAAAAAAAAAATTACAAGAAAAAAAAAAAGCAGCGTCCTAGTGGGCTCCAGGAACAGCCATCATCTTGCATCCCTCTTGCACCTTTTCTGACAATATGATTGATTGTATATTATCTACTGCGGTGTTTTTATTTTAAAAACATCAGATCAGGATAAGTGGCAGTAAGTTCTAAACGGATCCAGGTTGATGACCTGAAATGAACTAGTAGAAAATCGCCACTAGTATTCAACATTATTGTGGGTAAATGAAAGTACCGAAGGCAGCACAGGAAATCATATCTATAAACAATTTCTGAGACTCTGCGAACAGGTAAAAACAAACTAGCTGTATAGCATATCAAATTCTGTTTGTGTTTTGTATTGGTCAGTTTCTCTCAAACTAGTTTTTATATTTAGTGTTTTGATTAAAAAAAAAAAAAAAAGAAATATGTAGCACATGCTTAGAAATGATTTTGAATGCTATGGTGTATGAAGATCTATATATATAAAACTCACCCTCAACGTTCTATTGTCTGACGTCACTGAAGCCAAGGTTCGTAAGTTCGAAGCTCTGAAGCCATGAAAATCACAGTCTCGGGGCCCCGCCCTCGCGTCAAACGTTATGGCGTTGAGGGCGGAGTAATTCATTCACACCGACGGCGGCCAGGGCGGTGCAATGGGCCACCCACTGACGACGAAGGTGCGTTGGGTGGGGGGGGGCCAGAGTCACACATCGACGGCGGCCACCCACGGCAGCGCAATGCCGTCACTAACAATGAAGGTGCGTTGGGTGGGTGGGGGGGCCAGAGGAAAGCCTTGCTAGCGCCCGTTTCATTGGCCCCAGAAACAGGCCTTTTTTTACTAGTGTTGTTCTAAAATATCAACCCAGAGCACAATAGAGTATCACAGTGCGTTTCTACACCAAACCCAAAAAAGATACCTATGTATAGATCTTACAAGTAGTGTATTTTTGTTTACGGAGGAAAAGCCTCAAATAATGATAAGATAATCCTTTGTTGATTATTGGTTCAATCTAAGGGAGTTCCATCTATTCATCCCAGGCTAAAAAACCTCCTTGGCTATCAGCATAAATTACACCTCACAAAAATACTCTGTTTTATTCCAAGTTAGTGTGGTGAGATTCACTTATCTCTCCAGCTGATCAGTCAACTTCTGCCCGAGTTTCGATTCCTGCATCAGGGTTCATGGTGCCCATCGACTGTCATTTTTATTACTGGCTTGCATCTTTTTTGGGTTTGGTATGAAGATGTTAAGCATTGTAATGGCAGTTTCTATATTTACTTGCAGTTATATGTTTGTAAGAATGGACAGAAGGGGAGTGTGCAGTAGAATGTGTATGCATGTGTGAGAGAAAGCGAGACACTATGGGGAAGTCTATAAAGAGGGTGCCCACATGTAGATGCCATATATGCAATATAGGTGCCCTCATTTTAACAATGAAGGGTGGATAACATTGGCGGAGTTCCTGCACCTTGGAATGGGAGTATAGAAGAGGAGCTATAGGAGGTTGGGGGAGGAGAGGCAGGAAAGGAAAGTAGTGTTTGGAAACATGGGAGCATGGGTCGGAGCAGCTAGCAACAGGAGCGGTGGAATGGGAGGCTATTGGTGGTTGTTCATTTTTGGTGGGGAGTGCAGCTCAGTCATTCGGTGATGGAGTGGAGAATTGCTAAGAGGGATTTTGGCGGGAGCGGGGATTGTTGAGTGAGAAGCGATCAGGTGGGAGAGTGGGTAGGTTAGGAAGTGAGACGAGAAAGTAAGTCCCACGTGCCCTCCTCCTGTTTTGTTGCTGGGAGTAGGGTTTGTTTCTGTTGTGTGGGTGGTTGAGCTCTTTGGAGGATGTCGGGGTGGTGAGTGAGCTGGGAGGAGCTCATCTTTGGGAGATGGTAGAAATGGGGTTTAGTTCAGGGGCCTAGAGGCAGCTGGGAAAACCAATGTGAATGTTAACAGAATATTGTGAAAATTGTCTTAGAACACTTGTGGGCTACTGCCACAAAGTGGGTGGAACTCAGTGGCACCACAGGTCCTGCTGTAACTCATGTTTTGAATACTGTAGTATGTTAATCTGGGACTAGTTCGTTACCAATTAGTTCTTGGGGGTGGTGAAGATGGCTCTGGGAAAATAGTATGTATCCTCACTTAAGTTTTCTTGGAAGTTAGAAGATATTGAATTCTTGAAGGTACTGTTTGGGTTTAATAAAGCTGCAGTCAATGTATGTCACATGTTAAAACTGATTATAATTGTCTGAGTTTTATTCTTGTTGTAAGTGTTTGAGAAGGGTACAAATGCCGATGTTATGGCTTTTACCCATGTATGTTCACATATAATCACATAAATTTATTTATTTATTTATTTATTAAGATTTACTTACCACCTTTTTTAAGGAATGCACTCAAAGCAGTGTACAGTAAGAATAAATCAAACATGACCAATAGGCAATTACAGCAGTAAAAATATTCAAATAACAATACAAAGTATGGCATAGTATACTACTTACAATGTCAACACAATACATAATAGAACATTTTCTTTTTATTTATTTATTTATTTATAGAATTTACACAAGCTTAAATCTTGTTACATGTAATTCAGACAACAAAGAAATATCATATACACAATATATCAACATCATAGTACACCTCCATAAAAGAAAAAGAAGAATTATTTTTAATTTCTTTGTCCCTTCCTTAGACCACAAAACTGTTGAAAGGGGGTGTAAAGGTAAAGATCAGGAAAATCTATATTTAAATAAAAAATAGAAAAATAAGACATGGCTACCACTCCACCAAAGTATATTTAAACTTTATCCTTCTGATGTTATGTCTTTACTACTCTTTTCAGGTCTATGAAAGATTTCAATTGCTCTGGCATGAAAAAGACATATTTAAGTCCTAAATATTTAACTACACATTTACATGGGTACGCTAATAAAAAAAGTAGCACCCAATGACTGTGTCTCCTCTCTTAAATCCCAAAATTTTTTTCTTCTATCCTGTGTAACTTTAGTGACATCCGGAAATATCCATATCTTCTGACCACAAAATTTTTGATGCATATTCTTAAAGTTTCATTACAGCATTTAAATCCTGTTCAAACACATATGAAACCAAAAGTGTGGCCCGATTAGTTACTTCGGATAGAGAATCCTCCAAAATTAAAGAAATATCTTTCAATTCATCAGGATTTCCATGGTCCAAAACCGCATGGGTCCCTTCCTGGTATTTTTTTGGCAAATAATAAATCTTGTTCACAGGGGGAAGATTCTGAGGTAACATTTTCAAATTTTCAGTCAAATATTTTTTAAACAGTTCCAAAGGAAGAACTCCAATCGGTCTAGGGAAGTTTAATATTCTCATATTCAGTCTCCTATTGTGATTTTCTATTTGTTCAATCTTTTGTCTGATATTCAAATTGTCTTTAACTATCACAGACATATTTTCTTGCATTTTTGAAATATCTTTTTGAGAAGTCCGTACCTGATCGTTGAATTCTTCCTTTAAACTATCTATTGATTTGGAGAGTTGGTCCACAGTTACAATTAAGTTAGTTGTTTGTTGAGTAGATTTAGTAACAATATCTTTCAAGCCTTCCATAGCCTGCCAAAGAGCCTCAAGAGTAACCACCGTGGGAGGCATCGGGATTTCCACCCTACCTCCTGTCACTCCTGCCTTTGATTCCGGGAGGAAACCTCCTCCGCAGGCACCAAGTTCCCCATCTTCCGGGTCTTGAATAACAGCTTTACCTTCCCGTAGTAGGGCAGGGCACGGTGGATTGTCAGGCACTGGAGGAGAGCGTGTTATATCGTTTTCCTGAGGTGTCGGGTTTCCTGCCCTGACATCTAGCAGAAACTCTACTCCAGTCTGCTTTGGTGGCTGTCTCAGAGCGAAGCTGTCGATTGTGAGTTGCTTCGGGGAAGATGTTAAGGTGGTGGAGGGTTTTTCCTTTCTTTTTGTATGTGGCATAGCTGGTAGAAAGGAAATTTTTCAACAAATGCTCGATCAGACTCAGCGTCTTCAGCATACTGGCGCCATCTTGTCACGCCCCCCTGGTCATTGATAATAGAACATTTTCATTGACAGTGCAGGGTATAAGCAAAGATGGAACATATAGATAGGTAAGAGAGTAAGAACAGTTAGAAAACTGGGTGACTAATTTAACGAAAGATACACATGAGGTCACCAAGTAAGCGGCTTAAGTGCTATTCTCCAAGATTTGGAGTTTTTACTCTACTGTTTTTCCCAAATCTGGAGGAGCCAATGATGAGGTGTCCATTAAAGATTGTTAAATAAGTTTTATAACTTTCCCAGGACAGTTGAGGCTCTTGTTGTTTAAAGATTTACTCTTTTGATTTGACCTGACTTCAATTGGTTTCAAGCAAACATTGTTTTTGAATAGGATTTTTGGATAGTTTGCTATCCATTAGTTAGAAATTTCTTATATAAGTATTCTATAGTGCAATCTTGGTGCAAAGATGCCATTATAGAATTGGCACAAGGCATTTGTAGAATTGCCACCAGAGGTTGGAAACACTGAAAGCAAAGTACATAAGTAATGCCACACTGGGAAAAGACCAAGGGTCCATCGAGCCCAGCATCCTGTCCACGACAGCGGCCAATCCAGGCCAAGGGCACCTGGCAAGCTTCCCAAACGTACAAACATTCTATACATGTTATTCCTGGAATTGTGGATTTTTCCCAAGTCCATTTAGTAAGTTGTGTTATACATGAATATCTTATATAATATGCAGGTTCATGCATATCCTACGCTCACACAATTACACTATCTTCAGAGCAGGTATACATTTGTGAGAATCTGCCTACCACTGAGGTTGGTTCTGGGTTCCTATTTCATAAAGGCGCCTATATTATCTTTAGAAAGTAAGTGCCTTTCTGAATTTTTCACACAGGTGCTCTTTTACAGAATTTTATTTCTTTAGATTTTGCTTACACCTTTTTTAGTAGTAGCTCAAGGTGAGTTACATTCAGGTACACTGGGTATTTCTTTGTCCCTGGAGGGCTCACAATCTAAGTTTGTACCTGAGGCAATGGAGTGTTAAGTGACTTGCCCAAGATCACAAGGAGTAGCAGTAGGATTTGAACTGACCACCTCTAGAGGTCAAGACCAGTGTTCTAACCACTTCTAGTAAGTCAACTTTAAACAGTGGGCCACCATGACACTTTAAAAGGATAAGAAATCTGTTTAAAAGTTATACATATTTTCAGCAGTATAAATTTCAGGTTTATTAAGAATTCTATCCCACCTCCCGGGTTCTCCATTGAGGCGGTTTACGGTAACATAGTAAGTGACTGCAGATAAAGACCTAAATGGTCCATCCAGTCTGCCCAACAGTCACATTCATTATCAATTCAAGATTAAAACAACAAAGAATTTGAGATTGTATACTTGACCATGGTCTTTCTTTGGTGTTTCTTGGACATAGACTGTAGAAGTCCGCCTGACTCTCTCCTTATGTTCCAACTACTGGAGTTGCCATCAAAACCCACTCCAGCCTATCCTAAACTGGATTGTTGTATGTGATCGTACAAGCCAGCCCAGCACCAGCCTTAGTTTTTACAGGCAAAGTTGCCATGTAAGCACCACTTGACATGCAAATCCACATGCAACCCTTTAAGTTTTGTTTTTATACCATTCATTTTCTAAGTAGAGATCCTCTGTGTTCATCCCATGCCTTTTTGAATTCCACCACCATTTTTTTCTCTTACATTTTAATAAGGAATAAAAACATTTTGTCAGGGCCGTGCCTAGGGTCTCTGGCGCCCCCCCTGCAGACTATCAGTTGGGGGCGGCAGCGCCCCCCCCCCCCCCCCCCCCCGTGAAAATGATCGCTCACCACTTGCCACACTGACAGGAATTGTCAGCAATATTCTTAGAAACAAATTGCTATACATTGCAAAGTAAGATAGCAGATGTAAATTCTCAAAGTGGACATATTCCAAACACTAAAATGAAAATAAAATGATTTTTTTTCTACCTTTGTTGTCTGGTGACTTTCTTTTTCTGATCATGCTGGCCCAGTATCTGATTCTGCTGCTATCTGTCCTCTTAACTCCGTTTCCAGGGCTTCCTTTCCATTTATTTCTTTCCTTTCCTCCTTTCTTCTTCATTTCTGGTCCTCAGCTTCTGCCTATTTTCTTCATCCATGTGCAGTTTTTCTCCTCTCTTCCTTTTCCCTCATTTCATCTCCTTCATCTCTCTTCCCTCCCCTCTATGTCCAGCAATTTCTCCTCTCTCCCTGAACCCTGCCCTCCCAATTCATGCCCATCCATGCTCCTCTGTCCCCTGCCCCCTCCATTCATCCTTTTCCAGCAATTCCCCTCTCTCCCTGAGCCCTGCCCTCCCAATCCATGCCCATCCATGCTCCTCTGTCACCTGCCCCCTCCATTCATCCCTATCCAGCAATTCCCCTCTCTCCCTGAGCCCTGCCCTGCAATCCATATCCATCCATGCCAATCTGTCCCCTCCATTCATCCCTATCCAGCAATTCCCCTCTCTCCCTGAGCCCTGCCCTCCCAATCCATGCCCATCCATGCTCCTCTGTCACCTGCCCCCTCCATTCATCCCTATCCAGCAATTCCCCTCTCTCCCTGAGCCCTGCCCTGCAATCCATATCCATCCATACCCATCTGTCCCCTCCATTCATCCCTATCCAGCAATTCCCCTCTCCCTGCCCTCCCAATCCATGCTCATCCATGCTCCTCTGTCCCCTGCCCCCTCCATTCATCCCTTTCCAGCAATTCCCCTCTCTCCCTGAGCCCTGCCCTCCCAATCCATGCCCATCCATGCTCCTCTGTCCCCTGCCCCCTCCATTCATCCCTTTCCAGCAATTCCCCTCTCTCCCTGAGCCCTGCCCTCCCAATCCATGCCCATCCATGCTCCTCTGTCCCCTGCCCCTTCCATTCATCCTTTTCCAGCAATTCCCCTCTCTCCCTTCCCTGCCCCCCCCCTCGCATCCATGCTCCTCTCTCTCCCATGTCCCAGCCTGGCCCGCCCTCTTCTCCCCCCCCCCCTTCGCATCCATGCCCCCCCTTCGCATCCTTGCTGTCATTTCTCCCCTGCCCTCCCGCTCCCATTGTTCAACTGCCCACCCTCTTCTCTTCCCCCAACATCCCTTTTTTTTTTTTTTCTTTTTAAATTTACCTCCGTGGCGGCGGTTCCGGCAGCGCAGCGTCAGGGAAAGAGGCGGCGCTCCCGACGTCTAGCCTTCCCTTCGCTGTGTTCCGCCTTCTTCTGACGTCATCCTTGATGTCAGAAGAAGGCGGAACACAGCGAAGGGAAGGCTAGAGACGTCGGGAGCGCCGCCTCCTTCCCTGACGCTGCGCTGCCGGAACCACCACCACGGAGGTAAATTTAAAAAGAAAAAAAAAGAAAAGGGATGTTGGGGGAGGGCGAGCGAGGTGAGCATGGTGCGGCGGCGCCCCCCAGAGGGAAGCGCCCACCTGCCACGCTTACCTCACTTACCGGGTTAGCACAGCCCTGCATTTTGTGATTGACGTTAGACAGATAGTGAGGATAGAACTACAATAAAAGCAGGAACAGAGGGGCGGATACACATGAGAGGATATGTGATTGTGTCTTTGAGATCATGCAATTAATGGATTCAGTCAACGAAAAGCATTGGAGAATATAAACTCCTAGATTCTATATAGGTCATTCAAATTGGGGTGCGGATCCCAATTCCACACGCAAATGAATTAATGAGCTATCAACAATCATTAATTAATGTTAATTGACAACAATTTGGACTTGCATCTGCCCTATAAAATGCGTGCCTACATTTTATAGTATTATTATTATTATTATTATTTATTACATTTGTACCCCTTGCTTTCCCACACATACAGTGGTGGAAATAAGTATTTGATCCCTTGCTGAATTTGTAAGTTTGCCCACTGACAAAGACATGAGCAGCCCATAATTGAAGGGTAGGTTATTGGTAACAGTGAGAGATAGCACATCACAAATTAAATCCGGAAAATCACATTGTGGAAAGTATATGAATTTATTTGCATTCTGCAGAGGGAAATAAATATTTGATCCCCCACCAACCAGTAAGAGATCTGGCCCCTACAGACCAGGTAGATGCTCCAAATCAACTCATTACCTGCATGACAGACAGCTGTCGGCAATGGTCACCTGTATGAAAGACACCTGTCCACAGACTCAGTGAATCAGTCAGACTCTAACCTCTACAAAATGGCCAAGAGCAAGGAGCTGTCTAAGGATGTCAGGGACAAGATCATACACCTGCACAAGGCTGGAATGGGCTACAAAACCATCAGTAAGACGCTGGGCGAGAAGGAGACAACTGTTGGTGCCATAGTAAGAAAATGGAAGAAGTACAAAATGACTGTCAATCGACAAAGATCTGGGGCTCCACGCAAAATCTCACCTCGTGGGGTATCCTTGATCATGAGGAAGGTTAGAAATCAGCCTACAACTACAAGGGGGGAACTTGTCAATGATCTCAAGGCAGCTGGGACCACTGTCACCACGAAAACCATTGGTAACACATTACGACATAACGGATTGCAATCCTGCAGTGCCCGCAAGGTCCCCCTGCTCCGGAAGGCACATGTGACGGCCCATCTGAAGTTTGCCAGTGAACACCTGGATGATGCCGAGAGTGATTGGGAGAAGGTGCTGTGGTCAGATGAGACAAAAATTGAGCTCTTTGGCATGAACTCAACTCGCCGTGTTTTGAGGAAGAGAAATGCTGCCTATGACCCAAAGAACACCGTCCCTACTGTCAAGCATGGAGGTGGAAATGTTATGTTTTGGGGGTGTTTCTCTGCTAAGGGCACAGGACTACTTCACCGCATCAATGGGAGAATGGATGGGGCCATGTACCGTACAATTCTGAGTGACAACCTCCTTCCCTCCGCCAGGGCCTTAAAAATGGGTCGTGGCTGGGTCTTCCAGCACGACAATGACCCAAAACATACAGCCAAGGCAACAAAGGAGTGGCTCAGGAAGAAGCACATTAGGGTCATGGAGTGGCCTAGCCAGTCACCAGACCTTAATCCCATTGAAAACTTATGGAGGGAGCTGAAGCTGCGAGTTGCCAAGCGACAGCCCAGAACTCTTAATGATTTAGAGATGATCTGCAAAGAGGAGTGGACCAAAATTCCTCCTGACATGTGTGCAAACCTCATCATCAACTACAGAAGACGTCTGACCGCTGTGCTTGCCAACAAGGGTTTTGCCACCAAGTATTAGGTCTTGTTTGCCAGAGGGATTAAATACTTATTTCCCTCTGCAGAATGCAAATAAATTCATATACTTTCCACAATGTAATTTTCCGGATTTAATTTGTGATGTGCTATCTCTCACTGTTACCAATAACCTACCCTTCAATTATGGGCTGCTCATGTCTTTGTCAGTGGGCAAACTTACAAAATCAGCAAGGGATCAAATACTTATTTCCACCACTGTAGCAGGTTCAATGCGGCTTATATAGTAAATAGAATTACAAAGTCTTGAAGGAGAATGTTGCAAGTTGTAGTAAACATAGTAGTAGTGGGGTTTTGAGGATATGAAAATTGAATATGGAGAGGTAAAAAAAGATAGGATGAGCAAAATGAGAAGAGATCGGGACGGGTAAGGAATAGGAAGGATGGAGAGGAAGAGATTGAGGAATGGGCATAAGGAGATTGTGAGACATGGTCAAAGGTATAATAATCATCGGGGCAGGAATCATGTGGGTGGGTTTAAAAAGTTAAGTTGGGTCATTAGGGTAAGCTTTCTTGAAGAGATGGGTCTTCAACATTTTTCTGAATGGTAGATGGTCGTTGATTGCTCGGATGGATCTTGGCAGAGCGTTCCAGAGCTGGCTGCCCAAAAAGGAGAAACTGGATGCATAGTACGCACCTCGAATGGGCGTAGCCATGGAAGGGGCATGGATAGATTAGGGAGCATTCCCAGAAGTTAGGCACAATGTTATAGAATGCTAACATTTGCACGCCCAACTGTCAAAAATTAGTCGCTAGTATTTACACTAGGTTTTGGCATGCATAAATGCCAGTGCCCCATGCATGAAATCCACGCTAAGCCAATATTCTATAAAGGACAGTCAGCACGGAGCTCCCCTTGCTGAATATTATCTTAAAGTGGAACTTTGGAGGTCATTTATGAATCCAGCCCAAAATGTATAACTGCTACCACTGAAAATTTGCTTAAAAGTTTACTTGCTATTTATCTGTCACCACTCGAATGTATAATTTATATGTTCAATAGCTGACTTTTGCCATTGAACCTTTAACATTTTTGGCTGCCCTCACTGACTCTAAAAACATGCACCATTTTAAACAGACAGTTGGGTGGTTTGACAAATAAAAATAGCCATGAGAATAAGCATGTATTGACAGAATATTTAACCTGTTTTGAGAGTGGAGCACACATTTTCAAAGCATTGTGTAAATGCTGGTCATCGTACACCACATGAATGACTGAGGTGTTTTCTTATTTAGCCTATTATCACTCATGTTAGTATTGATATAGTACGTTATGTTTCTGTAGATCATAGTTCCTTCAAATAACCCACCTCTGTCTCTCTTGCCATTGAACTTGCAGTGCCATCCCTCCAGCCTCTGCAGTGTCAGCTCATTAGCACACAGCTCTCATATCCCCTCTCTGCACTGCCATTGCAAAAAAAAAAAAAAAAAAAAATCCCTGCTGTCGTACACCTTTCCAGCCAGCAAATGCTATGGAAACTACACAGTGTCTGCAGGAAACATAACACAGCAATGTAACCTTCAAAGTTAGATTGCTGTGGAATTTTGCTACAGAAGCATTGGGATCAATAAAAATCTGTTGATCATGAAACCTTAATAGAGGGGAAGCGTGGGGGCGTGGGGAATTTTGATGCCAGTAACTAATTTATACGCAGATCGGTTAGATTTGGCAGCAAAAAGTCTAACAGTTGATTATCCTTGTCCTATTTACTTTCTAGAAGTCACTGAAAAAAAAATGGTACGAACCAGAAGGCTCTTTAAAAACATTTCATTTATTACCCCTGAATACAGCAGATTTTGCTTTTGCAGTTCACGGCAAAGTAACTAAGTGGCTGAGAATTCCAAACTTTCGGGATCCAAGCATTTGTGCATTATGCAAAAAATAACACCAGTGTATGTCATCAAACTCCTTTTACGCAGTGGGCTTTTGTTCCATGCAGCGTGTCAGAAAAGAAACAATAGCTGTCTTTTGCAGCTTTGTTTGTTAACCAGGAGCAGATGCTGATTAAATGAAGTGCTTTTAGCCTCTTCAAAACTCTTTTCTTTCACCTTGTTGCTTTGCGTCTGTCCTCCTTTCCTTCTCACCACCTCCCACCACCTCCACTGTGTATTAATGTCTGACATTCAGCTTTTCCTCTGAGTAGAAGGGAAGACAATTTATGTCCCTCTCCTGGGTTTTTCTTTTACTGTTTGATTAGCTGTCGTGGAGGGGCATAATCAAACGTCGCCAGTGAAATAGATCGCCTGCAATCTATTTTGGCGGCAGTGCAACAGCTGGCCGGAACCGTATTATCAAAAAAAAATGGCCGGCCATCTTTTTTTTTCGATAATACGGTTTAGCCCGGCCAAATGCCAGAGTTCGCCGGGTTTGAGATTGCTGGTTTTGTTTTTCAGCGATAATGGAAAAAAATGCCGGCCATCTCAAACCCGGCGAAATCCAAGGCATTAGGTCGTGGGAGGAGCCAGCATTTTTAGTGCACTGGTCCCCCTCACATGCCAGAGCACCCTAGGGGGCATTTCTAAAAATGTTTAAAAAATACAAAAAAAGCTTCCAGGTGCATAGCTCCCTTACCTTGTGTGCTCAGCCCCCCCAAATCCTCCCCAAACCCACTCCCCACACCGCTACTCCATTTCCATAGCCCTTATGGGTGAAGGGGGGCACTTACATGTGGGTACAGTAGGTTTTGGGGGGTTTGGAGGGCTCAACACTTAGCACCACAAGTGTAACAGGTAGGGGGGGGGGGGGATGGACCTGGGTCTGCCTGCCTGAAGTGCACTGCACCCATTAAAAACTGGTCCAGGGACTTGCATACTGCTGTCAGGGACCTGGGTATGGCATTTGAGGCTGGCATAGAGGCTGGCAAAAAAGTGCTTTATTTTTATTGTTTTCATGTGGGAGGGGGTTGATGACCACTGGGGGAGTACGGGGAGGTCATCCCCCATTCCCTCTGGTGGTCATCTGGTCAGTTGGGGCACCTTTTTGAGGCTTGATCGTGAAAATAAAAGGACCAAGTAAACCCGGCGAAATACTGCTTAACGCCGCTTTTTTTTTCCATTATCCGTGAAAGCCAGCCATCTGGTAGCCACGCCCATGCCCGCCCATATCCCTCGTTCGCTTCGCTGGCAACACGCCCCTTTGAACTTTCGCTGGCGAGGCGACGGGAAAGCGGCGATGCTGTCAAAAAAAGCAGCTTTTGATTATACCGATTTCGCTGCTTTTCCGAGATCGCCGGCCATCTCCCGATTTATGTCGGAAGATGGCCGGCAATCACTTTCGAAAATAAGCTCAATAGGGTACTACTGCACAGAGAAACCTGCTAGTCATTGAGGACTCAATTCTATAAATGATGCCCAAATTTGGCCACCATCAAAAGTGCATGTTTGGATTTTTGCTCACACCTTTTTCAGTTGTAGCTCAGGGTGAGCTATATCTAGGTACACTGGGTGTTTCCCAATGCAATGGAGGGTTAATTGACCTACCAAGATCACATGGAGCAGCAGTGGGAATTGAACCGGGCACCTCTAGATATCAAGCCCACTGTTCTAACCACTAGGCCACTCCTGTTCGATAAGTGGCACTCAGAATAGGGCACTGGCTAAAACCTGGTATAAATTATTGCGCCTAAATTAGGCACACTTCCCCCGAATTGTATAACACTGCACACACGGATTGATTTACAAAGGCGCGCTAGTGTTTTAAGCAGGCGCTAAACATTAGAGACGTCCATATATTTCTATGGGTGTCTCTAGTATTTAGCATGAGGTAATCATTAGCACGCACTAAAAACACCAGCGTTTGTAAAATGACACCACAAATTCCAGAAATGCCCCTGATTCACCCATGCCGCTCTCATGGCCATCAGTGGCGTTCCTAGGGGGGGCGGTGGGTGCGGTCCGCCCCGGGTGCACGCCGCACATGCCTGTCCGTCGTTTGTTCCATGCTCCCTCTGTCCTGGAACAGGTTACTTCCTGTTCCGGGGCAGAGCGGGAGCATGGAACAAACGAAGGACAGGCGCGCGCGGCACCCCCCCCAGCGGCGTGCACCCGGGGGGGGGGTCTTTCGCGGGGGGGGTGTCCTTTCACCGGGGGGTCGTGCTGCATCCGGGGGGGGGGGCGCTGCACCCGGGGTGTGGGGTGCATCAGCGATCCGCCCCAGGTGTCAGCCCCCCTAGGAACGCCACTGATGGCCATGCCCCTTTTTCAGATCTGCATGTAAAATTTATGCAATGGGTCCCAATGCCTAAATCCGAGGGTCCGTATAAGATTGTAGAATATCATAAAGAACCTAGAATTATGGACTTACACAATGTGCTGAGAATAATATTTTCTTTTTGCTAGATAGATACTCTTCCTATATAACTGAGCTGCTTGCTTACAGACAATAAGGAATTGAGGACCTCTATGTTTTCTCGCCAGACGTGTTCATGATGTCATAATTGTGTTCAAAGCAGTTTGTGATCAGCTGTATACCATTCTCTCCTTTTAGTGGTCCTAGAATGTTGTAACATCATGGGTACCACTGCAGCTAGCGCCTGTCGAAGGACAGCATCCAGAACCTCTACTAGTGAATCCAAGGGGAGCTGAGCAAAAGTAACCTCATTAATAACCAAAGGAGCTGTGAGCTTTGCAGGGGTGACTTTACAAAGCTCATGCCTCTGCCTTTGCACAATTGTGGCAGACATTGATCCCAAGGCAGAAGGGATCAATGACCAGTGAAAGGAAGGGAGTACTGGGTATAGGCCAAAACACATAAACCAGAACCAGTTTATGCAAATATCCCATCTAGTGTATGACCACCAACAAGAGTAGGATGAAAACCAGAATAGGAGAAATCTAGATCATTGAAGAATACCACAAATGGTGCCCTCATATTGTCAAGATGAATGTTGAAGTCACCCAGAATCAGCAAGTTGTGAGAATCTAAAGATTGTTGGGCTATGGTAGTTAAAAGAACTGTAACCGAGGAAGTCGGTTGTTTAATCGATCTCCTTGTCTTGTTTCACTCTCCCTATTTCCCTATTTATTTTGTGGTCTAAGAAAGAGAAAGATTGTATATAATCCCTTTATCTAGTTGAGATTGTTTTCCTCTAATATTGTATTAATGTACAGTCATCTCTGTATTACTGTTTGCAAGTGACCCTTGTAAAATGAAAAATTATAAATAAATGATTAAAAAAAAACAGTATCACTCTCTTGCGAGCATTGCAGTAAGGAACAAAATTTCAATGGTACTGGGCATAACTTCCAAAACAGCACTATCAGAAGAGATATATATAGATGTACATGTGGTGATTTTGTTATATGTCTGTGTATGTGCGATAGACCTAAACCGAAGCAACAACAGCAGAGGTGACAAAAGAGTCCCAAAGCAAGCGGTGTTACCGGCTGCTGTCCCACAGTGCTATACAAATGGCAGAAATTCACGCATTTAGGGCCAGATTCTATATATGGCGCCTAAAAAAATTCATGCAGTCAACGTTTCCGCCTACGTGTATTCTATAAGCAGCGCCTAGGTTTAGGCGTGGTATATAGAATTCGCTTAGTTGATATCCCAGCGCCTAAAACTATGTTCCCGTTTACACCAGTGAAAACGTGCCATAAACCGCACGTCCTTATGTCCCAATGAGATTGAAGGGGGGCAGACTCAAGAAAAATGTCAGGAAGTATTTCTTCACAGAGAGAGTGGTGGATGCTTGGAATGCCCTCCCGCGGGAGGTGGTGGAGAGGAAAACGGTAACGGAATTCAAACATGCGTGGGATAAACATAAAGGAATCCTGTTCAGAAGGAAAGGATCCTCAGGAGCTTAACCGAGATTGGATAGTAGAGCCGGTAGTGGGAGGCGGGGCTGGAGGTTGGGAGGCGGGGATAGTGCGGGGCAGACTTATACGGTCTGTGCCAGAGCCAGTGGTGGGAGGCAGGACTGGAGGTTGGGAGGCAGGGATAGCGCTGGGCAGACTTATACGGTCTGTGCCAGAGCCGGTGGTTGGGAGGCGGGGATAGTGCTGGGCAGACTTATACGGTCTGTGCCAGAGCCGGTGGTTGGGAGGCGGGGATAGTGCTGGGCAGACTTATACGGTCTGTGCCCTGAAGAGCACAGGTACAAATCAAAGTAGGGTATACACAAAAGTAGCACACATGAGTTGTCTTGTTGGGCAGACTGGATGGACCGTGCAGGTCTTTTTCTGCCGTCATCTACTATGTTACTATGTTCCCGGAACCATTTTCAGCAATTAAACTAGAATGCACCGCATTTTCTTTCTAAATGTTACTTTTTTTTCTGCTGAATGCTATGCAAGGATGTTCTAAAGACATTTGTGTATTTCTACAATATGCAAGTGTTTGCAAATACCACTTGCTTTCAAAGGAGCTAAATTGGAATGTTTCAAAACACAGACTTGTTTATCCAGAAACTGTTGTGATTTGTATTCCAGTCAGGGTTGGCTCTTTCATTGAGTGTCTCTTTTCTGTTCATGGCCCCGCTTTTCAGCCTCTCCTGATGTTTGTAAATGAGACCCCAAGGTGACTGTCTACACATGGCCCCACATATCTTCAAATCCACCACAGGCTACCTCTGATTCCAATAAAAGATCACGATTGTTCAGAGCCCTTATTTTATCATCCTCACTTTAAGTGTTCCCTTATCTCTTATTTGTCCTGTTTGTCTGTCCTAATTAGATTGTAAGCTCTGTCGAGCAGGGACTGTCTCTTCATGTTCAAGTGTACAGCGCCGCGTATGTCTAGTAGCGCTATAGAAACGATAAGTAGTAGTCTTTGGGATTCCGGAATCTTGCTACTCTTTGGGATTCCACACAGAATCTTACTACTATGGGATTCCGGAATCTTGCTATTCTTTGGGATTCTGCATGGAATCTTGCTACTCTTTGTCCTAATTAGATTGTAAGCTCTGTTGAGTAGGGACTGTCTCTTCATGTTCAAGTGTACAGCGCTGTGTACGTCTAGTAGCGCTATAGGAATGATTAGTAGTAGTAGATCACTGATATGTGCAGTGAGGTAGGCTGATCATATGATTGTAATGGGATAACCTTTTTCAAGGAAACACTTAGTCAAAATTTTAGATTGCTCTTTGAAATCCAGGTTGTTAAAACAAATTTGCCATACTCTGACCCTGCACATAGCTTCTTTGGATGAAAGCTATCAGACCTCAAAAGACTGTTCCACTCCACTGGTTTGCAACATGAAGCATTTGCCAATTGGTGTCATTGTTTAAAAACTCTCAAGTTCAGAAAATACACCTCGTGAGCATTATATTCCATGACAAACTTTAAATATTGAGAGGCCCTTTTACTATGCCGCATAAGCGTCTATGCATGCTCAATGCGCACCAAAAATGGTATCGTGTGGCTCTTGCAGTAATTTCATTTTTGACGCGCGTCCGATACATGCATCCGAAAAATAATTTTTATTTTCGGACGACCGCCAAGTGGCATTTGATGCGCGCAGGTCATTGCTGCCCGGTTACCGCATGAGTCTTTACCACTAGGTCAATGGCTGGCGGTAAGATCGCAGACCCAAAATGGACGCACGGCAATTTTCATTTTGCCGCACTTCTGTTTTCGGCAAAAATTTTAAAAAGGCCTTTTTTACAGGCACGCTGAAAATTGGATCGGCGCACACCCAAATCCCGCATCTACACTACTGGAAGCAATTTTTCAGCTCATCTTTGTAAAAGGACCCCTGATTTAGCTGCTGTAAAAACATCTTGAGTTACAAAAGAAAGGCCATCCATATGGATATGTCTGCCCCATATATTAATGTCTACAAACCACTGGGAATCATATAGAAACTTTCGAAACTAGATATATACAAAAATTAGCTATGTTGAGTGCCATTGCTACCCCCATCACTGTGCCATGTTTGTTGTGTTTTGCAGTTAAAAAGAAAAATAATAATAAGCATACGTTTTCTTGTTTAAGAGGCGAGGAAAAGGAAAACTTTTTTTTCTTTAACAAAATGCCACTGGAGAGGGAGTAGGTTATGTGTTTTGGGGTGCTGGGGTTGTTTCTCTAAGAAAATAAGGTTGGACATGGGAGAGCAAGTGTCTTTTGCATATTTGTGGACAAGGTGAAGATGAAGGGTGAGGAATTTCCCATTATGGAATTTGCTGGGGGAGGGGGAGAAGTTGAGATGAGGGGCTTCTGCTTTCACAAGTCTATCCTTTTCAAATTGGTCCTGGGGAAACATTAACACCTTTAGAGGTGCTGTTACCTTTCCCAGAATACATTGGCTTGTGAAATTAACTGCACACTGCTTTATTTGATTTGCATAATAATGGGCTACTTTGCATAAGATTAGAGCAGCGGGTTTGATTAGAGCAGCGGGTTGCAGACCTGGGGAACAGGGTTCGATTCCCACTGTTGTCTGACAGTCAGCAGTGGGTTGAGATCCTGGGCAACCAGGTTCAATTCCCTCTGTAGCTCTCTGTGTCCCTGGGCAAATTACTTAGCCCTCTATTGCCCCAGATACAATATATATAACTCCCTCCCCCCTTTTACAAAGCCATGGTAGCGGCTGCCAGTGCATAGGGCCAGTGTTAGCAGAGGCGTTCCTGGGGGGGGCGGTCCGCCCCAGGTGCACGCCGCTGGTGGGGTGCCGCGCACGCCTGTCCGTCGTTCATTCCATGCTCCCTCTGCCCCGGAACAGGTTACTTCCTGTTCCGGGGCAGAGGGAGCATGGAACAAATGATGGACAGGTGCGTGCGGCACCCCCTCAGCGGCGTGCACCCGGGCGGGGGATTCTTTCGCGGGCGGTGTCCTTTCGCCGGGGGGGGTCGCGCTGCACCCGGGGGACGGGGCACATCGGCGATCCGCCCTGGGTGTCAGCCCCCCTAGGAACGCCACTGGGTCTTAGCAGCTGCGGGGCCCTGTGCAGACCAGTTCGCTGGGACCCCCCAGTCCCACCAGCCCCGCCCCTTGTTGACAAGATATGTTTTAAACATTTTCTTTTATTTCAAATAAAGACAAATCAAGCAAAACTTGTATACAAAAACTAATTCAAACATGAAAAATGCTATACTAGGAAACCTTTGGGTTTAAAAAGCAAAACCATGTGCACGTAAGGACTAGATAAATGAATTAAAATGAATCCCCTTAATATGTAATACTTGGTAGCAAAAATGAAACAGTGATTGAATATTCAGATAACAAGCAGCCTGAGACAACAAATTTATTTTCCACTGAACATAATTAACTTTGTATGAACTTGGCTGCTAATAGTGTGCTGAACTGGACAATGTTGGCAATTTTAGCCACACCCGTTTACCAGCCATGGCGCATATAAACAGTAATCTCCAGTACAGGAGAAGAAAAATAGCTTGGGTTTTTTTTTTCATTATAAATAATTTCTGTAAGCTGTTACAGCTCCAGTATACCCAAAATGACACAAACCAAATTAGCATACAGATTCTGCATGCAGCACAATACCAGAAAAACAGAACATTGCTATACATTGCAAAATAAGACAGCAGATGTAAATTCTCAAATTGGACATATTCCAAACACTAAAATGAAAATAAACTAATTTTTTCTACCATTTGTTGTCTTGTGACTTTGTTTTTCTGATCATGTTGGTCCCAGTCACTGATTCTTCTGCTCTCTATCTGCTCCCTTAACTCCACTTCCAGGGCTTCCTTTCCATTTATTTCTTTACTTTCCTCCTTTCTTCTTCATTTCTTGCCCTACATCCATAGGTAAAAGCTGGGTCTTCCACTGACTTGACTGGAGGAGGTATAGAGTGGATCCAGCTTTTGCCTATTTTCTCCAGCCTTGTGCAGTTTTTCTCCTCTTTTCCCTTTCCCTCATCTCTGTCAGTATGCATCTCTTTCCTCTTTCTTCCCTCTCCTCTATCCATGTCCAGCATTTCTCCTCTCTCTCCTCCCCTCCATCCATGTTCTTCTCACTTCATCTCACATCCTCTCTCTTCCCTCCCCTCCATCCACATCCAGCATTTCAACTCTCCGCTCTCCTCCATCTGTGTCCAGAATTTCTCCTCCATCTATGTGCATCTCCTTCCTATCTTCCCTCACTTCCATCCTTGTCCAGCATTTCTCCTGCCCTCCCCTTCATCCATCTATAGCAACTCTTCTCTCTCCCCTGCCCTTCCTACCCATCCATGTCCAGCAATTCTCCTCTGCCCTCCCTTCCCATCTATGTCCAGTGATTCTCCTTTGCTCCCTGTCCTCCCTCTCATCCATATCCACTGATTTTCCTATGTCCCCTGCCCTCCCCTCCAATCCATGTCCAGCATTTCTCCTCTCTCCCCTCCCCTCCATCCATGTGCATCTCCTTCCTGTCTTCCCTCACCTCCATCCATGTCCAGCAATTCTCCTCTCTCTCCCCTGCCCTCCCCACTCATCCATGCCCAGCAATTCGCCTTTGCACCCTGTCCTCCCCTCTCATCCACATCCAGTGATTCTCCTCTGTCCCCTGCCCTCCCATCCATGTCCAGTGATTCTCCTCTGCCCTCCCATTCATATCCAGTGACTCTCCTGTCCAGGTCCCCAATTTAAGTTACCCCCGTTTTCAGCCCCCAAGTTTCAGGTCCCAGCCCCAGCCCCAGCCCCATCTGTGCCCTCAGTTTTCCTCAGCTGCTTTCCTTCCAGCCGCCCTGCATTTAAAAAGTTGCAGCAGCAGCAGTGAAAAAGCAGGTTCACCTCTAGCCTTTAAGCCTTCTCCTTCTTTCTCAGCGTGCACTGTGCTGCCTTCGCAGAAACCAGAAACAGGAAATTGCATCAGTGCACACTGAGAGAGAAGGAGAAGGCTTAAAGGCTAGAGGTGAGCCTGCTTTTTCACTGCCGCCACTGCAACTTTTTAAACACAGGGTGGCTGGAAGGAAAGCAGCTGAGCTACAATATGGCAGGGAGCGACAGGAAGCGCCGTGGGGCCCCTGTAGGCATGAGGCCCTGTGCGACCGCTCCTGTCGCCCCTGCCTAAGACCAGCCCTGCCAGTGCAGTAATGCTGACACAGCCTGTTCAAAGTGAATGGGCTGTGTTGGCATTGCCGTACAGCTTCCAGTAGCATGGCTTTGTAAAAGGGGGGTTTGGATTGTGAGCCCATTAAGGGGAGTTCTATGTTTTGTGCAGCGCTGCGTACGCCTTGTAGCACTATAGAAATGCTAAATAGTAGTAGTAGTAGTAGTAGAGTACTTACCGCCACCCATTGAGAGGGCGGTAAGGACTCCCGCGCTAACCCGGCGGTATTTTTCAAATATTTCTGCTAGCACCGGAAATTCTGCATGCTGGGGGTGGAACTACCATCAGCGCCCATGTTGGGCCGGCGGTAGTTCCGGATTGCCAAGCGGTAAGCCTGCATTGGGCTTTACCACCACTTAGTCAAAGGGCCCCTTAACTCTCAGGAACACACTCTAGGTCCACCAACGATGGCCAGTGTTTTGCAGTAGAACTGCTGGTGCCTCAGGGAATATGTTGGAACCCAGAAACATTTTGCAAGAACAAAATGTACTTCTGAAACTACTAATTCTGCAAACTTTTCGAATTTTATAATATAAAAACTTTCTCGCCGTTTACTTCTCTTATCCGCCCGTTTCTGTGAAAACCTAATATGGCAGCTTGATGTCTTCTGGGTTTATAAATTAAAAAAACAAAATGCCTTAACCAGTCAAATCCTTCTGACTGGTTGGATATTTGTTCTTTATCACATGTTATTGCCATAATGCAGCTTGAAAAATAGGCTCCAAATTTGTATTAGAAGGTATTTTTCAAGGGAAAGTGGTTGGGATTTGATATACCACCTTTCTGTGGTTATAATCAAAGCAGTTTATATATTATATTTATTTATGGCTCATTTCTACCCCACATTTTCCCACAAATGCAGGCACAATGTGGCTTCCATGAATTACAAAAGTTAAAAGACACAACACATGACGTGTACAGTAGAAAAGGATAATAAGCTAGCAGCAATTAGGAAGGCTAAACAGCAGAGTTACTAATGGGATACACTTTTCCAAAAAGATACGTTTTCAGCAACTTCTTGAAAAGATGGTGATCAGCTTGCGTTTTCAGGAACAGAGGAAGAGCATTCCAAGTCTTCGGGCTGGAGTAGTGGAAAGTAGAGGCAAATAGAAGCTTGTATTTAACACCCCTGCAAGATGGGTAATGTAGTTGTAAAAAGGTATGGGCTGTAGTGATGACATTTCTAGGTGGGAGATCTAGTAGAGGAATCATGTATTCCGGAGCTAATACTAAATACAGAAACTTCCACCCAATACAAAATTACAAAATTACAATAGTATATGGGGAAAAGCCTCAAAGAGCTCCCAGATCCAATATCGATCTGTCGGAGCTAAAATAGACCAACTGGTCTTCTCTTCATCATAGGCAAAAACCCCTTTTAGGCAGCCCTAGGTAAATTTCTTCTGGGACCGCAGTAAATTTTCTAAATTTTTTGTTTTACGAAAATAAGAATTTTTTGAAGAAAAAACATGTTATATTGCAATGCACTTAGCTTTTTTATTGCTTGATATTCAGTGCTACTACTGCTTCATGCTGCGCTGTTCCCTGTTGAGTTGCCCCGAGCCGACGTTGGCCAGCGTTTCGCTGCTTCTTCAAGGTCTCGGGTAATTACTATGGGATACAAACACAAGAATTAATATAATGCAGCTAATATACAGGTAATTATTTTGTACCTTGGGTTAATGAAGAGTTAAGTGACTTGCCCAGAGGCACAAGGAGCTACAGTGGGAATTGAACCCAGTTCCCCAGGTACTCATCCCACTGCATCAACCATTAGGCTACTTCTCCACTTCAGCCATATCCTCAGGTAAAGCAGTGGTTTACCCACAGAAATGATCCGTTATAAAGTTCCCTGTCTGACATGAAGGGAGAAGTATGTGTGTACAGCAGTGGCATAGCCAAGGGTGGGCTTGGGTGGGCCCAGGTCCACCCACTTTGGGTTCAGGCCCACCCAGTAGCAGCATACCTATGATGTGGCTGGTAGGGATCCCCAAGCCCCACCAGCCGAAAACTCCCAACAAGTGTCCCTCCTGCATACCTTGTAAGTAGCAGATCTTCGCCTGCAGCGACATACATACTGCTCGCACCGGCCCCACAGCCTTCCCTCTGATGTATTTCTGCCTAGGCAGAAACAGGAAGTTGCATCAGAGGGAAGGGTGTGGGGCCAACATGAGCAGCGTGTATTAGTTGCTGCTCGCTACTGGTGAAAATCTGCTATTTAAAGGGTATACAGGAGAGGGGGGATGTTTGAGAGACCGTATGGCATGCAGGCGAGAGGAGAGACCAAATCACCTGTCGGACGGGGCGAGGTTCTTCTGCCCACCCATCTTGGGCCCAGGCCCACCCAAAATTGGGTGTCTGGCTACGTCCCTGGTGTACAGGCTACGTGAATGTAAGTTTGTCTACAGTAAGCAAAGGCATTTCTGGGGAAGGGATCAGGGAATGTTTGCCCTTACTTTTGAAATGTATGAATTTATATTTGGTAAAACAATAACCGATCCAATTAATGGTGCAACCGTGCTGAAACACCAAATCACTCTGTGAATCGCAAAAACTGGCACATTGGTACATTGGTTTAAACAAAAACGGGAAGAAAAAACCTCATACTACTGTGGCCCACCACAGTCTGTAAAAAAACGAACTGCCAAAATTGACAAATCAAAGCGCACACAGTGAAAAAGTAATCATTGGTTGAAAAACCTCCCGTCAAGTTGTTAACTTCAAAACATCAATCTTCATTCAAAATCAATAACACAATCATGTAGATGAAACAAAACCACTTATCTTGACTAGTGGAAATGCCCGTTCTCCAATGCTCAGTTCTGGCAAGGTCTGTATGAAACAGCGAAGTCCCGGCGGACCCATTTCACTTTAGCTTCCTCTGGAGACCTCTACTGTGCCCAGTTCGGAAAATGGAAAACCATCAACAAAAGATCAAAACTGCAAAAAAACAACCAAAAAAACAAAAAAGTGCTCTTCTCAAGCTACTTGGCACAATGAATTTCACTACAAGACATCCAGAGAGCTAAAAATCAAAAATGGCACTGACCTATTTAAGGGGACACCAAGATCCAGCCACTAGTCAAGGCTGTGAACATCAAAACAGCTGACACATGAACCAATCAGGGCTAAAAAAAAATATCAAAAACTTGTCAATCTGCCTATAGAAATGCTGTCCAATGTATTATAGAATTCAAACCTCTTGGTTCCAGAGTATTCAATGTGTAAATCCATCGCTCTTCACATTGTAATAGTTTCTTACGATCTCCACCCCGTATGCTGGAAGGAATGTAATCAATAATCCAGCATCTGAAAAATTCAAAAGAGTTCTGTAACCGTTTGCAATGAAAAACCAACGGAGCACCAAATTTATTGTTCACCACACTTGATTTGTGCTCACTTAACCGTGTAGAAAATTTGCGTTGAGTTTGCCCACATAGAATTTCAAACATGGGCACTGCAAAATGTACACAACATAATTCAGTTTACAGTTAGTGTCAAACCTCGGTTTATAAGTCTTCCCATCCAAGAGGTTTGTAAACTCTATGCATTCTATAGACATGCTGCAAAAGGAACAAGCCCCACATTTAACATGTCCTCCAGTATCTACTGGAATGCGTGTAACCAGATCTGCTGGACATAAAATTTCTTTCAAATTGCGATCTCTCAAGAAGGCAATCAGTTGGTGATTTTGAAATACATTGTGGGATCAAATAATGTCTCAATTTCTTCAAATAATTTTCACTACTTCTTTCCCTCCTGTCCTTATACCGTAAAACAATGGGGAGTGTACCTGAACATAACTCACCTTGAGCTACTACTGAATAAAGTGTGAGCAAAATCCAAATAAATAAATGTTTCACAAGGATCCTCTTGTGTAGCCAGACCAGAATAGGATAACAGTAAATCTCGATTATTGAAAAGTGCTCTAGTATAAGAACGTTTCAAAACATGAGGGGGTACCCCCGTTTCCCCAAGGCATGTGCTAAATCTCTTGCTTGTGTTTTATAATCTTCAACATTGTTGCAAATATGTCTGTACCTCAGAAATTGAGAACATGGGAAACTTTGTTTCAAAGACCACGGATGATTGCTTTGATATTGTAAAATGGTGTTTCTGACAGTGGGTTTTTTGTAAACCTTAGTATGAGAGGTCCTATCTCTAATGTCAATCACCACATCCAAAAAACGTATGCTTTCTCCTGAGACTTCGTGTGTAAAATTTAAAGTATTATTACAATTATTTAATCAGTCCACAAAAAGGGTCAGCTGTTGTAAGTCCCCACTCCATAACATAAAAATGTCATCTATAAAGTGTTTCTGCAATCGAATATGCTCCTGGAAAGGAGTGGAGGAGTGGCCTAGTGGTTAGGGTGGTGGACTTTGGTCCTGGGAAACTGAGGAACTGAGTTTGATTCCCACTTCAGGCACAGGCAGCTCCTTGTGACTCTGGGCAACTCACTTAACCCTCCATTGCCCCATGTAAGCCGCATTGAGCCTGCCATGAGTGGGAAAGCGCAGGGTACAAATGTAACAAAAATATAATAGATACTATTGGAGATTCTACATGGAATGTTGCTACTACTGGAGATTCTACATGGAATGTTGCTATTCCACTAGCAACATTCCATGTAGAAGCCTGCGCGGCCACATTGGTGATCTGCAAGGGCCAATTTCTACATGGAATGTAACAAAAAAAAAACCCACATGTTCTCAAAGTTGGTCTTGTACAAGTTAGCAATCGAGGGAGCAAACGTTGCCCCCATCACCACCCTGGATGTTTGCATGTAAAAATTATCCTGAAACAGAAAAAAAAAGTTTTACACAACGCTACCTCCGTATGTTCAAGGAGAAACTCTGTGGGAATCTCCATCAGTCTAGGTCTAGTATCCAAAGCTTTCTTAACAACCAGTAAGTAACACTTGGTCTTTGGGGATAGAGGTGTATAAAGACTTGATGTCTAAAGTAACCATGAGCAATTGGTCATTGTCATCAAAAGTGATGTCAATATCTTTAAAAAATGAGCCGTGTCCTTTATGTAAAAAGGAGATGATGCCACAGGTGGTTTAAGAAAATAATCAACAAAAGTCGATAAGGTTTCCAATAGAGACCCTTGTAAAGACAAAATAGGTCGACCGGGAGGTTTGTCAAGGCTCTTATGAATTTTCAGAAGGGTGTATAGAACAGGCATGCGAGGGTGGTTGCAATTCAAAAACTTCCATTCCCTTTTGGTCAATCTTCATTCAAAATTAATAACACAATCATGTAGATGTAGATGAAACAAAACCACTTATCCTGAATAGATAAGACCCACTAAGTAGCAAACTAGGGGGGGGCCTCTTACTAAAGAGCATCCAAAAGTGGCCTGCGCTGGTGTAAGTGCATGTTTTGGACACGCGTTGGTCCATTTCCTGAGCGCACGTGGAAAAAAGGGGATTTTTTTTTAATGTGCCGGAAAATGGACGTGCGGCAAAATGAAAACCAGAGCGAGTCCATTTTTGGCCTGAGACCTTAATGCCACCCATTGACTTAGCGGTAAGGTCTCAAGTGCTAACCAGGTGGTAAGCGTGCAGTGCGCGCCAACTGCCGGATAAGGGTCCTGCAGTAGAAAATAGAAAATAGTTTGTACCACGTGTTTTGGGCGGAAACCAAAAATGGAATTACCATCTGAGGCACGCGGTAGCTGGGCTGTAGCGCCAATTTGACACATGTTGGATGCGTGTAGGCGCCTACACGCCTTTGTAAAAGAGCTCCTAGGTGAATTAGTCACAGCAAATCCTCAGGAAAGTCTCTAGCAAATCCTGAGTATTTCTGGTAGAATTAAAGTCCTCCCTACTACTTTCCACATGTATCGGTCTGCTGTTTTCTGCTATGCTTACATTGCAGATCTTCTGCCTCTCGTGTTTTCTCTCAGCTCATTACTCAGGCTATGCACAAGTGTTCCTTCTGGATCCTGCAATCCTGGGTCCTAAATCCACCTACTTGCTACTGTTGTTACCTGATAACTGGGATAACCTCCTCACAAATCCTATGAATGTAGCATCCCCAGGCCTGGTCGGACTCAAGGACAGAGGAGTAAACCCAAAGCTTCCTCTTTATGAACATGGAAAAGGTTGGATATTCATATCTACTAGATATGGAGTAAATATATTTATAAATGACACAAGTAAGAAGCAATAACTCATTATAGCATAAGCTGAGTAAGTGTAATATATAAGTCTGCATGTGTTGCAGATAGAGAAATGAACTGACAGGCAGCAGAGATTTAACGGAAGCAGAGGGTTGGGTCAATCTTGGGAACAATGAGGGGAGGGAGAGGGGGGTTACTGAGGGAAGTTAATTGTTGAAGCAAATAGTTCAGATTGTTTGCAAAACCTTAATAAATATTGTAAATATAAAAATAATAAATTACAAAATAAATTTCATAAAAGAAAATATAATGAAGTCTTTCTAGTGTACACTTAAGAGGCTACTGTACTGTCTACAGAAGCTGGGAAATGACCTGCTTTAATAATTTAGTGGCCCTTTTACAAAGCTGTGGCAAAAGGGGGCCTGTGTTCGAGTTGGTGCGTGTTTTTGACCCGTGCTGAAACCCCCTATTACCACAGCAGGTAAAAGGCAGGTCCTTTGTTTTGTTTTGTTTTTTCAAGAAATGGCCATGGGGCAAGTGAAGCACTTGCCCCATGGCCATTTTGGGGGAGAGCACTTACCGCCACCCATTGAGATGGTGGTAAGGGCTCCCATGCTAACCCGGCGGTAACCAGGCAGTGATTACCACCGGGTACACACCAGCACTACAAAAATTGGAATATTTTTGCAGCGCCGGAAGTGGCACGTGCTAGGAAAGAGAACTACCGCCTGGCAGTGGCGTTCCTGGGGGGGGGGCGGTGGGTGCAGTCCACCCCGGGTGCACGCCGCTAGGGGGTGCCACACGCCTGTCAGCGCCGCTCGTTCCGTGCTCCCTCTGCCCTGGAACAGGTTAATTCCTGTTCCGGGGCAGAGGGAGCATGGAACGAGCGACGCCGACAGGTGCGCGGCACCCCCCCCCCCCCCCCAGCAGGTTAAAAATGCACCCGGGGGGGTGTCATTTCGCTGGTGGGAGGTGTCATTTCACCGGGGGGGGGAGAGAAAGTGTCATTTTGCCATGGGGGGGCACATCGGCAATCCGCCCCAGGTGTCAGTCGCCCTAGGAATGCCACTGCTGCCGGGCCTGCTATAGTAGCCTGGCGGTACTTCCCTTTTCGCCAGTGGTAAGCCCATGTTGGGCTTACTGCCGCTTTATGAAAGAGCACCTTATTTAGTTATTTTTTGATAAAATATTAGGTTTCATTGTTGACAGCCACTTAACTCTGGAGCAGCAAACGAACTCTACCACCAGACAAATGTTCTTCTCTCTTTTTGGAAGCTAAAACGCATAAAACCTTATTTCCCTAGGGAAGTATTTCGAAGTTTAACTCCGTCTTTAGTCCTTTAGTCGCCTTGATTACTGTAATGGGATATATGCAGGGTGCAAAGACATGCTTCTGAAAAAATTACAAACTGCCCAGAACACAGCTGCTAAGCTTATTTACGGTAATTCGAGGTTTGAAAGCTCAAGACCACTGCGTGAGAAACTGCATTGGCTCCCTGTCAAGGACCGAATAACATTTAAAATTTGCGCTCTGGTGCATAAAATTCTCTATTTATTTTTATTTTATTTTATTACATTTGTATCCCGCACTTTCCCACTAAAAGCAGGCTCAATGCGGCTTATGTAGTAATAGGTAACACAGAATTTTGTTATGTAAAGTAGGAAATTAAGTATAACATAGTAATGATGGGTAGTAATAGGATGGATGGGTAGGTAGAGATAGATGATAGAGAGGAAGGTAAGGTGGGAGATAGAGTCTGGGTCTACTACTACTACTATTAAACATTTTCCCAATTTCCCCACCCCTAGCTGTCTGTTCGTCTGTCCAATTTAGATTGTAAGCTCTGTTGAGCAGGGACTGCCTTTTCATGTTGATTTGTACAGCGCTGCGTAAGTCTAGTAGCGCTATAGAAATGTTTAATAGTAGTAGTAGTAGTAGATGGATGGGTAGGTAGAGATAGGTGATAGAGAGGAAGGTAAGGTGGGAGATAGAGTCTGGGTCTACTACTACTACTATTAAACATTTTCCCAATTTCCCCACCCCTAGCTGTCTGTTCGTCTGTCCAATTTAGATTGTAAGCTCTGTTGAGCAGGGACTGCCTTTTCATGTTGATTTGTACAGCGCTGCGTAAGTCTAGTAGCGCTATAGAAATGTTTAATAGTAGTAGTAGTAGTAGTAGATGGATGGGTAGGTAGAGATAGGTGATAGAGAGGAAGGTAAGGTGGTAGATAGAGTCTGGGTCAATGTCGTTTTCCCTTCGGTATATGTAAGGTGAAGCCCCTGCATATATGGACACCTTTGTCAGCTTACCACCTCGAAACTCTCACAGATCAGCTCGCTTGTACTTAAATGTGCATTACCCCATCTATAGAGGCCTCAAGTATAAAACCACCTACGCCTCCACCTTTTCCTATATTAGCGCACAACTGTGGAATGGTCTACCTAAATTTGTGAAAATTACCCCTGATCATCCGACCTTCAAAAAATACCTTAAGACCTTCTTATTCGGAAAAGCTTACGCTCCTGACCCGCCCTGCACCGCTGCCTGTTGAATTCAATTTCTCTTTCCACATTTCCCCACCTCTGCTCTTACTCTCTAGCCTCTTTCACTACATTGGCGTTGACTGTTTGTTGTAGAATTGATGTATGACTTTTGTAAATTTCTGTAAGCCACATTGGGCCTGCCCTTGGGTGGGAAAATGTGGGATATAAATGCCATAAATAAATAAATAACCTTGATATTCTACTTATGACAAAATAGCCCTAAGGCAGATTTAAATAGTAATAAAACAGAGAACAAATAATACATCTTAACGAGTGCTAGCCATTATGAATAAATGTCTGAAGCAGTGAAAAAGGTCTTTCATATGTGGCAAATTGGAAACTATAGGCTAAAACCACACGAGTGTGTGGTTCACCTTCTTACTGCAGTTTTAACCCACTGGGGCCAAGAGTCTGCATTTTGAAACGACCACACATTTACAGCTGCAAATGCGGTATTACGGAGCGATGTGCTTATAGGTTTTGAAAGGACAGTAAAAAAAAATGTAAAAGGTAGAATTCATAACCACACTCACTGCAGGCTTTTTGGCTATTACTTTTCTCTTTCGGAGTTCCAATTTAAAATAATTTTTCCTATCGCTGTCTTTTTCATCTTTGTCTACACTGACCCTACAAAGTTTCCCATCCTTTATGCTGTCACTTAGCTAATGGTGTGTATCCCTCCTGCCTTGGTTCTGTAGTCACCTACTTCTTTCGATATTGAATTCTCCGGAGATAAGTGCAGCAGATGGGCCTTTGGCTGCTGCTTCTGTGCTCTCACTGAAGCAATCTGTTGTTCTAAATCAAAAATGTTAATATAAAAAAAAGAGAGAGAGAGAATGAACTGCCAGTAGCCTTTTGCCTCAACATATAATATTATTTTTGATAAGTAGACTTCTTTTAATTAGCACAGAATTGCATATCAAACAAATGAATATTTGTAATCATTTCTTTAAAGCTATTTCATTTTGAAAGCATGTTGTTGCATGAAGTACATCTAAAAAAAAAAATGTATATATTACGGACCAAGAAAAGGATCTGGGTGTCGTCGTCGATAATACACTGACACCTTCTGCTCAGTGTGCTGCTGCGGCTCGGAAAGCGAATAGAATGTTGGGTATTATTAGGAAAGGTATGGAAAACAGATGTGAGGATGTTATAATGCCGTTATATCGCTCCATGGTGCGACCACACCTTGAGTATTGTGTTCAATTCTGGTCGCCGCATCTCAAGAAAGATATAGTGGAACTGGAAAAGGTGCAGCGAAGGGCGATGAAAATGATAGCGGGGATGGGATGACTTCCCTATGAAGAAAGACTAAGGAGGCTAGGGCTTTTCAGCTTGGAGAAGAGACTGCTGAGGGGAGACATGATAGAGGTATATAAAATAATGAGTGGAGTGGAACAGGTGGATGTGAAACGTCTGTTCACGCTTTCCAAAAAATACTAGGACTAGGGGGCATGCGATGAAACTACAGTGTAGTAAATTTAAAACAAATCGGAGAAAGGTTTTCTTCACCCAACGCATAATTAAACTCTGGGATTCGTTGCCGGAGATCTTGGTGAAGGCGGTTAGCTTGGCAGAGTTTAAAAAGGGGTTAGATGGTTTCCTAAAGGACAAGTCCATAAACCGCTACTAAATGGACTTGGGAAAAATCCACAATTCCAGGAATAACATGTATAGAATGTTTGTACGTTTGGGAAGCTTGCCAGGTGCCCTTGGCCTGGATTGGCCGCTGTCGTGGATAGGATGCTGGGCTCGATGGACCCTTGGTCTTTTCCCAGTGTGGCATTACTTAGAGTGAACTACAAATATGCAGACTGCCAAATGCACCATTACTGTTACTACTACTATTTAGCATTTCTATAGCGCTACAAGGCGTACGCAGTACTGCACAAACACAGAAGAAAGATAGTCCCTGCTCAAAGAGCTTACAATCTGTTGACCAAATTATTTCTAATAATACTTAAGGGGCTCTTTTTATTAAAGATTAGCTCATATTATCTGCACCAGACTCATTTTATTCCTATAGGCCCTTCTGCAGATAACATGTACTAATCGTTAGTACAAAACTCTTACCCCCCCCTGTTGCCCCCCTCCACCCACCCTCCGTCGCTCCCAGAAGTTGGAACTAACCTTAAATGCCTCCTTTCACCAAGTTCGCACTCGCAGCAAGCAGCAGAAGGGCAGGCCTCTCCTTCCTTCCGTGCCCCGCCCTCACAGACGTTATGTTACGTCAGGCGAGGGCGGGACACGGAACGAAGGAGTGGCCTGCTCTTCTGCTGCTTGCTGCGAGTGCGAACTTGGTGAAAGGAGATGTTTAAGGTTAGTTCCAACTTCCAGGAGCGACGGAGGGCGGGTGGAGGGGGGCCCAGCTACCTCAGGTGGGGGGGGTTGAACTTCGGGTGGGGGGGCCGACCTTGTCCAGCTCTTGGCGGCCCTGCTTTAAAAGAAAAAACTTTTGGGGGATGCCTTATATTTTACAATTGCAGCAAGACCTCTACTAGGTCTTATTTTCGGGGGATGTCCTATTTTCGGGGAAACACAGTAGCTAGGTGTAACTGCTCAGCCTTTACTTGAGCCCAGTTCCTGTGTGGCATCAGAGTCTGTTGTTGAAATGAGGCATTTCCCTTGGATCAAGAGCCATTGGAAGTGCATTCGTATGCATGTGAATCATTGTGATGGCTGTTCACCTCCATGGCATTCTGCGCTTTAGGTTCGCTTCTTTCAGGCGAGCTAGACTCTGGTGTGGAGGAATATATTTTCTCAGAATATGATGAGTCTTCTGAGTCAGACTGTGACTGTTCACCTTTGTGTGCTAGGGTATGGGGCTTTACCTAGGCTACAGGTCGCTGGGTAGAATCTTCTGCAATAATGTAGCTAAGCTGACTCTCCTTGCCATCCTGTTTTATACCTTCTTCAAGGACCTTGGCTTTGGCCTCAAGGGCAGTTGCTTCTTTCTCTGTACCCACATATATTATTTTATTTATTTGTAGCATTTGTATCCCACATTTTCCCACCAATTTTCAGGCTCAATGTGGCTTGCATTATGCCGTAATGGCGATCGCCATTTCCAGGTAGAGAATTACAGATGATATTACATTAAGGTGCATACATGGTAAAGTATAGTACAATATGGTATTGCATAGAGGTTCCTGATTGATAGAGTAAATTATAACATGAGTTATATGTGACACCTGTAGCCATAAGGGCTATTGTAGTAGAGTGCAGTTGGGTACAGTAAGTTTTTCGTGGGTTTTGAAGGGCTCACCATACAATATAAGGTGGTAATGGTGAGATGTGTACCTAGGACCTTTCATGTGAAATCAACTACAGTGTCCCTAGGGTGCCCCTCTGCTCTGCTGGGATACCTTGGCTCTTCCTACATCCCAATGACTTTATTTTGTGTGTTTTTCACTTGGACAAATTTGTTTTGGTTTTTTTTTTTTTTTAATGGTCCAAAAAGATAGACGTACTAAGCACAAATGGTAATTTTCAAAGAAAAAAAGAGAAACATATTTCTGGTTTGAAAATGGTCATTTTCACTACTCGATTTTTGGACGTTTTCAGCAAAACATCCAAAGTCAGATTTAACTGTCATATTGGAAATGCTCCTCATCCTATGAGTCAGCCTGATTTTTTTTTCTCCAATTTTAGAGCAGCAATCCTGCACTAAAGTGCTGTTTGTGCTTTCAAGTACTACTGGAAAAAAAAACCTTGTTAAAAGGTTAAAATCTAAGTAAGTGCACAGATGGCAATAATAGAGGAAACAGATTATAAACAGTAATGTTATTGGCGGGATGACCAACCTGAGATAAAGGACCTGTAAACACTCCTTTACAATTCAAAATGTGGTGTACGCATACAGTCACAATGAAAACCAAAAGTTAGATCCAGCTTTATTATAATTACTTTGGTAACAGTCAAATTTCTTAAGAATATGTAAAAAGAACCCCCTTTTTTTTTACCTGTGTCCTATAATCAAAATCTTTTCAGACAGTAATTTTAATTAGCTCAGTAATTCCCCACATCATTGCAACTAATGAAGTAGACATTTCATTCTGTCATTTACTTTGGTAAGTTATAATAGGCCTTAATTATTAGAATATTTAACAAGGCAGCAGTTCTAAAAATGCCTCTCGCACATTAGCAGCCTTTTTCAAAGAGCTGCACAATAGTTCTCCTCACATCTGTGGCTGACCTGAGCACTCCTGCTCTCACTCTGTCATTTTTATGTGACTAAAATGCTAAATTATAACTGTATGCTGAAAGAATTCAGACTGTCAGGTTACTAGCTTAATGCTTCTTGGAGACGTGGGAAGGCCCATTTTGCATCTAGAGACAAATTCCGTAAGTGGTGCTGAAAAAAAAAATTGCTTAAGCAGTATTCTATAAGCCATGCCTAAAGTTTATTTATTTATTTGTACCCCACATTTTCCCACCTATTTGCAGGCTCAATGTGGCTTACATAGCGCCGTGGGGCGAAAGCCACCTCCGGTCAATAAACAAATATAGAGCAATGTATTACGAATGAAATAGATATGTACAGACACATTAGGAAACCTAGAGAGGGAAGTTATATAAAGTTCACTAAGTTCAAAACAAGTCTGGGTTTACTTGAGTTGCTGGATTCAGGTGATTAAGTTGGATCGTTAGGATATGCCTTTTCGAACAGATAAGTTTTTAGTGATTTCCGGAAGTTGAGGTTGTTCCGGAAGTTGAGGTCGTATGTAGTTTTCACGGCCTTTGGCGTGGTTTATAGAATACACGCTTAAGCGTAGAGTCGTGCATCAATCTAGGTATGACCGTTTGCAACAATGAAAATATGGTGCAAATGCCTGCACCTAAATTTAAGTGCAGAGCGTTATTATTCTGTAGTTACGCATGTAACTTGAAGCCGCACCCCCTTTTTTTGGAACGTACATAAATTTTAGGCGTTGATCCTATGCCTAACTTTACATGCATTGCTCCCAAGTAAATATAATTAGAGCCAATAATTGCTTGTTAAAAAATCCAATTATTGGCACTAATTGGCTTATTTAATTAAATTGCATGCACAAATCAGAGAACACACCTAAAGTTGTTTGCGCAATTTTTGATGACCTTTACAGAATCAGGGGGATAATGTTGAGAGTGGATCCTCTTCAACTTCCATCCCGCTTTCTGTTGGTGTGCCTCAGGGTTCTGTCCTTGGACCCCTCCTTTTCTCCATCTATACCTCTTCCCTTGGTACCCTGATTTCATCCCATGGCTTTCAATACCATCTTTACGCTGATGACTTTCAGATCTACATCTCCATCCCTGAAATCTCAACCTCGATCCAGGACAAAATCTCAGCCTGCTTGTCTGACATTGCTGCTTGGATGTGTCAACGCCATCTAAAGCTCAACATGACCAAAACAGAACTTCTCATTTTTTCCCCTAAACCCACCCTCCCCTCTTCCCCCTTTATCTCTGTTAATGGCTCTCACATCCTCCCTGTCTCCTCGGCTCGTAACCTTGGAGTCATCTTTGATTCCTCTCTCGCCTTCTCTGCGCATATTCAACAGATCGCCAAAACCTGTCGTTTCTTTATCTAAAATGTTAGCTAAATTTGCCCCTTCCTTTCTGAATACGCTGCCAGAATCCTTATCCACACCCTTGTCACCTCTCGCTTGAACTATTGCAATTTACTTCTCACTGGTCTTCTGCTCAGCTATCTCTCTCCTCTCCAATCTGTCCAAAACTCTGCGGCACGACTTATTTTCTGCCAGAATCGTTATACCCACACTAGCCCACTCCTCAAGTCACCTCACTGGCTCCCTGTCCGCTTCCGCATTCAGTTTAAACTTCTCGTACTGACCTTTAAATGCATCCACTCTGCAGCCCCCCATTACCTCTCCACTCTCATCTCTCCCTACATTCCTCCCCGTGAACTCCGCTCACTGGACAAATCTCTCTTGTCATCCCCCTTCTCCTCCACTGCTAACTCCAGGCTTCGCTCCTTTTCTCTCGCGGCATCTTATGCCTGGAATAGACTTCCTGGACCTATACGTCTAGCTCCATCTCTACCAGTTTTCAAATCTATGCTAAAAACCCACCTTTTCACTGCTGCCGTGAGATGTGCTGAGGCATCCCACAACAGTGTGCCCATCAGTGCGTGCTAATCCCGGCTGAAAAATATTTTTTATTTTTCAGCACATGAGGTATGACTGTAGGCAGAAAGTAGGCTTGCCCTGCGTTAATCAGGTAGCGTGAGCACATTGCCGTATGCTGCCGATCAGGGCCGCCGAGAGACTGGGCCGGGCCGGGCCCTGCCGCTGCCCCCCCCCCCCCCTGAGGTCGTCGTCGTCACCGCCCCCCTCCGTCCACCACCGGGCCGGGCCCCCCTGAATTCAAATCATAGCGCCTCACTTTGACCTCGCTCCGTGAGAAAGAAGCACAGCAGCGGCAGTCTGCAGATCGCCTCCCTTCTGGCCTGATTTTTCCCTCATATCAAGTTCATCCCATTCCATTCAATTTTCAAAGAGTTATTTTGGCGCCAGGAGAATAGACAGACAGACATTCTCAACCCGTTTTGTGTAATTCCAATTTCAGTTAGGTTGGAAAGAATAATAGGCAGACAGGCAGTGCTACAGACCTCAGCTGAGCACCTGAAGTGCCACATACTGGAATAATTTTGAACTTAGCTCTAGAAGATGAAAGATATTAGCATACCTTCAAGGAAGGAGGATCAGATGTACTAACAGAAAGTGGGTAAGATGTTTATCCACTCCTACCCTTGCTGATATAATATTTAACCATCTCTTTGACCTCATGTGCACCTTTCTTTAAATTAGAACATAAGAACATAAGCACCGCCATACTGGGGAAAGACCAATGGTCCATCAAGCCCAGCATCCTGGACTTTTCCCTCAGGAACCCCCTTTAAACTCCATAAGGCCAGCTGCTGTCACTACATTTTCCAGCAACGAGTTCCAGAGTGGAGGAGTGGCCTAGTGGTTAGGGTGGTGGACTTTGGTCCTGGGGAACTGAGGAACTGAGTTTGATTCCCGGCACAGGCAGCTCCTTGTGACTCTGGGCAAGTCACTTAACCCTCCATTGCCCCATGTAAGCCGCATTGAGCCTGCCATGAGTGGGAAAGCGCAGGGTACAAATGTAACAAAAATAAAATAGATACTATTGGAGATTCTACATGGAATGTTGCTATTCCACTAGCAACATTCCATGTAGAAGGCTGCGCAGGCTTCTGTTTCTGTGAATCTGACGTCCTGCACAGGACATCAGACTCACAGAAGCAGAAGCCTGCGCGGCCACATTGGTGATCTGCAAGGGCTGACTTCTACATGGAATGTTGCTAGTGGAGGAGAAGCCTAGTGGTTAGTGTAGCGGACTCTGATTATGGGGAACTGGGTTTGATTCCCACTTCAGCTCCTTGTGACTCTGGGCAAGTCACTTAACCCTCCATTGCCCCAGGTACAAATAAGTACCTGTATATAATATGTAAGCCGCATTGAACCTGCTATGAGTGGGAAAGCATGGGGTACAAATGTAACAAAAAAAAAAAAAAAACTACACACTGAGTAAAGAAAAATGTTCTCCTGTTTGTTTTAAATCTACTATATTCTAGCTTCATCTTGTGTCCCCTGGTTCTATTGTTGTTTGAAAGTGTAAACAAATGCTTCACATCTGTCCGCTCTACTCCGCTCATTATCTTGTAGACTTCTGTCATATCACCCGTCAGCCACCTTTTCTCCAAGCTGAAGAGCCCTAAGCTTCTCAACCTTTCCTCATAGGGAACTCGTTCCATCCCTTTTATTATTTTCGTCACCCTTATCTGCACCTTACTCTCTAACTTTTCTTACTCACTTACATATCCATGGAGTCCTTTTACTAAGGTGCGCCAAAAAATGGGCTGCGCTAGTGTAGGCGCATGTTTTGGGAGTGCAGATTCATTTTTCAGCGTGCCTGTAAAAAAAGGCCTTTTTTAATTTTTGCCAAAAATGGACGTGCAGCAACATAAAAATTGGCGCTCGTCCATTTTGGGTCTGAGACCTTACCGCCAGCCGTTGATTTAGCGGTAAGGTCTCACGCAGTAACCGTGCGATAATCGTCTACGCATGTAGAATGATGATTACCACCCGGTTTCCGCCGCGTGCATGAAAATAAAAATTATTTTCAGGCGCGCATAGTGGACGCGCAACAATTTGGAGTTACCGCCCGGCTACCGCAAGGCCTGGGTGGTAATTTCATTTTTGATGCGCGTCCACTATGCGCGCCTGAAAATAATTTTTATTTTCATGCACGCGGCGGAAACCGGGTGGTAATCATCATTCTACATGCGGAGAACGTGGTGAAGGCGGTTAGCTTGGCAGAGTTTAAAAAGGGGTTAGACGGTTTCCTAAAGGACAAGTCCATAAACCGCTACTAAATGGACTTGGGAAAAATCCACAATTCCAGGAATAACATGTATAGAATGTTTGTACGTTTGGGAACCTTGCCAGGTGCCCTAGGCCTGGATTGGCCGCTGACGTGGATAGGATGCTGGGCTCGATGGACCCTTGGTCTTTTCCCAGTGTGGCATTACTTAGAGTGAACTACAAATATGCAGACTGCCAAATGCACCATTACTGTTGACCAAATTATTTCTAATAATACTTAAGGGGCTGTTTTTATTAAAGATTAGCTCATATTATCTGCACGACTTGTTTTATTCCTATAGGCCCTGCTGCAGATAACATGCACTAATCTTTAGTACAAAACTCTTACCCCCCTGTTGCCCTGCGCTAATGTGGACACAGCCCATTCACTTTGAATGGGCTGTGTTGGCATTGCCGGGCGGCTTAGTAAACAGGGGGGTCAGTTACAAAATAAAGGACACTTTTTGTTTGTTTTGGTATAATTGTCATATAATTGTGGCTACTTGTTAAAAAAATAAGTGAAAATATTAGGTTGTGAAACCTTTTACTAGAAAAAGGACACTTTAATAAATGAGTGCATTCCTTAGACAGGACGTTTTCTTATTTTTGCATATGAATTTCTCACAGTCAAGAGTAAGCAGTAGTATTTGCCAGAGTCCTGTAGACATCATTAATTAGGGTAGGTCCAATGCTAGCCATGCTTGATGACATCCCACTATATTATAGTTTCATTGAGATGTTGGCAGAAACAGTGTGTGTGTGGAGGGGGGGGGGGAATTATCTTAGTGCAGTAAGTTGAGAATGGGGTGAGGGGGGAATGAACCAGGTTGATTCCCACTATGGCTCCATTGCCCCAGGTATAAAAACTTTGATTGTGAGCCCACTAGGGACAGAGAAAGTACCTATATAATATGATGGCAATAGGTACCTGAGGCTAACTGTTTGCCATAATTTGTGTGGAATCAGGTGTGGAATGTGACTGGTCAGGTGCCCTCTTGCTTAATCACAGTGTGTTTACCGTGTTTCCCCGAAAATAAGACACTGTCTTATATTAATTTTTGCTCCCCAAGACACGCTAGGTCTTATTTTAAGGGGATGTCTTATTTTTCGGGGAAACATCAGAGTCGCCCCCCCACCCGAGGTCACCAGGCCCCCCCCCCTCCACCCGCCCTCCGTCGCTCCTGGAAGTTGGAACTAACCTTAAATGCCTCCTTTCACCAAAAGTAAGACCTAGCAAAGTTTTTTTTTCTTTTAAAGCAGGGCCGCCGAGAGCCGGACAAGGTCGGCCCCCCCACCCGAAGTCGAACCCCCCCCACCAAAAATGAAATTACCACCCAGGCCTTGCGGTAGCCGGGCGGTAACTCCAAATTGATGCACTTTGGGCGCATTTAAGCATCTACGCAGCTTAGAAAAAGGGCCCATATATGTTACATCTTTGCTTATACCCTTTACTGTCAATTATAATGATCTATTATGTATTGTGTTGACATTGTAAGTAGTATACTATGCCATACTTTGTATGGTTTGAATATTCTTACTGCTGTAATTGCCTATTGCTCATGTTTGATTTATTCCTACTGTACACCACCTTGAGTGAATTCCTTCAAAAAGGCAGTAAATATATCCTAATCAATAAAAATAATAAATAATGGGGAGGCATTAGGGGATGAGAGGTGACAGGTAATCACTGAGTCCAAGGAGTTTTCCAGGGGTGGTGCACAGAAAACATATCTGGGTCATGCTAGAAATTCACACTTCCAGATTGCTTCCTCCCTCTCTCCCCACCAACCAAGCCACACCTTTGGAACTGCGTACATTTTGAGATGGCTAAATGTAGCTGCCTAGTGAACATAACTGACTGTAATTAGCCATTCAGCAGGGATAGATTTTCTGTGGCTCTGCAGGAGAAAAGCAGGAGGTGGCTACATCCTTTTTGAAAAATAACTACAGGACAGATCTGTGTGTACAGTAGAAAGGACATCTGTAGTCTCAGAAACTTAAAAAAAAAAAATATATATATATATATATATTTTTTTTTTTTTTTTTTTAATAGTCCAATAATAGGCTTGTTCTTTTCAATTCGTTGTAATTAGCTCATATGCATTTTCTTAAACAACCGTATCATGTAATTATAAATCTTTATTCAAATATTATATTTAATAAATCACGTTATCCATCACATGTTTAAAAGAAACATACAAACCAACACTCTTCCATACTCATCACATTCTCACTCAAACATTTCATACATACCTGCTTACTCATACCATCCTTAAAACTAATACAAAATATTACGACACATCTAATATCATTGACAAAAATAACTCAAGGCTATATAATCTACGATCGTTATCACAAGGAACAATGTTCATACTTCTAATAAAGATCTCTTCATTTTAGTCCATATTGTCAACTGTCGTCATGTCAGCTGATAAGCATCCAGGAGTTGTATCCAACAAATTCTTGACTATATATATATATATATATATATATATATATAGCGAAGAACCCAGCAGATCTAGAGTGAGGAACACTGAAAGTAGATGTCGGAAAGGCAAATATCTGCAGGAACAGTGGAGAGACTACAACTCCCAGCTTCCCCGGAATAGGTCACCTGATGCCTGGGGAGGGGTTAGACTGCACTACAAGTCCCATGATCCTATGAGGGAGTCATGTGGCCCATTCAAGAAGGGTAAGCTAGACTTCAGGTCTCAGAGTTCCCGGGGGAAGGGTCAGGACCTTGTTAAGCAGGCCAATGTTAAGGATTGGCAGCTGCCTGGGATTAACAATTTAGAAGAAGAAGCAGAGTACATGGAGTAGTTACCAGAGGAGGAAGAGAATGAAATTCAAAGGGTGGATGCAGAGCCTGGAGAGGAACCCATGGACATTTCGGCCCTGGCTGAGGTAAAAGGAGAGAAGCATAAGGGCTTTCTAACCTCTTTTATGGATAGTTTAAGTCAAAGGTGGAGGAGGGCTCTCTAAAGGGAAGAACCTTGGAAGGGTGGATGCCTGAACCTGCCAGGGGCTTGCTGCAAGTATTTGAATTTGTTTGTAAAGATAATAGAAGCTGGACATTGTACTCAAGCCAGGCCCATGTGGGTGGATACCAGGTGTTCAAGGGCTGGTATGTGAAAGGGTGGGGATCCCCTTAACCTCAGGACATTTGCTGAGGTGAGGACAACGAAAGCTTGAGTTAAAAGACTGTTCTAGATAAATGAACTTTATTCAAATGAAGGAGTTTTCCTTAAAAGACTGTGCTTAGTGAATGAACTTTATTAAAGCTCATGAGGATATACTGGGCCTGTTGAAGGAGCCTTATCCAAGCACAGGGGTTTCCTTAAAGGCCTGTATTGAACTCTGTCTAAGGACTTGAGTGCCGGAGATAAGAGGGCTTTGTCGGACACCTTTTATAGCGTGGAGGCTCTACCCTGAGCCCTATATGAACTGAGTTGTTAACTGCTATGACGCCCGAGGAAAGGCCTATCTGGGAAATAAGAGAGTTTTGTGTTTATTAACTAATATGGTTTCAAGTTATTAATAAAAGTTCCTGTATAAAGCCGGGGAGGAGTCATGTCCTTGGACGCATGGCGAATGCTAACAATATATATATATATATATATATATATATATATATATATATATACACACACACACACATGCACACACAATAATCTCTCTCTTATGGGTCAAGAAAAGGTCACCACCTATGCAGATTTTCTTTTTTTTTTTTTTACTTTGAATTTTATTATCCTGTGTGTCATCTAACCCCAGGTCACCTATAAGCCTTCATGGATTATAACTCTTATTCCAGCTGACTTTAGTAGAACTAGTTTTAAAAAATAATAAAAACACCGGCTAGGTTGTATAATCACAAGTAACTACATTTGCTTGGAAGAAATTAAAAGCAGCTGTCCCTTTAGACTGAAAAATTATGACCCACACAAAACGGCCTAGTCAGCCAGTATAGGGGATATTTTCATTTAGCTGAAGTGGTTTCAGTAGCTATGCCACATATAATTATATTTTTAGTTTCTCCTGCATCTGTGTCTATTTATTTTAGCATAGGGAGCAGCCCATTATTCTACATTTTGAGCTAACGGTTGACATTTCCAGCTGGAAAGCAACAGTCATTTAACAGGGAAGACAGGGAAACAGTGTGAACAAACTTGAAAACAAATTGGAAGATTTCCTTGTTCCTTTTGCAGTGCATTCAATAAAGAAAAACACTGCATAATTAACATTTTAATGCAGTCTCCTGTCAAATTCATCTTTGACTCACCTGCTTAAACTGAAACGTCAGTGACAAAGAATGAAGCAGTTGGAGAGTGTTTGTATGCTTATAGTTTAAGGCAGTGATGGTGAACCTTTCAGAGACCGAGTGCCCAAACAGCAACCCAAAATCTAATTATTTATCGCAAAGTGCCATTCCCCTCTCCCCTCTCCCCTTTCCCCCCTCCCAGTTCCAGGGGTAACAAAGGAGAGAATGTGTATATATCTGTGAGAAAGTATTAAGGGAGGGTGGAAGAGAGACAATAAATAAGCCTACCCACCCCCACCCTCAACTTCCACTGCCAATTAAACTCCTAACTAATCTATAAAGAATTTCACGGTGACAAAAAAATCCAAAGTTTGGGGATATTACCTGGGCTCTGTCTGCTCTGCTCCTCCAACTGCAAGTCGTGGAGCGGCGGCTGCACTGAAGACCTGTAGGCGGGCGCACTGACGTGCTGGCGCAGGGGAAGGAAGACGCGACGCCATGACATTTAGTCCAGATGGGCTGGACTGGAGACGGAGCAAACGTCCTTTGGCGGGACTCGGGAGAGAGGAGCCTTACAGTGGGAGGAGATGACGCAGTGAGTGAGGCAGCGAATGCAGCGTAAGTGGAATGTGCGCGCCGGCGACACCCCCCTACTGGCTGCCGAGCCGAACAGCCAATGCAATGGCTGCCTGGGCTGTGGTGCCGCCATTGCTTGGTTTTTTTTCTTTTTCTTTTTGTAGCGGCCACGAAGGATGAAGGGAAAGTGGCTGGGCGCGTGTGCCAACAGAGAGGGCTCTGCGTGCCCTCTCTGGCCCGCGTGCCATAGGTTCACCATCACTGGTATAAGGTGTTCCTTCTGTTTCCAGAATTGTCTTTCTTTCCAGTTACACTTTGGTTTGAAAGGTTTATTGTGTCATACACTTTATTATTTACATGCATTTTTTGCAAGCTTGCAACCATTGCAGTCACTTCCGGGCGACAAAAATGATAAAAGGGATGGGACGACTACCCTATGAGGAGAGGTTAAGACGGCTAGGACTCTTTAGCCTGGAGAAAAGGCGGCTGAGGGGTGATATGATAGAGGTTTACAAGATAATGAGTGGGGTAGAGCGGACAGATGTGAAGCGTTCGTTTACACTTTCTAACAATAATAGAACCAGGGGACACAAGACGGAATTAGAATGTGGTAGGTTTAAAACGAATAGGAGAAAGTTTTTCTTTACTCAGCGCATAGTTAGACTCTGGAACTCATTACCGGAGAAGGTAGTGATGGCAGCTGGCCTTGCTGAGTTCAAAGGGGGTCTGGATAGATTCCTGAAGGAAAAGTCCATTGATCGTTATTAAATTTTGGGGTTTTGCCAGGTTCTTGGGGCCTGGATTGGCCACTGTCGGAGACAGAGTGCTGGGCTTGATGGACCTTTGGTCATTTCCCAGCCTGGCAGTGCTTATCTGCTTTTGTGCAAAGGGCATCGATTTATCCTAGTAATAGCAGATTACTGGCCGTGTAAGTATCTAAGCGTGCCCAATGCATGCCAAAAGGGAGTTGTCACCCGGCTACCGTGTGGCTCTTGCAGTAATTTCACTTTTGGCATGCGTCCAATACGCGCATCCGAAAAATAACTTTTTTCGGACTTGCGTGTTGGGCACGCACCAAGTGGCATTCGATGCACGCAGGTCATTACCGCCAGTTACCGCGTGAGACTTTACCGCTAGGTCAATGGCTGGCAGTAAGGTCTCAGACCCAAAATGGATATGCAGCAATTTTCATTTTGCCGCACTTCCATTTTTGGCAAAAATTTTAAAAGGGCATTTTTTTTACAGGTGCGCTGAAAAATGATTCTGCGCGCGCCCAAAACACACGTCTACACTACCGCAGGCCATTTTTCAGCGTGCCTTTTGTAAAAGGGCCCCTCAATGCCTTTCACCTTGCAGCCTTCAGAAAAACCCAGCATCAAACTGTTACCATTTTCAAAGTTATGGATATTATCCAACTGACCTCAGTAGTGACGCGTTTCACACTGAGACACAGGCCAGTGATTCACTACAATCTTCATCAGTCATACAATTTTAATTTAATCTAATCTTAGAAACTTTTTATAATTTTTGAATTCTTATCTATATTTTTAAAAAACCCTACTTAGCTTGCTTGGCAATTTTAAATCAAGCATAGTGGACCCACACCTGCATGGTCCATGTTTTGGAAATCTGCCTCAGGGTCTGGTCCTCAAAAAAACAACACACATAATCAGTTCCTAATTCTTAAAGGTATTAAAGGCATCATGCTGCGGCTCCTCAGAATTTTAAGTTTTAAAGTGACAGATCCACTGATCAAAGTAGGGATCCCCAATCTATCTCTAAATTCAAACCATTTGGGTAAACCGTGTTTAAATGAAATATCCAGCTGCTCCTTCATATTGAGGAGAGTATTCACATCACCTCCCTCCCACTCAGCTTTTGTCTATAATTCTCCACCTTATGTCCTTAAAGGGCCTTTTTACTAAGCCACGTAGGCACCTACGCGTATCGTTTGAACTACCACCCGGCTACCACGTGGCCCAGGTGGTAATTTAATTTTTTACAAGCGTCCACTAAGCGCGCTGGAAAATATATTTTATTTTCCAGCACGCAGCGCTAACCTGGTGGTAATCAGCATTGTATGTGCTGTAACCAGGTACCTCTAAGTGCAGCCAAGGATAAAACAATCTCCTCCAGCCACAGGCTCCCGGTACAGTCAAGAAATAAATGTCCACCAGCAACTTCAATCTTAAGGACTTTATTCCATGCAGGTTTCTAGTAGACCTGATACACAGTTCCAACAGCAGCATTCACCTTCAATCTTAAGCACATGTAAGCCACCTGAAAGTGTGTGGCAAATAGTCCCCTTTAAGCAGTAGGCTATTATCACATACTGGGATTCAATACAGACTCACAGTCAGCTCCAGTCTGGGCTCTTTATCCAGTGCACAATAAACAGTAGTTCAATTCCAAATAGAAGCAGTTCATTCAGTTCATCATCACAGTTAAACCACAAAGCAGCAGTTTCTGTCCTCTACTCTCTTTACCTTCATAATGACTTCCATACTTTAGGGACTTCTCATACCCAAGGGATTCCACCCTGCATCTGCTTCACTGGTAGATTCAATACTTTAGGGACCTCTCTTACCCAAGGGTTTTCAGCCTGCACAACTTTAGGGACTTCTCTTACCCAAGGATTTTCAGCCTGCATCTGCTTCATTCTACCCTCTTCTCTCCCTCTCTCCTGGGACTCCTTCCCACCTGCCTAATCAATCCCTGGCTTCTGCTACCACAACCAATCATTCTCCTTCCATTAGCTTCCCCCACACCCATACCAGCTGAGTTAAGCATTAGACTAATGATGAGCTCCTGCACACAGGGTTTCCTATCTCTCTTTCCCCCTAGTGGCAGCCAATCTACACGTCCTGCCAGCTTACACCCATATCTTCTCCTATTGCAGCAAGGAGTCCAGTCCGGGTTCTTCATCTTACCCCCTAGCTCCTTGCCTGCAATGCCTTCTGGGACTTGTATTTCAGACTGAAACTGCCTTAACCCAACTATCCTGGATGTGACTCTATCACAGTGCATACACCATTACCACCCGGTTAATGCATGAGACCTTACCACTAGGTCAATGGGTGGTGGTAAGGTCTCAGGCCTAAAATGGACGTGCGCCAATTTTTATTTTCCCGCACGTCTATTTTTGGTCAAAAAAAGCCTTTTTTGCAGGTGCGCTAAAAAATGAACCTTACTGCCACCCATTGGCTTAGCGGTAATGTCTCACACATTAAATGGGCAGTAGTCGTCAGCACGCATAAACTGCCGATTACCGCTGGGTAAGCACCACACAGTAGAAAATAGAAAAACTTTTCTACCGCATGTTTTGAACATGCTCAAAAATGGAATTACCACCCAGGGCACGCGGTAGCCAGGCAGTAGTTCCAATTTGACACGGGTTGGACACACGTTGGTGCCTACACGCCTTAGTAAAAGGGCCCTGTGTGAGCTTTTTCAAACCAATGATTAACTAGTGGTGCTGTGAAAACTCTACGTTAATATGGCACTTGTGTTCAGTTAAACGTTCTTTAAGAGGTCGACTAGTAAGGCCAATATATAACAAATTACATGGACAGAAAATCGCATATATGACAGCCTTAGTGAACATAATGTCATGTTTTGATGATAACCTGGAACTCTCCACTCTGAACCCTGAGGAGCCGCAGCATGACGTCTCCTATAAATAGTGGGCGTCTAGTGGATGGGTCGCCATTTTGAAAATGATACTGAGGAACTAGAAGCTAAGGCGGCTGAGGTGAGACCTTAGTGGTTTCTCTTTTTTGTTTACTATCTAAGAATTAGGCTTTAATTATATGAGTTGTTTTTTTAAGACCAGACCCTGAGGCAGGTTTCTGAAACATGGACCATGTCAGCGTGGGTCCGCTATGCTTGATTTAAAATTGCTAAGCAAGCTAAGTAGCGTTTTTTTCTATATAAGAATTAAAAATTATAAAAAGTTTCTAAGAATTAATTAAATTAAAAGTTGTATGACCAATGAAGATTGTAGTGAATCACTGGGCTGTGTCTCGGTGTGAAACGCGTCACTACTCAGGTCAGTTGGATAACATCCACAACTTTGAAAGTGGTAACAGTTTGGTGCTATGTTTTTCTCAATTTTGAATTTATTGCCCCCGCCATGCAGCTGTGGAATGTTTCAACTTTTTTTCACCTTGCAGTCGGCATCCATCAAACATAGGGTACAATACATGATCTAAACGAAGCCAATAAATCAAGCTGTGTATCTGTTTTACATAGAAATGTTTCTGAGGAACTGCAAGTTCTTGGTACTTTGCACATACGCAGTTGACTGGCTCTTGCGACGTTAAACTTATTAGGTCTCATAAGCAAAGCAAGGTTGCACCTGGCTAGTCCTGGAGTCCAGAAAGCAATAATAAACCCCTACAGTATTCAGGCAAGAAAAGCCTAGGTACCGTTGTGGGGCTCATGGAAGCATCAACTTCTGGAAATGGTAGAAAGAGGTATGAAAAAAAAATCATGTTAACTGTGGAAGTATTTTTCTTCGTAACTGCTTCCCCCTCGCTTATCTAGCCCAGCCTTTGTAGTGATAGTCCTTGGCCAGGGGCTGCAGACCGTGGCTCCCTCAAGTACTCTGTACCTATGGAGGGTAATTTTATAGCAGGCCACTTAGATTTGATGGTAGAGAAGGCACCTAGTTGTTGTGGCGTACAAAGGGCAGAGTAGTGAGGGCGGTCTGCCCCGGGTGCAGATAGCAAGGGGGTGCGCTGAGCAATCACTTGGCTGTCAGCTCAACGCACCCCCTTGCTTAGAGGAGGAAGGGCAGGAGGTACACACCTGGAGGCAGGGGTTGCTCAGGCCTGGGGGGGAGGATGGGCCTGGAGGAGGGGATGCTCCTTCCCAAGTGGCAACCAAGGTAGGTACGTCGCTGCCTATTTGTTGCCTATTTCATAAAGACACATATAGAATGGGGTTTCTTCATTTAGGTGCCTATCTGGAGCCTATTCTATAAAAGTGGGTGTCTACATTCCTTTATAGAATACCAGAGTAACAGATACAATATGTGCGTGACCCCTTATACCAGCCATAGAGCTAGTGTAAATAGTCATGCCTAGATCTGCGACATAGCCACAGGGGAGTGCCTTGGGCCCTGCCCCCTTCTCCCCCCCCCCCCCCCCCCCCCCCCCCCCACACATGCTTTAGGCCTAGGCCGCCTTCAGAACTGCAGCACCCTTGAATGCCCCCACACAAACACTGTGGACGCAGGCCCCCTCTAAAATTGCAGCACCCCTGCCAGTCAAAGAGATCCGCTACCTGACCCCTCCCCCCAACACACACGCCTCAGCAGTATGAAAGTCTGCAGCTGGCACTCATCACACATTCTCAGTTCAGCGTGAACTGAGTATGCATGAGGAGTGCCTGACTCAGCAACTGGAAAACACACCATTAACCTCCTTGCCGCTAAGGCAGGGTTCGGGCAGCAGATCTCTATGGCTGGCTGGGCTTGAGCATCCCTGTCAGCAAAGTTAAGATTTTTAATGCAGGGAGGGGGAGAGCAGAGAGGAAATGTGTGCCCCCCCCCCCCCCAAAAAAAAGCCTGCTGGCTACGCCCCCTGGCTTAGATTATTTAAATACATGTATGAATTGTTCTATTCTATAATTTATGCATGTAACTGTGTGCACCTCTCACATACTACCTTTGGACCTCTGTAAAATTGATTCACTTATGTTATTTAGGAAACAACGAAAGACCTACTTGTTTCCTAAATAACATACGTGAATCAGTCCAAAGGTAGTGAGCTCCACAATTTTGTACCAATGACTTGAAAAGTGAATAACCAGAAGCCAAGGAGACTTAACTATACAAAAACTGTGAACTTCAAGTACATGTTTATCCATTTGAAACATTTTAAATAATATATATGTTATTCACTTTAGCTACATATTCAAATCCTTGTATTAGTTCTATAAACAAGGTAAATACATTTTGCAAATATACAAACTGGTAAAAACTAGAAAATGCATTTTATACGTAGCGCTCCAGGTCACCTTAGCTGAAAGCCTTATACATCAGTGTGCTGACTGCTACAGGTCACAAAGAGGGGCATAATCGAACGGGGCGCCCAGGTTTTCCTGAGGGCGTCCTCGCAGGACGTCCCCGCGAAGGGGTGGGAGAAACCCGTATTATCGAAACAAGATGGGCGTCCATTTTTCGTTTCGATAATACGGTCGTGGACACCCAAATCTCCACATTTAGGTTGACCTTAGAGATGGTCTACTACTACTACTACTATTTAGCATTTCTATAGCGCTACAAGGCATACGCAGCGCTGCACAAACATAGAAGAAAGACAGTCCCTGCTCAAAGAGCTTACAACCTAAATGTTGAGATGGTCGACCTTAGAGATGGTTGTCCCCGGTTTTCGGCCATAATGGAAACCGAGGACGCCCATCTCAAAAACGACCAAATCCAACTCATTTGGTCATGGGAGGAGCCCAGCATTCGTAATGCACTGGTCCCCCTGACATGCCAGGACACCAACCGGTGGACTAACTGATGCACTAACTGAACGGAAAAAGCCCTTCCCTTAGCGATTCGGAAAGGAATGGGCATGCATGAAGGAAATCGCATGCAAATGAGCTGCTCACTGTTAGCTCATTTGCATACGATTTCCTTCCTAAGGAGGGGAAGCCAGTGCAGAGTAGCCAAGCATTATGCTTGGCTGCTCTGCACATGCCAAAGACAGCGTCATACATGCAGACATGCTGTGTGTATAATAGCTGTCTACAACCTTAAATAAATTGCCATCTACAACCTTAGAAAAATACAAGTCCAGGTGAAAACATCCAAGTGCTCGTCAGGGACGTCTTTTTTTTTTTTTTTTAGAGATGGGTGAAGGATGTCCTTCACTATGCCTCTGGCAGTTGAGGACGTCCAAAATGTGGATGTTTCTGTGAGAAGGACGTCCATGCCTCCGACACCCCCTTTATTTGGATTTTGGATCACAAGTAGCAGCAGTGGGATTTGAACTGACCACCTCTGGACTGCAAGACCAGTGCTCTAACCACTAGGCCACTCCACTCCACTCCCTTGAAATTTGGCCGTCCCTGAGGGGGGGGGGCAGTTCAGGACGTCCAAAATGTTTGAAAGAAGGACGTCCATGCCTTCGCTATGCCTCCGCTGACACACACATACCTCCCCCCCTAGGGACATGCATACTGCTGTGATGGATCTGGGGGTGTCAAGGGAGGTCATCCCCGATTCCCTCCAATGATCATCTGGTCAGTTTGCGCACCTTTTTGAGGCTTGGTCGTAAGAAAAAATGGACCAAGTCAGCCAAGTGCTCATCAGGGACACCCATCTGTTAGACATGCCCCAGTCCCGCCTTCGCCACGCCTCCAACACGCCCCCATGAACTTTGGTCGTCCCCGTGACGGGAAGCAGTTGGGGACGCCCATAATCGGCTTTCGATTATGCCGATTTGGGCAACCCTGAGAGAAGGACGCCCATCTCCCGATTTGTGTCGAAAGATGGGTGCCCTTCTCTTTCGAAAATAAACCTGAAAGTAATGAGTGTCATCTTTGATGCCTCTCTCTCTTTCTCTGCATATATCCAACAGACTTCTAAAACCTGTCATTTCTTTTTCTATAACATCACCATAATTTGCCCCTTCCTTTATGAACAAACTACCAAAACCCTTATCCAGGCTCTTGTCCCTTCCTGCTTATATTACTGCAACTTGCTCTTCGCAGTTCTCATCTGTCCAGTTCAATCTCTTCAAGATTCTGCTGCATGACTTATTTTCTGCCAGTGTCACTACACTCAAATAACCCCTCTGCAAGGGGACTGCTCCTGCCTTGTTCCGCTATGCCACCATAGAGGACCCCTGAGTGAGTCCCAGGGTATCTAGAGGGTCCTGGGAGATAGAGATGTTCTGGTTGGACTACTTGGGAGGGTCTTTGCAGCAGAAGTAAGTGCATGGCTAGTGGTTGGGGGGGGGGGGTTCAGAAAGTGATGGTGGGAGAATTTGATGTAATAATTTGGTGGGGGGGTTATTTGGGGGGGTTCGCTGGTTCTTTGTGTTGGGGCTATTCCTGGATGCTACGAATCCATGTGCTAGCTGTCACAGTCACCCACAATGCTTTTGGGCGCTCTAGACATCCCCCGAAGTAGGTGAAACACCTGATGTTGCAGGGGTCACAGACATGTCCTCCCCCTTCTGAAATAGGGACTTAATGTGTGGTCTTACTATTATCTTTGTTTGAGTGTTCCTACTCTTTCCTGTACTTAATGGAGTTCCTTTCGTATTTTATGTAATTTGTAATTCACTGTGTCCAGTAATGGCAGGATATCAAGTCTTTTAATAAACATTGAACATAAAATACAGATCTGTTTTCATCTACCCTGGTCCCACCCAAACCATGCCCCTTTGACAGATGGATATCCTAGCCATTTAGGCATTTGAATCATGGTTTCCTAAAATTGGGTTATAAATATTTTTCCTAGCTGGATTCAAACATCTAAATCATGAATGGGACTTCTAAAATAAGCACAGCTACCAAAAACACTTACCTCATATTAACTCCAAAAGCACATATGCAATCCCTTCCAACAAATCACAAATCAGATGGAGAATAAAAAGCCTCAGACTTAAGTAGCAGCGATACATCACCAGATGAAAATGAGCTGCCTTCAATTTATTTATTTATTTTATTTATACCCCGCGCTTTCCCACTCATGGCAGGCTCAATGCGGCTTACATGGGGCAATGGAGGGTTAAGTGACTTGCCCAGAGTCTTAAGGAGCTGCCTGTGCAGGGAATTGAACTCAGTTCCTTAGTTCCCCAGGACCAAAGTCCACCACCCTAACCACTAGGCCACTCCTCCAATCATATCAGCATTAAAAACAAACCCTCCATCCAGTATCAGAAGAGGAAAGGAGTGCCAGTTTCTAAAATAAGCACCATAATGAGAGCATTTTTTAAATCAATACTGTGCTCTGGCTTCATTGAAAATTTGCACAATCTAAATAGATCCATAACAATCCTGCACGAAAGCAATAAGGGCTGGATTCAGTCAATTGTGCTCAAAATTTGGGGCTGAAAAAATTGGTACTGAATGGTATACTTCAGTGGTGTTCCTAGGGTGGCTGACACCCGGGCCGGATCGCCGATGCGCCCCCCCCCCCCCCCCCGGGTGCAGCACGACCCCCCCCCCCCGGTGAAAGGACCCCCCGGGTGCATTTTTACCTGCTGGACTGCCCCCACCGCCCCCCCCCCCTTGGTACGCCACTGGTATACTATAAGGGCGTTGTGGGATGGGTGCCTTTTATAGACTAGCGTGTAGCGCCGGGGATCTGCAGTCAACTGTGGGCATGAGGATTGACACCAACTGAAGCCAGCTATAAATCGCAGCACGCAAGTTGGGAGACCCTTTTACTAAGGCGTACCAAAAAATGGCCTGCGCTGGTGTAGATGTGTGTTTTGTATGCGCACAGGTCATTTTTTTTCAGCTTGCCTGGAAAAAGGCTTTTTTTAATCTGTAAATTTAGTGCAGCCATTATGCAGATAGTAGGAGATTCAATATATGGCGCCTAAAAAATCGGCACTGAGTTAAGCGTATTCTATATAACCAGCACTTAGATTTAGGCACCGATTATAGAATATGCTTAGTTGATATTTCAGCACACATCCATTTACACCAATGAAAACGTAGCATAAATCCCGGCGAGTAGGTTTAGGCACACTGAGCCATATTCTATAACTAGGCACCTAAATTACGACACGCCCACTAAACACCCATGCCCCTTTTTGCCTGTGCTCATTAGAAGTTTGGCGCACATCATTACAGAATACGCTTAACGAGTTGTGCGCCTAAATTCTAATCGGTGCCCGTTAGTGCTCATTATTGCTTGCTACGTGCTGATATCGGTGCTCATTAGCTTGTTGAGCCAATTATGTTGGTTGTTTATTTATTTATTTATTTATTTATTTGCATTTGTATCCCACATTTTCCCACCTATTTGCGGGCTCAGTGTGGCTTACAATACATTGTAAATAATGGAAATACGATTTGTTACGACTCAGTTATGGATTACATTGTGAGAATTTAAGCGAAGGCAGAGTCAAGGTATCGTTAGGGAATAGGACAAGGAAAAGAACAATGGAACAATGGAAAGAGACAACGGGAAATTAATAGGGTAATAGAACCTTAGCAAATGAACATTCGGTATAACATTTTTTGTGAGTGAAGGTTTGTTGCATAAGGTGTTATAGAATCCGTGCCAATTTTGGCGCCTGAATCTAAGCGCACTATATAGAATCCGGGGGATAACGGCACAGAATATGCTGATAGTTTTGATCACTGGCTGCAACAGCGGAATATTGTTCCACTAGTGATTAAAGCGTCATTTATTTATACAGGGTTTTATTTATTTATATTGATATACCACTCAAAGAAACATCTTGGCAGTATATACGATATCAAATAGCCTTTGAACATAAAAACAGTCACATAAAATAAAACACATGTGACACCAGGGAAAGGTTACAGTTTAAAAAGAGGCCATTTTTTACATATGCTACAACTCCGTTTGGCTGAGGTCTTCAAAGCACAAAATTAAAGCAAATATATACATAAGCATTCCTGTACAATTTTTTCAGTTAATACTCAAGCTTATGTTAATATCGGAGCTCACAATATAGTCGATGCACCTTAAACATAAGCACATTTTCAGTCACTTGTGCTAGGATTCTATAAAGAAAAGTAATGCCCACTCTTTTTATAGGATGGGCTTAAAATAGGTGCAGCATCGAATAGTGACTAGGTTGTACTTTTCCCCCCGACAGACATTTTATGCGAGGTGTCTAGATGTAAAAAAATTGTGCTAAGTGTGGAAATCTTGATGCTACTTTGGCACATGCGCTGTGGTATTGCCCAAAGATACAACAGTTTTGGCTGCGTCTGATTAGATATTGGGAGCATTTATTGCATAGATGAGTGAATATTTCATCGATTGGAATTCTATTTGGCTAGGTGGGATGTGCAGATTCGCTTTTGTCACCTGAACGTGTTTTCATATATAAAGCAGGAGTGGTGGGGAAAAAGTGTATCATGCAATGTTGGACTCAGAACACGGCGTCCGACTTTTGGTCTTGGCGGAATGCTCTTCATAACTTAGCTCTTATGGAAGCTAGAGATGCACGTCTAACCCCAAAACGAAGGAAAAAATTTTGGTCTATTTGAGAACCATATATAATGTCTTTATCCTCGAGAGTTCGCAGTCTTCTAATGAACCAAACCACGATATAATCCTCTAATGACTATGTGTAGGTATTGGGGTGGGGGGGGAGGGATGGGTTCTAAATGGGAGAGTGGTGGGTGGATTAGGAAGTCTGGGAGGGGAGATTGGGTGGGGGGCTGGGAATTGAGGGGAGTTCACATCAACTATGGGATCTAATGATTAACAATGTAGTTAGGGCTAGTAGTTCTAAGGGTTGAAGTTTTTTTGAGAAAGAGAGGAAGGGGGAAAGGAAAGAGGTGGTTATAAGGACCAATATGTATATGAGTTTGATAAAGGTGAAGAGCCAGTGCTCTTGGATTATGAGTACATGAGGAATAGATCTTACCTAACAAGAAAATTTATGGATGTTCGTTTCTAGTATACATTATGGGATTTTTATGATAAGAAATGTTAGACTTGAAGCTATGGTATTCGGCCATCATGCTCTCACATAGATTCTTATATATATTCATGAATAATAGCAGAGTGCCAGGGTTTGTTAGAACTTTTTACAAGTTTGGGATCCGTTATTGGAATTTTGTGAATCCTTTTGATAACCAGACTATGTTCAGATCATTTTATTATATAATTACCAATATTTCTGTATTTGTCTTTACGTGTGCTGATTCGTAATGGACAATATTATGGTTATGTCATTTGTTCAAAAGTCAATAAAAAAGATTATACACTAAAAATAGGTGCAACAACTAGAACATTTGGTTATAAATAACCCTCCGTGGGTATATTCGGCACTGCTACTTTTATGGATAGCAGTAGTGGAGATGTGGATTAACTTAAACACCCAGGGGTTCTTTTATTAAGCAGCGTAAGCACTTAAGCGGACCCAATGTGCATCAATTCTACGTTACCACCCAGCTACCGCGTGGCCCAAGCAATAATTTCATTTTTGACATGTGTCCGATACGTGTGTCAGAAAATATTTTTATTTTCTGGCGTGCAGGCGGTAATCGGCATTTGGATGCGCGTTGACCATTGCCACCTGGTTAACGTATGAGATCTTACCGCTAAGTCAGTAGTTGGCGATAAGGTCTGAGACCCAAAAATGGATGCGCGCCAATTTTCATTTTGCCACATGTCCATTTCCCCCCCTCCCCAAAAAAGGCATTTTTTACAGGTGTGCTGAAAAATGGTCCTGCGCGCTGCCAAAACACGCGCCTACACTACCGCAGGCCATTTTTCAGTGCACCTTTCTTAAAAGGACCCCCAGAACCGGTGAAATTTGGCCCAATCCTTGGAGAGCAGGGTTCCACTCCCAGTATTACATATAATGCTATATTTACTTGTGAATGGAGAAGTTTACCCAGTGGCCCAATACATTAAAAATGAATATGAAAGCTTTGTTATGGCTTAATAACATGTTATGTTGTAGCTAAACCACAGATAATATGAGATGGCAACTCACTTTGCTTTCTGTAGCTCATTAAGGTGTTCCATTGAACTGAAATGAATGAAAACTAGAGGAGTCTTATTTAATAATACATTTCTTTTTCCAGTAATCAGGAAGTTCATTGTCTGAATTTTTAGTTTTTATGTGCCTCGGTAAGAAATTAATGTTCATGGAATGTATTCAGTCAGTGTAACCCAGACAATAGAAGCTGATATCTGTATAAAGCACATTATGTTACCTCCAAAACATTTACAAATATTGCAAGTGTAGTAAAAATACCAAAGGGTCCTTTTGCAAAGCTGTGGTTGATTACCGCACCCTTACGCAGGTCTTTTCCACATGCTAAGGCCATTTCTTTCGCAACCAAAAAATGGATGATTTTTCCATTTTCCGAATTAGTGGCTATGCGCTCACGTTAGAAATAAACTAAAGACTCGACGATGAGGAAGAATTCCCTAACTTGCCGACTTGCACATTCACTATCAAGGGTATTCTCAATTATAGGCACACTTATGTTTAAGGAGGAAAAGCCTTGAGAAGCTCCTAGATTATTGACATAGTCTTAGAGGAGCTGGACTTCATCATTGGCGAAAACCTCCGTAAAATGGTAGTATGATATATTGACTCATGACTTAATAAACAGTTCTAAATAATGAGAGGAACTTAACTTAGTCCGTCGATCTCTGTATCGGTCTCTGTGTTACTCTGTATCTCGACCGTGATCAACGAAGGCCAGCGTTTAGAATCTCAGCTTCTGCTTCAGGATCACAGGTCGCATAAATCTATAATTCCATTCATGGAGGTTTTTGCCGATGATGAAGAACTCCAGCTCCTCTAAGACTGTCAATAATCTAGGAGCTTCTCGAGGCTTTTCCTCCTTAAACATAAGTGTGCCTATAATTGAGAATACCCTTGATAGTGAATGTGCATATGCGCTAATGTTGGCATTAATGCACAGCCATTAGCAAAAATTAGCACATGAGCCCTTTCCACCAAATATTTTGGAGGTAGAAGGGCTCATGTGCTAATTCTGCGCTAACAGCCACACAGTAATGATGATACGCTAACTGATTAGCACAGAAAGGCCAATTCTCCACCTCCCCAGACACACCCCCTCAGCCAAAAAAAAATTGTTAGCACATTTGAAATTTACCATGGGATGCCTCAGCACAGCCTACGGTAAGCCTGCACGTATTAGTGCTTACTGCAGGTTAGTGACAGAGCCCCTTAAAAAATGGTAACATGGAGGAATCTTAAATTGCTGAAAAAGAGGATATTGGGAGTAATTTCATAAGGTCGTTTTCAAGCAGGTAGTATATGCACATATAGGACTAGATTTTATAAATGCGACCTAAAAAATCTGCGCTGAAAAAAATAGCACTTAGCACTATTCTGTAAACTGGACTTAAAGTTAGGCACCGTTTATAAAATTGCACTTAAAGTTAGGCACCGTTTATAAAATAGTACTTAGCACTAGTCTATAAACTGCGCTTAAAGTTAGGCACCGTTTATAAAATAGCACTTAGCACTAGTCTATAAACTGCGCTTAAATTTAGGCACCATTTATAAAATTGCGCTTAAAGTTAGGCACCATTTATAAAAGCTGCGCTTAAAGTCGGGCACCAGAACTGAGAGAGGGAAGGGAAGGCTCCTAATGCGCCGAGAAGGAGGGGGACTGGAACTCAGGCAGTCGGGGCGGAGGCACGCTGCGCGGCTTTGTCCTCGCCCCATCTCAGCGGACTCTGTCCCTGTCCCTGCAGTTACCTCAGGTTCCCGTCCCCGGGTCATTCTCTAGTACTATGGATAGTGCAGTATAGAAATTGTGGAAATAAATAAAAATAAAATAAGTGGGGGGAGGGAAGGAGCAGAAAGGGGAAAGAGAGACTGGACTGGGGAAAGAGATGGGGAGAGATGCTGGACCAATGGAGAGAGGGAGGAGAGATAATGCTGGACTGCGAGAGAGCGAGGGAGAGATGGCCCCAGGATGAGGTTATGGGATGATGACAAGGGAAGGACAGAGACATAAGGAATGAGCAGAGACTGTCTCATACTTGTGTAGTGTACAGTGCTGTGTATGTCTAGTAGCACTATAGGAAAAAAAAGTATTATTAGTGGTAACACAGATGAATGGATATGGACCAGGGGCGTAGCCAGACTTCAGCGGTAGGGGGGTCCAGAGTCCGAGGTGAGGGGACACATTTTAGCCCCCCCCCCCTCCCCACCGCCACCATCATCTTTGACCCCCCTTCCCGATGCCGCCAACCCTCTCCTGCTGTCACCATTGGGTACCTTTGCTGGCAGGGGTCCCAAACCCCCGCCAGCCGAAGTCCTCTTCTATGGCGCGGCCGCGTCGCTGATCTGCAAGGCTTCTGTTTCTTTGAGTCTGATGGCCTGCACGTACGGGTCCCCAACCTCCGCAGCGGGGGAGGGTTGGCGGCAGGGGGGGGCAGGTCCAAATCTACGGGGGCCTACACCCCTGATATGGACACAGAAGGCAATGCTGGACAGGGCAAGATAGGGACACTGAGGGGAAATGATAAATATGGGGGAAGGATAGGTGCAGGGACACAGAGGGGATATTCTGGGCTGGACAGATAGGGACGCAGGGGGAAGATGGATGGTGGGACATGGAGAGAAAAGAAATATCAAGTGGACAAGAGATAAGAAAAAACAATGAAAAACAGAAAAGAAACACTTGGACCTGGCAAATAGAAAAATGCTCAGATAACAACAAAGATAGAAAAAAAAGTATTTTATCTTGAATGTACTAACTGGAATATGTCAGCTTTGAGAAATGTGCGTCTCTGATATCTTGCATTTCAGTTTCTATTTCCTTAGTATTACTGTACATACATGACTTCCTGAGGTTTCCAGTTCAGTTTTATTGCCTTCATATCTCTATTACCGTTCTGTAGTCTCTTGTTTCATATTTGGTGAGGGTCTGTCAGTGTTTTATGCACGTGACCAAGGCGTGGTATTCTGCTAGCATATTGCAGTGGAGGGGATAGTGTGTTGGCCTTACTGAGGTGACATCAAAACTTTAATGTAATTTTAATTTGTCATAGGGGCAGACAGTGATCTGGGCCCCCAGGCAATAAGGTTCATGGGCTCCTAACCACCCCTCTGGCATACATTACTGGCTATTATTAGTTAGGGGAGAGTGGGCCCCCTACTGCTCTGAGCCATCCGGGCACTGTCCAATTGACAGATTGGTCAGTCTGTCCCTGGTTTGTCATACTATCAGACAGAGTTTTAGAACATTTTGCAGAATCTGATGTGTTTTGAGGTGGTTGTCTTCATAACAGACTTGTGTCTGATCAGGGTTAAATTATGAGACACTACCTCTTGAGAGATCTTAAAAAACAGTTGAATTGTTTCCATAGATATGTATATGGTTTAATGTTAGTGCTTGAAATATTTGAATTTAAAATATGTTGTGTCACCGTGATGTAGAAATCTATTTTTAGATGCACATGAAGGCAATACTTGTCAGTAGCAGCAGCAAGCAGCCCTTTTTCAAGCCTCAGTCCCTTCCTACTGCATCAAATTTATACCCCCTATGCCTCACTCATTGACCTTCAATCTCACTCATTGGAGTGGTAAATTATCACTCTTTGAGATGGCATCTCTGAAATGTTCCTGTTAGTAGGACGACTACTACTACTACTATTTAGCATTTCTATAGCGCTACAAAGCGTAACGCAGCGCTGCACAAACATAGAAGAAAGACAGTCCCTGCTCAAAGAGCTTACTATCTAATAGACAAAAAATAAAGTAATCAAATCAATTAATGTGTACAGGAAGGAAGAGAGGAGGGTAGGTGGAGGCTCAGTCCACCAATAAGAGCCAACCTCATCAGTGATGTCACAATGGCTTGATTGCCTGATACTTGGCTCACTTCTGATATTGTGATGTCATAAGGGAAAGGGGGAAAGGGAAATGGGACTTGATATACCGCCTTTCTGAGGTTTTTGCAACTCCATTCAAAGCGGTTTACATATATTCAGGTATTATTTTGTACCAGGGGCAATGGAGGGTTTAGTGACTTACCCAGAGTCACAAGGAGCTGCACTGCACTAACCAATAGGCTACTCCTCTACTACTACTACTAGTACTATTTAGCATTTCTATAGCTCTACAAGGCGTACGCAGCGCTGCACAAACATAGAAGAAAGACAGTCCCTGCTAAAAGAGCTTACAATCTAATAGACAAAAAATAAATAAAGTAAGCAAATCAAATCAATTAATGTGAACGGGAAGGAAGAGAGGAGGGTAGGTGGAGGCGAGTGGTTACGAGTCAAAAGCAATGTAGTAGGAGTTTGCTTCTGTCTGTCTGTCCTCTCTCCCGGCTCTGGCCACCAATACCATGAGGCTATTGAAATTGGAGAGTACATCTTGTATCATACAGGATGTACATGCTCTCCAGTTTCAAGTCCTGCGCAGTCCCAGCAACCAGTGCTGTCAGAGGACAGGTAGAGTGGCAGAAAAGAAGAAGAAAAAAACTCCCACCGCTCTGCAGCTGATTTGAAGGTGCTAGAGAGGTGGGGAAGGGGGCTGATGCTGAAAGTAGGGCAGGGAGAAAGAGTTGATGCTGGGGATGGAGGGGCTGATACGTGGCTGGGGATGGCAGGAGGAGGCTGATATAGGTAAATGGTGGGGTGGCAGAAGGGGGCTTATATAAGGCTGGGTAAAAGACGTAATGCTTGGGCTGGGGAAAAGGTGCTTGGAGCTAGCACAGGGGCTAGGGATGGGAGAAAGGTCAGATGCTAAGGGATGGGCATAGGAGAAGGGTTCTAATGCTTATCCTGGGAGAAGGGGGCTGAAGGCTGGGACTGACAGGGAGGCAGGTGAGATAAGGAGGTTGGGGCTGGAAGGAGGTCCATAGAAGCTAATGCAGGAACTGGAAATGGGTGACAAGAGAAGGCAGAGGATGAGAAAAGTCTCCTAGTGTTGGTAGATAGAAAGGGAGAGAGTGGAGTGGGCCAAAGGGAAGAGGTCAGAATGGAAGAAAAAAGGGAGGGACGTGATAACAATGTATCAGAATGGAGAAAGAAAGGATAAGGGGAAATGTGGAAGGAGGGAGAGGTGAAATGAGGAGTGAAGGATATGGAAGGGTGGGAAAGGGTTGAGAAACACTTGAAAGAAACAGATGAAAGGGACAGATATGAGAACGTAATGAGGAAAACTGTGCAATGGTAAGAGAAAGAAGTAAGGAGCCTTATGCTAGGAGAGGTTGAATGGCACGTTAACAAGCTGGGGTTGGTGAGGGAATGAAGCTTGGAGGAAGATAATTGAGGGCTGAAAAGGGGCAAGATTGAAAGGTGGAAAACTCGTAGGTAGGTGAGATGTGAATGAGGAGTAAAATCTAGCTGCTGAGTGGAGATGTACTGAAGAAATAGAGAAAAACAATAAAGGGGAACAATCAATGTCAAAAACAGATTAGAGAGGAAAGGAAGACAAGAGAAGAAAGAAAAAATAAAAACAAGACCGTGGAAAAGAACTAGATGAAGACAATATAAGAGTAGGAGAGGCTGGGACCAGGCAGATTAATAAAAATAAAATGCTGGGACCAAGCAAAGGGAGAACATATTTTATTTTCTGTTAAGTGACTGGAATATGTCAGCTTTTGAAATGTACAATCCTGATAACTTTATATTTCACATAGCACAGTAGGAAATACATTTCTGTTTCTGGAATGTCGCATTGCATTCAGTTTCTCAGAGTTCTCGTTCCTAGTTAAAGGGTTCTTATTCTGTATTGGAGGCCCTTTCTGTATTCCGCAAGAGTGTTAGAATTAAGATAACCTGCTAGCGTTTTGTTTCTGGGTACTCTGACAGGTTCTATTTTTCCAACAGGACGTATATTGGTATTCTTGGTGCTGCCTTTTATAAGTTGGGCTGTTGCTATATGAGCTCTGGACATTAATGCTGCTTTATCATGACAGGTTTTCTAGATAAGTCTGGGGTGTCATTTTCACGTTTTGGTTACTGGAGCTCTGAAGTGGTCCTCCCACCCCCTGTTCCCACTACCTTGGGAACCACTTTAGGGGCCCTTTTACTAAGCTGTGTAAGCATCTACGCATGCCCAACATGTGCCAAAATAAGTTACCGCATTGCCCTTGTGGTAATTTCATTTTTTGGCACGCATAGAGGAAACGGCTTAGTAAAAGGTCCCCTGAGGTGGTTCCCAAGGTAGTGCCGCATGTCCATTTTCAGCAAAAAAAAGGCCTTTTTTGCAGGTGTGCTGAAAAATGGACCTGCACACCAGGGGTGTAGCCAGATCCTCGCTGGGAGGGGGGGGCCAGAGCCCGAGGTTGGGGGGCACTGTTTAGCCGCCCCCTCTGAGCCACCGCCGCCACACTGGACCCCCCTGCCGGCCTGCCGACGACCCCCTTGAACCCCCCTCCTGCCACCAACTCTCCCCCGCCGTGGCCGCCTGCCCCGCCGCCGCATCAGATACCTTGTTTGCTGGCAGGGTCCCCGAACCCCACCAGCCGAAGAGAGTCTTCTTCAGCGCCAGAGTAGTGCCTTCGTTCAACTAAGTTCCTGGTGTGATCAGCTGTTTCTGACGCCTTGCGTCCTGCACGGGGCTACATGAACGAAGGCGCTACTCCGCCCCTGACTGAACTCTCCCCGAGCCTATCGTTTCCATCCATGGTGGTCTAGGGGTTCCTATGGATAAGAGTGAGGCTTTCTTCTGCCCCTCGTGACTCCAGTCTCAAAATAGCCACCAGAACCCATAGTGGCAATCTCATGCTATTAATTTATGAACAAAGACACACAGGTGCCACAAATCCTGGATTCTATATAGCGCGCCTAGAGATCCACGCCAAAATCTAAGTGTATTCTATAACAACATGCATAACTTAATTGGCTTAACAAGCAAATCAGCGCTGATAACAGCTGTTAACAAGCAATAATGAGCAATAATTGGCAATAATTAGAATTTAAGTGCACAACTCGCTAAGCTCACATTGGGGCCCTTTTACTAAGCCACGTAAACGTCTAGGCGCACCCAATGTGTGCCAAAATGGAGTTACCGCGTGGCTCTTACAGTAATTTCATTTTTGGTGCATGTCCAAAAAATAATTTTTATTTTCGGACACGTGTATTGGACGCGCACCTAGTGGCATTTGATGCACACAGGTCATTACCACCCAGTTACCATGTGAGGTCAATGGCTGGCACTAATGGACGCATGGCAATTTTCATTTTGCCGCATGTCCATTTTCGGCAAAAAATTTAAAAATGCATTTTTTACAGGTGTGCTGAAAAATGATTCTGCGCATGTCCAAAACACGCGTTTACACTACCGCAGGCCATTTTTCAGCGCACCTTTGTAAAAGGGCCCCTGAGTCTGAGGATACAGCGTATGTCTCCCGATGATCAGAAACTGTAAGTTCTTTCAATTCTACACACCTCAAAGAATCAAAATAGTGTTGTTGTACACAATGAGATACAAGAGGCTCCTCAAACTTTGTCTTGATACAGTGCCGATGTTCTGTCGACCTAGTTTTCAATGCCTGTGAGGTTTGACCTATATTTACCATCCCACAGGGACACCGTGGCAAATAAATAACATTAGCTGACTCACAAGAGGTAGAACTCTATAACATACACCTTTTCCCAGTATAAGCTTGCTGAAAAATGGATGCCTCAGTCATAACTGAACATAAGGAGCAGTGACCACATTTACATACATACATAAGTATTGCCATACTGGGACAGACCAAAGGTCCATCAAGCCCAGCATCCTGTTTCCAACAGTGGCCAATCCAGGTCACAAATACCTGGCAAGATCCCACAAAAATGCAAAACATTTTATACTGCTTATCCCAGAAATAGTGGATTCTCCCCAAGTCCAATTTAATAATGGTCTCTGGACTTTTCCTTTAGGAAGCCATCCAAACCTTTTTTAAACTCTGCTAAGCTAACCGCCTTTACCACATTCTCTGGCAACGAATTCCAGAATTTAATTACACGTTGAGTAATGAAACTTTTTCTCCGATTTCATTTTAAATTTTCTGATGTCCACATTACTATCGTTGTTGCCTTCTGTATGACTCCTAATATTACTAGGGCTTAATTTATCACCCAAGTTGCAGTTTCTTTCACAAGCAAATATATTGTTTGCGTTCTCAAAACACGGATGCAAATTCGAAAATGCTAAATGGGGGTCAAATCTCTTTCTTTAATCTGTCAGACATAGTAGTATATTTTTGTACAAAAGTCAACACATCCTCCATAGGGAACTTAGCTGATAATGCAGCACCTCTTCTCGAGGGTTAAAATAACCTAAATTTGCTACTTTTCTAACTGTACCAAGAACTATAGAGCTTAGTCACATATAAAATCCTTGTTGGGCTTGACTTGTGTCATCCAGCCAGGAATTCCACATTCTTCAATCTCCCAGCAATCCTTTGTAGCTCGTGGTAGGATTTAAGCAACACATTGTACTCTGTGGACTCCTGAGGAAGACAGGTATGCTGAGTCCTATGTACGAAGTAATCCTATATGTGGATCTTCAATAAAGAGCTTTCATTTGCCTAGTGGTTCCCACTGATTTTTGTTGCTGTATCCAGATATACTCATATTCTATAAAGGAACATAGGTGCCCCTTTACAGAATTGCCCTCCATGTATTTAGGCCATTCACTGTTGGCTCAGGTTTGCCATGGTTGGTGCATACACTTTTTGCTTCTGTCACTTCTGGTTAGGTATTCCTGGTACTGCTATTTCCTATACTCACAGGTTGATCTTGCTGTGATTCATTTATAATTGTTTGAATGTACTGCGGTACGCAGTGGCGTAGCCACAGGTGGGCCTGGGTGGGACGGGGCCCGCCCACTTAGGGCTCAGGCCCACCCAACAGTAGCACACGTTTAGTGGTAGCTGGTGGGGATCCCAAACTCCACCAGCTGAAGACTTCCTCCTGATGGTAACGAAAACGCTACTCTCCACAATAACGGCACCTGCGCATGCTCAGTTTTCAGTGCGTGCCTGCTGCAGACTGCCAAGATGGAAAGAAGCGTTTTCTCACCAGCTGAGATATTTTTTGGGTGGTGGTTGAGGGGAGGGGGAGAGAACTCTTGGTGCCCACCCACTTCTTGCCTAGGCCCACCCAAACTCTGTTGTCTGGCTACGCCCCTGTGCAGTAGTACGATGTATTCATTGATTGGGAGCGACGCCTTCTGATCCATTGGCCTAGCAGTACTGCTGTACAATTTTCTGCAGGAAAACTGTGTTCAGTTCCTCGATGTAGCTTCTGCTTCTCGGGGGGGGGGGGCAGGGGCAGGGGTGCTGCTGAAACAGAGTTCATAGACTCTGGGAGGCAGTGCCGGCCATCAGACAGCAGTAACATTGACTGACGAATGCAAGAAGGTATTTTTGCCAGGTTCTAGAGGAAAATCAGTCCATCTCCCTCAGTCATAGAATTGTTGCTGTGAAAGTCGGGCTGGATTGGAGATGGGGGAGCATAAAACAAGGAAAAGCCCCAGGCTGCTGCAAATGAAGCACATTAGCCACGTAGAACAGATTCTAATTGAGCTGATACCTAAGGAAATGGGCAAGTTGCTGAGCCAAATAAAAGTAGAAAGGAAAATTCATAACACAACGCTTTTGGTTGATAGTAAGTTACAATTGTTCCAGAGTAGTTGCAGGGGTTTTAGAGAAAAAAATTCAATTGTTGTGCATATTTCATAAATGTTTTTTATATAATATGTTGTCATTCACCAGACAGGCAATAGAATATAATTCAGACTAAGCAGCCCAGATAAGCCATCAGCAATTTTGCAATGTGACCCAGAAACGACTATTAAGCCTTCAAACACAGAGCAGCCGGCTGTGGAAGTTCCCTAATGACATGCCATCCTTCACTGGGAATATGTATTTTAGAACCTGCTTTTTGGGTATAATGATTATTTTGGGGAAGTCATAAGAAGACATATGTTGACATATGAAAGAACAGCGATACTTTGAATTTATTTTTGTTTGCTTATTTATTCATTCTGTAAATGCCATATCTAAGAAAGCTCAAGATGAATTAAGAAAATGAAAAAAAATTCAAATCTGTTAAAAAAAAATGTAAAAACCAAGAAGTAACGTGATCAACAGGACACTTCCAAAAACCCCCCAGGAGACGAATGATTAAAAAATGGTTCTTTAATAGTGGATGAGACTCGACACGGCACCGTGTTTTGGGGAACAACACCTGCCTCAGGAGTCTGTATGTGCCAGTCAGTGGAGCTGAAGAAAGAGCAAACCAAATCAAGCCTTTAAAAAGACTAGTGATTGGAAAATATACTAGGCGCGTGGGTCAAAGAACCAATGAAATTGTGAGGACAATCGGGTACAATGAGTGTCCAACAGTAATATCACTGTGTGAACCATTTTTTATCATTCATCTCCTACTACTACTACTACTATTTAGCATTTCTATAGCGCTACAAGGCGTACGCAGCGCTGCACAAACATAGAAGAAAGACAAAGAGCTTACAATCTAATAGACAAAAATAAAGTAAGCAAATCAAATCAATTAATGTGTACAGGAAGGAGGAGAGGAGGGTAGGTGGAGGCGAGTGGTTACAAGTAGTTACGAGTCAAAAGCAATGTTAAAGAGGTGGGCTTTCAGTCTAGATTTAAAGGTGGCCAAGGATGGAGCAAGACGTAGGGGCTCAGGAAGTTTATTCCAGGCGTAGGGTGCAGCGAGACAGAAGGCGCGAAGCCTGGAGTTGGGGTTTTTTGGAAGTGTCCTGTTGATCACGTTACTTCTTGGTTTCTACATTTTCCCTCGTAGAGAGAGGATCCAGTTTCTCCACTTTGGTGATTGCTTTTTGTAAAATAAAAAATGTAAACCATATAGTGCCCAATTTGTAAAGGATTTATGCACCTAACTTTGTGGCCCTTTTACTAAACTGTGCTAAAATGTGGAAAATGGCATGCTTGGTGATCATTTTTAAGATATAAGGCAAGGAATTCCACAGACTTGAGTCAACGTAAGAACATGTTTGGCAATCTTTGTGCCAATAACTTCAAAACCTTATCGCACTATAGTTAATAGGGGCCTAGATGTATAATGTCAGACTACTTCAGGTTCATTTTATACTGAGTCTTGTTCTGTTTTTAGTCTGTTCACAGTTTTCCAGAGGAGTTTACGCCATCTTTGGATTCTATGACCAAATGTCAATGAATACACTGACATCATTTTGTGGCGCTCTGCATACCTCTTTTATCACACCAAGCTTCCCAACAGATGCAGACGTACAGTTTGTCATCCAAATGCGACCAGCATTAAAAGGAGCCATCCTGAGCCTTCTGAGTGATTACGACTGGCAAAAGTTTGTATATCTCTACGATACGGAAAGAGGTAAATGCAGGCGTTTGATGTACAGTGAGTTCCTTCTAATCAACAACTAGAACAAAAGTTGAATTCAGTAATTTATTGTTTTGAGTAAAAGAGTTTTGCAGACATCGATGTACTTTTAATTTGACATGTGTAGAATCAGAAGCCTTGGGCAAACCAGAACAAGGAACAGATACCACAATAAGTAGGTGAATATTGGCGATTATGTTGATTCTTACAAATGAGTGTTTATAAATAGCACTGAGGGGGTCTTTTACTAAAGATTAACTCCAGTTATCTACAGCAGGGCCCATATTATTCCTACAGGCCCCGCAGCAGATAACTCGTCTTTAGTAAAAGACTGCCTAAATAATTTCCAGGGCAATATATTTTAGAAATGCAGGGAAATATAACCAAACTTGGAGTGAATTTTCAAAATGTTTTGGGAATCATTTTAAAAGGCATTTCCATAGGTGATGTACAGAAAGAGCCTTTTATGTTTGTTTATTGCTTATATGTATTGAGAACTTGATACACTGCCTTTCAAAATAAAATCAAAGTGTTTACAAATTTAAAAACAAAGATGGAAAGGAACTATAAATCCAGCAAGAAAGAGAAACAAAGAAGAGAGTGAAAAATGTAAGCACTATTTGCCAGAGGCGTAGCCAAACTCAGTATTTTGGATAGGCCCTTCCACACTCACGTGCCCCCTCCCCTGCCCCCCAACCACACACCGCAAATATTTTCCTGGAGATATTTTGTAAGAACATAAGAGGTTTGTTTTTCACCTACCCCACATTTTCTCCCTCTCTTCTGTGGCGTCCCAGCATCTGTGCTCCTATCTCTGAACTCTGTCCCTCCCCGATGTCGGTACAGGCATTCTTGGCACCTGCAGTGATTCATTCTCGCTGCTTTCCATCTGCCATGTCCCACCCTCGCTGGCATCATTACCTGTTTCCTGTCTGGTGGAATGCGGCAGATGGAAGCCAGCGGGGCTGGTGCAAGCAGCGAGAATGAACTGCTGCAGGCGCCAAGGATACCTGTACTGACACAGGGTAGGGAAGGGGTTCAGAGACCGGAATGCAGATGCTGGGATGCTGCAGAGGAGATGTGGGAAGGGAGCAGTGTGGCGCTGGAGCTGGGTGGTCCTGAGCCAAGATTGGGTGGGCATGTGCCCACCCAGGCCCGCTCATAGTTACACCATTGCTATTTGCATGCTAAATTCTAGAATACCTAGTACTTATGCATTTGAATGGTACACTTATGCGCATAAACGCTAGTTCAGTGTTAGCCCTCTTCCTATATAATAATTCTCACCTCCAACATTCTATCTTGCTGCCTGTGTCCGTGGCTTTCTTCAGAGTTGGTCTGCTAGGCTCCGTAGATCAGGCTGATGTCACGTAGAACGCCAGAGCCAGAGGAGGAGGGGCGAAAGGGGCAGGGCACAGGGGCGGAGGCGGAGCTTCAAAGAGAAACAGAAGCGTTGAGGGATGGAGTAGCCGAGAGCGTCGCGACCAATGGCAGGGAAAGAAAGGTCGGAGTCCTCCTTGGGCGTGAGCGGAGGGGGCAGAGCCATGGAGAGCGTGCTGCTGTGCCGAGCCGGCGTGTGGGTGCGCTCGCACGTTCCTGCGCTGGGCGTGGGAGAGGGGGACCTCAGGAGTCGGAGTGGAGCGAAAGAGGAGGAAAGCAGGCGACGGCCGCGGCTTCCCCTCTGGGACCCATGGAAGGGTGTGTGGGCAGCCGCCATGACTCCTCGGGAGGGAGGGAGGAAGAGACCCTGAAACTCGGAGGGAGGGAGGGAGGGAACAACCCTGAAAGTCAGAGGAAGGGAGGGAGGGAACGACCCTGGAACTGGGAGGGGGGGAGGGAAGGGGGGAAGGAAGGGAGGGGGGAGGGGGGCCCCTGGCACACACTCGCTCTCTCACAGACACACTCGCACCCAGTCTGTCTCTCTCTGTCACACTCGCACATTCACACACTCTCTCTCTCTTTCTCACACAGTCACTCTCACACACACTCTCTCAAACATGCACACTCCGAGGAAAACCTTGCTAGCGCCTGTTTCATTTGTGTCAGAAACGGGCCATTTTTACTAGTAAGTCTATAAAAAGCACCAATAATTGGCCTTTTAACAAGCAATTATTGGCACTAATTAGATTCAATTAACATTTGCATGCGTACATTTAGGTGCGAGTTGGAAAAGGGGCACAGAAATGAAGGGTCATGGGCGGATCAGGACGGATCAGGGGTGTGAATTTTAGTTACAGGCATTATTATAGAATAAGGGGGCTCCACGCTTGGCTATATTTAGGAGAATGTTCAGCTGAAACTCTAAGTGGCTGAGTGCAGCTAAAATTTACCTAAGGATAATCAGCTAATTAGCTGATCTGATCACCATATCCGCTGAGTACTGGCCTATTTGTGATATTGCTGGAATTTTATCAGAGACAAACTGGTTTGTTCTTGGCATTCTACAGTTCTTTCCCAAAATAATGATTTTGAATTTCAGCCACTCAGCTCAGGTTGAATGGTTTGCAGAGATATTGCCATAGGATTATAATTTTAAAACGTGGCATTAAAACTAAAAGTATGTGTACCTGCATCTAATTGAATCAGATTTGTTTGACACCATCTGCCTCTGGTAAAACCATGCTGCCTTGCATCAGGCAGCCCACTAGATTGTAAATAGGTCACTCTCCTTTCCATTAATTTTCCTACCACCAAGGTAAGACTTACTCATCTGTATCTTTCCACCTCCTCTTTGCTCTGCTTGATTTGACAAGGGACCTCAGAAGCAGTCTTATCTCTAAAGATCTATTGAACACTTCCTGCAGCAGACCTGCCAGAACCTGTCCGAGCTCTCTCAATATCCTGTGATGTATCTCCGTCGGCCCCATGGCTTTCTCCACTTTGTATTTTTCAGTTCCACATAAAACGCTGTTTCCTGTGAATGGCGTTGAATTTACTCGTCTTCCATCGTTGTTGGAAGTTGTTTTTTAGTTGATAATGATGCCTTGTATCCAGTGTGTTTTTTCTAGCGAAAAAGGTGCCGGTACTCAAATGCCAGGCCACCTTTCAGGGGTGGGGTGATCACTGATAGACCCACCCCACAATAACCAGGCCCCCCTGCAACTAATCACAGAATCTATGACAAGGCAGAATTGGTGGGTAGAGCCTGAGCTCTTTCGTTAAAACTTGGGGACCATGGGTCCATTTTAGCAGACAACTGAAAAGGTGCCGGTACTCAGTACCCCCTCAAAAAAAGCCATGCATGTATCTGAGATATTCTGTATCATCTCATCATTTATTTCAGTTACATTGTTTAAAGAAAAAAAATTGTCAACCCAAAGTTGAAATTACAGTCCAATGCATTATAGCTTTTGTAGCCTTAGGCTACCTTAGGGGCAGAACAGAAGATTGTAGGTGAAGGCAAGGACTGTAACTCCAACCCCTGATCCTTGGACCTGTGCTGTGTGGGAGTAAAGACAAGCCATCAAGGTTTTACCAGTGGGAAGCTTTTCTTCACATTCCTGACTCACTTCAAATCCTCAGACTGCAAACTCAGGGGCCCGTTTACTAAGACACTTAGGTGCCTACATGCGTACAACGCGCTTCAAATTAGAACTACCGCCCTGGCTACCCAAATGGTTTTTCAGTACTATTATTAATATGCTAAATGGATTCCAGCACAGGTGCAAAGGTATACATAAATACATAAGTATTGCCATACTGGGAAAGGCCAAAGGTCCATCGAGCCCAGCATCCTGTTTCCAACAGTGGCCAATCCAGATCAGAAATACCTGGCAAGATCCCCAAAATGAACAAAACATTTTATACTGCTTATCCCAAAAATAGTGGATTTTCCCCAAGTCCATTTAATAACGGTCTATGGACTTTTCCTTTAGGAAGCCGTCCAAACTTTTTTAAAACTCCGCTAAGCTAACCGCCATTACCACATTCTCTGGCAACGAATTCCAGAGTTTAATTACATGTTGAGTGAAGAAAACTTTTCTCCAATTTGTTTTAAATTTACTACATTGTAGCTTCATCGCATGCTCCCTAGTCCTAGTATTTTTGGAAAGCGTGAACAAATGGAAGTGCAAATACCGATTTTTGTTCCAGCAGCACATCACCCCCCTCAGCTTCTCCTCCTGGAGGAAGACAGAAAAAGTTGTTGGTTCTGTTTGCTTGCTGGTAAAGAGAAGAAAAAAAGGCATTAAATTCTCACTAGTACCCACTGCAGAACGACCTAACCCTTCACTCCTCGTCAGAGCTTACTGTAAAACCCCAGCGTTAGAAAACTTTGCACCCAGGCCTTCGGATCTTCCACACACGTCTTTGTATCCAGGTGAAATGGCAAATATAATACACAGAGGACCGGGTTCAGTTAATAGCAGAGCGCCCTTTGCAGGCTACTAGTTTAGCGTGGATCTTGCACCTAACTTGAGGCACGGGCAGTTACGCCTGCTGAAACCTGATGTAAACACTGGCATTCAACTAATGGCAGTTGAGCACCTAAATGACCCCATTCTGTAACATCATGCCTAATTTGTGAAAACGCCCCTGACCCACTCAAACTAGGTTACCATCCAGCTTATAATTGAAAAAGAAAAACGCCTATATTGTGACCCAAATCGGGAGATAGACGTTTATCTCACAAAAACGAATAAAGCGGTATAATCGAAAGCCGAATTTGGACGTTTTCAACTGCACTCCGTCGCGGATGCGGACAAAGTTGATGGGGGCGTGTCGAAGGCGTGGTGAAGGCGGAACTGGGGCGTGGTTATCGGACGATCAGAGATGGGCGCCTTTCGCCGATAATGGAAGAAAAATATGCGTTTTTAGCGAGAATTTAGGGCACTTTTCCTGGACCCTGTTTTTCCACGAATAAGGCCCCAAAAAGTGCCCTAAATGACCAGATGACCACTGGAGGGAATCGGGGATGACCTCCCCTGACTCCCCCAGTGGTCACAAACCCCCTCCCACCACAAAATATGCCGTTTCACAACTTTTTATTTTCACCCTCAAATGTCATACCCACCTCCCTGGCAGCAGTATGCAGGTCACTGGAGCAGTTATTAGGGGGTGCAGTGGACTTCAGGCAGGTGGACCCAGGCCCATCCCCCCCCCCCCCACATGTTACACTTGTGCTGGTAAATGGGAGCCCTCCAAACCGCCCCCCAAACCCACTGTACCCACATGTAGGTGCCCCCCTTCACCCCTTAGGGCTATAGTAATGGTGCAGACTTGTGGGCGGTGGGTTTTGAGGGGCATTTGGGGGGCTCAACACCCAAGAGAAGGGTGCTATGCACCTGGGAGCTCTTTTACCTTTTTTTTGTTTTTGTAAAAGTGCCCCCTAGGGTGCCCGGTTGGTGTCCTGGCATGTGAGGGGGACCAGTGCACTACGACTCCTGGCCCCTCCCACGAACAAATGCCTTGGAGAATGGGCGTGCAAGTGGCAGATGAAGTTCAATGTTGACAAGTGCAAAGTGATGCATGTGGGTAAGAGGAACCCGAATTATAGCTACGTCTTGCAAGGTTCCGCGTTAGGAGTTATGGATCAAGAAAGGGATCTGGGTGTCGTCGTCGATGATACGCTGAAACCTTCTGCTCAGTGTGCTGCTGCGGCTAGGAAAGCGAATAGAATGTTGGGTGTTATTAGGAAGGGTATGGAGTCCAGGTGTGCGGATGTTATAATGCCGTTGTATCGCTCCATGGTGCGACCGCACCTGGAGTATTGTGTTCAGTACTGGTCTCCGTATCTCAAAAAAGATATAGTAGAATTGGAAAAGGTACAGCGAAGGGCGACGAAAATGATAGTGGGGATGGGACGACTTTCCTATGAAGAGAGGCTGAGAAGGCTAGGGCTTTTCAGCTTGGAGAAGAGACGGCTGAGGGGAGATATGATAGAAGTGTATAAAATAATGAGTGGAATGGATCGGGTGGATGTGAAGCGACTGTTCACGCTATCCAAAAATACTAGGACTAGAGGGCATGAGTTGAAGCTACAGTGTGGTAAATTTAAAACGAATCGGAGAAAATTTTTCTTCACCCAACGTGTAATTAGACTCTGGAATTCGTTTCCGGAGAACGTGGTACGGGCGGTTAGCTTGACGGAGTTTAAAAAGGGGTTAGATAGATTCCTAAAGGACAAGTCCATAGACCGCTATTAAATGGACTTGGAAAAATTCCGCATTTTTAGGTATAACTTGTCTGGAATGTTTTTACGTTTGGGGAGCGTGCCAGGTGCCCTTGACCTGGATTGGCCACTGTCGGTGACAGGATGCTGGGCTAGATGGACCTTTGGTCTTTCCCAGTATGGCACTACTTATGTACTTATGTACTTATTCGTTTTTGACCTGGGCGCTTTCATTTTCCATTATCACTGAAAAACAAAAACGCCCAGCTCACAAATTGTCGAATAAAACATGGACGTCTATTTTTTTTCGAAAATAAGGTTCGGTCCGCCCCTTCACGGACCCGTTCTCGGAGATAAACGCCCATGGAGATAGACGTTTTCGTTCAATTATGCCCCTCCATATGTCCGGATTTACCCAGACATGTCCTCTTTTTTAGGGCATGTGTGGGCAACCGGACGGGTTTTGCCAATCTGCCCGTTTGTCCGGATTTGTCCTATAGGACGGCCCACCCACCAGCCTGCCCGTTTGTCCAGAAATCCGGACAAACGGGCAGATTGCTAGCCTTCCCTCTCCTTACTTACTAGTGCCCTGGTGGTCTAGTGACCTCTGCCGCCTTCGGGACAGGAAAGAGCCCCCTCTTTCCTGCCCGGAGCGCTGCCCTGCATGCATCCTTCCTGTTGCTGATCCTCAGAGCCGATTCAAAATGGCCACCGAGAGTTGACGTGACCTCGCGAGACTTCTATTCTCGGCGGCCATTTTGACTCGGTGCCGAGGATCAGCAACAGGAAGGATGCATGCAGGGCAGCGCTCCGGGCAGGAAAGAGGGGGCTCTTTTCTGCCCCAAAGAGGTCACTAGACCACCAGGGCAGTAGTAAGGTAAGGGGAGGGGGGTGACGGGGGGGGGGCGACGGGGTATGTGACAGGGGACGGTGCGAGGGTGTGAAAGGGGGCGGGACGTGAAAGGGGTGGGGCGGTATATGTGGTGGGGCGGGGCATGTGTCCTTTTTGGGGGACAAAATATGGTAACCCTAACTCATACCACTCCCATGGCCACACCCCTTTTCAGTTACACACTATAAACTTTGGCTACACACTTTATAGAATAGGATGCGCATGAATAACTCGAAATGAGTGCCAATTAATACAAGTCATTGATTGTTAATGTCTCATTAATTAGTTTGCATGCAGATCTGGGATCTGCACCCAATTTTGGGTGACTTATATAGAATCCAAGGGAGAGCCTATTACCATGCTATTATAATGAACAGAGTGCTGTTTTCTGCACATCCCTTTGCACACAGATTACACCTGCGTTAAACCCCTTCTTCCATTGTGCACCTGCATTTGCACAGAATATTATGTGCATATGTCACACTAACCATTTCGTACTTTACTGCAAAAGCCCCCCATGAAGGCAAGTATTCAGTCTGAATGGCTCTTCCAAAGAAGATGGCTTTTTACTGGAACAATTTGTTCAAATTAGGCAGAAAATCAGCTCAGATGCTGGAGGTGGAAAAAACATTAAGGTAAAGCAGATTTTCTTCCACCATCCTCTGCAGCTCCAGATCTTCACACCACAAAGTGGCAAGTCACCTGTCCTCTAGCTTTGGACTGGACTTCAGCCATACAAAGGCCTCCAACTCGCATGAATCCCTTCCAACCTTAGGCTACTGCAGTCTTCAGAGCACTGGTCAAAGCTATGCTACCAGGGTTCTCCTATTTATTCTCCCTGGAGTTCCTGGATCACTTCTCTTCCTCTTGGGAGACTCATTGATACACTCCTGTCACCCCAAGCTCCTTGAGTCCCCATGGGAACAACGGCAAGACAAATCCCATAGCAGTAGAACTCCAAAGCACTGGGGACCCTTTCCTCAGAGTTCAGATACTCCCCTGGAGTTCCCAAGGGATGAACTGACAGTGAACTTAGCTCTCAGGTAGAAGGGGTCATTGGGGCCCCCCTGGGCCCCTGCTGCCCCCCACCTTTGTTTCCAGCACACCCCCAGCACCCTTCCTTGAAGAGCCCTGGTAGATTAGTGGCCTCCTTGGGGGACAGGAAAGACACCCATTCTTTCCTGCCCACGACCATTGCTCTACCCTCACTGCCGCTTCTTCTTAATGGCTGTCAAGACTTTCTGTGGCAGTCTCGTGGGTTCTGGCAATCTCAGCAGCCATTTTGAAGATGCAGCGATGCTGGACAGAGCAGCACAGCAGGCAGGAAAGAGTGGGGTTCTTTCTTGCCCCCAAAGAGGCCACCAGACCACCAAGGCCCTTCAAAGTAGGCCCAGGGAGGGCCCATTAAGGCTTGAGGGCTGTAGTATGCAGGGGGGGAGAGGCACTAGGCCCCCCAGACGCTCTGAGCCCTTGGGTATTGCCTGGTTGCCTATATGGTCAGTCCGCTCCGGAGTCCCCACACCTGCAAGGAAGGTTGAATGAATGGCAAAATCTCTCCTGCAAGCACAGGGTTTTCATACTTACCCATAACATCACTAGCACCTTCCTCTTAGAGCAGGTTATTTGCATATACTCCACTACATACTGCTAGCAGAGGTTGAATTCATTGCCCACCATTCTCACACTTGTACCTCTGAGAGACGATGAGCTAAGAGGTTCTAAACTTGACAAGTTATAGCTTGGTGCAGGGGGCTCAGAATAGCTCTAAGGTCATGGCCCATAATTTATCAGCTTCTTTTTACACCTGCCATTCACCTTCATGTTAAATTCAGGCACATAACTTCAAGGTGTCTTTAATTCTAATTCCTACTTAAAAGACCAGTTCACATTAATAATTAACATGGATCTGTTGCCGCCTGATAAAATGAGCTCACATTATTGAATCATCACATTTTTTTTTAAAAATCAGAAGAGAGAGACACAGCCAACAAGAAGGGGTACAGAAAAAGACATTAACCCTGAAGAAACAGACACCAAACCCAATCTTATGCCAGGCACTAATTATGTGACTGGCAATACTAGAAACCTTTGCTAAGTTTGGTATCCTGGGCTAAACTATTTTGATGGGTCTTCTAATAAAGAGAATATTGCATGAATTGTAACCATAATAGTGGTGAGTAAACTACCTGCTCTGGATAATAAGTGAAAATCCCCACCGACATTTATGAGAAGTGTCCAGTGAGACCGAAGAATACCTCAGCAGGCTTTTCACAGTAACATAGCAAAGGATGGCAGACCAAAAGCAAAGGCTTTAGGGATGTTATTCTGCTTTGCTAAGGTTACTCTCCGTCATTTAATTTAAGATGTGCAGAGCAGAGTACGACATAAATAAAAATTCATATACAAAATCCATTTGCCTAAAATCCAACCCTCTCAAAAAGATTAAAAAAAAAAAATCACCAGTGCAGCTTTCACAACTCACAAATTCAAAACAACACCCCAAAATATATTATATATCATATCCAAAAAAAACCAATCATCATAAGAATCTCCAACACCCCCTGCCCACCCGCCCACCATTGTCGACACCACCCACCGCCGCCAGCACCACCACCAACTTTGCCCCCCCTCCCTCCGCCAACGACCCTCTCGACCCCCGCCCGCCCGTAGTCGCCGTCCCTGCCGTTGCCTACCTTTGCTGGCGGGGGACCCCAACCCCCGCCAGCCGAAGTCTTCTTCCTTCGTTTAGTGTCAGACTCGGAAACCAAACGAAGGAAGAAGACTTCGGCTGGCGGGGATTGGGGTCCCCCGCCAGCAAAAGTAGCAGACGGCAACGGCGGGTTGGCGGTGGGAGGGGGGGTTGAGAGGGTCACCGGCAGGGGGCCCAGGGCCCCGTGGCCCCATAGTAGCTTTGCCCCTGCACTATATGGTGCCAAAAAAATCATCACCAAAAAAAAAATTGGCGCTAAACAGTATTTTATAAAGGGCAGTCTGAGATAGGCGCCCTTTAGAGAGTAGCATGTAGTGCTGGAATGCACACCTAACTTAAACCAGGCATAATTCGCGGCGCTCAAATTGAGTGTGGATCCCCTGAAGTCTATAACACAGTGAGCATTTTAAGTGAATGTCCCTGCCCGCCCCGTGTCCCTGCCATCGTTATTCCCCCTTTTCAGATCCACACGGAAACACTTTGACACTATTCTATAACAGGGCACATAAGTGTAGATCCATGCCAATCTTTGGGCTGTTTTGGCGCCTTCTGTTATAACACAGAAATAGCATTGTAATAGAAGGCGCCATATATATAGAAAAATACTAGGCACCATATATAGAATTCCTTAGTATATGGGCCATCCAGATCATGCCATCAACTAATATCCTCAACAGCTGTACCTTTAAGGAAAATATTCGGGGAAAATAGCTCCCTTCGCCCCAACACACACACACACACACACACACACGTGTGTTTTTGGAAGGCCAGTAAAATGGTTATACTGCTTTGACCTGAACTACTGTTCATGCAGGTTATCCCAATGCGTTTTTTTTTTCACCTTCTTACCATTTAAGAGATCCTTTGTGGTTATCCCACACGTTTTGGAATTCTGTTACAATCTTTATGATTCTATTTCACGCTTCCACTACCCTTTTTCACAAAAACATATTTCCTGATGTTCCTTAATCTGCCACCTTGGAACTTCATGTCGTAATTTCTAGTCCTGCCTCTTCCTTCCCTTAGTTTGTATATGAGTGCATTTCAGGTATTCAAATGCCTGGATCACAAATCCCCTGTCTCTCCTCTTCTCTGAATTATACATGTTACCCTCTAGTTCCAGCACCATTTTGGTTACCTTTTTTTCTGAATTACCTCTATCTATCTCTGTGCTTTCTGAAATGCAGTTTCTAGATCGGAACACAGTATCTTCTTATCCATCCATTCCTGTGCAGAAGCATTATTATCTCTCTTTTTTTTTTTCAACTTTTATGCCTCTTTCTGTGAAGCTCTAGCCATCACCTTGTCACACTGTTTTGCCAGCATTGAAATTGTCAGACACTACCACCCTATGGTCTGTCTTCTGATCAGCGAACATCAGCCTTTCCCTCTGATCATGTACTCTTCCTTTGAAAAGATATGTAATGTCTTGCACTGAATCTTAACCGCTAAGTAATTGACCACTTCTCGAGCTTTTTTCACTTCTACCTACTCCCTGAAGATCATCCACTCCTTTTTTTTGTAAATTGTTTGTCTTATCTGCCACAAAACAAACTTTTCCTCCTAACCCTACTGCAGTATTGCTCAGAAAGACACTGAATAGAACAGGGGCGTAGCCAGACACCCATGTTTGGGTGGGCCTGGACCCAAGGTGGGTGGGCAGCATTCCGCCTTGTCCTACAAGTGATTTGGTTTCTCCCTCTCTCGCCTGCATGCCATATGGTCTTTCAAACATCCCCTCTCCCCCGTATACCTTTTAAATAGCAGATTTTCACCGGCAGCAAAAAGTTGTTGGGAGTTTTTGGCTGGTGGGGCTTGGTGGGTCTGAACCTAAAGTGGGTGGGCCTGGGCCCACCCCAGCCCACCCTTGGCTACGCCACTGGAATAGAACCAGCCCAGGACGAGTCCCTGAGGCCCTTACCACCAACCTTCATCATATTTCGACCAGAGGAAATTGGAGCGTGATGGAATAGGAAGTAGTGTCCTATTGTGGATTAAAAACTGGTTAACGGATAGAAAACAGAGAGTAGGGTTAAGTGGTCAGTATTCTCAATGGAGAAGGGTAGTTAGTGGGGTTCCCCAGGGGTCTGTGCTGGGACCGCTGCTTTTTAACATATTTATAAATGATTTAGAGATGGGAGTAACTAGTGAGGTAATTAAATTTGCTGACCACACAAAGTTATTCAAAGTTGTTAAATCGTGAGAGGATTGTGAAAAATTACGAGAGGACCTTATGAGACTATGAGACTGGGTGTCTAAATGGCAGATGATGTTTAATGTGAGCAAGTGCAAAGTGATACATGTAGGAAAGAGGAACCTGAACTACAGCTAAGTAATGCAAGGTTCCATGTTAGGAGTCACCGACCAAGAAAGGGATCTCAGTGTCATTGTTGATGATACGTTGAAATGCTCTGCTCAGTGTGCTGCAGCGGCTAAGAAAGCAAATAGAATGTTGGGTATTATTAGAAAAGCAATGCAAAACAAAAGTGAGGGCGTTATATTGCCTTTGTATCGGTCCATGATGCGACTGCACCTCAAATATTGTGTTCAATTCTGGTCACCGCATCTCAAAAACATATAGTGGAATTAGAAAATGCACAGAGAAGGGCGATGAAAATGATAAAGGGGATGGGACAACTTCCCTATGAGGAAAGCGTGAAACGTACAGGGATCTTTAGCTTGGAGAAGAAACGACTGAGGGGAGATATGATAGAGGTCTATAAAATAATGAGTGGAGTGGAACGGGTAAATGTGAATCGTTTGTTTACTCTTTCTAAAAATACTAGGACTAGGGGGCATGCGATGAAGCTACAAAGTAGTAAATTTAATATGAATCAGAGAACATTTTTCTTCACTCAAAGTGTAATTGAACTCTGGAATTCATTGCCAGAGAATGTGGTACAGGCAGTTAGTTTAGCGGGGTTTAAAAGGGGTCTGGATGGCTTCCTAAAGGAAAAGTCCATAGACCATTATTAAATTGACTTGGGAAGATCCACTGCATATTTCTGGGATAAGCATCATAAAATGTATTGAGCTTTTCTGGGATCTTGCCCGGTATTTGTGACCTGGATTGGCCATTGTTGGAAACAGGATACTGGGCTTGATGGATCTTTGGTCTGTCCCAGTGTGGCAATACTTATGTACTTATGTACTTCTAATCAAGTTCACCACCTTGAAACCCACTCCCAGACTGCTTAGTTTATTTATAAGCCTTCTATATGGGACAGTATCAAAAGCTTTGCTGAAATCCAAGTAAATGACATCCAGCATGTGTCCTTGGTCTAATTTTTTAGTAAAACCATGCTGCCTTACATCCTGCAGCTGACTAGTTTGTAAATCACTCACTATCCTTTCCATTAATAGAGTCTCTATTAATTTTCCTACCACCAAGGTAAAACTTACTAATCTGAAGCTTCCCACCTCCTCTTTGCTCTACTCGATTTGACAAGGGACCACAGCCCGTCTTTCTCCAGTCCCTCAGATCCAGTCCTGTTAATAAGGATCTATTGAACATTTCCTGTAGCAGACCTGCCAGAACCTCTCTGAGCTCTCTCAATATCCTGTGATGTATCTCCGTCGGCCCCATGGCTTTCTCCACTTTGTATTTTTCAATTCCACACAAACTCTGTTTTCTGTGAATGGTGTTGAACTTACCCATCATATGTGTCTTTGGCAATCTTTAGTGGATCCTCTCCAAGGACGTCTTCAGAGAACACACTACACAAAGCTATTTGTTAAACGTTTCTACTCTTTCCTCATGTTACTCCTCATCTCCAAACAATCTCATAGTTCTACTTCTGACCTTTTTTCGTTTCTTAGACATTCCTTAAAGTCTTGTCCCCACAATTAACCTCTTTAGCTATCTTCTCTTCCACTTGAGCCTCTGCTGTCCTGATTTCTTTCTTTGTCTTTTTCAGCTTTACCACACACATTTTTTTTGTTACATTTGTACCCCGCGCTTGAGGGTTAAGTGACTTGCCCAGAGTCACAAGGAGCTGCCTGTGCCTGAAGTGGGAATCAAACTCAGTTCCCCAGGACCAAAGTCCACCACCCTAACCACTAGGCCACTCCTCCACTGTTGCTACTATGTGAGATTCTACATGGAATGTTGCTATTCCACTAGAAGTCGGCCCTTGCAGATCACCAATTGTGGCCGCGCAGGCTTCTACATGGAATGTTGCTAGTGGAATAGCAACATTCCATGTAGAATCTCCAATAGTATCTATTTTATTTTTGTTACATTTGTATCCCGTGCTTTCCCACTCATGGCAGGCTCAATGCGGCTTACATGGGGCAATGGAGGGTTAAGTGACTTGCCCAGAGTCACAAGGAGCTGCCTGTGCCTGAAGTGGGAATCGTTCCACTAGCAACATTCCATGTAGAAGTCGGCCCTTGCAGATCACCAATGTGGCCGCGCAGGCTTCTGCTTCTGTGAGTCTGACGTCCTGCACGTACGTGCAGGACGTCAGACTCACAGAAACAGAAGCCTGCGCAGCCTTCTACATGGAATGTTGCTAGTGGAATAGCAACATTCCATGTAGAATCTCCAATAGTAGCAACATTCCATGTAGAATCTCCAATAGCAGCAACATTCCATGTAGAATCTCCAATAGTAGCAACATTCCACGTAGAATCTCCAATAGTATCTATTTTATTTTTGTTACATTTGTACCCTGCGCTTTCCCACTCATGGCAGGCTCAATGCGGCTTACATGGGGCAATGGAGGGTTAAGTGACTTGCCCAGAGTCACAAGGAGCTGCCTGTGCCTGAAGTGGGAATCGAACTCACTTCCTCAGGACCAAAGTCCACCACCCTAACCACTAGGCCACTCCTCCACTCCATTCTTCCCTGTGCTCATCTTTTACAGCTCCTTTGTACTTTTTGAATACTAATCTTTTTGCTTTCTTTTTATTTTAGTCATGTTGTTGGAGAACCGTATTCTTTGTCGCCTTGCTTTACTTTCCTTTCAAAGAAATTTGCAGCCAGTATTATGGCTCCTTTCAGGTATAGCCCACTGTCCTGCCTCACATATACTTGTATCATCTCATCTTGTCATATTTTAACTTCAGAACCACTTTAAGTATCCACACTAATTCACTCTTGGTGGGCCACAATATATTTATTTATTTATTATTACATTTGTACCTCGCACTTTCCCACTCAAAGCAGGTTCAATGCGGCTTACATAGTAATATGGATTACATGGAATTGGTAGAGAAAAATATAAGTTAAGTATAACAGAATAAAAAAGAGATAGGTAAGTAACGATGGGCAAGGAAGAAGGGTGCAGGAGAGGTATGAACAATGGATAAATGAGCACGGGAGGAGGGGTAGTGTAGGCGGGAGGGAGGTGGGACATGGAATAAGCAAAGGGAAATAAGGTGGGAGATATTGTCTGGGTCATAGTCATAGTCTTCTGGATATGTGTTGCGTAGATGCAGTGGCGTTCCTGGGGGGGGCTGGCACCCGTGGCGGATCGCCGATGCGCCCCGCCCCCCTTGATGCAGCGTGGACCCCCCTGGCAAAAGGACACCCCCGTAAAGGAACCCCCCCCAGCCGGGTGCACGCCGCTGGGGGGGGTGCCGCGCGTGCCTGCCCCTCCGTTGGTCCATGCTTCTTCTCTGCCCCGGAACAGGAAGTAACCTGTTCCGGGGGAGAGAAGAAGCATGGACCAACGGAGGACAGGCGCGCGCGGCACCCCCCCCCCAGTGGCGTGCACCCAGGGCGGACCGCCTTCACTGCCCCCCCCTAGGAACGCCACCGCATAGATGTATTCATAATTGAATAAATGGGTTTTCAGTGATACTTCCCTTTCACATTTGAATTATTTAGATTGTGTTTTTGTGCTGTTATAAATGTTTTGAACCCTTCTTCCCTAGAGTCAGAGAAAGGGAGGGTACAGGTAGCTGCTGACCAAGTCAGCCTGAGCTCAGTCAATGAAACTTAAGAGTCACTACTTTGAGAGAGGATTGTGGAATATCATGACTCCATTGTCGTTGTGAATGCATGTAGTCATGTGAACGAGGCTGGGTGCCATCAATTCTGTCTGGATTAACTTAAAGTCAATATGTTGACACTGGGAGTTGCTATCCTAGTTTGCGCTACACACAAAATATTTAATTATATGGTGCTAAATGCCTTAGCAGGCTGCTCTGCAGTAGAACACAGGCTAATTAAGACAATGTCGGGGGGGGGGGGGGTAGACAGGGTTATCGAATCTGAATCTTTTGTAAATGGTGTACAACTCTTCGTTTTATAGAAAACACTTTAAGCATTATTGTCTGTTGAATAAATCTATTTTGCATGCTGGAAGAACGCATTGTTTTTCTCAAACAAGTAATTTGTTTCCCAGGAGGACAACAGTCTGAGATGTCATTATTTGTATCAATAATTACATTTTTTTTGTTGTTGTTTTCAGAGTGTTTTATAATTGCTGAATTTGCTCTCTTCAGTTTGAGAAACCTGACCTTTCATAGCAGAGTATATAGACTGCATGATATTAGCAAACGTGCAAGTATTATTTTACTCAAGAAATTCTTTTGATTACAGAAAATCAGCTGAAAAGATTAGCAAAGAAAATTAGCCCATTAACCAATGCACCTATTTTGACAGCTGGTCTTGCAGTAAAATTTGGATATGGACTGTGCTATCCTGAGCATCTTCCCACGTTGGAATTTCATTGCTAGTGGCAAGAAAGGTCATAAAACCAGAAAGATCCATATTTAGTGCCCTCGAGTGGACGACTTTCACGGAGCATAACACTCAGGGTGTCTTTTACTAAGCCGCGGTAGTGTTTTTAGCTTGCGGTAGAAATCAGGTGGCAGTAAACGCCGAGATGCCCATAGGAATATAAGGGGCGTCAACTGATTCCTACCGTGAGCTAAAACCTCTACCGCTGTTTAATAAAAGACTCCCTAAGAAAAAGAAAAGTAATTTATTCTTGCAATAACAATTTTATAAATACTCTGCAATTTTTTTTTCTTATTTGCCAAAATAGTCCCTATAGAGGAAAGAGGCAGAACATGGAAAAATTGGGCTCCCTAACTTTTGGTTGATTCAAAATTCAGCAGCATAATCCAATTCTGCAAAACGTTTCACTCTTTATTGTTAAAAACCTTCTGAATTTATATTAAAGCAATTCACAGAAGGGGCCATTTTTTAAAACTTTTTTCCATAAAGACTGGAAGCTGAGTGCTCAGCATTTATAGATTTTTGCTATAAATATTTCCACACATCAGGTTTGAATGGAGAGTTTCTAAGTGACACCTTTTCTGTGATAGTCAAAACCCACACAATTCTGTTTTAGTCATCAAAAATACAAAAATATCCACATCAAATCCCCAAAGTTCCAACACATCACTGGTAGTTCATGACTTATATCAAAATACAGCCCCACAAGTACTTAGCTTGACTGAAGAGATATCTTTCCCCAATATCATCTCCTCAAATTGCTACTATTCCAGTGCATAAAAGAACTCTCTTCAAGGAAGAGGTAGCAACAGTGGTTAGCGTATCTGGGTTTAAAAAAGGTTTGGACAGATTCCTGGAGGAAAAGTCCATAGTCTGCTATTGAGACAGACATGGGAAGCAACTACTCGCCCTGGGATTTGTAGTATGGAGTGTTGCCACGATTTGGGTTTCTGACAGGCACGTGTGACCTGGCTTGGCCGCTGTTTGGAAAACAGAATACTGGGCTAGATGGACCATTGGTCTGACCCAGTATGGCTACTCTTATGTTCTTATGTTCTAATCAGGGGCGTAGCCAGACCTCGCCGGGAGGGGGGGCCAGAGCCCGAGGCGGGGGGCACTGTTTAGCTGCCGACCCCTGCCGCCAACCCCCCCCCCCCCCCACCCCCTGCGTGCCCTCTCTCCCGCTACTGCCGCCAGTTTGGAGCCCCCCCCCCCCCCGCCGATGACCCTCTTGAACCCCCCCTCCCGCCACCAACCCTCTCTCGCCGTCGCCGCCCGCCGCCACATGAGGTACCTTGTTTGCTGCCGGGGGTCCTCAAACCCCGCCAGCCGAAGAGTCTACTTCAGCGCCGGAGTTAGTAGACTCCAGTGCCTTCATTCAATGAAGTTCATGTGAAGAAGATCAGCTGGTTTTGACACCTTACGTCCTGCACGGGGCTACATGCACGGTGCAGGACGTAAGGTGTCAAAACCAGCTGATCTTCACACGAACTTCGTTGAATGAAGGCGCCGGAGTCTACTAACTCCGGCACTGAAGCAGACTCTTCGGCTGGCGGGGTTTGGGGACCCCCGCCAGCAAACAAGGTACCTCATGCGGCAGCGGGGCGCGCGGCGACGGCGGGGGAGGGTTGGTGGCGGGAGGGGGGTTCAAGAGGGTCGCAGCAGGGGGCCAGGTCCGAATCTACGGGGGCCCAGCCCCCCCAGGCCCCACGTAGCCACGCCACTGGTTCTAATATGAATTACCAGTGGGGTGTTAGAACTTTGGGAATCTGATGTGGATATTCTTGGTTTTTGATGACTAAAAGACTGTGTGGGCTTTGGCTATTTTTATCTGTTTTTTTTAGTTAGCAACTTTTTTCTCCATGGGCTCTTTTTTCTGGAGATAGATAATTTAGTGGGGCCAGTGGTAATATCTGGGAACCCCCTTAGGGGATAGACTGACACGTTTGGTCAGAGCATTGCTTTTTGAGTTCTGAGGCCTCGTTTATTTAATTTGTGAGATTTTTCATAGCCATCCTGTTACCGTAGCAAACTGCATGTTTCATGCTCTTTTTTTGGGATACTAGCTAAAAGCTGTCATGGGGACCTGTTTACTAAGGTGTGCTAGCGTTTTTAGCACGTGCTAAAAACAGAAAGTGCTAACCGTGTAGACGTCCATAGGAATATTATGGGCATCTACATGGTTAGCGCACAGTAATACCTAGCGCACGCAAAAAACGCTAATGTGTCTCTAGCGCAGCTTAGTAAAAAGGTCCCATTATCTTTCCATGAATAAGACACCTTGCAAGGTCAAATGCAAGCAGCGTTATACATTTTGCATAATGATAATTTGGTTTTGCATGTATTTGCATGCTTGACATCGCATTATTATTTAACCTGTGTTATGCTAAAAAAAATGTGTGTTAAGAATAAATAATACACAGTTTTGCTGTTGAGAAAAAAAGGCGTATTCCTTTAATGTAAAGTAAAATCCACAACAAAGCGAATGTTCTTCATAATGTAGAAACTCAAACGTGTGAAACAATTCTTCCTGAGGGAGATATTTTGCAACCTGATACAATCAATGGTGCTAAGCCATGAAGACTATTGCAATGGAATCTACGCGGGATGCAAAGAACAAATCTTAAGGAAACTTCAGACCACTCAAAACACAGCAGCAAGACTCATCTTCGGAAAAACACGATTTGAAAGCGCAATACCCCTTCACGAAAAACTACACTGGCTCCCAATCAAAGAACGCATCGCCTTCAAAATCTGCACCATGGTCCACAAAATTATCTACGGCGAAGCACTGGGATACATGACAGACTTGACTGGCCTACCAACCAGAAACTCTTCCGCATCATCACAAAAACACCTAAATCTTAACTACCCAAGCTGCAAAAGACTAAAATACAAATCATCTCACACATCCAGTTTTTCATTCATCAGCACACAACTGTGGAACGCGCTACCCAAAGCCTTGAAAACCCACGTATGATCACCTACAATTCAGGAAAAAACTAAAAACTCACCTGTTTCAAAAGGCTTACCCTGTCGACCCAATATAAATGCCTGAACTCCGCGACACTACAACACTACAGTCTGTAATGATCACCAAACAATCTCATCTGTCCTCTATGTGGTTCCACCACATGAACCTTTATGTGGTTCCTACCACATGAACCTCTTCCTACCACAACTTAACCTAAGATTTGTATTTGTTTATTCCGGAATCTGCCAACACCTCTCCGGCACCACGTAAGCCACATTGAGCCTGCAAATAGGTGGGGAAATGTGGGATACAAATGTAACAAATAAATAAATAATATACATTATTAGCGATAGACCTAAGCTGGGTCACATAAATAGCCATCCTAAAGTCATCTAAGTAGTTATCTGGTTAACTTTAGGAAAGTATATTTAGCAGCCTAACACAGGGGCCCTTTTACAAAGGTGTGTAAGGGCCTACACGCATCCAGCGTGCGCCAAATTGGCATTACCGCCTGGCTACCACATGCCCTGGGTGGTAATTCCAAATTTGGCATGCACCAAAAACACGCAGTAGAAAATATTTTCTAATTTATTCCACAGGGTGCCTTCCCGGGTGGTAAATGGCAATTGGCACGCATTGATGTTTAACGCCTGGGTAAGGTCTCGGGCCAAAAATGGACGCACGCTGGTTTTTATTTTGCCGCATATCCATTTTCCAGCCCATTATTAAAATCCCTTTTTTCCAGACGCGGTACAATAAGGGTCCGACACATGCCAAAAGCATGAACCCATAATGCCGCAGGCCAGTTTTTGGCACGCCTTTGTAAAATGGCTCCACAGTAAGATATCTCAATGTCTCCTATGGACAGCCAAATCGGTATAATCGAAAGCCGATTTTGGCCGGTTTCAAGTGCTTTCCGTCGCAGGGCTGGCCAAAGTTAAAGGGGGCGTGTCGGAAGTGTACCGAAGGCGGGGCAGGGGCGTGGTTAAGAGATGGCCGGCCTCGGAAGATAATGGAAAAAAGAAGGCGGCTCTGACGAGCATTTGGCCGACTTTACTTGATCCTTTTTCATTCACAACCAAGCCTCAAAAATGTGCCCTAAATGACCAGTTGACCACCAGAGGGAATTGGGGATGACCTCCCCTTACTCCCCCAGTGGTCACCAACCCCCTCCCACCCAAAAAAAAAATTAAAACATAAAGTTACATGCATACCCCCAAATTCTATAAAGGCGTGCAAATTTGGACGTGCCAAATTTGGGCATGCAGTTTAATTGAGTAACAATACAGCACCCATAATTGGGTGCGGACAATCAATTCTGTCCATTCCTACTCTTCCCCAGTATCTCTTGTAGGTTTTCTGCTGTATTAGCTTCATTTTAATGCATTGGTGTCTGCCTCTGTGCAAGCCACATTGAGCCTGGCATTGTTGGGAAACTGGGGGGATACAAATGAGATAATAAATAAATAAATTATGACCGCTAATTGGCAACAATGTGAATTTATGCATACATCTTGGTAGCGACTGTTCTATAAAAATGCACATATACATGTTTCAGTGCCCAGCTGAAAAGGGGTTGTGGCCAGGTCAGGGGCATTCACTAACGATGTGCACAGTATTATAGAATTCAGCAGATTTGCACCAAACTTCCACACAGGGATTTACACCAGGCTTCACTTGATGTAAATCCCTGTGCCCCAGGTTGGGTATAGATCCTGGCACTATGTGCTATTCTATAAATGGTGCCCAACTCGGAACGCTGTTTATAGAATAGCACTCGGCTTGCATTTTTCTGCGTCCAAATTTGGGTGCCATTTACTGAATCTAGTACATAAGGTAGATGTGCAGTTCAGAAGATTTTGTGCACTTAAAGAGTTTGCACTAAATTAACTTTGCATGCATAAACTGTCTTAATTAATATGCATAAAATTAATTTAGCAATGCTTGGTTTACATTTATTCCACCCTTCATCTGTATATCACTGCAGGTTGCATTAAAATAGCCAGCGATGATAGATCAATCATAAACATTAGTATTTGTTCAAACAGTGGAGGATAAAAAGGAAAAAAAAGTAATATATAGCAATGAGATAAGGAGACAAGAGATTGTCATATTCCTAATACATTAAAACATATTTATGTGCTTTAATCAAATGCTGTACATACTTCTGAAATGACCCAAAAATATCTAAAAAAAATGGCCAAAAAATGAAAAGCATTCAAAAATAAACCAATTGTTCCATGCACCTCCCTACTAGTTAACTTTAGCCAGATATAAAACCACTAAATATCTTTTCAGATCCCAAAATTATACATCTTCTTTAGATTTTGCATCTGTTGAGGATCGTACCTCCTTGTTCAAAGCACAGTAAATAGAAGAAATCTCGTTCAAAAAGAAGATGCAGAGAAATTTGTCTCGAAACGTTAAAGGAGAGTATTGCATGACCTAAGCAAAATAAAGTTTGATTTTGCACATACTAATAATGGGAAACATGGTTGAGGAAAGGAATAGTGCCTTAATTACCCATTCAAAATGTACGAAATGAGATGGCAGCTGTATTAGTCTAATATGCTTACTGTTGCACTTTATGTGGAGTCATCTTTAATGGACATATGGTAGTGAACTAAAGCACTGCAGTTAAGATCTTGATGACTTTTTTTTTTAATGGGAAACATCCTTAACCCATATAAGCAAAATTCATTAGAGAAGCTTTCAATGCTAGCATCAAGAAATACTGTAGAATAGACATTCAAGATTCCCCTCTGCAGTTGACTTTGTATGACCTTGGCCAAGTCATTTTCTCTCATGTTGCGTCTCAGATCCTGCAGAAAAACAAGGTGTTGGTTTTAATTTAACTCTTCCTGGTAATAAAATCAAATCTCTATACCTGCAAATGAAAAATCAAATCTCTATACCTGCAAATGAAATTCATTTCTTGCTATCCGTCAACTTGAGTGTGATAAAGTAAAGGTAATAACAATGTGTCAATGAAATTGGTTCTTTTTGATTCTAGATGCTGATATTATCATTTATAGTTATGTCTGTATTAGATGATTATCTTTAAATTAGGAAAGAGTAAAGAAACTGTGTGTATGGTTGTATAGAAAAAGAGATAATGACATATGGTTGCTTTTTCATCTTCAATAATGTTTTCTTAGTGGAGATGATCAGTTTCTTAGGAGTTCACAAGGAGGCCACACAGATCCACAAAAGAAAGCAGATCCAAATCCAATGAATAAAATGATGCCTTTATTTAAAAATACCCTTGAGGTCATCCTATATAATAATTCTCACCTCCAACAGGATGTGCTTGGGACCGTGCCTGCCGGAAGTGGTCTGCTAGGCAGGCACGCACTGACCTCAGTGACAGACAATTTGGCAAAGCAAAACAATCTGAGTGCTGGCCATTAGGACACAGGGTTGATAGGAGAGTTTTAAAAGACTGAAGGAACCGAAAGTGTTAAATGGGGGGAGGGGGGAGTTCTGAACGACTGAAAGACATGAACATTTGGGAAAGGAAAACAATCTGAATGCTGGCCATTAGGACACAGGGTAGATAGGAGAGTTTTAAAAGACTGAAGGAAACCAAAGTGTTAAACTGGAGAAGGGGGGGGGGAGTTGTGAATGACTGAAAGACATGCAAATTTGGGACAGGAAAACAATCTCAATGCTGGCCATTAGCACACAGGGTACATAGGAGAGTTTTAAAACACTGAAGGAACCAAAAGTGTTCAGGGGGGGGGGGGGGGGGGGGGGGGGGGGGCAAGTTCTGAATGAATGAAAGAAATGAAAATTTACGAGAGGAACACAATCTGAATGCCGGGCATTTGTACACAGGGTAGATAGGACACTTTTTTTTAAAAATGAAGGACGTGAAAGTATTACATCTTGGGGGGAGGGGTGAGGAGGAGAGCGGTGGGGTATCCGGATACTGGGTGTTAGGGCCATGGGGGTACATAGACTTTTGAAAGCCTTAAGGAACCCAAAGTGTGGGAAGGAGGAGGAAAAGGAGGGGAGGGAACGGGGTGAGGGGCATTAGGAACAGGGGAGGGGGCCCTGTCACACACTCTCATTCTCACACACACACTGTCACACAGACAGTCTCACTCTGTCACACACCCGCACATTCACTCTGGCTCTCTCTCTCAAACATACACACTCCCAGGAAAACCTTGCTAGCGCCCGTTTCATTTGTTCCAGAAACGGGCTTTTTTTACTAGTTCTTTAATAATTCTATCAGACAAAAACAAAGGCAAAGTCTGCTGAGTAAGCTTGGGAAGCACTTGTGTAAGGTGGTTGTATGACTACTTTTAGGGGTTCACTTTGCTTCTTACCCCTATTAGTTTTTTGTACTCCTGACGCAGCCTGAGGGCGAAACGTGGCCACGTCGGGTAACCTTGCAATAAACCACTTCTTCTGTTACCCTCCAGAGTGGTGAATAAGAGAAACTTAAGGCAATCTCCTTCGCAAATCAGTTTTTTTTTTGTACTTTGCCTCGCGCACCAAGCATTAGGCACTGAGTGCATTGTATTTTTAAATAAATAAAATGGAATTATCTTACCCCCCCCCCCCCCCCCCGTTTACTAAGCTGCGCGGCAATGCCGACAGCCCATTCAAAGTGAATGGGCTGTGTCGGCATTAGCGCAGGGCAGCCGCTAGGGCGGCTTAGTAAACAGGGGTTATTTTATTGTATATATTTGAAATCTGACTTGATAAAAACACGAAGGAGGAAGGGCATTATTTTCATGTCACATCTGTAAGCTAAAGTGTACATGATATCAAATAATCATACATCTCCACAGTACCACAAGCTATACTACTACTACTACTATTTAACATTTCTAAAGCGCTACTAGGGTTACGCAGCGCTGTACAATTTAACATAGAAGGACAGTCCCTGCTCAAAGAGCTTACAATCTAAAGGACACGTGAACAGTCAGTCAGATAGGGGCAGTCTAGATTTCCTGAAAGGTAAGAGTTAGGTGACGAACGCAGCATTGAAGTGGTGGGCTTTAAGCAAAGACTTGAAGATGGGCAGGGAGGGGGCTTGGTGTAAGGGCTCAGGAAGATTGTTCCAGGCATGGGGTGAGGCGAGGCAGAATGAGCGGAGCCTGGAGTTGGCGGTGGTGGAGAAGGGTAATGAGAGGAGGGATTTGTCCTGTGAACGGAGGTTTCGGGCGGGAACATAAGGGGAGATGAGGGTAGAGAGGTAGTGAGGGACAGCAGACTGAGTGCATTTGTAGGTAAGAAGGAGAAGCTGTCCTTAGCAGTAATAAGATGCATTATCAGAGCACACGGTTATCCATATGGCATTTTCAGCTACCCAAGGAACTTCAAAATCAGTGTCATAAAACTGCTACAGAACCAGACAAGCTTGGCAGTAACTATTTTACACTGTAAAGCCTGAAATGCTTCAGTGAATTCTATACATGCAATAACTGGATTTTTGTTTTGTTTGCTCTAAAAAAATTGGAACTTAAATCAGAAGTGCATAAAATACATTACAATTTGTATTCCTTGGGAGACTGAACCATTATAGAAAAACACATCAGGGTACTAAATTTTAAGCAAAGGAGCAAGAACAGAGAGGCGCATAAAGAATTTTACAGGATTACTGCCATGAAACTTTGCAATTGAAACCATTCCAGGAAAAAATAAATAAAAAGAAAACAGGTGTTTGGGGTTTCACTCAGTTAGCTCTTGATAACTATAAAATACACTTGTTTATAAGGAATAATTTGCATGGTAACTTTATGTAAAATAGAAAAGTAAACCAATTTAAAGACCTTTCTTTATTAAAGTGCATAATGCTTTTAGCTAACCTCAATGTTAAAACTGTTGTTTTGTACCAAAGAGGATGGAGGAGTTACCGACAATTGTTATATCCAGGGGCGTAGCCAGACACCCAATTTTGGGTGGGCCTGGGCCCAAGATGGATGGGCAGAAGAACTCTGCCTTGTCCCACAAGTGATTTTGTCTCTCCCTTTCTCATCTGCATGTCATATGATCTCTTAAACATCCCCATCCCCAGTGGTGTGCTGGAGCAGGCTCTCACAGGCTCGCGAGAGCCGTTTGTTAAGTTTTTAAGAATTTTGGGAGCCAGTTGTTAAAGTAGGCCTCCCCATGGCTACTTTAACAACTGACTTCCAAAAAGTGGGCTTGGGCCCCCTCCTGAATTCATTTTTACTTTGCTGACAGTAATACTGGCCCCACCAGCCAAGTAAATAGACTGCTGCTGCTGCTCCCTGCTCCTTGTTTCTGACTCTGAGCATCAGGCTGAGACTTTTCATGCAAGCGCAAGAAGGTTCCATCATGCTACTCAGAGCCAGAAACAAGCAGCAGAGAATGGTGGCAGTCCATTTATTGGCTGGTGGGGCTCGACAAAGGTATGCCTAGCGTGCCCACACAAGGGAGGGGAGAGAGAGGCATGTATTTCCCCCCCAAAAAAAAGAATTTCAGGGCCGGCTATGCCCGGAGAGAGAGCCCGTTGTTAAAAATTTACCAACACACCCCTGCCCATCCCCCACATACTTTTAAATAGCAGATTTTCACTGGCATCGAGCAGCAACTAATACACACTGCTCATGTTGGCCCCACAGCGTTCCCTCTGATGCAACTTCCTGTTTCCGCATAGGTGGGAAGACATCAAAGGGAAAGCTGTGGGGCCGATGTAAACAGTATGTATCAGGCGCTGCTCACTGCAGGCAAAGATCTGCTATTTACAAGGTATGCGGGAGGGACAGTTGTTGGGAGTTTTCAGCTGGTGGGGATCCCTGCCAGCCACATCATAGCTGTCCTGCTACTGGGTGGGCCTGAGCCCAAAGTAGATGGGCCTAGGCCCACCCGGGCCCACCCTTGTCTACGCCACTGGTTATATCATCCCCAGTGGGTGAAAGGGAGAGAGTAGTCTACATCATACCCCAAATTCTGTAAAGTTGGGTGCTCCAGGATCACCCACAAATTTGATGGTTTAACTTAGGTGCTAACCATAGATATTCAGTGGCTCAGTCCAGTTAAGTGCCACTGAATATTTGCAGTTAGCCCAGGACGAGTGATTGAGATGGCCTGGAGCCTCTCCTAGCCGCTTAAATCACTTTGAATATCAGGCGGAATGTGTTGAGGTTTATTTATTTATTATTACATTTGTACCCCACGCTTTCCCACTAAAAGCAGGTTCAATGCGGCTTACATAGTAATAGGGATTACAGAATATTGATAAAGACAATGAAGTTAAGTATCGCGGAATAATAAAAGAGAATAGGTGGGAGAGGGACAGGGTGAAGGGAGTAGGAGAGGAGAGAGCAAGGGTAGGTGAACATTGGAAAGGGTGGAGGAGACGGGAGGGGGATAGGTTACATGTTAAACATTGTAATTAGTAAATACATGTCATTGTTCAGATGTGGTGGATCAACCTATTATGATTTGCCCGAGTACAAAGTAGACATTTTCTTTTCCCCTGTCAAGTTGCTTAATCTTTCTTTTCTTTTTCTTTTATATGTAAAGATGATATAATATAGTATCCAAGATACTTTGTTGTAACAGTATTGAGAAGAGTAGATAATAACAAGGAAATCAAACTAAAACAAAAATTGAAAACAAAAACTCTTCTGCTATATCCAGTCCACAAGTATAAGGAAGCAATGATATAGTTCAGGAAACATTGGAAAAAGGCTGCTGACATTGCTAAGATCCCTATGGAGCAGGTGTAGTTGCTAGTCTTTAAAGCTCCAGTTACATTTTTTTCCCCTTCCTTGGAATCCAAAATGCAACCAAATGCAATGGTTCATTAAAAAAATATATTTAACTGAGCAGTAACTACGCATTTACAAGGATAATTTAACCAGTATAAGCCACCTAACTTCATAACACAAGATCTCAAAAGTAAAGATCGCTGACACCTTGTTTATGTAGACCATGAGATGTCAGGGTAGGGTCGAATATTACAGTTCAAAAAAGGTGCGTGTCGTCGGCAAAAAAAATAACTTTAGAACTCAGTTCCTATCTAGCTCTAAAACAAAATTAACAATCAACGTAGCTGGAGTCACATTCTCTTCTTCCCCTTCTATAAGTTGAGTTACATTCGAGTCATAAGAAATATCTGAAGCAGGTAATAATCGTCCTTCCTCTCTTTTAACAAATGGTGACAAGTAATAGGCTCTTGAGATAGGAGGTCAAGAATCTTCTGGAATCGTCAACATTTCCAAAAAATATCTTTTCAACGTCAAAACTGGAGCTATTGAAGGAAGCTTGAGAAAATTAATACATCAAAGTATGAGAGAGCAAACTATATTTTCTAAGTTCTCAAGTTTCCTATGAATAGACAAATTATCCTTCACAACATTAATTTGTTGATCAGAGGCTCCTTTAAAAGACTCTTCAAATGAACCTGTTTATTTTCCATACCAGAATATTTCCTGAGCAGAATGTTCCAAAAGTGAAGACAATGAGGCAAACTTTTGAGAAGGGGAGGAATGGGACTTGATATACCGCTTTTCTACAGTTTTTGCAACCACATCCAAAGCGGTTTATCTGGGGCAACGGAGGGTTAAGTGACTTTTTACCCACAGGAACAAGGAGCTGCAGTGGGAATCGATCCCACTTCCCCAGGACCAAAGGCCACTGCACTAGCCACTAGGCTACTCCTCCACTCCAAACAGTTTGAACCTGGTAAAAGCTTTTCCAAAGTAATCCAGGGTTACAAAAGTTGCTCAGATGACCCCGACATCTCTCCCAACTTTCTTCCAGGGGAGGGGAGGCTTCCCACAGCTTCTTTTAGGCCAGCAGATCTGACAGTGATGGTTACATCCGCCAGACTGGCGGTCTGAGGCAGCACCTCTCTCGGCCAGACTGGCCCTACAATGGGGCTTCTGCTCCTCTCCTTGGGATTTGACATACCTGCCAATAATCCGGCCCAGAGTGCTGGGTCTGCCAGAACGTGTTGCTCTTCTGGGCTCAAAGTTGTCTCTGCTGCAGGCTGAGGAGTCAGCTTCCGAACTCCCTGGCTCCGGCTTCGATTACTATAGCAGTGTCGGTGGTCGCAAAGTGATCAGTCCAGCAGGCACTGGAGTAGACGGCATCACAGGGTAGGTGTGCATCTTTCCTTTCCTTATAACCATAGAAGTGAAAAAATTCAAATAAGAGGAATGTAAAACAGAGGTGCTTTGCATGCAGCCTATAGAGCCACCATCTTGCCCCCTCAGTTTATTTCTTGATATACCGCTCTTCATTTCACATAAAATAACAATGTGGTTTACAATAAAATTCTTCAAGGAAAAGAGAAAGGACGATACTTTTTAAGTTAATTGTAAGAGAAATACACAATTTAAAACATTTCATTGGTCAACCAGCACAGCTAGTGTAGCCCAAAGATTGATTTAAACTAAATGCACAAATAAATTAATAAATGTCTTTGATGTTTGTTTGAATGTATCCCAGTTTAATTCACCCTGCAACTCCAGGGAGAGAGAATTCCAGTAATTAGACTCCAAAACACTGAAACAATTCTGGCACATACTGTCCAAGCACTGTGTGCCTATTATGTGATTTGATAAGTGCATACATTTTCACATAATTAATGAGTGTGCTTAATCGTGTAATTCTGCATTATTTGAAGCAAAGTCCAACATTTAAAAGGCAGTTTGATGGTCCAACGCCACTTAAACTTGGCTGTCAGGCATGGCGAACCAAGCAGAAGTGATTGGCAATCATCCAAAGCCAATCAGTCTGTTGCATGCTCCCACTACTCGGCAGAAGAGAGATCAGCAGGAGAAGAGTCTCAGTTGTAGACTTGGCGCAGCACGACAGGGGAAGCAGCACTGGACCTGCTTCTGCTCTTCCTGACTGCCAACTCAGAGGGAGAGTTATGTTGGAGGGTTGCTACACCCTCCTGGCTTTATGGAGACCTATGGGGGAAAGCAGCTGGCCAACCTGCATGGTATGCCTCATAGGGAAAGAAAAGGGAATGAGATTTGACATACAACCTTTCTGTGGTTGCAGTCCAATGGTTTACATGTTATATACAGGTCCCAATGAAGGGTTAAGTGACTTACCCAGAGTCACAAGGAGCTGCAGCGGGAATTGAACCCAATTTCCCTGGTTCTCAGGACAGTGCACCAACTATTAGTCTACTCCATTAGGAAGAATCAGACCTAAAAATGGGGGGGGGGGGGGGGATAAGCAGTGTGAAAATGCTTTGGGGGGCCTGGGTTGGAGGTGAAAACATGCCTTATAAGAAGAAGAGTGGGGATCTGATGGTGAAGAGGAGAAAGACACTATAGAGATGACTGATGAGGATGGAAAGGAGTTGCTTGATGGGAAAAAGGGTGCACCTGATGGAGGGAGTGGGCAGAGTGGAGACTCATGATGGGAAAAGGAAGGCCTGATGGGTTCTCGGATAGTAGGCAAAGGGAACACCTCATGAGAAGAAAGGGCATTTGATAGGGAAAATGGGGTGGGTGGAGGAGGGATAGTTGATGGAGGAAGGTGGAGGAGAATGGCCTTAGGGGGCAGCAGCAGATCAAGGTTTTTGTAGAATAAAGAATGGAAGGAGGGTGGGAGTAAGAGGGAAAAAAGAGAAAGGTTGGTTGCAAATGAAGAAAAGCATCACATCACACACAAGCAGCCAAATGTACACTCTGTCACACCCATCCTCTTAATCCTTGTACCATGCACCCATAGACCCAAATTACACAGACACCCTATCCAAAAAAAGCCCCCATCTGCAACCTATTCTCCACTCAGGCATGCCACCCACTTCCGTTTACCTCATTGATGTCACAGATGAGTTTCGCCGCCACAACATTCTTCAGCACAGAGCTTTTTTAATACACGAAAGCCACACAGCTATACCCCTCTTGGTTAAGCTGTTAGCCACAACACAAGAGATCCAATAGACCCCTGATGCAGGCCTATGTGCCGAAACACGGCCATGTCGGGTCGTTTTTTAGCTGTTGATATTAAAGACTTCCTGAGATCCTTTTTGCGCAGTCCTCACTTTCTTATCCATTACCCACTCCCACTCAGCCATGAATAAACGCAACAGTCCCCTACTACAAGCTTGCAGGTAACCCCCCCACTACACCCACACACACAAGCATTCTGAACCCAGTTGCTCACTCTCAAAAACATAGTCCACCCACTCCATCATACACACTAGCTGCTCACCCACTTACCTCACCCACTCAAACATGCTGCAGTCAGTCATTCACTATCCATGCAGTCACACACTCACAAACAAATCATACCTTCACCACTAAACACACTGTCACTCCACATCTACTCCTCTGTAATGCTTCTCTGCCAGCTTTTTTAATATGAAAAATCCTATATAATAAAAGGCACCAACATTCTGAAGCTGACTGCATGGCTGAGGCATTCCTGCTCTCTGTATCCATCTCCTGAATTGACATCACGTACTTCCGGGTTCATCACAAGCAGAAGTGACCAACCATACGAGGTTTCTCGGCTTCAGAATGTTGGAGGTGCATTCTATTAAATAGGATTGGTCAGTTCCTTGAAGCACAGCCAGAGCTCAGTGTCCTGCACAGTAACGCTCAGACACCAGAGAGAGAGAGAGGGGGGGCCTGACCAGTGTTGCCAGGTGGGCGGTTTTACCGCCCAATTGGGCGGTTTTCCGCGACCCGCCGTGGGAAATTTTTGCCCGCGGCGGGTTGTGGTTTTTTGGGCTTGTTTTAGGTCTTTTGGGCGGTTTTTTAAGTGGTTTTTTCGGCCGTGGGGGGCGGGGTTAGTGGCGTTTTGGGCGGGGTTAGTGACATTTTGGGTGGGGTTAGTGACGTTCTGGGCGGGGCCGATGACGGGGGAGGTGGGGCCGATGACGGCGGGGGCTGGGTGATGACGGCGGGGGTGGGGGTGTCAGGGGCGGGGTTTGACTTTGGGCGGGTTTGGGGCTGGTTTGGGGCTGGTTTGGGTGGGGAAAAAATTTTCCACCTGGCAACCCTGGGCCTGACACCAGAGAGAGGGAAGGAGGGGGCATCTCTGTCACACACACACTCTCTCTTTCTCACAATCAATGTCTTTCTCTCTCTCACTATCACACACTGTCTGTCACACACTCTCGTCTCACACTGTATCACATTCACTCTCTATGTGCCACACAGTCACTCACACACTCTCTTGGTCTTATACACTCAGTCTCGCAGAGAGTCTGTGTCTCACACACACTCTCTGTCTTGCACACACTGTATCTGTGTGAAACACACTCTCTCTCACACTGTCTCACAGACACACTCGCACCCAGACTCACTCTCTCTGTCACACACACACACTCGCACATTCACTCTCACTCTCACATACACTCTCTCAAACATACACACTCCAAGGAAAACCTTGTTAGCGCCCGTTTCATTTGTGTCAGAAACGGGCCTTTTTTACTAGTAAATAAATAAAAATATAGGGATCAAACACAGGAAAGAGGTCAGCAGCTGCGATCATCGTTAAGAGCAGTACCTATTGGCTGAATGTGCAAACCATCCAAAGGAGCCCTGGTGCATAAGTTGGCCTCAGGACCATTGCTGCAATCACAAGACACAAATGGAAGGGAGAGTTTACTAAGGGGACCCTTTTACAGAGCTCTGATATGCACTAACGCATGCTTAACACAGCAAAAAATGGCATATCGTGGGATGCGCTGAAGTGCCTCATTGTAATTTTGGGATGTGTGCGCTACTCACATACATACTGGTGGTGGTAATGGCTCGCACACTAATCTGTTTTAATGGCCACATGCTAATGGCAACCTTAGCATATGGCTATCAATACAAAAAATAGGAAATTCAGCCATTTTACCCCAGAAGTAAAAATGGCCTTAGCACACAGGAAAGACCTTCATAAGATCACAATAAGCCACCTTTTACTGCTGTTTAGTAAAATGGCCCCTAAAAGAGGGGAAAAATCCCCACAGACTTATACATAAAGGCTGATGACACCAGAATCATGGTACTAGTTCAAGTAGGACTATGGAGCAGGAGGAATTTGCTGGTGGAAAAATATGATATCTGAACAAAAAGTATACTTAGTCCAAACTCGTGTACCGCATCGACTTTTGCTGATGTAATAGAAATCATCTTGACCTGCAAAGAATCGTTATCCAAAACTCTTAACATTTAAAGGAAAATATTACATCAAGCTCTCTGATCTTCCTATGTGCAGTATATCATATAAATACGAACTATGAGCTATCGTCTCATACTCTACACACCACTGTGGCCCCTTTGCTCCTCTTAGAAAAATGTTATAACTGTTCCGTCTGCTATAGAATTGGACTGGATCATACAAGAAATTCTTGTTTTAGTGAGCTATCCCCGACTGTGGAATAATCTATTACTTGTCATTTCTATAGCGCTACTAGACGTATGCAGCGCTGTACACGAACATGAAGAGACAGTCCCTGCTCGACAGAGCTTACAGTCTAATTAGGACAAACAGGACAAACAAGAGATAAGGGAATATTAAAGTGAGGGCGATAAGGGTTCTGAACAAGTGAATAAGGGTTAGGAGTTAAAAGCAGCATCAAAAAGGTGGGCTTTTAGCTTAGATTTGAAGCCGGCCAGAGATGGAGCTTGACGTACCGGCTCAGGAAGTCTATAAGTACATAAGTACATAAGTAGTGCCATACTGGGAAAGACCAAAGGTCCATCTAGCCCAGCATCCTGTCACCGACAGTGGCCAATCCAGGTCAAGGGCACCTGGCACGCTCCCCAAACGTAAAAACATTCCAGACAAGTTATACCTAAAAATGCGGAATTTTTCCAAGTCCATTTAATAGCGGTCTATGGACTTGTCCTTTAGGAATCTATCTAACCCCTTTTTAAACTCCGTCAAGCTAACCGCCGTACCACGTTCTCCGGCAACGAATTCCAGAGTCTAATTACACGTTGGGTGAAGAAAAATTTTCTCCGATTCGTTTTAAATTTACCACACTGTAGCTTCAACTCATGCCCTCTAGTCCTAGTATTTTTGGATAGCGTGAACAGTCGCTTCACATCCACCCGATCCATTCCACTCATTATTTTATACACTTCTATCATATCTCCCCTCAGCCGTCTCTTCTCCAAGCTAAAAAGCCCTAGCCTTCTCAGCCTCTCTTCATAGGAAAGTCGTCCCATCCCCACTATCATTTTCGTCGCCCTTCGCTGTACCTTTTCCAATTCTACTATATCTTTTTTGAGATACGGAGACCAGTACTGAACACAATACTCCAGGTGCGGTCGCACCATGGAGCGATACAACGGCATTATAACATCCGCACACCTGGACTCCATACCCTTCCTAATAACACCCAACATTCTATTCGCTTTCCTATCCGCAGCAGCACACTGAGCAGAAGGTTTCAGCGTATCATCGACGACGACACCCAGATCCCTTTCTTGATCCGTAACTCCTAACGCGGAACCTTGCAAGACGTAGCTATAATTCGGGTTCCTCTTACCCACATGCATCACTTTGCACTTGTCAACATTGAACTTCATCTGCCACTTGCACGCCCAATCTCCCAGTCTCGCAAGGTCCTCCTGTAATCGTTCACATTCCTCCTGCGACTTGACGACCCTGAATAATTTTGTGTCATCGGCGAATTTAATTACCTCACTAGTTATTCCCATCTCTAGGTCATTTATAAATACATTAAAAAGCAACGGACCCAGCACAGACCCCTGCGGCACCCCACTAACTACCCTCCTCCACTGAGAATACTGGCCACGCAATCCTACTCTCTGCTTCCTATCTTTCAACCAGTTCTTAATCCATAATAATACCCTACCTCCGATTCCATGACTCTGCAATTTCTTCAGGAGTCTTTCGTGCGGCACTTTGTCAAACGCCTTCTGAAAATCCAGATATACAATATCAACCGGCTCCCCATTGTCCACATGTTTGCTTACCCCCTCAAAAAAATGCATTAGATTGGTGAGGCAAGACTTCCCTTCACTAAATCCGTGCTGACTTTGTCTCATCAGTCCATGTTTTTGTATATGCTCTGCAATTTTATTCTTAATAATAGCCTCCACCATCTTGCCCGGCACCGACGTCAGACTCACCGGTCTATAATTTCCCGGATCTCCTCTGGAACCCTTCTTAAAAATCGGAGTAACATTGGCTACCCTCCAGTCTTCCGGTACTACACTCGATTTTAGGGACAGATTGCATATTTCTAACAGTAGCTCCGCAAGTTCATTTTTTAGTTCTATTAATACTCTGGGATGAATACCATCAGGTCCCGGTGATTTACTACTCTTCAGCTTGCTGAACTGACCCATTACATCCTCCAAGGTTACAGAGAATTCGTTTAGTTTCTCCGACTCCCCCGCTTCAAATATTCTTTCCGGCACCGGTGTCCCCCCCAAATCCTCCTCGGTGAAGACCGAAGCAAAGAATTCATTTAATTTCTCCGCTACGGCTTTGTCCTCCCTGATCGCCCCTTTAACACCATTTTCGTCCAGCGGCCCAACCGACTCTTTGGCCGGTTTCGTGCTTTTAATGTATCTAAAAAAATTTTTACTATGTATTTTTGCTTCCAACGCTAATTTCTTCTCAAAGTCCTTTTTTGCCCTCCTTATCTCCGCTTTGCATTTGGCTTGGCATTCCTTATGATCTATCCAGGCATATGGTGCAGCAAGATAAAAGAAACGGAGTCTGGAGTTAGCAGTGGAGGAGAAGGGTGCAGATAAGAGAGATTTACCCAGTGAATGGAGTTCCCGGGGAAGAATGTAGGGAGAGATGAGAGTGGAGAGGTACTGAGGAGCTGCAGAGTGAATACACTTATAGGTCAATAAGAGGAGTTTGAACTGTATGTGGAAACGGATAGGAAGCCAGTGAAGTGACTTGAGGAGAGGGGTAATATAAGCATAACGACACTGGCGGAATAATCTACCCTCGAATATCAGAACTGAATCCTCTTTTAAGAAATGTAAATCTTTCCTTAAGACCACCTATTTCTCCTGTTAGTTCCCTCAAGATTGACGATCAATCCATTCCCCTTCCCCATATACAGGGTAATTCTATACATGGTGCTCACAGTTGTGCACACAAATTTGGGTACGCACCCAATTTGTGTGTACAATTTAATAGATTAGCCAAATTAGCACCAATAATTGGGTGCTAACAACAAATTATTGGCACTAATTGGCAACAATTCGGATTTACACAGTGGCATACTAAGGGAGGGCGGTGGGGGCGGTCCACCCCGGGTGCACGCCGCTGGGGGGGGGTGCTGCGCGTCTGTCAGCAACCTCGTTCTCTGCTCCCTCTGGCCCCGGAATGGGCTATTTCCTGTAACGGGGTAAAGGGAGCAGGGAACGAGCATTGCTGACAGACGCGTGCCACCCCCCCAGCAGGTAAAGATGCACCGGGGGGGTGTTGTTTCGCTGGGGGGAGCTGCCCCTTTCACGTCCCCTGTCCCGCCCCTTCCACGCCCTCACCTCCCCCCTGTCATCTCTCTCCTCCCCCCTCCCCTCCCCTCCCCTTACTCTGCTATCCCTGGTGGTCTAGAGGTACCTCTTTGGGGCAGGAAAGAGCCCCCTCTTTCCTGCCCGGAGCTGCTAGTTGCCCTGCATCCTGTCCTGTGGTGAGTCCAGCTCTCGGCGTTTCAAAATGGCCGCTGAGAGTTGAAGTCTCGCGAGGCTGCTTCAACTCTCGGCGGCCATTTTGAAACACCGAGAGCCGGACTCACCACAGGACAGGATGCAGGGCAGCTAGCAGCAGTGCTCCGGGCTCTTTCCTGCCCCGAAGACGAAGAGGTACCTCTAGACCACCAGGAATAGCAGAGTAAGGGGAGGGGGGATAGTCGCGTTTCGCCGGGGGGGGGCCACGCTGCACCCAGGGGGCAGGGGCGCTGCACCCGGGGAGGGTGCTACACCCCGGGGGGGGCGCATCAGCGATCCGCCCCGGGTGTCAGACCCCTAGGAACGCCACTGGATTTACATGCACATTTTCCTAGATGCTAGTCTTAAAAAGGGGGTGTGGCTATGAGAGGGGCAAATGCAGATTAGGGACCTTCACGAAAGATGCGCATACTGTTATAGAATTCGGAGGATCTGCGCCAAATTTACACACCAAGATTTACACCAGGTTTCAGTTGGTGTAAATCCTCGCACTCAAAGTTGGCCATGGATCCCGGCACTATCCACCAGGGCTGCCAAGATACTTGGCCGGGACCGGGACAAGGCCGGCCCTGCCACCCCCCCCCCCCCCCCTCCACCCCCCGGGCCAGACCCCCCTGAATTCAAATCATAGGGCCTCACCTCGACCTCGCTCTGTGTGAAAGAAGCGCAGCAGCGGCAGTCTGCAGATCGCCTCCCTTCGGGCCTTTCCTCCCTGTGTCCCGCCCTCACGCAAGTTACATCAGACAAGGGCGGGACACAGGGAGGGAAGGCCCGAAGGGAGGCGATCTGCAGACTGCCACTGCTGCGCTTCTTTCACATGGAGTGAGGTCGAGGTGAGGCGCTATGATTTGAATTCAAGGGGGGCCCGGTGGTGGACGGAGGGGGGTGGGTGGAGGGGACTGCGGCGCCAGGCCACCCTTGGAGGCCTGGGGAATTTTGTCCCCCTGCCCCCCCTCTCGGCGGACCTGCTACCCACCATTCTATAAATGGCACCCAGCTCAGAGCCCCATTTGTAGAATACCTCTTGGTACTTATTTTTTTCAGTGCACCATTTACTGAATCTAGTCCATTATTTTCTGATTTAAGACATTCCCCTGCTTCTTCCGGTCTTGTTGTTGAATTCAACATTGACATCCCCACTTATTTCCTTGCCCTCCCCGCCCCCAAACCTACTTGTGTCAACTAGTCTTTCTCTAACTTATGAATATACATACTTTGAACCTTTCGTGTTAACCATCCTCCCTCTCCTTATTCCTCTTCCTCCCATCCTGTCTACTTGTCTCATCCCATATTTTAAATGTCTGCGGTAAACCACTTAGATGTATTATTGATTTGCCATATATCAAATAAAAGTGAACTGTGATGAACAATGAACTAATATAATGAAGACGTCCTTCAGTACATAGGTCATTTATAAGAGAAGAAGCCTGTATTAGAAAGGCAACGGGCCTGATAGTCAAAGGATTTATACTCCTAACTTTGAGAGTTATGCTCATAAATTGGCTACTTTGAAAGTTAACTGGGACTAAGTACATAACTTTATACTCAAAGGGGATAATATTCAGCCTGCAGTGGTAAGTGGTTTGTAAGCTGCTTCAAGTCGCAGGTTGACCTAACCCAGAATATTCCATACCGGAGCATTGTCCACTAACCCAGTAGTTAATAGTGTGCCAGCCTATATTCAGACCGATGTCTGGTTAACTCAGTGCACAAAGTTAGGATAACTGCTTTGCTGTGCTATCTTTGGGCACTGTTTACTAAGGAGCGCTAGTGTTTTTAGCGTGTGGCAGTGGCGATCCTAGGTCGGCTGCCACCAGGGGCGGATCGCCGCTGCGCACCCCCCCCCCCCAGGTGCAGCAGCATCCATCTCCCCAGGGTGCAGCATGACCCCCCTCTCCCGGTGCAATGACACCCCCTCCCCGGCGCATCAAGCCCCCCCCTCGGGTGCATTCTTGGCTGCTGGAGGGTGCAGAGAGCAGCTGCTCGCCTGTCAGCTCCACTGGCTCCCTGCTCCCTCTGCCCCGGAACAGGAAGTAACCTGTTCCGGGACAGAGGGAGCAGGGAACCAGCGGAGCCGTCAGGTGCGCGGCTGCTCTCTGCACCCTCCAGCAGCGTGCACCCGGGGCGGACCGGGGCCCACCGCCCCGCCCTTGGTATGCCACTGGCATGTGGTAAACATTAGCACATGCTAACTGTGTAGATCCCATAGGAATATTATGGCCATTTACACTGTTAGTACATGCTAATGCTTAGTAAACAGGGCCTAGTAAACAAGGCTCTTTATGTGCTCACTTAGCTAGTGAAATGAATATTGCCGCTAACCAGCTAGGTCCTGGCACCACACTAACTCCGCCGCCAGCCCACCTCTAACCTAGCTGGTTGGCTCTGAATATTAGTAGCAACAAGAAGAGGAAGGCTACTGCGGCTCTAACTCAGATAATCAAACAACAACAAGTGAAGAGTCCAGTATAAATGCTTAATCAAATAATCAACACGATATATTTAAAATTCCGATCTTCCTTTATTTTCAAACCTGCTCTTCTTTTTATGTAACAAAACAATTGTTGAGCACTTAGCTACGGCTCAACGGTGGCCAACCCCGTTAGGTTGAAAAAATACACACTAATCTGTTCACCAGCTAAGAACGCTGTATGGAAGAATTGAGATTTGATAAGATGCAATGTGATCACAAGAATATGTGATACCATCTCGTTAGATATTATAAGAAAGTTGATGCACGGCTCCCGATGAAGCATTTAAAGTGAAACGGGTTTGGCCACCGTCGAGCCATAGCTAAGTGCTGAACGGTTGTTTGTTACATAAAAAGAAGAGCATGTTGGAAAATAAAAGAAGATTGGAATTTTAAATACATCGTGTTTATTTATTATTTATTTATTTGTTACATTTGTACCCCGCATTTTCCCCACTCATAGCAGGTTCAATGCGGCTTACATAGTAATAGGATTACAAAGCAAAGTGTAGAGAAAAACAGGTAAATCTTAGCAGAGTAATGGAGATGCAGAATAATGGAGGTGTGTGGATAGGTAATATTATTATTAATAATAATAGTAATATTATTAAGAGCTAGTTTTAGGTTAGATAGAGATAATCATAGAAAAGTTCGGGGTAAGTATAGGGAAAATTGGAGGAGGTGTGATATGAGTTATAGCCATTGTTGCAGGATCAGGTGATGAATAGATGGGATAATAGGGTTAGGACGTGGCGTTTGGATAAGCTTCCTTGAATAGATGGGTTTTCAGAGATTTTCTGAAAGGTAGGTAGTCTTTGATAGAATGGATAGGTCTGGGTAGAGTGTTCCAGAGTTGACTACCTTTGAAGGAGAAGTTGGAATGAATCGAAAATTTGTACTTGAGACCTTTGCAGTTGGGATAGTGCAGGTCAAGGTAATTTTGTGAGGATTCTGAAGTGTTTCTGGTGGTGGATAGGTGTTGATTATTTGAATAAGCATTTATTCTGGACTCTTCACTTGTTGTTTGGCACTGAATATTGGCACTTGCCTAGCTCAGTGGGATTTAATTGGCTAGGACCCTTGTCACCCCAGTTAAAGCCTTTTGAATATCAACCCTAAAGTTTCACTAAACTCCTAAATTTGGGAGCATAAAAAGTGGGTGGCAATGGGGTGGATTTAGGGCAAGGGAAAAAGGCTAGAAATTTAGCATTGGTTTTCAGCACTAGGCTCATAACTTAGGTTCATAAATCTAGGCAAATGAATGTCAGGCTTAAATTTACAAGCATAATTTTTAAGCTCCTAAATTAAGATGGTATTTGAGTCATCACGTCCATGTGCCTTTTGGTTGTGTGGCCCCCATATTTTTGGAACCAACTCCCTATTACCCTGCGTTCTTACCCTTCTTACATAAGGTTTAAACCTGGTTGTTGAAAAAAAAAAACTTTCTCACTATGACTTTGTGGCTAATTGTTTGATCCTCTTGTACTCTGTTTTTTGTTTTAATTTGCGTCATTGTAATGGTAATTATGTTGTGCTAAAAAAACAACAAGGCAGCTGATCAGCAAACTCCATTGTAGAAAGTAACAGAGCAGATCAGTGGTAGATACGAACAAATCTTTATTGTAGAATTTCAACTTAATACAATGCCCAACACAGGCCGTGTTTCGCCCACAGGGGTTGGTTGCATCAGGAGCTACAAAATAATAAATAATAATCAAAATTACAAATATAAAAACATCAGAACTAAAAAGACAAAACTAAAAATGAAAATCATGAAATGTCAAACAGAATGCTATACTTATGTATATTGAGCTTTGCATTCTGTTTGACATTTTATGTCCGCACACAGTAATGGAGCTACGCTGATGATTAGCACAGACACACCCCGTCTGCTCAAAAATTAAAAATGATTTTTTAGCCCACGTGTAGCTCACAGATTTGGAACTTACTGCAGGACACCTGAGCGCATCCTAGGATAAGCCATTTTAAGCTGTGATAAACGCACCCAATGAAAAAGTCTCACTAGACTGATAACTCTTCGGTTTCCTCTGAGCAGTGCTTTCTACATCAAACTCATGCATCTTTCACACTTCCTTGCAAACTGGATAGTGATAACAATCCTTACTTCAGTCTATGGTGCTTTTATTCTCCTTGATGTTAGTTGCCTCCAGTTACCAGTAGAGAAGTTCCAATGGTCTTTTGTCTCATTGACAAGCAGTTCCTCTGTGTTCCACTCATACTTGTATCCACTCTCTCACTCCCTTGTGGCTCTGTGTTCCCCAATACTTATTTCCCTTCAGAAGAGGCAGGTCTATAAGAACCTGGTTGGCTTTTCTGTCTCGTTAGTGTATCTGCACTCATCAGCTCCACTGCTGTCACATTGCAGGTCCTTTCCCTATAAGGATTTTTGTCTTTTGGCAGCAGCTTCGCTCTGTTGCTCTCTTTTCTTGAGATCATCAGGATAAGGCCCCCTATAACTAGTCTCTCCTGTTATTCAAGTGGATCAGATTCACAACCCCTATACTTCTCTTTCCTCCCATAGCCCCTAGAACAGAAGCCAAGGCTCCTTTCGGGCCCCGGGGGGGGGAGACCCACTCAATATAATTTTACATCTCCTCCTTACTGGGCTCCTCCCTGAACGCAAAGTTTTATACTTCCCTCCAAAAGCTCAAGCTTCAATGTAATTGGGTGACTGTCTCAGAACAGACCTCCCCTTATCTCTTGTTTGTCCTGTTTGTCCTAATCAGATAGTAAGCTCTGTCGAGCAGGGACTGTCTCTTCATATTCAAGTGTACAGCACTGTGTACGTCTAGTAGCGCTATAGAAATGATAAGTAGTAGTAGTAGTATCTTGGCTTACACCCTATGCCGCCTATTAAAATCTTTTATTATGTATTGTGTTTGCATTGTAATGTAGCATACTATCCAGCTTATTTTCGAAAGAGAAAGACACCCATATTTCGACCCAACTCAGGAGATGGGCGTCTTTCTCCCGTGGGCGCCCAAATCGGTATAATCGAAAGCCGATTTTGGGCGTCTTCAACTGCAATCTGTCGCCGAAATGGGCAAAGTTGATGGGGGCATGTCAGAGGCGTGGTGAAGGCGGGACTGGGGCGTGTTTATCGGCCGAGGAGAGATGGGCACCCTCGGCTGATAATCGAAAAAAGAAATGCGTTTTTAGCGCGAATTTGAGTCACTTTTTTGGACCCTTTTTTCACAAATAAGTCCCAAAAACGTGCCCTAAATGACCAGATGACCACCGGAGGGAATCGGGGATGACCACCCCTGACTCCCCCAGTGGTCACTAACCCCCTCCCACCAAAAAGAAAAAAAACAACTTTAACAACTTTTTTTTCCAGCCTGTATGCTAGCCTCAACTGCCATACCCAGCTCCATCACAGCAGTATGCAGATCCCTGGAGCAGTTGTTAGTGGGTACAGTGGACGTCAGCCAGGTGGACCCAGGCCCCCCCCCTTACCTGTTACACTTGTGGTGGTAAATGGGAGCGCTCCAAACTGCCCCCAAAACCCACTGTTCCCACATCTAGGTACCCCCTTCAGCCATAAGTGCTATGGTACTGGTGTAGAGCTGTGGGGAGTGAGTTTTTGGGGGGGATTTGGGGGGCTCAGCACCCAAGGGAAGGGAGCTATGAACTTGGGAGGTATTTTACTTTTTTTTTAATTGTTACAAGTGCCCCCTAGTGTGCCCAGTTGGTGTCCTGGCATGTGAGGGGAACCAGTGCACTACGAATCCTGGCCTCTCCCACAAACAAATGCCTTGGATTTGTTCGTTTTTGAGCTGGGTGCCTTCAGTTTCCATTATCGCTGAAAAACGAAACCGCCCAGCTCAAATCCGCACAAATCCGATGCATTTGCCCGGCACAAACCGTATTATCGAAAAAAAAAGATGGCCGCCCATTTTTTTTCAAAAATACGGTCTGTCTCGCCCCTTCACGTACCCGTTCTCGGAGATAGACACCCATGGAGATGGGCGTTCGTGTTCGATTATGCCCCTCCATGCCATACTTTGTATTGTTATTTGAATATTTTTACTGCTGTAATTGTCTATTGCTTAGGTTTGACTTATTCTTGCTTGAATTCCTTCAAAAAAGCGGTAAATAAATCCTAATAAATCAATAAAATAAAGTTAGCTGGGGATCACTGGATTTTGCCACCATTAAAATTGTACTGCCCTAGGTGGCTGCTGAGTTTGCTCAGCTGCTAGTGCCAGCCTTGGTTATGCACATACCCCACAATTTAGGCAGAAACACTTGCACCCGCACTATGGCTGGCATAAGGACTTGCCCCTACCTTTCGCATATATATATATATATTTTTTTTTTGTTACATTTGTACCCTGCGCTTTCCCACTCATGGCAGGCTCAATGCAGCTTACATGGGGCAATGGAGGGTTAAGTGACTTGCCCAGAGTCACAAGGAGCTGCCTGTGCCTGAAGTGGGAATCGAACTCAGTTCCTCAGGACCAAAGCCCACCACCCTAACCACTAGGCCACTCCTTAAGTAGCTATGCTAGTATTCTATAAAGGAAAGTAAGTATCTATGCTTCTTTACAAAACAGGCTCCTCCTACAAGGCCTTGTTATAGAATTGCCTTGTTACTGACCCTGGATAACATATATTAATGGGTCTTTATCATTATTAAACAACTAGCAAACATCTACAAAATATTTGCAGAAGAATGATGATATGTGTCCCCCCTCCGTATGCAACCCTATTGCTGACTCCCAGCTTGAGTGTACAGTATTCTCCCTACCTGCTGCTGTTTCTCTCTAACGACCTGTGCAAATCTATCAAACTATTTTAGCTGGCTGTTTCTTCCCTCAGCCTGTGTGGGCAGCTGTCTTCTGGAACGCAGCTGGTTCTTGGTCTTCTCACTGCACAAGCTGAAAGCAAATGTATGAGCCTCCTTTCAGCCTTCACAGCTGCCAGGACCTACATATAAATGCACCTTGCTGCTTCCCAACAGACAGAGGCCACTTGTAGAAACCTATCTGCTTTATATAACAGGCATCAATGCACACTTTTGAAGTCAATTTTAGAAGCCATGTCTTTGAGAAAACGGACACGTAAGGTGTTTTTTCCTATATGCTTAGGTTTTGTTTTGGGGTTTTTTAATGTGCACACCTTAAACCAGAACATGTATATGAGCTGATGCAACTGCACAACTTTCCTGGGGTAATTTTCAAAATGAATCACGTGCATACTTGTTTTTATTATTATTTTCATGAGGCTTTGGTTGAAAATGGTAATCAATAGAAATAAAACATGGAAAAGAAAATAAGATGATACCTTTTTTATTGGACACTACTTAATACATTTCTTGATTAGCTTTCGAAGGTTGCCCTTCTTCCTCAGATCGGAAATAAGCAAATGTGCTAGCTGACAGTGTATATAAGTGAAAACATTCAAGCATTACTATGACAGTAAAATAGATACCATTGGAGATTCTACATGGAATGTTGCTACTATTGGAGATTCTACATGGAATGTTGCTATACCACTAGCAACATTCCATGTAGAAGCCTGCGCGGCCACGTTGGCGATCTACAAGGGCCGACTTCTACATGGAATGTTGCTAGTGGAATAGCAACATTCCATGTAGAATCTATAGAAATCAAACAAAATAAAACATGGAAAAGAAAATAAGATGATACCTTTTTTATTGGACACTACTTAATACATTTCTTGATTAGCTTTCGAAGGTTGCCCTTCTTCCTCAGATCGGAAATAAGCAAATGTGCTAGCTGACAGTGTATATAAGTGAAAACATTCAAGCATTACTATGACAGTAAAATAGATACCATTGGAGATTCTACATGGAATGTTGCTACTATTGGAGATTCTACATGGAATGTTGCTATTCCACTAGCAACATTCCATGTAGAAGGATGCGCAGGCTTCTGTTTCTGTGAGTCTGACGTCCGACTCACAGAAGCAGAAGCCTGCGCGGCCAAATTGGTGATCTACAAGGGCCGATTTCTACATGGAATGTTGCTAGTGGAATAGCAACATTCCATGTAGAATCTATAGAAATCAAACAAAATAAAACATGGAAAAGAAAATAGATGATACCTTTTTTTATTGGACATAACTTAATACATTTCTTGATTAGCTTTCGAAGGTTGCCCTTCTTCGTCAGATCGGAAATAAGCAAATGTTGGTAGATGACAGTATATATAAGTGAAACATCAAAGCATTTCAGTGACAGTCTAACAGGATAGGGGTGGATAGGTGAGAGACAGGAAGAGTCGGGTGGATGAGGGACAGAGAGATATGCATAGAGATAGGAGGGTGACAAAGCAGTACAATTTTATGGTTTATAATGGGCTAGAAAACCCAGATCTTTGTTAAGTCCTGTCTGGAATCTTTCACGTGCTCATCTTCCAATGTGGTATATATCATTCAGTGTAAAAAATGCAACGAAGGCTGCTACATTGGAGAAACAAGTCAGATGCTAAAGAAGAGATTAAATTTACATAGACACCATATGAAAAATGCTAGTACCAATCAGGATGTCACCTCTGTGGGGCAGCACTTCACAAAATCAGAACACCTTACCAGTGATTTCATGGTAAGAATCCTGAAAGGGAACTTTAAAACAATACAGGAACGTAAGACTTATAATCTAGAAAATTGCACCTGAAGGAAGGGAGATTCACTTAATTTCCAGTATATTGGGCCATTGTAATCCTTGCCATCATCAAGCAGTGCCGAACACGAAAGTTTTGACACTAGTGGCACCGTCAATCAAGGGAAGGGAAACATGTACCATTTGCACACATGCACCATAGTGAAATAATCCCCTTTGTTCTTAAGAACTAGCAGATTCTGTGGCTGACTTGATTCACTTTTAAATTAAACTGGCTCTGTATGGTTAGAGAAAAATCCATTTTCTGGTCTTCAATAAATTAGGTTTCAAAATGGTCTCTAAAAGGTGGAAGACACATTATTTTTTCTTATCTTCAATGAATTTAATGGATTCTGTGGATATAAATGTCCAAAAGCTGATCTGTGGACCTAGAAGTAGGCATACTCAAAATATAAAGATCTGACTTGTCTATCTCAGGTATGCATTGGGGAATGGGCTTCATTTTTGGGACAAGAGAGCATGGAGAGGCACAGAATATAACAGCCCAAGGACAGCAATAATTCATCGGCTAACAGTTTTGTGTTTCATGCTCTGTTAGTTAAAGTATAAAAAGACCAATTAAATTGCCTTGTGGAACACCGAAGTTCCTTTTTTTTTTATAGTGATGACCTGCTTCAAAGGAGAACTTTAACCATATCCTGCTATAACACATAGCTCTGTTCATTACATATTCTATTTTTTTTCTTATAAAGCACCTATTTGGGTCATTTATTTTCTGTTCTCTGTTTTGTACCTCACATACTGGGTTGTGTGAGATTGAAAAAATGGAGTTGGACTTTAGGAATATCCACAATAAATATGCATGAGACACATTCATATATTTTGGGTATTCACTACAGCAAAAAAAAGGGTTCAAAAGCACCTAGAAAAGAAACCATACAAAAACGATGAAATTCCAAACACACTGCAAATTCAATAGACACTGGGGAAAATAGAGAGGCGAGAGAGGTGTGCTCATATATCAAACTGGGGTGCATCGGAACATAATGTCCTTTCATCCCACACAGGTATAATCACCAAACATCTAAAAATCCTTTCAAATGCTTGAAAAAGCATATACATCAACAATCACTTAAAATGAATAAAAATATATAAACAATTGGCTTAAAAATCCTAAAGCCTTCTGTACTTAACCTCTGAAATTGCAATGATGCTGTTGACTCTAAAAACTGTCTCCAACATATCTATGTTTCACCCAGTAAGGGCTGTATAGGGAAAATCAATGTGCCACTCATTCAACATACTCTGTAAACAAACTATAAATGCGATTCTTTCATCCATAATATCCACAACATAGTGAAGTCCATTATTTGCTATTTTATCTCATACATATTCTTTGTTCCAACATTACTTGGCTAATACAATATTTCTTTACCAAATTCAAAACAAAACAAACATTCCAAACCCATTCATACATATATTTAAAATTACAATCTTTATTACAAACTCATGTTCTGACAATTAATAAAACACTCTATTTGATGTTCGCATAACATCCTACCGTCTCCACACTTTAACATACACAGTGCTCTAATGTCCTTCTCCAATCATAATTGTTGAAGTCAAAATAGTAATAAAATGTCCATTGGACGTCCCAAATCCGTTATTTATCTCAAAACACTTTCTTGAAATTATGGTGTGCCCCTAATCAGGAGTGCTGAATTTCCGACCAGTAAATCCGCTGCAAATCTGAAGACTCTGAAGAAGAGCCATTGATCATTGGAGGAAGTGTAGGGTATCAAACATCAACTCCATCAACCCTATACTTTAAAATTTCTGTGGTCCCATGTATCTTTTTTGGTTCCAACACTGGCCGTGTTTCCTTAAGACTATCAGGAAACCTTATTTAATAAGTAATGAACAGGATTATAATCCTCCTCTTTATTTATTTGTTGCATTTGTATCCTACATTTTCCCACCAATTTGCAGGCTCAATGTGGCTTGAAACCATGTAAACATTTAAATGCAATTCACATACCTTATGCAACCCCTAATCTCTGTTAGACACACCGCTTGGAGCCCTTCAGCATCCGATGTCTTTACCTCATTTCCTGCAATTCACGGTTGGGTTGTCTCTCTACGAATAGCGCAGCATTTAAGTAATATAAGATTACAATGACAGGACACCCTTTTGGTTAACCATTGGTTATCAAATCACCATTCCATTCAGGATTTGCAGTTTGTAGTTCTTTTTCAAATTGAAAATGGAAGGGGAAATTTGGAAAGACGATTAATACTGAAAGAGCAGAAGTTGATCTATAACTGGAACACAGTCGAGCCCTGTGAGTTAAATAAAGAAATTGATTGGCCGCTGTTAATGGCTATGTAAAAGGGAGGGGGTAGAGAGACAACCCAACCGTGAATTTCAGGAAATGAGGTAAAGACACCGGATGCTGAAGGGAATAATTACAGGAGAGCAGTTATTAAAGGAAAATAACTGTCTGGACCTACATCATATTTATGATCCCTGCATGATAACTTTTATGCAAGATTTCTAAGGGTCAAAGTTCTGCTGTATCATTTTTTCATATTTCCATAGCATTTGACACAATTGACCACTAGGACCTGTGTAAGGGTATTGGACGCCATATTTCCCACCCCCTTCCCCTTCCAGAGCCAGCAGCACCCTAAGCAAATCTTCAGCTTTGCTCTCCCACCAATTAACCTTTAAGGCCCCCTTTCTTTCCATCCCAAGCCCATCAATCATGACTACCTCAACACCAACCCTCCCAGAATAATCTGGTAAATGTGCTGTATGACAAGAGTTCACACTCCCTGCAGGTAAAAGCACACACTGATGGTTCATTGCAATTGTGTAGTGGTCAGGAACCTATTGTTTTCCTCTGACTGCAGCTGCTTTCTGACTCCTCCCAGAAGCTTCTACCCTTAGATGACTGCCTAATCTTGCATAGTGGTTGTGCCAGCACTGCCCCCTTCAATTACCTTTCAGTCCCCTTACTTCCCACCCTCTCTCCCCCAGGGCCGCCGAGAGACTGGGCCGGGCCCCCCCCTGAGATCATCGCCGCCGCCCCCCCCCAGGCCGCCATGCCTCAGCCCCACCTGTCCCCCTCTGTCCACCACCGGGCCAGGCCCCCTGCATTGAAATCATCACAGCACCTCACCTGTCACCTCGCTCCGTGACTGAAAGCACAACCAGCAGCGGCAGATCGAATTTGCCTCCCTTTGGGCCTTCCCTCCCTGTGTCCCACCCTCGCAGAAGTTACATCAGACGAGGGAGAAACTCCCTTATATGGTGTATAGCCCCGCCCAGCGCATCCCAGGACACACTGGCAGGGCTAGGCGCCACCATTTTGCGGTGTCGCAGGAAGAGGAGGGAGGCAGGCTACCCTCCCTCCTCCAACACACAAGGTAGGGGGGACTGGACCACCAGGGACCCCTTGCTGGGGGACTAGGGGGGATGGACATCCAACAGATCTCCAGCCCTCCCTGAACCTGGGGGGGGATCGTCGGGGGTGGACCAGAGGTCCAGCAGACCTCCAGCCCCCCTGTCACTGGGGGGGGGGGGTTGTTGGTCACCCACTAGGCCACCAGGGACCCTTTGCAGGGGGAGTTAGGGGGGGCTGGAGAACCACCGGATCTCAAGCCCTCCCTGAACCTGGGGAGGGGATCGTCGGGGGGACCGGAGGTCCGCTGGACCTTCAGCCCCCATTGTTCAGGGCAGGGGTAGTTGGGGCCTGGAGGTCCCATGGACCTCCAGCCCCTGTGTTTGGCAGGTTTGGGCTCTTGATAGCTCAGACCTGTCAAACATGTGCGGGAGGATTGTGCTGAGCGCATGCTCAGGCACAATTCTCCCGCACTTCTACCCCATGATCAGAGATAATTGCGTGCCTAAATTTGCATGCAATTATCTCTGATCATAGGTCTAATAACACCCCGCACTGTTCCCGTGCTATTTTTGGAGCGCTGTTTGGCGCAGCGCAGGGTTTTGATCATCTGTCTGTGAATTTGTTTGGCTGTCAGGACCTATTGTTTTGCTTTGACCTGCTGTTCTTTGCTGCCTCTTAGAAGCTGCAAACCTAGGTGACTGCCTAGCCATGGCCTAAAGGTAAAACCGGCCTTCTTGACCACTCTTTTTTGCTATGGAGACTGCAAGAGCTGGCCCTGGTCTCGGAGATGCTGGAGTAGTTCTAGTCTTTCCTTACAGACAGAACGTTGGTTTGTGTTTGAAGTTCCTCAAAAGCTGGCATTGTACCTTATGCTATTTTTATAGAGAGAGAAAATTACAAATGTTGTAAAATTCTTGAAGCTTTGGATAGATAGATAGAGCAGAATATATTAGATAAATGTGAAAAATCCTAAAATCAAAGCTAAATGGAAGAAGTGCATTTAAGGCCATAATTGCATGGGCCATACCCATATTTATATACACTGCTGGTAGAGTAGATTGGACACAGTTAGACCAAGATAACTTAGACCAAAAAACTAGGAAATTGATGACAAGGCACCAAACCCTCAATCAACATAGTGATGTAGAAAGGCTTTAACTCCGACAAAAGGAAGGTGAACAGGTTTTATTACAGATGAAACAAACCATTGAAGAAGAAAAAAGGGGTCTAAATGAATGACTTCCACAGCCAAGAAAAACTAATAAAAATTATTCAGAGCAATGGAAAAAAAGTAGAATATAAGAAGAAGTGAATTAGATCAAGAAAGAAAACTAAAAGAAAACGCCCTTACATGGGTACTATCCAAACAGCGTTGATGGAAGTTACTCCTGGAGGAATTCTGCACTACTGCACAGCACAAAATTTGTGCAGAATTCTCCACCCCCCGCGGTACACATAGAATTCTGCACAGAAGCTGCCATCGGGTCTGTCCTCAGTCTCGCTCCCCCTCCCCCACAGATATCGTGTGACAGGAGGGTCACTTCCTCCTTCTCTGCCTGCTTACACCCAGCTGTTTAGGAGGCTCACATGGTTCACCCAAACACTACAGTGTAAACTGGCAGAGGAGGAGGAAGTGACCCGAAGTGCAGTGGTCCACTTCCTCCTCCTCCTGCCCTGCGATCTCTGTGAAGGAGGGGAGAGAACAGCTGATTAAGAGTGTTCCATGAAGGGGGTGGGGGGGACAGAGCATGCCATGGAAGAGGGACATTATGCCATAGGGATGGGGGAGGCAGAGCAAGGTGAGAGTGTGCTATGGGGAGGATGGAAGGAGGGGGCAGAGCAAGATGAGCGTGTGTCATGGAGATTTGGGGGGGAGAGGCAGAGTATACCATGGGAATTAGAGGGGGGCAGAGAAAGCAGAAAGTGTGCCACTGGTGTGGGTAGAGATCAAGCTTGAGGATGTACCTTGGGGGAGGGTGGGGGGGGGGAGATACAATGATAGCTGGGGAGAGGAAGAGAAAGAATGAGAGGTGGGGTGTTTCTGGGGGAAGGGAGAATGCAAGATGAGGGTATTGCATGTGAGAGAAGACTTTGGAGGCAGACAGAATTAGGGGTCTTGCTGGGAGTTAGAGGGAGACAGAACTGCAGTTGGAGAGAGAGATGGAATGGGTAAAGCTAGAGCCTGAGGAGGGAAAAGGCAGGAGGGAATTTCAGGCCTCAGGATGGAGAAATTTTGTGTAAAAACTCTACAAATAATCAATGCAGAATTTTGCAAACTTTTTAAATATTGTGCACAGAATTTTCAAACATTTTGTGCAGAATTCCCCCAGGGGTAGGAAGTGTAGACAAAAGAGAAACGTGTCAAAGGCTACAAAGTGGATCATTAAAAAAAAAAGAAAGTGAGGTTGCCGCACAACAGCAAGCCATACAAACAAATGTTTTGACAGCAAAAATAGAAGACATTAGTGAATGCAGCTATGTAAAGAAAAAGATGAAACGCTGGATCATGTCATTATATGCTTGTAGTAAAATTGCTCAGGCTGAGTATAGGAAACATAACGATAATGTTGCTCAAATTATACACGGGCACTTAAGCAAAAAATATGGCTTTCAAGTTTGTAAAAATTATTGGGAAAACATAATCAAGGGAAAAGTCATAGAAAATGAGAACGTAACGATTTTATGGGACTTTAAAATTCAGACGGACTATAATTCGGAATATAATTCAACAGATATAAAGATAATAGAACAAAGTTTGCATGGTTCATAGAGATATCTATCCCAGGAGATAGTACAGTGCAAGAGAAAGAACTTGAAAAAGTCACAGAACACTGGAACCTACAAATTGAAATGAAAAGACCAGTGGCGTAGCCACAGGTGGGCCTGGGTGGGCCAGGGCCCACCCACTTAGGGCTCAGACCCACCCAACAGTAGTACATGTTTAGCGGTAGCTGGTGGGGATCCCAAGCTCTGCCAGCTGAAGACTTCCCTCTGATGGTAACTAAAAAGGTGCTCTCCACGATACTAGTACCTGCGAATGCGCAGTTTTCAGCACATGCCTGCTGCAGATTGACAAGGTGGAACGAAGCATTTGCTCACCAGCTATTTTTTTTGTGTGTGGGGGGGGGGGGGGGGGAACACTTGGTGCCCACCCACTTCTTGCCAAGGCCCACCCAAAATCTGCTCTCTGGCTACGCCCCTGGAAAAGACTAAAGAAGAAAGTTATCAAAGGGCGATTTAAGTCAAACTTCTGCTGCACTGTAATTTACTGAGGGAATCGCCAACCTGTGGGAGCTCAGTACCGCAGGTTACTGACTCCCATGGCACAACAATAAAGCAACTTTGTGATCAACCTTGCAAACAGTGTTATCGTTTCATTCCAAGAGCATCGGGCTTCAAAGTGACATCCCAATGTTCCGTGGCACTTCCTAAGGTGGCCAGCCCTTACACTGCTATTATAAGGGACGCCAACACCATTTTGAACTCAGCACTGCAAGGGCAGGGAATGACTTGCAATCACTCCTGCCCAACCCCACTAGACTCCAGACTCCAGGATACATCAAGGTAGGCCTGGGGGAGGGACTAAGGGATGAGGAAGCTTGCTGATTGGGGAGGCTTCCGGAGAGGGCTTTGAATTGGGGGGGGGGCTTCTGGAGGGTGTGATTTAATTGTGGGGTTTCCAGTGAGCATGGAGCCTTCCAGGTGGGGGATGATATTTGGGGACACTTCAGGAGGTAGAGATCCTGATTGGGGAGTATCAGGGGAGGGGGGAACTCAATGCCTGTTTGGCCAGCCCTTTTAAGAAGTGGGGCCAGGCACATCAGGATGCTGCTTTTTTACCCAGTGCTCCCGGGATAGAAAAATAAGCTCAGCTTTATGCTGGAAGTGCTTTTCTTGTATCAAGCCGAGTTATTGAATTTGCATACTAATGAGCTATTTAGATGTATTTGCATGTTTTGTATCTCATTATATAACCTGCAGTAACTGAAAATACCATGTGTTAAGAGTAATATAACTTGTATTCATGGCAGTTAAAGACTTTCATTCCCTTTTACAGGCCTAAGGGGCCCATTTACTAAGCCACGTGGAGGGGCATAATCGAATGGGGATGACCATTTCTAAGGGCGCCCATCTCTAAGGACATCCCGGCGAAGGGACGGGGCGGCCATCTTTCGTTTCGATAATACGGTCGGGGACGTCCAAATCTCAACATTTAGGTCGACCTTAGAGATGGTCGACCTAAATGTTGAGATGGTCGACCTTAGAGATGGTCGTCCCCGGTTTTCGGCCATAATGGAAACTGAGGACGCCCATCTCAAAAATGACCAAATCCAAGCCCTTTGGTCATGGAAGGAGCCAGCATTCGTAGTGCACTGGTACCCCTCACATACCAGGACACCAACCGAGTGCATAGCTCCCTTACCTTCGGTGCTGAGCCCCTCAACACCCCCCCAAAACCCACTCCCCACAACTGTACACCACTATATAGCCCTAAGGGGTAAAGGGGGGCACCTACATGTGGGTACAGTGGGTTTCGGGTGGGTTTTGAAGGGCTCACATTTACCAGCACAAGTGTAACAGGTAGGGGGGGATGGGCCTCGGTCCACCTGCCTGAAGTGCAGTGCACCAACTAAAACTGCTCCAGAGACATGCATACTGCTGTCAGGGAGCTTGTTTTGTTAGGGAGCTTGGTATGACATTTGAGGCTGGCATAGAGGCTGGCAAAAAAATTAAAAAAAAATTTTTTTTAGGGTGGGAGGGAGTTGGTGATCACTGGGGGGAGTAAGGGGAGGTCATCCCCGATTCCCTCCGGTGGTCATCTGGTCAGTTTGGGCACCTTTTTGAGGCTTCGTCGTGAAAAAAATGGACCAAGTAAAGTCGACCAAATGGTCGTCAGGGATGCCTGTCTTTTTTCCATTATCAGCCGAGACGTCCATGTTTTAAGCACGCCCCAGTCCCGCCTTTGCTACGCCTCCGACACGCCTCCATGAATTTTGGTCATCCCCGTGACGGACTGCAGTTGAGGGCGCCCAAAATCGGCTTTTGATTATGCTGATTTGGGCGACCCTGAGAGAAGGATGCCTATCTCCCAATTTGTGTCAGAAGATGGGCGCTTCTCTCTCGAAAATGCCCCTGATGGGCTCCTATGCGCGCCCAACATGCATCAATTTTGAGTTACCACCTGACTACCGCATGGTCCTTGCAGTAATTTCATGTTTGACATGCATCCGCTAGGCACACCAGAAAATGTTTTTATTTTCTGGCACATGGGCAGTAATTGGGCGCTAATCTGCATCCTGTGCTCATAGACAATTACCACCGAGTTACCGCATGAGTCTTTACCACTAGGTCAAGGGCTGGCGGTAAGGTCTCAGACCCAAAGTGGACACGCGGCAATTTTCATTTTGCCACACATCCATTTTCAGCAAAAATAAGAGGCATTTTTTACAGGTGCGCTGAAAAATGATTCTGCACGTGCCCAAAACACACGTCTACACTACTGCAGGCCATTTTTCAATATGCCTTTGTAAAAGGGCCCCTAAACCTTTTGGTTACTTGATCCTCAAACTACACATAAACATGGACATCAGTTGGATATGGTTGTGTTTTCAAGTACGTCATGTGAGGATCTGAGTATCTGTCTCTCAGATCTGGTATGGGCAGAATCTGTATAGTCGGATCATTTCTTATACAATTTTACTCTCAACTAGAGAAAAGTTCAGAAGCATACTACTCGACTTCAGCAATCTTATTCTGCTAGAGGACAGATAGATAATGTGGGTTTTTTTGGTCCAGTTATAATCATCAAGAACCTTCTAGATTTTTTTAGATCATTGGCAGAGGGTAAATGTTGAATTTCTGGATCAAATAGCACTGGTCTGTAACAGATCAAAGTGATTTCACACCTCAGACAAGTAGTTTGATGGGGAACTTCTAGAACTGAAACTGTGTTGTCGCCAGATAGAGAGAGACACTGGAATAAAGATAGATCAGAAGTGGCACGTGGTGAATGGAAATCAACAATGCAGGTTTATAAACTGGCACTAAGAAATTAGAGAAGAAATTATTATTCTAAGTTAATTGGGGAAGATGTTACCAATGTGAAATCTTTATTTACTCCGGTGCATAACCTTATAGACCCAAGTAATTGTCTGGGTCATTATCAGAAGGATAGGCCATCTGTTGAACAGTTGACACACTTTTTTCGTCAAAAATTGTTATCGTGTAGACAGTCCTTAGTAGGACCATTAGACATGATTGTAGCAGAATTCGTACCTGTCAGACATGATGGGATCCCACTTGATAGAGTCTGCTCTCAGTTTTTTCCTTTAGAGGGACAATTGTTAGATGTACTTTATAACAATATGTAAAATCACATTGCTGGTTAAGACAGCTGTCCTCCAAAATTGATGCAATCAGCTTCACTAAAATTTAAACAACAACTTTTGGTTGGATAGAACATTGTCTAACAATAGGCAAATTTCCCTCTGAGTTAGGGGATAGACTTATAACCCCCATTCTGAAAAGCACCAAGGACCCAGTGGGGATGGTTTTAAATTATAGGCCTATTGCCCCAATACCACTATTTATTAAAATAATAGAGGGGTCTGTTGCTTCTCAATTAGCTCATTTTACTCAATCGGGATTCCATTCAAATTTTAGTACAGAAACCGTTATCTGATCTTAGCAGGAGGAAATCCAGAAAGAAAACATTGCGAGCCTGGTACTAAGAACGACTAAGGGGGAGCCCTTGACACCTTGACGCCTTTTAGGGCGAAACATGCATGTCGGGCATTGTTGAACCCCTGGTCTGACCGTTCAGTGCAAGTTAAGTATTGCTTATAAGTAACTTAGAGATTAAAAAGTAAAATGAACAGTTAAATAAGTAAATGAAGAAACAGTTTAATAAAATATTATCGCCAGTGAGGATTTGGGTGCTGTTGAATGTCCAATAAAAGAGTGAAGTTGGTCATGTGCACTGCTGAGGCGATAAAAAACATATGAATGATTTCTATATGATATATGGTTAAGGTGGAGGTTAAAACCATATATGAGCCTTGTTAGGGGAGTAGTTACCATAATTATACTTAACACTCCACTCTCATCTCTCCCTACATTCCTCCCCGTGAACTCCGCTCACTGGACAAATCTCTCTTGTCGTCCCCCTTCTCCTCCACTGCTAACTCCAGGCTTCGTTCCTTTTCTCTCACGGCACCTTATGCCTGGAATAGACGTCCTGGACCTATACGTCTAGTTCCATCTCTACCTGTTTTCAAATCTATGCTGAAAACCCACCTTTTCACTGCTGCTTTTAGCTCCTGGCCACTACTCAATTGTCCCTTCCTTCCTTCTCACCCATTACTTCCCTCACCCGTAACTGTCTTGTCTGTCTGTATTATTTAGATTGTAAGCTCTTTTGAGCAGGGGCTGTCTCTTTGTGTCATGTGTTTAGTGCTGCGTGCGTCTGGTAGCACTATACAAATGCTAATAATAATAATTATGCTACAACATCAAGCTGCTATCCTGGAACAGAGACATTAATAGGTAATTCTGTAACCCAGGCACTCACATTTTCGAGGATGTTACAAGCGTAAATGTTTACAATACTGGCATTTACATCCGTATGTGTGCACCTAGGTATGTAAGCTTATGTTTAGTTATTCCACACTTGATATACAACCTTTCTGTAGATACAGTCAAAGTGGTCTACATGTACTATTTTTTGCAGGTACTTTTCTGTCCCTAGTAGGCTCACAATAAGTTATTTGTACTTGCGGCAATAGAAGGTTAAGTGTCATGCCAAGGGTCACCCTAAGCTGCAGTGGAAATTGATCCCAGATCCCCCAGGTCTGAAGCCCACTGCACTAACCATTAGGCCACTCCTATGCAAATAAATTAACTTACATAGCATGTATTTGCAAGGGGGATATAGGCAGGGGCGGAGCCTGGGTAAGACATAGGCAGGGCTCCCACTTATGTGATAACATACAGAATACTGTAAGTTGCAGATAGTCCTGCTTTTGTTAACTTGTAATTAATACCCAGTTGTGTTAGTATGCTATAAAGGAAAGTAAGTGCTTACTTTCCTTTACAGAATAGGCTCTACTTTGTGTCCTCTGGGCTCCTCATAGGGGGCAAGTCTATAACTGGATGCTTCTATACTGCAACATTCAAGATTCACGTTTAATAAGGCTTGATATACCTCCTAATGAGGAGCCTTTCTAGGTAGTTTACAATAATATAGCAAGGTAATTATAAGGTTAGAAAGAAAATACATCTGGGGATGGGAAAGAGAAGAGTAAAATAAAGATTACCAATGTCCATTCAAGTCCATCTGCCAAGTAGGCAGCAAGAAGGCAGGTTACTTATCATATGCATCCTTAAACTGGAAGATCTTGAGGCCTGATTTAAATTTAGCATGGGATTCTTCTAACTGGAGAGATAAAGGTAACGTAGGACACAGGCTTGTTTTCGAAAGAGAAGGGGGGGGGGGTTGGGGGCTCAGCACACAAGGTAAGGGAGCTATGCACCTGGAAGCAATTTGTGAAGTCCACTGCAGTGCCCCCTAGGGTGCCCGGTTGGTGTCCTGGCATGTCAGGGGGACCAGTGCACTACGAATGCTGGCTCCTCCCATGACCAAATGGCTTGGAATTGGTTGTTTCTGAGATGGGCGTCCTTGGTTTCCATTATCGCTGAAAATCGGGGACGACCATCTCTAAGGTTGACCTAAATTGCGCGATTTGGGCGTAACCAACCGTATTATCAAAACGAAAGATGGACGCCCATCTTGTTTCGATAATATGGGTTTCCCCGCCCCTTCGCCGGGACGTCCTGCAAGGACGTCCTCAGGAAAACTTGGGCACCCCTTTCGATTATGCCCCTCCACATATATCTGTGCCTCCAACCTTTCCTCTGTGAATTTTTGACTGTACGAGATATGAAAAACAGGCTGCAAAGTAGTTGGGCATTACAGCTGTTTTTGAAGAGTGGCCTAATGGTTAGTGTAGCAGGCTTTGATCCTGGCAATCTGGGTTTGATTCCCATACAGCTCCTTGTGATGCAAGTCACTGAACCCTCCATTGCCCCAGGTACAATGTGAGCTCTCTAGAGGCAGAGAAAATACCTGCATATAATGTGTACAGCTCTGTGTATGTCTAGTAGCATTATAGAAATGATTAGTAGCAGTAGTGGAAACCATCCAGGCTGTTAACCGTACAAAATTATAACCGCAAAGAATATGCATATCAAATGTCTTCCCGAGGGGGATGGTGTGGTGGAGATGAAAACAGTAATAGAATTCAAAAATGTGTAGGATAAACATCAAGGTATCCTATTTAGAAGGAATGAATCAATAGAAGCTTAGTGGTGATTAGATGGCAACACCGGTAATTGGAAAACAAAGCCAATGCTGGGCAGACTTCTATGGTCTGTGCCCTGATTGTGGCTGGATAGATTTAGATGGGCTGGAGTGGGTCTTCAATAACTACTTCAGAAGTTTTAGAACAAGAACTGTGAAAGGCAGACTTCTACGATCATACCTTATGCTATGAGTTTACCTTGTTGGGCAGACTGGATGGACCGTACAGGTCTTTATTTGCCATCATCTACTATGTTATGTATGTTAACTGTGTATGTAAGTTGCCTGTGCACATTGCACTTCTGACTTGTGCAGTGGCAAAATGTAGGGTACAACAGCGCACATACATTTGAAATGGAACAGTTTTACTCCCCCAGCTTCAATAGAGTGGAGGGAGTGGTCTAGAGGTTAGAGGACCTGCCTTGACATCCAGAGGTGCTTGGTTCAGTTCCCACTGCTTCTCCTTGTGATCTTGGGCAAGTCACTTAACCTTCCATTGCCTCAGGTACAAACTTAGATTATGAGCCCTCCAGGGAAATGCCCAATGTACCTCACCTTGAGCTACTACTGAAAAAGGTGTGAGTAAAATCCATATTAATAATAATAACACACACCGTAGGAAGTTCTCCTTGAAAGTCTGCATGATGTGAATGCTTTTAGCCAAGCAATTTACCTGTGTGAATGGCTTTGAAATTTGTTGTTCAACAGGTGGGGGAACATTCTTGCTGAGGGTTTTGAAAATTACACAGTCCTAAAGGACTTGCTGTTTCTTCATGCTATGTTTTTACACAGCTTCCTAATTCACAGTCATTTTTAAAGAGAGTATGTGTTAAGTGGGAAATATCAGGCCGATATTCAGCCTGTGGCAGTCAGTGATCTTACAAGTACTGACTGCTGCAAGTAGACCATGACCTGGATATTTGAGCGGATGCCCAGGAGGGAGTAGAAACCAAGAAAATGGTCAAGAGTCTGGCAGTTAAAATGTAAAACACTTGTACTTTGAGATATCACAAAAACAATCTTTGATTTATTAGTACACTAGTAAAAAAAAAGGGCCCGTTTCTTAACGCAATGAAACAGGCGCTAGCAACGTAATGAGTTCCTGCCATTAATGTTTCCACGGTTGTATTCTGAATATAATTGTTGTTTACATGTGTAAGATTTCTTTATATACAATAGGTTTTGTGTAAACTGTGTTACAATGTGGTAAACGTTTTCCTTGTTCAGGCCCTTCAATCAGTTTAACAATCACATCAGAAGAGCTCCTTACTCCTGAGAATGCAATGTACAGTTGCCCATGTGAGAGACTGAGAGTGACAGTGTGTTTTACAGACAGTGTAAGAGAGAAATACACAGAGTGATTGTGTGTGTGTGTGTGTGTGACAAAGTGATTAAATGTTTGTCTTCCCTTCCGTTCTGTGCATTTGCCTCCACTGATGTTCATACCTCCTTGTATATGATTGTTTGTTAGAGATTCAATCCACTCCACTTCCCTCCTCCAAGTTCCGTTCTGTCTGATTGGTTCTTCGTTGACAGTGAGAGCCAATGAAACACTGAACTACAGACTTACGAACCCTACACTGCCACAGTGCCACGGAGTCAGCTTCAGAATGTTGGAGGTGCTTTTTATTATATAGGATGATCATGTAACAATACATCCACTTTGGATTGCCAAAGCTCCCTCCCCAGTTGCACAACCACTCTCAGCATGCGCTCAATTCAAATTCCTCATACCAGTAATTAACAGATATCCCTTAACGAAAGCACATGACAACTTGTTCCACAGCATAGAGCAATATGTAGTCCAAAGATTTTAACAGTTCACCGTGAAACTTATCTTCACAAGAATTGCTTCAATGATGTGAAAAGAAAAAGTAAATGTCACCACATTCACTGCTTCCGGGTTATCCAGATCTCAAAACCATACGAGTGGCTTCCATATAATGCAAGTTCAACTGGTTCTGATGTCACTCCAGTTTAAATGTAATGCCAAGAAGTGCAGAGTGATGCCCTTGAAGTGCAGAAATACAAAAGAAATGTACTGGATAGGAGGGGAGAGATTGGTAAGCTCAGCTCAGGAGGGGGACCTTGGGGTGATGGTGTCTGAAGATCTCAATGTGACGAAACATTGCAACAAGGTGGTAGTCGCAGCAAGAAGGATGCTAGTTTGCATACAGAGGGGTATAACTAGTAGAAGAAAGGAGGTGTTGATGCCCCTTGTACACCAATAAAACTATTTTCTGATGCTAGGAAAGCACCTAATTGACTCAAAAATAAACACCTAACATTCTAAAGAACTAGAATCAGAAGCCCTAAATACATTACAGGAAATATTTGCTACAAACCTAACAGCAGCATGGGAAATAACTGAAGAGGACTGGAATACTCACTCAGAGGTCAATGTATTAAAATTAATGCAAGTTAATCTGCTTGTATTAATACAGTAGCCCATGAAGATATAAAACTGAATTTTACATCAATTTACCATTATTAAAGTTTGAGCATGAATATCAATATTATTGCAAAAACATATCGATATCTCTCTGAAGAAGATGCATCCAAACCAGTCAGCAGCGGGGGGACCTACTTGTTATACCATCACATGTGCCATGATTTTATCCGATCATGTTTATGTGGGGGCATAATCGAACGGGGCGCCCAGGTTTTCCTGAGGACGTCCGCACAGGACGTCCCGGCGAAAGGGCGGGGAAACCCGCATTATCAAAACAAGATGGGTGGCCATCTTTCGTTTCGATGATACAGTCGGGGACGCCCAAATCTCAACATTTAGGTCGACCTTAGAGATGGTCGTCCCCGGTTTTCGGCGATAATGGAAACCGAGGACGCCCATCTCAGAAACGACCAAATCCAAGCCATTTGGTTGTGGGAGGAGCCAGCATTCGTAGTGCACTGGTTCCCCTGACATGCCAGGACACCAACCGTGCACCCTAGGGGGCACTGCAGTGGACGTCACAAATTGCTCCCAGGTGCATAGCTCCCTTGCCTTGGGTGATGAGCCCCCCAAAGCCCACTCCCCACAACTGTACAACACTACCATAGCTCTTATGGGTAAAGGAGGGCACCTACATGTGGTTACAGTGGGTTTCGGGTGGGTTTTGAAGGGCTCACATTTACCACCACAAGTGTAACAGGTAGGGGGGGATGGGCCGGGGTCCGCCTGCCTGAAGTGCACTGCACCCACTAAAACTGCTCCAGGGACCTGCATACTGCTGTCATGGAGCTGGGTATGACATTTGACCTGGCATAGAGGCTGGCAAAAAATATTTTTAAAGTTTTTTTTTTTTAGGGTGGGAGGGGGTTGGTGACCACTGGGGGAGTAAGGGGAAGTCATCCCCGATTTCCTCCGGTGGTCATCTGGTCAGTTCGGGCACCTTTTTGAGGCTTGGTTGTAACAAAAAATGGACCAAGTAAAGTCGGCCAAGTGTTCATCAGGGACGCCCTTCTTTTTTCCATTATCGGCCTAGGACACCCATGTGTTAAGCCTGCCCCAGTCCCGCCTTCGCTACGCTTCCGACACGCCCCCCGTGAACTTTGGTCATCCCCGTGACGGAAAGCAGTTGAGGACGCCCAAAATCGGCTTTCGATTATGCCGATTTGGGCGACCCTGGGAGAAGGACGCCCATCTCCCGATTTGTGTCGAAAGATGGCCGCCCTTCTCTTTTGAAAATAAGCCTGCTGGTGATCCTCGGGAGATGTACAGCACAGCCTTAGCTGCCAGTTTCTATCTGACACTCTGCCGTTTGCTGATTCAAAACAGTGTCAGCTTTGTAACCCTTCTTTCTTCCACAAAACTAGACATATGTAAGCTAAGCACAGATCAGGATATAAAATGCAGCCTTTCATCTCGGTAGTCTCACTTTCCCTAGTATTGCTGTCATAGAAGCAAACATAGGTGAGCTAGGTCTTAAAGATCTCTCTTTTCTCTGGGTCACCTAGGTCATATGCCTTTCCATCCTGCTATGCTTCTCAGAGCAAGGGCAGGTAATGTATTCGAACTGCACTTTGAGTTTGACTGACTCCTTGATGCAAGCAACGCTGCTAGCATAAAATCTGCCCGCTCTGCTGTGCATGATGCACACTCCTAAATGCGATCCATCAAGAAATATGCTTCATTGCATTGCTTCTCTGTCCTAGTCAATGCTGGAATGGCTATTGCTAGAAATGAGATTTGTCCAAAACAGCATTTGTTTTGGTTTTTTTAAATAAGTTTCTTAGGAAGAAATTAATTATATACATGAAATTAAATTTAGCAGCAGAGAGAGAGATGAGGCGGGCTTATGCTGGGTAGCAAGGTACATTTTCTTTGCTGAGAAAATTGAATTTCAACTGGGGCTTTATATATTGGTGTTAAGTAAAAGTTCATCACTCTTGTCATTCATGGCTGTCGAGGCTTGAGTACATTACAGAAGCAGCAAGTTGGATGTACTATCTCAAACACCGCCCCAGTTCTGTAAGGGGAGCATCACTATCAATAAACAGAGACAAACAACAAACTCCTGAATATGTAGGGAGATATATCATTTCTAAGGAATTATCTAACAGCAATCCTTAGTCCAAAATTCACTCAATTTTGCTGGCAATAAGTACACTAACAGGAAACATTCCCATGCAAAGTTACTGGTCAGTGATCAGCAGGCAGTGGTCAGCAGTTTAAGTGCTGACATGCTGGCTAAGGGCTCCTTTTACTAAGCGGCGGTAAGCCCAATGCGGGCTTACCGCTCATTATACAGGAAGTACCGCCAGGCTGCCATAGCAGCCCGGCAGTACTTCCCACCCCAGCGAGCCGTCATTTCCGGAGTGTACTCGGCGGTAATCGGTCAGTGCCATGCGCTGCCCAGTTACCACCAGGTTAGCTCGGGAGCCCTTACTGCCATCTCAATGGGTGGCAGTAAGGACTCCCCCTCCCTCCGAATTGACCACGCGGCAAGTGTTTTACTTGCCGCATGGCCATTTCCTGTAGGAAAGTAAGACTTCCCTTTTACCAGCTGCAGTAAAAAGGGTCCTCGGCGCACGTGAAAAACACGTGCCGAAGCCAGCGCAGGCCCCCTTTTGCTGCAGTTTGGTAAAACACCAGCATTAAATATCTGGCTACTAGAGAGCTCATGTGGGTCCCAACCAATATTCAGCCAGGATCTGCATAAAACACTCTGACCCCTCTCCCCTCCCAACTCCCCCACCATAAGAGGACCCACCCCCAAACACCCACAGAAAAGGACCCCTCCCACATTCCAGCAGGCCCCACTCCCATACCTTCCTTTATATCCCTGGTGTTCTAGTGGGTAGTCTGCACAGGAGTGAACCCCACTTACTCCTGCTTCTAGAGGTCCTGGTTGCAAAGTGGCCACCACAATGTCTAGCATTAACAGGGCTTTTTTTGAGGGGGGTACTCAGGGGTACTGAGTACCGGCACCTTTTCCAGTGTCTGCTAAAACTGACCCATGGACCACAAGTTTTAATGAAAGAGCTCAGGCTCAAGACACCAATTCTGCCTTGTCATAGATTCTGTGACTAGTTGCAGGGGGCCTGGCAATTGTGGAGCGAGTCCCTCAGTGATCACCCCACCCCTGAAGGGTGGCCTGGCATTTGAGTACCGGCACCTTTTTTGCTAGAAAAATTGCACTGAGCATTAGTCTCATGGTACTACTGCTAAGGGTCAGCCTCTTGCAGTAGGACCATGAGAATACTACTAGAGGTCAGAGTGGCCATTTTGCATCTGGAATTGCCAGGAGAAGTTAGTGGGGTTTGTTCCTGTCCAGATGACCCACTAGTCCGCCAGGAATGTAAAAGTAGCCCGGGGTGGGGGGGTCTGCTGGGACATGAGAGGGGGGGCTTCACTTGGTGGTGGGCCCAGTGGGGGCCTTTTCTAAAAGGATTCAGGAGAAGAAGTTCTATTTTGGTGTGAGGGAGTCGGGAGGAGGTTATACAGATGTATAGTATCTTTAGTTTGGAGAGACGAAAAGTAGCTGAGGTATGAAGAAGTCCCAAAGCTGGCTGAAAATTGCAACAACATTCACCACTTAGATAAATCCAAGCTTGAAGCCTCGGGCTAATTTCAGCAAGTATGCAGCAGAGGAATGAACATGCCAGAACAGCATAAACTTCAGTGCCACAGATCCATAGTGTTTTGCAGTAGAATTCATGTTAGTTTGCTTCTGGCCTCATATTGTCCTACAAGCTACAGAATCAGACTATTGACTGAGCACTGTTAGGACAAATTTCAATAAGCCCCCAAAACTGAATCAATTTGTTAAAAAAAAAATAAACATAAACTTTAGATGTCCAGATACTTTAAATCAAACATTAAAATATTAAATTGTCAAACAAGCAATTATTTAAAAACTTTTCAAGGTTTTATTGTAATTTTCATTGTCTCAGAGCTGTTTTCATCATTGATGTTGCTCAACTGGGGTTGACTTCTACGGTCTACGCCCTGATCGTGACTGAATAGATAGGGATGGGCTGGAGTGTAAATTTTAAGGGGCTTCGATGTTAGCTTCAGAACTTAGTACAAGAACAGTACTGGGCAGACTTCTACGGTCTGTGCCCTGAGAAAAGCAAGGACAAATCAAACTCAGGTATACATATAAAGCATCACATACCATGTAAAATGAGTTTATCTTGTTGGGCAGACTGGATGGACCGTACAGGTCTTTATCTGCCATCATTTACTATGTTACTCTTTGGGGTTGTACATGGAATGTTGCTACTAATTGGGATTCCGGAATCTTGTAACTCTTTAGGATTCCAGAATCTTCAGACCTTTTAGTACAGGAACAGTGCTGGGTAGACTTCTACAGTCTGTGCCCTGAGAATGGCAAGGACAAATCAAACTCGGGTATACATATAAAGTATCGCATACCATGTAAAATGAGTTTATCTTGTTGGGCAGACAGGATGGACCGTACAGGTCTTTATCTACCGTCATTTACTATGTTACTATGTTAACCAATTCCCTGAGGCACAACACTGGTAGCATGCCTTTCCTCGGACTGAAATTCATTTACCACAAATGCTTTGTTGCCTTTATTTCTGACCCAGTCTGTTCTGCCCCCTTATTCATGGATGCAGGATGTATTGTTATGCATATGTTGTATGAGTATTATTTGTGTTCAATTGCATTGTCTTGTGTATAGGTGGCACCTGTTTTGTAGGTGGAAAGGGCTCATGCACTAATCCTGCACTAATCAGTTAGCCTTCAGCAATGTCCATGTGGTAACCGATTAACATAGCCGTTCCCACGCTCAGCTTCCAAACACACTCCCGGTACTAAAAAATAAAAAAAACAATTTTAGCGTGTGGGTAGTGAGCACCGATTCCAAAACCACCACTGCAGGAAGCCTGAGTGCAGCCTGCAGTGGTGCATTTAAACCTGCGGTAAGCATGCATTAGTGCTTACCACAGGTTAGTAAAAGGGCCCCTAAGATTGTTTCTGAGGCAATGGAGAGTTAAGGGGTCCTTTTACAAAGGCGCGCTGAAAATGGCCTGCTGTAGTGTAGGCGCAGGTTTTGGGTGCATGCAGAATCATTTTTCAGCGCACCTGTAAAAAAGGCCGAAAATGGACATGTGGCAAAATCAAAATTTTGGGGTTTTGGACCTTACTGCCAGCCATAGAACTAGCGGTAAAGAATTTGGGCGGTAAGGACCTACGCGTGTCAGATGCCACTAGGCGTGCATCCGCTATGCGTGCCAGAAAATAATAAATATTTTTCAGATGCGCATAGCGGATGCACACCAAAAATGAAATTATCGCAAGAGCCACGCAGTAGTTGGGCGGTAAGTCCATTTTGGCATGTGTTGGGCATGCGTAGGCGCCTACGCAGCTTAGTAAAAGGGGCCGTAAGTGATTTGCCCAAAAATCAAAGGTAGTGATAGTGGCATTTCGAGCTGGACTTGAACTGTAACCATTAGGCCTGCTCCTCCACTAGGTTCCAGATCCAGATATGCCCTTGAGTCAGGGTTGACTCCTGGTGACCACACAGTGAAGGACCGACCCCCCCCCCCCCCCCCCCCACCATGATTTTCTTGGCATAACATAGGAGCGATTTGCCATTGTCTTCTTCCTAGGCATGGAGGGTTAATTGATTTGCCCCAATGCCACAAGGAGCCACTATGAGCTTCGAACCCGGACTTTCTGGCTCCCGACCCACTAACCGCTAGACTACTCCTCCACTTGTTCATACAGTCGTTTTTTACTCTACCTTTTCAGCTACATTATTGTGGGGCTTTTTTTTAAGTCCGCACCTTTTTCTGTGCAGAGGAGGACAATTTTCAATTTATTCAGGTAAATAGTTTAGGAATGAACCAAACTATTAGGTATTGAGAGGTTAACCTTTGATGGGGCCATCCCTTTTAAACCTCATCCAATAATGGATCCCAGTTCACATAGCACATTAGGGAAAGGTGAGAAAGGGAAAATATGTTTAAATCTTTTTATTAAGATTATCAAGGATTATACATGTCCAAGATTGCCAACAGATAAAAACGAAAAGACTTATACATCAAATAGCTACCCAGCATCTATTGAAGAATGGTTTCTTTTGTTAACACCCCCCCCCCCCCCCATACTAACCAAGCAATCATCTATCCAGTCTCATAACTACTGAAACAACAAGCAAACGTTATCATTAGTCCGTTGTATCCATAATGATCCCCCCACCCCTCCTCCCTCCTTTGCCCGCCCTCCCTCCCTCCCCTCCCTCTTTCTCTTCATCCTCTCTCCCTCAAAGTTCTGGGCTTGGGATCTGGTGTCACTTCTGTAGGATCGTTGAAGGTGCTATTGTTGTCTCGACGCTCCACTTCAATCTGTGTAGAATCCTCTGCCTGGTGTGGGGCTGAAGGGTAATCCAGTAGCGCTCCCACACCCTGCGAAATGCATTCCGCTCCTGTTCTGAATGAGCAGACTTAGCAAGTCCACACAGTTCCAGGTGTAACAATTCTGTCATCTTTGTTCTCCACAGTTCTCTTGTGGGTGCCTGAGTCTCTCTCCAGCTGAGCAAGATCACTTTCTTTCCAGTCAACACTGCCCTTCTGAGAAAGCCTATACATCCCGCTGGGATAGGTTTGGCAATAGCATATATGTCAAATAATATCAACGGGGTGTCTCCCACTTCCAGCATCGGCTGGTCTCTGCCAAGATTTGCATCCAAAATGTTCTAATCTGTGGGCACAGCCAGAACATATGGCCCAAAGTTGCCATTTGCTCTCCACATTTAGGGCAGTTCCCTGTTCCGAAACCCGCCCTCCGTGCTCTGGCTGGCACTATGTAGGCCCGCGTAGCAAACTTATACTGCTGCTCCCATTGTCTGGTAAATGCTGACCTATGCAGAATGGATAGCAGGTAGCTTTGTTTTTAAGTACATAGTAGTATTTAATAGCAGTGGAGACATATTTGTCAAGCATTTCATCCAGATCTTCTTCTATAGTGTTATAAATTGTGCTCTTGTCAGACCTGAAAATAAGTCGGTATTTTTCAATGGAAAAAAATTGGGTGAACTGGATCCATTTTTTTTACACTAGTGCAAAATTTAAGGTGCCTTTTACTAAGCTGCGGTAGGGCTGACGCCCGAGTAGCAAGTGCCAAATCGACACTACTACCGGGGTAACGTGGGCGCCCGGCAGGGGCGTAGCCAGACAACAGATTACGGGTGGGCCTAGGCAAGAAGTGGGTGGGCACCAAGTGTTCTCCCTCCCCCTCTAAGCACCACCCAAAAAATATCTCAGGTAGTCTGTACTACTACTACTACTACTACTTAACATTTCTAAAGCGCTACTAGGGTTACGCAGCGCTGTACAATTTAACATGGAAGGACAGTCCCTGCTCGAAGAGCTTACAATCTAAAAGACAAATGTACAGTTAACCTGAAAGGTCAGACAGATTGGGGCAACCTATATGTTCGAAAGGTTAGGTTCCGAATGCAGCATTGAAGAGGTGAGCTTTAAGCAAGGATTTGAAGATGGGTAGGGAGGGGGCTTGGCGTAGGGATTCAGGAAGATTGTTCCAGGTATAGGGTGAGGCAAGGCAAAATGAGCGGAGCCTGGAGTTGGCAATGGTGGAGAAGGGTACTGAGAGGCGGGATTTGTCTTGTGAGCGGAGGTTGCGGGCAGGAACATAGGGGGAGATGAGGGTAGAGAGGTGTTGAGGAGCAGCAGACCGGGTGCACTTGTAAGTAAGGAGGAGAAGCTTGAATTGGATGCGGTATCTGATCGGAAGCCAGTGAAGTGACTTGAGGAGAGGGATGATATGAGTATATAGGTTCTGGCGGAGTATAAGACGTGCGGCAGAGTTCTGAACAGATTGAAGTGGGGATAGATGGCTGAGTGGGAGGCCAGTGAGGAGCAAGTTGCAGTAGTCGAGGCGAGAGGTAATGAGAGCGTGGACGAGAGTTCGGGTGGTGTGCTCAGTGAGGAAAGGGTGAATTTTGTTGATGTTGAAAAGGAAGAAGCGACAGGTTTTGGCAGTCTGCTGGATATGCGCAGAGAAGGAGAGGGAGGAGTCGAAGATGACCCCGAGGTTGCGGGCAGATGAGACGGGGAGGATGAGGGTGCCATCAACTGAGATAGAGAGTGGGGGAAGAGGAGAAGTGGGCTTAGGTGGAAAGACGAGGAGCTCGGTCTTGGACATGTTCAGCTTCAGGTGGCGGTTGGACATCCAGGCAGCAATGTCGGATAGGCAGGCCGATACCTTGGCCTGGGTCTCTGAGGTGATGTCTGGTGTGGAGAGATAGAGCTGGGTGTCATCAGCATAGAGATGATACTGGAAGCCATGAGATGAGATCAGTGAGCCTAGGGAAGAGGTGTAGATAGAGAAGAAGGCATGCGCTGAAAACTGAGCATGCGCAGGTGCCGCTATCGTGGAGAGTAGCATTTTCATTACCATCAGGGGGAAGTCTTCAGCTGGCCGAGCTTGGCAGCCTCTGCTAAACTTGTGCTACTGTTGGGTGGGCTTGAGCCCTAAGTGGGTGGGCCCGGCCCACCCAGGCCCACCTGTGGCTACGCCACTGGCGCCCGGTGGTAATTCTGAAGTTGGCACATGCTGTTTCCCTTGGTAGAAAATAATTTTCTATTTTCTACCATAGGGGGCATTCCCAGCAGTAATTGGCGGTGCTGCCACATTAGCGCGTGCTGCCTGATTACCACATGAGAAGCGTGTGAGACCTTTCCGCCAAGTAAACAGGTGGTGTTAAGGGCTCAGGCAGTAAATAGCTGCATACTGCTTTTCATATTAGTACATGGCCATTTACTGCCCCATTAAAAAAGGCCTTTTTACCCGCCAGGGTAAAAAAATGTCCTAACATGCGCCAAGTTCACGTGTCCAAACTAGCAAGAGACTCCTAAATGCATTATCGCTCTGCATTAGTTGATATTACAATTTAGTGGAGGGAGCTTTTGAATTTTCCCGCCCCTTCGCCAGGATGTCCTGCGAGGACGTCCTCAGGAAAACTTGAGCGCCCCCCGTTCGATTATGCCCCTCCACGTCTAGTAAAAGTAAAAACTGTAATCCTGTATTGTACATTAACAGTAATGAGCTAGGTCATACCCAATAAGATTTGCCATTTAATTAATTGATTTTTTTGATGACGACCATGAATCTCAGCATACTGAAGAGCTGCCTCTCTTTGCATTGCTTTTCATGCAACTCTGCCTCTAATCTAGACCCCAGCAACATTTTATCTCTTTTAATATATAATTCATTTAGAAAAATACATTAAGATAGATTCATGCCTGGAGAAAGGCCATAGCATCACCAGAAAAGAAATTTTGCTGCAGAGCTCATTCTATACTGCAGAAACATAACAGCACACAGAGAAGCAATGAAGATGCTGGTAGATGTGGATGAGTAGCCTAGTGGTTAGTGCAGTGGAACATGGAATGTTGCTACTATTGGAGATTCTACATGGAATGTTGCTACTATTGGAGATTCTACATGGAATGTTGCTACTATTGAGATTCTGTCGCTACTATTTGAGATTCTACATGCATAGGCGGTCGGTGGCCCAACTGTTTGGGGAGGCTAAAGGGGCGGGGTTAGGGGTGGGGCCAGAGGCGGGGTTTATATCCATAATTGTCTGACAACGCTCATGTCTAATTCTACCATCATGATCTAGTCCCGTCCCTATAGGCTACGGGATCTTGCTTCTAGCCAGTTTCTCCCGTTTTTAATCCATTTCCATCTTCCTCCATGGCATTTTAAGCTGTCCCTTTTCTGTCACAACCTGGCCCCCACAGATACACCACACTCGGCATTTCTTTTCCACCTCACCAACATAGGTTCGGGTTTTCATTGTATTTGTATTAATTTTTTGCCGGCCCGCACCATCACCACTATGTGTTTTCTTTATCCTTCTGTCTCTTTGCCTGAAGGCCACTTCCCTTCCACTTCCCGCCTTGCTTTTGCCTTTTCCCCCCAAAATGGAGATGCTACCGCTAGTAGGCTAGCTAAAAGGCGGGATTTTAGATGTGCGCTTGAGCCAGCCAAGTCTGGCGCCATAGGAGGTGTGGACCGGGCCCCCAAAAAATAAGGGGGCGGGGCTAAATGTCGCGCGCGAGCGGCTGGTGAGTGAGAGGTGTTTTCCCCGCTCTCTTGGTCGAGTCCATTCGGTGCTGAGAGAGGAGGAAGGGGCAGAGGATGTTTTAAGAGTTGATTGCTTTTTTCCCCCCTTAAAGCACATCAATGCATATCACACCCGAATAACGCACGCCAACCTTATTACAGCTTGCTTCGTGGATTCTCGGCATGACGGCATGACGTGCCCCGCCTCCTCTGACCAGCCTTCCTACTTCCGTGAGGGCTGGACGCATCATAAGGAAGACTGGTCAGAGGAGGCGGGGCACGTCATGCTGTCAGGCCGAGAAGCCCCGAAGCAAGCAAGCTGTAATAAGGTTGGCATGCTGCTCCCAGCAGTGAGAGAGAGAGACGCTTGGGGCTTGTGGCTGGGGAGGTTTAGCCTCCCCAAGCCTCTTATACCGGGCGCCTATGACTACATGGAATGTTGCTATTCCACTAGCAACATTCCTTGTAGAAGTCTGCCCTTGCAGATCAGCAACGCGGCTGTGCAGGCTTCTGTTTCTGTGAGTCTGACATCCTGCACGTATGTGCAGGATGTCAGACTCACAGAAACAGAAGCCTGCGCAGCCGCGTTGCTGATCTGCAAGGGCAGGCTTCTTTCTATATAGAATGTTGCTAGTGGAGGAGTAGCCTAGTGGTTAGTGCAGTGGACTTTGATCCCGGGGAACTGAGTTCGATTCCCACTGCAGCTCCTTGTGACTCTGGGCAAGTCACTTAACCCTCCATTGCCCCTGGTACAAAATAAGTACCTGAATATATGTAAACTGCTTTGAATGTAGTTGCAAAAACCTCAGAAAGGCGGTATATATCAAGTCCCATTTCCCTTTCCATAGATAAGGACCACTTTGTCACGGGTCTGAATGGTGGACTCTTGGGCTGTTGCCAGGTTCCCAACCCAGAGGTCAGGAGGAGCCCTTACGCCAAGCCCCCTCCCTGCCCATCTTCAAGTCTTTGCTTAAAGCCCACCTCTTCAATGCTGCGTTCGGCACCTAACTCTTACCGTTCAGTAAATCCAGACTGCCCCAATTTGACTGCCCCTATCGGACTGACTGTTCACTTGTCTTTTAGATTGTAAGCTCTTTGAGCAGGGACTGTCCCTCTATGTTAAATTGTACAGCGCTGCGTAATCCTAGTAGCGCTTTAGAAATGTTAAGTAGTAGTAGTAGTAGTAAAGGCATTCGCCTAGTCCGGTAGAGAAACAAATACAAGGTGATAAAGTTGATTATAGATACATGTGTTTCAGGTACAATGGAGATAGAGGAGAGGAAGGTAAATAGTGTCCATTACTATGGGGATCGAGGAAAGGAGATTGTGCAGTGTCCAGTACGATCTTTGGGTTTGCTGTGTTGCAGTGTGTAGGTGGTTATGTTGGGTCAGTAGGGTATGCCTTTTTGAACAGGTTGGTTTTTAATGCTTTCCTAAGGTTATCAATAGGAATCAAACAAAATAAAACATGGAAAAGAAAATAAGATGATACCTTTTTTTATTGGACATAACTTAATACATTTCTTGATTAGCTTTCGAAGGTTGCCCTTCTTCGTCAGATCGGAAATAAGCAAATGTGCTAATGCTTTCCTGAAGTTTAGGTGGTCATAAATGCATCATGGTCATACATGGTTTCAAAGATTATCTAAGTGCTTTGCTTCTCACTTTATTGGCAAATTGCACGTCCTACTGAATGACCTCCCAATGCCATGAAAAAAATGGCAGCACATGCATATGAGAGATTTCTGCCTGAGAGCATAGAATGACCTTCAGTGCTTCAGCAGTCCATTAGGAAGGACTGTAGCTTTTCCTAGCACTGAGCTCACCTTAGAGGCTGAAATCTGTAATAACACAAGGTCTGATTTGCCAGGTTAGCCATTTGCCATTTTATCATTAAATGAAGGGGTCCGTTACGCTGTTCCCTCTAAGCTGAGAGGGAGTCCTCCACCTGTAGTCCTGCCAGTGGGTGGTGCTATTTCACTCTCACATGTTCAATAGTGAGTGGCCGGCAGGCTCTGCAGGATTCCAGGCCTGTCCCTAGTGATTGAAAATACGATATTGAAGCACCCCCCCCCCCCCCCAACCAGCAGCAATGCATTTGGAGGGCTCTTACTCAGCTACAGTGATCGGCTTTTTTCTATTTGTCCCCTTCTCTTTGGAACGGTCTTCCAAAAGAGATCAGACTTGAGAAATCCTACTTTCATTTTCGGAAACTTTTGAAAACCTTTTACTTTATCAACTATATAGAACAGAATTTAGACTAAGGGAAACTAGGTTATAAAAGGAAACTTCAATGTATATTAAATCATAATTTGTACTGCTTATGTTTGTGTGGTTTATACTATGTACTCAATTCTGTATTTGCGGTGCTTTCCTGTATACTAAATCATGATTTATACTGTTTTTATCTTATGTAGCTAATTTTTGGTTTTGCTGTGCTTTCCTGTAATGATTGGAGTTCCATTGTTTGTCTAAACTGTACATATAATGTTGTATTGTTCTTTTTCTGTTTAATAATTGTAAACCGTTCTGTCTTGCAGTTGCAATAAGATACAGTATATAAATTGACGAAAATAAATAAATACAGTGTCCTGTTACTAAAGTGTAGTAAAGTTTTGCACTCGGTAAATCCCAAAATTACTATACAGTAAGTGCAAAGTCTATATGCTTTTGGGTTGTTCCCAACATGTTCCAGTACAGTTACCACACAGAAAAACTACATACCGCACCGTAAACCCCAGATTCTGATTTTTGTTGTTTTTGTGTCCTATGCTTCTTGGCTCAATAAATGGTGGTGTCGTTTTCCTACGCACTGACCAATAAAGAGATGTTTAAAAAAAAAAAAACCTTGCACACCGAGCTTTACATTAAATACGGAAAGATGTGCATGCAAGTTATAGAATAAGGTCAGCTGCACTTGTAAATTCATTTTAATAATGAGCTGATAGTGGGTTCTAATGAACAATAGGCTATAATTGGAATTAACTCCAATTGGTTCTAATTGGCACCAATTAGCAGTTACACACGCAGCTGCTCTTGGTATTCTATAACATGAATGCCCAAATTCTATCATGTGCACCTACTAAGGGGTGTGGCCATGAGAGGGGCGTGGTCAGGTCAGGTGTGCCTAGAAGTTACTCATGTTATAGAATACTAATATTTTTGTGTTTAACTGCCTACTGTTATGCACAAAAATATACACCAGCCTTTGATATGACGTAAGTGTTTGCACTTAAAATTAGGTACATATATGTGGACTTACACCAGGGGCGAATTGACCATTTGGGCAACCGGGCAGTGCCTGGGGGGCGCAGAGGTTCTAGGGGGCCCAGAGGCTCTGCCCGCATGCCTGCCGCATACTACAGCCCTCCCTCCATGTAGAATCTCCAATAGTATCTATTTTATTTTTGTTACATTTGTACCCTGCGCTTTCCCACTCATGGCAGGCTCAATGCGGCTTACATGGGGCAATGGAGGGTTAAGTGACTTGCCCAGAGTCACAAGGAGCTGCCTGTGCCTGAAGTGGGAATCGTACTCAGTTCCCCAGGACCGAAGTCCACCACCCTAACCACTAGGCCACTCCTCCACTGTTGCTACTATTTCAGATTCCACTAGCAACATTCCATGTAGAAGTCGGCCCTTGCAGATCACCAATGTGGCCGCCCAGGCTTCTGCTTCTGTGAGTCTGACATCCTGCACGTACGTGCAGGACGTCAGACTCACAGAAACAGAAGCCTGCGCAGCCTTCTACATGGAATGTTGCTAGTGGAATAGCAACATTCCATGTAGAATCTCCAATAGTAGCAACATTCCATGTAGAATCTCCAATAGTATCTATTTTATTTTTGTTACATTTGTACCCTGCGCTTTCCCACTCATGGCAGGCTCAATGCGGCTTACATGGGGCAATGGAGGGTTAAGTGACTTGCCCAGAGTCACGAGGAGCTGCCTGTGCCTGAAGTGGGAATCCAACTCAGTTCCTCAGGACCGAAGTCCACCACCCTAACCACTAGGCCACTCCTCCACTGTTGCTACTATTTCAGATTCCACTAGCAACATTCCATGTAGAAGTCGGCCTTTGCAGATCACCAATGTGGCCGCCCAGGCTTCTGCTTCTGTGAGTCTGACATCCTGCACGTACGTGCAGGACGTCAGACTCACAGAAACAGAAGCCTGCGCAGCCTTCTACATGGAATGTTGCTAGTGGAATAGCAACATTCCATGTAGAATCTCCAATAGTAGCAACATTCCATGTAGAATCTCCAATAGTATCTATTTTATTTTTGTTACATTTGTACCCTGCGCTTTCCCACTCATGGCAGGCTCAATGCGGCTTACATGGGGCAATGGAGGGTTAAGTGACTTGCCCAGAGTCACGAGGAGCTGCCTGTGCCTGAAGTGGGAATCCAACTCAGTTCCTCAGGACCGAAGTCCACCACCCTAACCACTAGGCCACTCCTCCACTGTTGCTACTATTTCAGATTCCACTAGCAACATTCCATGTAGAAGTCGGCCCTTGCAGATCACCAATGTGGCCGCCCAGGCTTCTGCTTCTGTGAGTCTGACATCCTGCACGTACGTGCAGGACGTCAGACTCACAGAAACAGAAGCCTGCGCAGCCTTCTACATGGAATGTTGCTAGTGTAGCAACATTCCATGTAGAATCTCCAATAGTATCTGTTTTATTTTTGTTACATTTGTACCCTGCGCTTTCCCACTCATGGCAGGCTCAATGCGGCTTACATGGGGCAATGGAGGGTTAAGTGACTTGCCCAGAGTCACAAGGAGCTGCCTGTGCCTGAAGTGGGAATCGTACTCAGTTCCCCAGGACCAGAGTCCACCACCCTAACCACTAGGCCACTCCTCCACGTCATAAAGTTTGAAGAGCTTTAATTCTAGGCTTTTATTAAGATCTATCGCTGATGTTTTAAAAAAAAAAAAAATGCTTTGGAACAAGAGGATTGCTTTTAGGATTTCCATGTCAGATGACCTTGTCAACCTTAGTAAAAAGGAAACAACTCTCCTTAAATTCTATTACTGCTCCTCCCGTTCAAGTGGGGTTTCTATGACCCATCAGGGGTTCTCCGTTTAGTGGGCTGTAGCTGGTAAAATGATGTGCCATCTGCTAGAACTCCTCAAAGCCAAGTTACTTTAAAGCTGCACAAATCAAAGCAGTTGTTTATGTTCTGTAGTCACCGCTCCATGAGATGTCTAATGGTAGAATTGCGGCTATTGTCGCACAATGGCAGACGAGGGTGAAGCATTTCAATGTTAAATGAGCCAAGTACTGTGACTGTAGATTTTGCCCCTCCTGTATATGCAGCAATAAGGATCAACAAATGAGTCGTGCTTCATACCTCTCAAAAGCTGGTCCGAAAAAGGTATCACCGGCAACTAGGGATTTAGTTTCCCCTTAAGTCTACAAATGGTAAATAATTGGAAATAACTGTTAGTGCTTGAGGCTAATCTGATTTATGACTTGTCTAATGGTCCCTTTTAAACCTTATTTCTTTGTGATCAGTTATGGCTAGGGTGACCCTCTAACTCCATTTCTAGGGGAACACTACATCCAATTCGGTTATTTATTTATTTATTTATTTATTACATAGTAGATGACGGCAGAAAAACACCCGCACGGTCCATCCAGTCTGCCCAACAAGATAAACTCATGTGTATACCTTACCTTGATTTGTACCTGTCTTTTTCAGGGCACAGACCGTATAAGTCTGCCCAGCACTATTCCCCGCCTCCTAACCACCAGTCCCGCCTCCCACCACCTCCTCCCAACCACCAGTCCCGCCTCCCACCACCGGCTCTGGCACAGACCGTATAAGTCTGCCCACCACTATCTTCGCCTTCCAACCACCAACCCCTCTTCCCCCCCACCGGCTCCGCCACCCAATTTCGGCTAAGCTTCTGAGGATCCATTCCTTCTGCACAGGATTCCTTTATGTATATCCTTTATGTTTGAATTCCGTTACCGTTTTCTTCTCCACCACCTCCCGCGGGAGGGCATTCCAAGCATCCACCGCTCTCTCTGTGAAAAAATACTTCCTGACATTTTTCTTGAATCTATTAGGATTTATTTACCGCCTTTTTGAAGGAATTCACTCAAGGCGGTGTACAGTAAGAATGGATCAAGCATGAGCAATAGACAATTACAGCAGTAAAAATATTCAAAAACAATACAAAGTATGGCATGGTATACTATTTACAATGTCAACACAATACGTAATAGAACATTATAGGTGATAGCGAACGGTAAAGCAAAGATGTAATGTACAGAAGGGTAAGAAAGTAGGAAGAGTTAGAAAGTAAGGTGATTGATTTAAAGAAAGTTGCACATGAGGTCAGAGAAATGGTTAAATGTTATCTCAGCTAGGGTAGGTGTGGATAAACATGTCCTGCTGCAGTATATGCAGCCTGAGTACGCCTTGTGTGTGTGAGTGAGACTAATGAGTTAGTTACTTCTTCCAGTAAAGGCCTGGTTGAAGAGCCAAGCTTTCACGTGCTTCCTGAAGTAGAGATAGTCTTGTGTTAAGCACAGCCTTTCAGGCAGTGCATTCCAGAGTGTGGGAGCTACTCTGGAGAAGGCTCGCTTGCGGGTATCACATCATGTAATGTCTTTTGGAGAGGGTGTGGTTAGTGAAAGTCCTTGGGGGGGGGGAGGACCTTAGTGTCCTTAGTGGTGTGTGGAGGATCAACCTATTTTTCAGGTACTCAGGGCCATTTCCTTTCAGGGCCTTGAAGATCAGACATAGAGTTTTAAATTTAGCCCTGTATTGTACTGGTAGCCAATGAAGTTTTTCAAAAATGGTGTGATGTGGTCACATCGCTTGCAACCTTCTATGAGTCTTGCTGCTGCATTCTGAATCAACTGTAGCTGGTGCAGGCCCTTTGTAGTCAGACCATTGTATAGTGCATTGCAGTAATCCAGTCTTGATGTTATCATGGCATGTACAACTGGGATAAGATTTACCTTCTCGATGTAAGGAGAGAGGCAGCGTAGCTGTCGCAAATAGTAGAAGCAGCTCTTGAAGGTTGCTTGGATTTGGGGAATCAGAGTAAGTGTTGAATCTAACTGTATTCCAAGATTTCTGACTTGTGATTTGAAGGAGAGTTCATACTTCCCAAAAGGGATTTTGATGTCAGGTACGTATCCACTTGTGTTAGGGACCCAGAGAAGCTCAGTTTTACTTGGGTTCAGGCAAAGTTTGTTGTGTTTAGCCCATTCTTGAATTGATGTTAGACAGGTAATCAGTTTATTCAAGGCTGTAGGTAAGTCAGGCTCAATGGATATGAGTAGCTGCACATCATCCGCATAGATGTAGAACTGAGTGTCCATTGACCGAATCAGCTCAGCCAGTGGCTTGAGGTAGATATTGAGCAGAATAGGTGACAGTATCGATCCTTGTGGTACCCCGCAGGTCAGTGTCCATGGTGGTGATGAGTTGCTGCCAAACATTATGGATTGCTGCCTGTCTGATAGGTAGGATCTGAACCAAGCAAGTACTGTTCCATTGATACCTGTTTCTGTCAGTCGTGCTAGCGTGATATCATGATCCACTGTGTCAAAAGCTGCAGAGAAATCAAGCAATACTAACATTGAGGCGAATCCCTTGTCTCAGTTTTTGTGAAGATCTAGTAGGAATTCAATGACCATTTCTGTACCATAACCAGGCCTGAATCCAGATTGACATGGATCTAGCCAGTTTCTCTTTTCTAACCAATCATTAAGTTGAACACAGGCTGTTTGTTCTATGAGTTTTCCTAGAAACGGGATGTTGGATACTGGCCTGTAATTTTCAAGTTTGTCCTGATCAAGGTTGTTTTTCTTCAGCAAAGGGTGGACCACTGCCCTTTTTAATGCTTTTGGTAGCTGCCTATTAGAAAGAGAGGTGTTCACAATTTTTGTGGCACCTTCTATGAGGCCCATACTTGCCTGCTGCACTATCTTTGATAGGCAGGGATCGAGGGAGCAGGTAGTAGGTCGAAGGATTTTGTCAAGGCTCTCCTCTGTCATTGGGTTAAAAGTTTCTTACATAAATAAATGCAGGCAAAGTAGACTAGCTTTCCCCCACCCCCAATATGAAGATATAGGGGTAAGGGATAAGGGTAAGGCATTTGATATACCACCTATATATATAAGGGCAATTCTATAATCGAATCAGCATTTATATGTCCCTTGTGCACCTAAATATCTAGAATATAGCACTTAAGTATTTAAATGTACACTTACCCATGCAAGGTTCCACGTTAGGAGTTACGAACCAAGAAAGGGATCTGGGTGTCGTCATCGATAACACACTGAAACCTTCTGCTCAGTGTGCTGCTGCGGCTAGGAAAGCGAATAGAATGTTGGGTATTATTAGGAAAGGTATGGAAAACAGGTGTGAGGATGTTATAATGCTGTTATATCGCTCCATGGTGCAACCGCACCTTGAGTATTGTGTTCAATTCTGGTCGCCGCATCTCAAGAAAGATGCAGCGAAGGGCGACTAAAATGATAGCGGGGATGGGACGACTTTCCTATGAAGAAAGACTAAGAAGGCTAGGGCTTTTCAGCTTGGAGAAGAGACGGCTAAGGGGAGACATGATAGAGGCATATAAAATAATGAGTGGAGTGGAACAGGATTGGATGTTCACGCTTTCCAAAAATACTAAGACTAGGGGGCATGTGATGAAACTACAGTGTAGTAAATTTAAAACAAATCAGAGAAAATGTTTCTTCACCCAACGCATAACTAAACTCTGGAATTCGTTGCCGGAGAACGTGGTGAAGGCGGTTAGCTTGGCAGAGTTTAAAAAGGGGTTAGACGGTTTCCTAAAGGACAAGTCCATAAACCACTACTAAATGGACTTGGGCAAAATCCACAATTCCAGGAATAACATGTATAAAATGTTTGTAAGTTTGGCTAACTTGCCAGGTGCCCTTTGCCTGGATTGGCCGCTGTCGTGGAAAGGATGCTGGGCTCGATGGACCCTTGGTCTTTTCCCAGTGTGGCATTACTTATGTACTTATATAGCATGTAAATGCAAGGAGGTGTGAACATGGGTGGAGCTACCAGTTACACACATACCCCAGGATTCTATATATCGCACTTAGTGTTCTGTGCTGAAATCCAAACTTATTCTATAACAACACACGTAACTTAATTGGCTAAACAAGCTAATCAGCATTGATAACAGGTCTTAACGAGCAATTGTGAGCACTAATTGGCAAAAATTAGAATTTACTCGCATAACTCACTAAGCGTATTCTGTAATGCACTGCACCTAAATTCTAATGCATGCAGCCAAAAGGGGGCATGTTTATGGGCAGGGAAATGTGTGTTTCATGGGCATTCCACTGAAGGTAAGGTGGTAGAACTAGAGGACATGAATTGAGGTTGAAAGGGGACCGACTCAGAAATAATGACAGGAGGTATTTTTCACCAAGAAGGGTGGTAGATACCTGGAATGCCCTCCTGCGGGAGGTGGTAAAGATGCAAACGGTAATGGAATTCAAAAATGCATGAAACCTGTTTAGAAGGAATGGATCTAAAGAAGCTTAGCAGAGATTAGGTAGGAAAGCCAGTGCTAGGAAGACTTCTACGGTCTGCAGTGCCGTAGTGAGGGCGGCTGACACCCGGGGCGGTTCGCCACTGCGCACCCTCCCCCCCGGGTGCAGCATGGCGCACCCCCCTCGGCCCCCCCCCCCCCCCCCGGAGTGCGCACACCCCCCCCCCCCCTCCGGAGCGTATTCTTACCAAAGGGGGCGGGCGGGAGGGCCGCTCCACCCTGAGTACACTTCGCTGGGAGCTGCGTCAGCTCCGCTGGTTCCCTGCTCTCCGTGGCAGAGAGAGCAGTGAACCAGCGGAGCCGACACCCCCAAGCGTCGTGCACCCGGGACGGACTGCCCCCCCCCTTCCTACGCCATTGACGGTCTGTATCCTAATCGAGGCTGAATAGATTTGGATGGGCTGGAGTGGAGCTTTTCAGGGGCTTTGACAACAACTTAAGAACAAGGCCAAATTCCGGGCAGACTTCTACAGGCTATGCCTTAAAATGGCAAGGATAAATCAAGATCAGGTACCCATATGATGTATCAAATCATACCATATGTTGGACAGACTGGATGACCCATACAGGTTTTTATCTGCTGTCATCTACTATGTTACTATTTTTAACTGTCTCTATCAGGGTCCAATTTAGCCCAGCTGCAACCAGTCATTTTCAGAAAGTTTTCATAGCTTGTGAAGTTGAGTTCATTGAAAATTATTTCTGTAATGCTATATGAAATGAGGCAGGGTATATGCCTTGCCAAAGCTATGAAGCATCTTGCAAATTAATAAAAACGATGGGGAAAAAAGTGTGGACTGAACTGATCTGCAGTGCTGGTGTGTTATAAAAAAAAAGGAGCTATGAATCTGCTCCATGACACTACATGATAATAAACCATTTGCATATTTTAAAGATGTGACTGCTGCAAATAAGCATTTATAATATAATTTATTAGGCTTTGAAGCAATAAAATAATGGATATGTATCAGCAGTAATGTCATTGCAAGAGATATAGTTAGGTTCATAGTGTCCCTAGAGTTTGACTGAATATTCAAATGAAATGTAAATGTCATGCTAACGTTAACCAGTGGTTGTTTACTAAACATTGCATTTATATTCATCTCTGCTATGTTCTTGTCTAAAGTATCTGAGTTTGTAGACGTGATGCTGTTTTCTGACAAGCTGGTATTGTGATCTTTAGAGGAAGGAAAGAGTTCGCAAAAGGTTTGAGAGGAGAAAGTGGTGTCCTCTGGGAACTGCCTGAAGTGCTGAGAGTGAGAACTGCAAAAGTTTGTCTCAGTAGGAATTTAATTCAGCACCGCTGGATGAAAGCCATTGAAGAGCTGGACCAGTTTGCCAGCTGCAAGTCTACAGTGAAACCTTTGTTGAAGGATTTTTTCACAATTAAGATCCAGGCTTGAGAGGAGAGCGATGGTCTGGAAGGAAAATAGGGGTATACAGCTTTGGCATGGCGTAAGTACTCTCATCTAAGGCTGGGCATAAATCTGTGGATTTATGCTATTATTCTGTCATGGCAATTTCGTGCAGAAATGCCATTATAGAATTTCCACTTAGCATGCATCATACCACTGTCTAATTTTGGTGACCCATTGAGAATTTACTTCCATATGTCTACACAACTGACAGGACCTGGAGTTCTTCAGAAACTTTCCCCATTCCAAGAGATAAGGAGCAAGGTTAAGTTCTCTCTGGAAAAGGAGACTGTAGAAAAGTGTTAGCTCTTAATTCAAAAAAACTGCAATGGGATAGAATCTCAGGAACTATAGCACTTCTTTTTCAAATCTCTCTATTTTGTTTTTAACGGACCCCTATAACCTTTTGCTTTTCCATGAGTCCATATTTGCAGCCCCCTTTCTTCTTCGGAAGGGTTGGGATTTTCTGTTCTATGGATAAAAGCCTTAAGGCGTTTTTTTTCAACCGAAGTACTGCGGCACCTAGGTGTGTCATGGCTGTTCCCCAGGTGTGCCGCAGGTACAGGCAAACTGATCATTCAAGTAACCAAGCACTGCCCGAGGACCTAGAGCACCAAAGTGCCCAGTGCTACCTCCTTCATGAACCAGCATTTCTCCCACTCTCCTCCTACCCCCCTGCCCCAGTCTACCTTAAGCCATGTATTCCACGGAGGTTCCCCAGCAATGGCTGTAATTCACAGTCGCTGCTTGCAGCCTGCTCAGATCCTCTCTTCTGATGCAACTTCCTGTTTACGTGGGAGCAGACTGGGACAGAAGCAAGGCTCTGAGCAGGCTTCAAACAGCAGCTGTGAATTACTGTCGCTGCCAGGGAACCTCCTTGAAGAGACAGTTTAAAGTAGATGGGGGGGGGGGTGGAAAGAAAAAGAGAGGGAAAGAAGTTGCACCTGGGGATGGAGGAGGGAAAGGATGAAAGAGAAAAATGCTGGAACTGGAAGGGAAGGGAGGGAAGAAATAGAAAAACACTGGACCAGTGGGGGGAGAGGGGAACAAATAAAGATACTGGACCTGGGGAGTGGAGGGGAGTTAGGAAAGAAGAAGAGAAAAGCCATGGGCCAGAGAGCTGGAAGGGTAGAAGTAATGATCTTTCTGTTCCAACAGAGCTGCAACCTAGCGCTTATGATCTGGCCTAATTTTTTTCAGTTTAAGGTTAGGAAAATCAGGCATTCTTTTGATATAAAAGTAGGCCCAAGAATTGGGCATGATTTATCTGTATTAAATAAGAATATGATGTAATTAATTACGTTTCAGGTGACAGGTTTTGAAATATTTTTTCCAAGGTAACCCCTGAAGAGGTCTCACGGTCATTAGTGAAACTTATGAATAAGGTTTGTTTGCTTGATACTTGTCCGACATATTTACTGAAGCCAATTTCAGGAGACACATTGATTTCGCTTACAAAGTTTATTAATATCACCTTACATGAAGGATTGTATATGGATGAGCTACTTTACATTATTCTTACGCCAATACCTAAAGCTACTGGGTTGGACCTGACAGAGAATTGTAGTCCAGTGGCTAGTATTTCATAGCTGTCCTAACTTATTGAGTTTATAGTTTATGATCAATTGGCTGATTTTTCTTTTTTCAACTGATGGCTTGCACTTCTCTCAGCTTGGCTTCAGGCCTATGCATAGTAAGGAGACATTATTGTTGACCTTGATATCAAAAGTCAGAAGTTGTTTGAGCAAAAGTAGACAAACTGGCCTCCTTCAATTTGACATCTCTGCAGCTTTTGCTGCAGTGGACCACTCAGCACTATTGATCAGGTTCAATGAGCTAGGAATTGCTGAAACAGTTTTAAAGTGGTTTGGAGAATTTCTTGGTGGTCTTTGCCTTGGGGACCCGGCTGTGAGGTTCCCCGGGGCTCTCCTCTGTCCCCAAGCCTGTTTAATATATATTTGAGCTCGCTGGGAAGGGCAGTGACTGATTTGGGTATTTATGTTTTGTCTTATGCGGACAACATATTTTTGCTTTGTCCAGAACAGTCATCTTTTGAAGATACATTATTACGTCTTAGACAAAACATATCATTGATAGACCTCTGGTCCACAGAGAATTTTTGGAAGTTGAATAAATGAAAGACTAAGACTATGAGTCAGTGCCAGTTAAAGAGCTAATATTGACTTTGGGGGAAGTCCTGAAAATTGAGAAAGAAACAAGAGTCTTGGGGTGTCCGTCTGGATTCAAGTTTGACCTTTGAGCCGCAGATAAACAATTTGACAAGAAACATTTTTTGTAAGTTACGCCAACTTAGGACAATTAGATTTTCTCTTAATAACAACGGCTTTAGGGTTATAGCCCAATAATTGCTTCCATATTTAGATTAGTGTAACTCATTATATAAGTCTGTGTCTAAAAATTATAAAAACAAGCTCCAATTGTTACAGAATACAGCAGCAAGACTGATATTTTCATTGGGTAAGTTTCAGCATGCCTCACCATTGCTTGCTACTTTACATTGGCTTCCAGTGAACGTGAGGGTTGAGATTAAGATTGCTTGTTTGATCTATAAGGCCTTTTTTTGGTTTGAATTCTGAAGGCTTGACTGAGCTCCTAAAGTTGCCAAATAATTGGTTAACATCTACAAATTCTCAAAAACTGAAGCTTAATTACCCAACGGTGAAGGGTGTTAAATATAAGACTCAGTTTGCATCAACCTTTCTGATTTATGGGGAAAGAATTTGGAACAATCTTCCATTCTAAATTAGAATATTGTCTTATTATCATTTTCAGAAAGCTTTAAAGACATACCTGTTTACTAGACCTTGATTGTGGTAGTTTAATGTAATTTTTATTGTGTATAGTTTATATACTGTTGTTCTTCACTCACATGAAGAGGTAATCTTATTATATATAGTCTGCTTAGAAATATGTTTGAAATAAGAAGACTATAAGCCTGTATGTGTATAGTATAGAAGTGATAGAAGAAGAGGAGGGGAGAAGTGATGGACCTGAGGGGAAGGAGGGAAGAAGAAAAGAAGTGATGGAGTCAAGGGGGTGGGAAGAAATGATAGATCCAAAGGGTGAAAGAGAAGAAAGAAATGATGGACCTGAAAGTCGAGGGAGGGAGAAAGATGTTGGGCCACAGAAGCGGGGGGGGGATGGGGTAGAAAGGATACAGGGAGATGCTGGGGTTGTGGAGAGCAGAAGCATGCAGATGTCAAGCTAAGGGAGGAAAGGAGGGTGGAATGGGGGGGGGGGGCCAATAAATGGGGGATGGAGGGAGGGGAGAAACTAGGAATGGGGGAATCATGAAAGAGAGGTTGGGGGTTGTCAAGGAGATTAGTGAGAGGAGGATAATATGTACAGAGGGGAAAGATTAGTAATGGGGATTAGAGGAAAGATAGAGAGGATTAGGAGGCAGGGGAAGGAATGAGATGAGAACTGGGAGAGATAGGGGATGAGAGAAGGAGATGGAAAGTTGATAAGTAGTTCAAAAGTAAAAAGAAGTAGATGGAGAACTGTGGGCTGAGAAAGCGATTGAAATCTAAGTTGACAGAAAAAAAATGAAGGAAAGAGCTTAAAAGAGAAAGATCAATATGTCAGAGACGGATGTGAAAAGGGAATGGAACAAGACAGGAGGACAGAAGAGAAATGAGAAATGGACAGTAGCCCCTGGAAAGAGGAGAAGACAGACAGGAAAGCAGAAAAGAAAAATTAGGATCAACATGATGGGAAAAATGTCCAGACAACAAAGGCAGAGACAATGTTTTATTTTCAATTTGTAGACGCTAGTTCAGGAAATGTACATTGTGGATGTCTTTGTATTATGTTCAGTATAAGAGGAAATGCATTTCTGTTTTTATTTATAGTACATGCCTAGCTTGACGTCTTGGTGTTTCCAGTTCATTTTTTTGTCTGTGTATCTCTATTTCTAAATTGTGATCCCGTTCTGTATTAGGTGATGGTCTGTCTGTGTTTTGCATGTGACTGAGGTACGGTGTTCTGTGGACATGTAGCTTCTGTGTAGCTGTCCCACTTGTTTTGTTTTACCAGTAGGAGGAGGTGTATTGGGGCCCAGTCTAATATTTGTTGTGCTGCCTATTCATATGCAGGGTTCTTGCTATTTGAATCATAGGAATTAGTGCTACTGTGACATATTTGTTTATGAATGTTAGGATTTTTTTCAGGTTTTGTATTTGACATTGTGCAGCTCAGTGAAGTTTATTTTGCTATAGCTCAAATGACATGAGAATCAGAATATTTTTTTGAATGGTGTCTTCCATTTTTTTTTTAATACAAGTTATTTGTAGCTAATTTCATTATATTTGAAGTGTTTTGTTGCCCTTTTGCCAACTTGTGCTTTCATTAAAAACATTCTACTATAAAGGTAATACAGTGATTAAAAATATAATTATTGAACTTTAAATACAATCTTAATACTTGTTTGTTAAATGATACGATATATATCCTGAGAGATGAAACAGATTGAAAATCACTGCCTTTCCAGAAAAATCGCATCCACCAATTTCAAAAATTTTCTATCTAGAACCATTTCGTAAGAAAGATTTATCACAAAGAGTTGAAATGAATGTTCAAACTTTGGATTTGACTCAAATTATTGAAGGAGACAATGAGGGCCTGACAACTGCGACACTTAAAGTGATTTTCATACTTCAACCAGATAGAGACTGGATACTCAAACAATTTTTCTTAAACAAAAGACCAGATTTCCTAAACTGTAAAATTAGAATGTATCCCGACGTCTCAAGATCTACCCAAAAGAAAAGACAAGAATTCCTCAAACTGAGACCAAAGGTTTTGCAACTTGGGGCATTATTTTGGTTGAACTGCCCGTGCAAGTGTGTGATAAAATTGAATTCAATCAAATATGTATTTTTTGAGGTGAAACAACTGAGCTCTTTTCTGGAAGCTAAGCTGAGAGACCCACAGTCTCCATTATTAGGGACTTTAACAACTTCAACCCCACAAATAATATATATATTACCTGGCCTGCCTATACTAACCGCCAAGTTAAATTTGGAAGTTGATTTCTAAATTTGATATACATGTTTTTCCTTGAAATTGTGATAACCCCTCGATATTGTGGACTATAGACAAGTATTGATTTCCTATCCTATATTTTTGATATTTTTATCTTTTTTTTCCTTTATTGATATTGTTATGAAAAAATTTGGAAACTAAATTGTCTTTTTCTGTATTTCAAGATGTAATGCTTGATATTTAAAAGAAAATTTATAAATAAAAAAAAAAAGAAAAAGAAAATCACTGCCTTAGGGATTGGGAGCCTCAAGGGCAGAAATAGCTACAGATGATGTGCATAAGGATGGGGAAGGGCAGCGAGAGCTACAGACTAGGGTTGGCAGACTAAGAGATGTACAGTAACAGGCAGACGCCAAAGGTATTTCAAAATCATTTCAGTGTTGTAATAACTGACACCAGGTGTGTTTCAGTGGTTTGTTTATGTTTGCTGCATTTTCTGCAATATTTAGCAAATTATGTTTTAATGATTTTTCCTGTTTTCTTTCCTGGAAGGGGATTTTGTGTACCCTGTAACTTTTGGAATATCTTAGGAGGTTTTTTTTTTTTTTACAAAGGTATGATTTAAAAAAATGGCCTTAACACGCCCTTACATGGGTCTTTCCTGCATGCTAAGGCCATTTTTACCATGGCTGTAAATTGGTCCATTTTCTTTTTTTTTTTTTTTTTTTTTCTTTTATCTTTTTCTTTTTTGCATTAATGCTCATGTGCTAATGTTCACTCAATAACTCCGCAGGATAAACTTCAGCAAAATTTCATACACAGACACAACTTGAAACTGAAGAAATGTACACTCTACTAGCGCCGATATATAATAAAAACACAAATCATATTAAGGAGGAAAAAAAGACCTCAAGGGGCCCTTTTACTAAGCCACATAAGCGTCTATACGCACCCAGCATGCGCCAAAATGGAGTTACCCTCTGGCTACCATGTGGCTCTTGCAGTGATTTCATTTTTGGTGTGCGTCCAATACGCACGTCCGAAAAATAATTTTTATTTTCGGACGCACGTATCGGACGCGCGCAGGTCATTACTGCCTGGTTACCGCATGAGACTTTACCGCTAGGTCAATGGCTAGCGGTAAGGTCTCAGACCCAATATGGACACGCGGCAATTTTCAATTTGCTGCACGTCCATTTTCGGCAAAAGTTTTAAAAAGGCATTTTTTTACAGGTGCGCTGAAAAATGATTCTGCGCGCCCAAAACACACGTTTACACTACCGCAGGCCATTTTACAGCGTGCCTTTGTAAAATGGCCCCCAAATGTCCAAACCAAGGCAGCAAGTAAACGTATCTTTGTGCCTACGTTTAATGGACTCCATTTTTCTCATCGGTCTCAAAAAACCTCCTTTTATTTTTAATTGTATATTTTATGCACTATATTTCACACTCAACTTGATGCTATACTTTAAATTGTGATCATCAACATTAGTTTCTTTTTAAAATCAATCTGAATTCCATGAATTGTGGAGAATGTAACAAGCACTTAGCTCCCTAGGTAGCCTTATTTAAAGTTAAGTGCTTGTTACATTCTCCACAATTCATGGAATTCAGATTTATATAAAAAGAAACTAATGTTGATGATCACAATTTAAAGTATTACATCAAGAGTTGAGTGTGAAATATAGAGCATAATATACAATTAAAAACGGAGTCCATCAAACATAGGCACAAAGATACATTTACTTGCTGCCAAGGTTTGGACATTTGAGGGTTTTTTTCCTCCTTATGATTTTGATAATGGTTTGATCTCCTGTATATGGGAGCTGGTAGAACGTACATTTCTTCAGCTTCAAATTGTGCATATATTAATGTTGCCATTTTTTCTAAATTACAGCGTGAGCACATGCCGCCACCCATTTTGTAGGCAGTAAAAGCTCACGTGGTATCCCTGCGCTAACCAGTTAGCGCACAGTAACGTAGAAGTGCTAACTGGTTAGTGCAAGAATGCCCACTCTCCATCCCTGACACGCATCCTCAAAATAAAGAAAGAAATTTGTAGCACACAGTGTGCAAACATTTTGAAGTTACCACAGGACACCTGAGTGCGTCCTGCGGTACTCAATTTTTAGCTGCATTAGGCAATGCAGCAGCGCTTAACACAGCTTAGTAAAAGGACCCTGTGGCCTTGGGCAAGTTATGTCACTCTCCATTGCCTCAGGCGGAGACCGAGCGTAAGCCCTCAGAGGCAGGGAGTATCAACTGTACCAGCAATGCAACTTGTCTGGCTTAGATGTGTGTATTGGGTGCGCGCATGTCCATTTTTCAGCGCGCCTGCAAAAAAAGGCCTTTTTTTTTTTCCTTTTGGCCGAAAATGGACGGGCGACAAAATGAAAATTGGCAAGCATCCATTTTGGGCCCGAGACCTTACCACCACCCATTCACTTAGCGGTAAGGTCGCACGCGTTAACCAGGCGGTAATTGTCAGCGCGCATACAATGCTGATTACTGCCCAGTTAGCGCCGTGCGCTGGAAGTTTTCCGGCACGCGTAAAAAAAATGAAATTACCGCCTGGGCCATGCGGTAGCCGTGAAGTAGTTCTGAATTGGTGCGTGTTGGGGCACGCGTAGGCGCCTACACAGCTTAGTAGAAGGGCCCTAAACAGACTAATACCACAAAATGCTTGTAACACATTTCTCATGCTAACACCCTTTAATAAAAAGGGTCCCTATAATTTTAAAATGTTATTCTTATTATCAAAGATCCTTTAACAGAGTAATATCTCCGAATGGGGTAATTTTGTGCATAGCATGACAAGAATGAATCTTACCCCTCTGCCAGGGTATATTGGAGATGACCTCATTCTCTCCGATTCACTGCTAAGGCTTATCTCAACAATTGCAATTATGCCAAAGAGAGCCCACCTCCTGAAGTTCATACGGTATAATACGTACAGGCAACATATCAAGATGAGCTTGGAAAGCCCTTTTACAGTAAAGGCCTACAGTTGTCATAGTTTCTTAAAATGTGATTCGTGATCACACTGGCTAATGCTGTACCTTAGCGCTGATGACGAAAATGGAAACAATTTGGCCTCAGACAATTTCTACGTGTGGGTTTGGCTCAGTCGCCCGAGTTCGTCTCTTGTTCATCTGAGGCTAGTGGAAATGGTAATGACAGAATATCAGAAGGACTGTTTGCAGAGACACTTGAACAAACCAGAATCATTGGGATGTCAATTATGCTGTTGAATAAAACAGGCCCTAAAGAATACCTCTCTCGTCTTCTTATTTGTTTGATCAGAACGTATTAGCTGAATGCAGAGTCAGTGTCACCAGAACAGGCTCTCTGAGAACACTACAAAATGTGACTGTGAAATTATGGAAACGCCGCTAAACCATTTTGCCTGAAATAGCAATATATGTAGGAAGGTACAACTTTTTTTTTCTTATTATTTCTTGCATTTTTCTCCTATAATAGTCTCGCATTGAATTGCACAGAACATATCACTGCAGCAGTGGAAGAGAGGGAATTAAAAGTGCAGTGGACGAAGTACAGCAAAATAAAAAATAGCTAGAAATGAAGTAAGTAATAGATTTTATTGGAAGACCTGAAACAGGCCGTGTTTTGGCAAACTGCCTGCATCAGGGGACTCTGGTGAATGTTCCAATACAAATGGATTGTCCCACTCTATCAAGTAGAGGTTAGTTGATCCAGCGTATAAATGATGGATGCTGCGGATTTGCTCAGCTCTTGCACGGTCCAAAAACGCTATGCATGAGTACAAAGAAAATAACATTAAAATGTGTTTATAATATAACTATATTCTCCCCATGATAGAGCCCACAGCACTCAGCATTCTTTTTTTTTTTAACGGCAAAGTACTACTACTACTTAACATTTCTAGAGCGCTACTAGGGTTACGCAGCGCTGTACAATTTAACAAAGAGAGACAGTCCCTGCTCAAAGAGCTTACAATCTAATAGATAAGAGTGAGACAAATATAGGACAATCAAGCCATTGTGACATCACTGATGAGGTTGGCTCTTAGGCATTGGTGGAATGAGGCATTATGACATCACAATCTCAGCTCTGGTTAAATCACTGCTATATGTAATACTACTACTACTACTTAACATTTCTAGAGCGCTACTAGGGTTACGCAGCGCTGTACAATTTAATAAAGAGAGACAGTCCCTGCTCAAAGAGCTTACAATCTAATAGACAAGTGAACGGTCGGTCCGATAGGGGCAGTCAAATTGGGGCAGTCTGGATTCACTGAACGGTAAGGGTTAGGTGCCGAACGCAGCATTGAAGAGGTGGGCTTTAAGCAAAGACTTGAAGACGGGCAGGGAGGGGGCTTGGCGTAAGGGCTCAGGAAGGTTGTTCCAAGCATAGGGTGAGGCGAGGCAGAACGAGCGGAGCCTGGAGTTGGCGGTGGTGGAGAAGGGTACTGAGAGGAGGGATTTATCCTGTGAACGGAAGTTACGGGCGGGAACGTAAGGGGAGATGAGGGTAGAAAGATAGTGAGGGGCAGCAGACTGAGTGCATTTGTAGGTAAGAGTCTAACTACCATATTCTATACAAGTTGCAAACACCTCAATGAGAATTTAGTGCAACCCCAAAAAACTATATTGCAATAGTCAAATCTGTACAGAATCAGATTGGACAACGAGCCTAAATGTACAGATGTTAAAATACTTTTTTATACAGTAAAGTGTTTTTCAATAGAAATATTTCTTCACTACCTGAGTTATAAAGAGCATCTTACTAAGCTTACTATCCACCTCAGCCCCCAAGACTCTTGCAGAATCCTTAAACAAAACATTATCCACTTCTGTACCAATCTGTTGATGCCTAAAAGGATGGACAGTTGGCCCCAACCATATAAATTTAATCTTTTCCTTATTAAGTTTAAGTCTGTGATCCATATAGATACAGTGGTGGAAATAAGTATTTGATCCCTTGCTGATTTTGTAAGTTTGCCCACTGACAAAGACATGAGCAGCCCATAATTGAAGGGTAGGTTATTGGTAACAGTGAGAGATAGCACATCACAAATTAAATCCGGAAAATCACATTGTGGAAAGTATATGAATTTATTTGCATTCTGCAGAGGGAAATAAGTATTTAATCCCTCTGGCAAACAAGACCTAATACTTGGTGGCAAAACCCTTGTTGGCAAGCACAGCGGTCAGACGTCTTCTGTAGTTGATGATGAGGTTTGCACACATGTCAGGAGGAATTTTGGTCCACTCCTCTTTGCAGATCATCTCTAAATCATTAAGAGTTCTGGGCTGTCGCTTGGCAACTCGCAGCTTCAGCTCCCTCCATAAGTTTTCAATGGGATTAAGGTCTGGTGACTGGCTAGGCCACTCCATGACCCTAATGTGCTTCTTCCTGAGCCACTCCTTTGTTGCCTTGGCTGTATGTTTTGGGTCATTGTCGTGCTGGAAGACCCAGCCACGACCCATTTTTAAGGCCCTGGCGGAGGGAAGGAGGTTGTCACTCAGAATTGTACGGTACATGGCCCCATCCATTCTCCCATTGATGCGGTGAAGTAGTCCTGTGCCCTTAGCAGAGAAACACCCCCAAAACATAACATTTCCACCTCCATGCTTGACAGTGGGGACGGTGTTCTTTGGGTCATAGGCAGCATTTCTCTTCCTCCAAACACGGCGAGTTGAGTTCATGCCAAAGAGCTCAATTTTTGTCTCATCTGACCACAGCACCTTCTCCCAATCACTCTCGGCATCATCCAGGTGTTCACTGGCAAACTTCAGACGGGCCGTCACATGTGCCTTCCGGAGCAGGGGGACCTTGCGGGCACTGCAGGATTGCAATCCGTTATGTCGTAATGTGTTACCAATGGTTTTCGTGGTGACAGTGGTCCCAGCTGCCTTGAGATCATTGACAAGTTCCCCCCTTGTAGTTGTAGGCTGATTTCTAACCTTCCTCATGATCAAGGATACCCCACGAGGTGAGATTTTGCGTGGAGCCCCAGATCTTTGTCGATTGACAGTCATTTTGTACTTCTTCCATTTTCTTACTATGGCACCAACAGTTGTCTCCTTCTCGCCCAGCGTCTTACTGATGGTTTTGTAGCCCATTCCAGCCTTGTGCAGGTGTATGATCTTGTCCCTGACATCCTTAGACAGCTCCTTGCTCTTGGCCATTTTGTAGAGGTTAGAGTCTGACTGATTCACTGAGTCTGTGGACAGGTGTCTTTCATACAGGTGACCATTGCCGACAGCTGTCTGTCATGCAGGTAACGAGTTGATTTGGAGCATCTACCTGGTCTGTAGGGGCCAGATCTCTTACTGGTTGGTGGGGGATCAAATACTTATTTCCCTCTGCAGAATGCAAATAAATTCATATACTTCCCACAATGTGATTTTCCGGATTTAATTTGTGATGTGCTATCTCTCACTGTTACCAATAACCTACCCTTCAATTATGGGCTGCTCATGTCTTTGTCAGTGGGCAAACTTACAAAATCAGCAAGGGATCAAATACTTATTTCCACCACTGTAGATAAGGTAGAGTAAGAGGAGTCAGAAAATAAAATGCTAATTTAAAGAAAGCTGCAAATGAGATCAGAAAGGTTCTTGAATATCAATTTAGCTAGGGTAAGAGTGGGTAAACATGTCCTGCTATAGTTCCTGAAGTAGAGATAGTCTTCTGTTTTAAGCGAAGCCTTTTTATTACATTCCTGTCTCCTGTGTCAGATAATGTCTCTCTAGCGTTAGCAATGCAGAAATCACAGAATGTGATTCCCTTGATGGTTATGCTTTTTAGGTATAAACATAAAAAATATGTAATTTAGATGACTTTTCATTTATGTCATTGTTGCAAAAGAGGTGTAAAATTATATTACTCTAGCTGTGAAATCTTGTATTCCATTCTGAGCAAATGTTCAGTATATATAGCACCTGCAAACTGTACTTTAACTGATAATAGACAAGGTGAATTTCACTGGACAAAGTGATCTGTTTCTGAGGAGTAAAGATGCATTGCTCACCATGTGAGGGTGGTAGATACCTGGAGTGCCCTCCCGTGGGAGGTGGTTGAGATGAAAACAATAACAGAATTCAAAAAATGCGTGGGATAAACAGAGATGAATCCTGTATAGAAGGCATGGAACCAAACAAGCTTAGCAGCGATTAGATGCCAACACCAGTAATTGGGAAGCAAAGCCCGTGCTGGGCAGACTTCTACGGTCTGTGCCCTGAAAATGGCAAGGACAAATCAAGATGATCAAGTATACTTATGTAATATCACATCATACATTATGTAATGAGTTTATCTTGTTGGGTAGACTGGATGGGACCATACAGGTTTTTATCTGCCATCATCTACTGTGTTACGTTACTATGGTGGTCTTTTACTAACCGCCCCCCCCCCCCACCTAGTGGTAGTCTCATGCAATTACCGCTAGGGTCCCATTTTAATGATGACACCTAACTGAGCAGCAGCGACTGAGCATTGCTTCTTCCCAAAGAACCCCTGGACCCTCAGTGATCTAAATGGTAGGCCCTTTCAGGGTGCTACAGTCTTATGGGGGATGGGGATGGAGATCTGGTGTCATTGGGGGAGCTTGAGCCAAGGGGGATTGCACTGCCGTCCCAAGAGCATCAGACCATGGCTTTTCAGCCCGATGCTCCCAGGCTGCTGGAATAATGTTGCTTGAGAGGTGGTTGACTAGCAGCGCTATTCTTTTAGCACGGGATTTAGCAACCTGCGGGACTAAGATACCGCAGGTTGCTGAATCTTCTAGTATATCAAGGTGTGGTAAAAGATTGCCTTTTACCGCACCTTAATACCATCCTCCCTTAATACATGTTAAAAATGTCTAAAATTCATTAAAAGATTTTTTATTAAAGCCAATGTGTGAAACAAACTGACAATAATGTCAGAAAATTGGGGACAGAGTCCAAACAAGCTCTGATGAAAAACAAACTAAGGGCTCCTTTTACAAAGCCGCACTAGTGAATCTGGTGCAACAAATGTGACGACCCCCTAGGAACTGAATGGGCTTCGTCACATTTGCCGCACCAGAATCACTAGCGCAACTTTGTAAAAGGAGCCCTAAAAATTTTGATCTTTGCAAATCTTCAGTAGTAGCAGTTTTGATCAGGTTTGTTTTATAATAATTTAGGGTTTCTTTTACAAAGGCATACAGCAAATAAGAGGAAGCCCATAGGAATTGAATGAGCTTTCTCTCATTTACCGCTCAGTAATCGCTAGAGCGTCTTTGTGAAAAAGGCCCTTAGTTTGGATTGGTTGGGGTTTCTGCTGATGTGTGCACACACTTGAAGTAGTCATTTGATTTGAAGACAGTACTGTTACTTTAAATATAGATGTGCATTGGCAAATATTCACATCCATGGACTAGGGGGCCACACAATGAAGCCACAAAGTAGTAAATTTAAAACAAATCAGAGAAAATACTTATTCATTCAACGTGTAATTAAACTCTGGAATTTGTTGCCAGAGCATGTGGTAAAAGCAGTTAGCTTAACGGGGTTTGGAAAAGGTTTGGATAACTTCCTAAAAGAAAAGTCCATAAGCCATTATTAAGATGGACTTGGGAAAATCCACTGCTTATTTCTAGGATAAGCAGCATAAAATGTATTACTGTTTTGGGATCTTACCAGGTACTCATAACTTGGATGGCCACTGTTGGAAACAGGATGCTGGGCTTGATGGACCTTAAGTCTGTCCCAGAAGGGCAACATCTATGTACTTATGTTCTAAGGATGGCAAAAAAAAAAGATCCAAACTGGAAATGGTATATTTAGATTTGAGTTGGGCTTCATCTGGTCTTGATTTATCTAAGTCCATTTACATCCTGTTTAGTTCCCTAATTATCTGAAATCCAGACAGCCTCCCCAATAAAATTCACATTCAACTGAAAATTACCTTAGCACTAATATAATATATATTTATTCGTTGTACTTGTTATACCACCTTTCAGATATATCAAGGCAGTTTACAATAATCCAGATAAAAATGGAAAAATGTTCTAGATCTATTTGGTATACAAAAGCATAAACATAAAAGCAAATAGAGTGGAGGAGTGGCCTAGTGGTTAGAGTGGTTGACTTTGGTCCTGGGGAACTGGGTTCGATTCCCACTGCAGGCACAGGCAGCTTCTTGTGACTCTGGGCAAGTCACTTAACCCAGAGTCACAATCGCTTTCATTGCCTCCCCCCACACATACATACATTTCACCTCTCCAGAAGTAGCAGAGAAAACCACAGTATCGAGTTGTGAGTGAATATGGTATGGGTTGTAGGCAAATGATACAAAAACAGAAGAAATAAATCTTCGCAAGGGTATAGAAGGTAGAACAAACAGCGAAGAGGACTCAAATAAAAGACGCTCCGGGAAAAAATTGAAAATGTATTGATTGATTGGGTTGTAGGCAAGCACATGTTTGGAATGGAGTCAGGGCCGGTCTTAGCAAGTGCGGGGCCCTGTGCAGACCAATTTGGTGGGGCCCCATCCTAGCTCCTCCCCCACCCTAGCTCCGCCCCACCCTAGCTCCACCCCATTGATAAGATTATTCCATTTTTAGAATTTTTTTTTATTTATGAAATTTCAAATAAAGACAAATGAAGCTAAACTTGTACAAAAAAACTGATTGAAATAATAAGCACAATGCTATCATCATGAAACCTCCCCTCCCCAGAAATTATTCAGTTCAAGTCCACTACAATTAGTAGTTCCAATTCTCATAACAAAGGAGAAAATAAGGAAAAATATTAAGAAAAGATCCAGCACAGTGCTACAGTGTACAAGGTATGCCAGGAATGCTTTATTTGCCTATGGTTGAAGAGAGGTTGAGTGACTCGATGCGGTCCCGGTCCGGGTCGGAGCGGAGGCACGAGGCAGAGTTGAGGCACGCTGAGTGGGGCCCCCTTAGGCGCGGGGCCCTATGCGGCCGCCTTGGTCGCCTCTGCCTAAGACCGGCCCTGAATGGAGTGCTGCCAGGTTATCTAGTTCCAGGAATGAAATTTTAGGCCAGTCCTGGATTCTGACAGCCCTTCCTAATGTGTTGTAGGACCTGCCGTGCTGATTTCAAGGATAAAATCAGGGTCTTCGAATAGCACACTCAATTGGGATGCATGTTCAAAAGTAAAACTGGCCAAAAAATCTCCTTCCTGGAAATGGATATCTTGGCAGCTCTAGATAAGAAGGCTGAGAACCAGAGAATTTGAACAAGTAATTTTCACCCTCTGTTGCCTCTGGTAGAAATCAAAGATATTAAGGGTAAACAGGCCCAAAGAGTGGGATTTATGGGAAATGCAGGCATTGGGGGGAGGGGCAGTGCTTCCCTCCCCTTTGTCCTCAAGTCTGGGTCTGGGACCAGGTCATCCCCTCTCTCTCCCCCTCCCAGGCTCCTGTCTCTGAACCCCCCACTGTCAGCTACATTGGCCGTCTGCCACTGACGCCAGATCATCTCTCTGCAAAGGCCCGGCTCCTTTCTGACATAACTTCCTTCTTCCACAAGGTTGGGCCGTGGCAGAGGGAGGTTCCAGCATCACTGTGGCAGGGGGAAGACGGAGGCAGCAGGACCAAAGGGGGCCCCAATGAACCTCATTGACCGGGGACCCAGATCACTGTCAGTCCACCCCTGCGGAAGTGTGTCTGAGAGATACATTTACAAAGCTTTACCTATGAAAAAACTTTACAAATAGAAAAAGCAACATGAGAAAATCCACTGTTTGCCCTGGGATTGGCAGCATGGAATGTTGCTACTAATTGGGTTTCTGCCAGGTACTTGTGACCTGGATTGGTCCCTGTTGGAAGCAGGATACTGGGCTAGATGGACCATTGGTCTGACCCAGTATGGCTATTCTTATGTTCTTATGCCTTCTCCCTTCAACATCCTCTCTCTCCCCCAGGACACTCATTGGCTCTCTCCAATGCCAGGTGCGCAGCTGAGTTTCCCTTAGGACACTTGCACTCTACAAAACTGCCCCTAGCTCAGCTCGTTCCTCCTTCCTTTCTCCTTTCAACTGATTAGATCCTACCACAGTCTCTGCACTAGAAGTGTGGAGCATTGGAGCACTAGAGAAGGCTAAACTCTGAAGAATTTCCAGACACTATAGCTATCCTTCTAGCTTTGAAACAGTTAATTTACAAACTCAGACCATTGGCAATACTAGCCTCTCAAGTCCCGAGTGCATCTGACATGACTCCTCCCCCTAAACCTTTGAACCCTATGCAAATGCCTAGTTTGCCTATGCCTGAATTCATCCCTGATTCTACATTCATTTCTAAGAAATAGCTCTCTAAATAACTATCAAACCATGTGACCTGTTCTTGCTCCTCTCTTAGCATTCACTTTGCTGTTCATAGAGGCCAGTCCAAGAGCACCCTGGGAGCACCTGTAGCACTCCTCTTGGTCCCTAATATTAAGGGAGAATACTGTCTGTTTGCCAGAGTATTTTTGCTTTGTGTGTTTCAGCCTTATTTTCGAAAGAGAAGGGCGCCCATGTTTCAACACAAATCAGGAGATGCGCGTCCTCCCAGGGTCGCCCAAGTCAGCATAGTCGAAAGCCGATTTTGGACACCCTCAACTGCTTTCCGTCGTGGGGATGACCAAAGTTCACGGGGGCGTGTCGGAAGCATAGCGAAGGCAGGACTGGGGCATGCTTAACACATGGGCGTCCTCGGCCAATAATGGTAAAAAGAAGGGCATCCCTGATGAGCACTTGGCTGTCTTTACTTGGTCCATTTTTTCTTGCAACCAAGCCTCAAAAAGGTGCCCAAACTGACCAGATGACCACCAGTGGGAATCGAGGATGACCTCCCCTTACTCCCCCAGTGGTCACCCCTCCTGCCCTAAAAAAAAAAACCTTAAAAATTTTTTTTTGCCAGCCTCAAATGTCATACCCAGCTCCCTGACAGCAGTATGCAGGCCCCTGGAGCAGTTTTGGTGGATGCAGTGCACTTCAGGCAGGTGGACCCAGGCCCATCCCCCCCCCTACATGTTACACTTGTGGTGGTAAATCTGAGCCCTTCAAAACCCACACAAAACCCACTGTACCCACATGTAGGTGCCCCCCTTCACCCCTTAGGGCTATGGTAGTGTTGTACAGTTGTGGGAAGTGGGTTTTTGGGGGGAGGTTTGGGGGGGCTCAGCACACAAGGTAAGGGAGCTATGCACCTGGGAGCAATTTGTGAACTCCACTGCAGTGCCCCTTAGGGTGCCCAGTTGGTGTCCTGGCATGTGAGGGGGACCAGTGCACTATGAATGCTGGCTCATCCCGCGACCAAAGGGCTTGGATTTGGTCGTTTCTGAGATGGGCGTCTTCGGTTTCCATTATCGCCGAAAACCAGGGAGGACCATCTCTAAGTTCGCCCTAAATGTTGAGATTTGGGCATCCCCGATCGTATTATCGAAGCAAAAGATGGACGGCCATCTTGTTTCGATAATACGGGTTTCCCCGCCCCTTCGCAGGAACGTCCTGCGAGGACGTCCTCAGGAAAACTTGGGCGCCCCATTCGATTATGCCCCTCCACGTACAGCACACGCAGGGGAACAGTTCTAAGGAGCCTAAAACACAATCAGCTAACATGGACTGGTGCTCAAAAGGAGCTAATGCTTCCTTCTGTTTAATTCAAGCTTATGATCTTAAATGTACCTAAAGCAGCATTTTAGCATTGCAGCTCTGAAAGTTTCTTATCATGTAATGCTTTCCTGCAGGCTTATAACTGTTTTGTTGCATAATATACCTTAAGGAGACAATGACATTTTTGTAAGCCATCGATTCCTGTGAGAGATTTTCAATCCAAGCATTTTTTTTAAATTTTAATGCACAATACAAGGCATTCTGGGGCTTGTACTCGCAAAGGAAAATTCTTAGACATGGGAGCAAGTAAGAGTGAGCATAGGGTTATCTTAGGAAACTAAGAAATAACCTCTGTCCCTCTTATACCAAACCTTGATCATAGAAACTTAGAATATGATAGGGATGTGCAATTTTTGAATCATCTGTTTTCCATTATAGGTGGTACACATAAAGCAAAATAACTAGTGCTAACATGAAATAGTGCACACTAATCCATTTTAGTGCACCTTATTTCATTTAGTCCACAATAATCCATTTCAGTGCATGCTAAAACAAAAGAGCATGCACTAAAATGCACTGGTACAATGGAATTTATAATAAATTGGAATGAAACAAAATTAATAAAATGCAGTGTGTTTTTTCTAGCGAAAAAGGTGCCGGTACTGAAATGCCAGGCCACCCTTCAGGGGTGGGGTGATCACTGAGGGACCCACCCCACAATAGCCAGGCCCCCTGCAACCAGTCACAGAATCTATGACAAGGCAGAATTGGTGTGTAGAGCCTGAGCTCTTTTATTAAAACTTGGGGTCCATGGGTCAGTTTTTGAAGACAATGGAAAAGGTGCCGGTACTCAGTTTCCCCAAGTACCACCTCAAAAAAAGCCCTGATAAAATGACATTTTTTTGCCTGTTCACCTCTGCAAAATGATAGCAGATGAGGACCCTAAAGTACATTCAGCCTTCCCAATCTACTTCTACATGAATGCCCCATAGACCCTCAGTTGATCCCATCATTACTTCAGAATAGGCCTTCTGGAATTCCTGCGTCATTCGTACCTCTCTCACCTCTACCAGAAGATCTTCTAGAGCTTCTGCCTACTTCAATATCCCATCCTTATAGGGCTTCCATATTTGCATTCTTAGATCTGGACTTTTGGTGCATTTGTTACACTATTTTTGGTAACCCTTTGCTGGACCACCTCTCCTTTATCATTTCAGAGGTAAGACCACTGCAACTGGACATGGTATCCAAGTTTAGGTCTCACCAGTGTCCTGTTCAGAGGAATTATCCCATTTTTTTTCATCTTGTGATCATTACCTTATGATCTTTCTTCTAGTTGGCAGAGTGATGTGGTAGCCGTGTTAGTCCACTTTTAAAGGTAATCAATAGAAGTCAAATAAAACAGAGAAAAGAAAATAAGATGATATTTTTTTTATTTGACTAACTTGTTGGACTAACTTAATACAATTTTTGATTAGCTTTCGAAGGTAACCCTTCTTCTTCAGATCAGAAATATGCAAATGTTGATAAATAACAGTACATATAAGTGAAACACCAAAGCATTCCAATGACAGTCTCACAGGAAGAGGGTGGGGTGGGTAAGGTGAGAAACATGTGAGCTGGGTGGATGAGAGAAAGATGCATGTTGAAGAGGGTGACAAAGCAGTAGAATTTTATGCATATAATGGGCTATAAAACCCAGATTTGTGTTAAGTCCTGTCTGGTGTGTGTCAAAATATTTAATCATTCTAACTTCAAAGAAACCTTTAGGACAATCCAGGAAGTAAGACCTTTGAAGTTTGCATAAAGAGGTGGGCTTTAAATCAGTCCCCCCCTCCCCCCACATACACACACACACTTTGTGTTTCACTCCCTTAGAAATTTGTACTCTAGTTGGGTAGCTTCACTTTTTGCCCTGCAAGTTAGGGGCAAGCACTTGACCACTTCTCAAGCTTTCTTAGATCATTCGTTGTTCTGTCTGTTCCCCCAGGATGTCCACTCTATTGGAAGTCTTAGTATCATCTGCAATGAGACACACATCCTCTGCAATACCACTGATAAAGACATTGAAGAGAATCAACCCAGTATGTTTCCCCTTGGGACTTCACTGGCAATCCTCTTTCCTCAGAGTGAATTTATTTCTACTTATCCCTACCTCTGATGTCTGTCATTCAACCTGTTTCTAATCTAATCAACTACCTTGGGGTCCATTCCTAAGCTGCTCAGTAGATTTATGCTTCATGTGAAAGAAAATGTCAACAGCTTTGCTGAATTCTAAGTACAAGTACATTCTACCAATCTGTTCCTCTAATTATCCAAGCAAAAAAAAAAAAAGAAAGATCAGATTTCTTCGACAGAATCAATCTTTGGTAAGATCATTCTGCTTTGTGTCCTGTAACCTGCTACATGTGAAGTACTTCGCCTTATTTCCCTTCAGAACTGCCTCCATTCATTTATCCACCAATAACCTCAGCCTGACTGTCCTGAGTTAATCAGCTTCTTACTATTACTACTTTTATATTGATGGATGGCATCTGTCCAACTTTGGTCCTCCAGAATCATCTCCAAAGATTGACAGATCCGTCAATGGAGCTATCAAAACCTCTTGGAGTTCCCTTCCTGGGATGTATTCCCTCTTGCCCATTAACTTTGTCTAGTTTTAACATACTGTAGCTATCTCCATGCAACACTGTTTTATAAATGCTGCGGCATCTATACCATGACCATAGGTGTTTATATAAGTATTGGTGGTACCTTTATACTTGCTTTTTTGGGGAACAGTGAACAAACGTATTTGTTCTACTTTATTCTAATCACCCTCCGCACATTACTGCATTTATTTGCTGTCTCTCCCTCCTTCCTCTGACATTCCTGAAAGTCTTCTCACCTTGCTTTACCACCTTTTAATATCTTGTCTTCTGCTCACTCTTTTGCAACCTGGCTACCTTCCCTATGCCTCACACGTTTTCCAGATGTTCTTTCCTGTCCTCCCCTATTCATCTGTCTTGTTGTACCATCTTTTCTGAATTCAAAGTATAGTTCCACCCAGAGACGTGGTCTGTATAATGATGGGTTCCCCATCTGTGAACAGACTTCTAGGGGGAACTATCCCTGAAATGAATCTTCTGGTAGTGTACCCAACCCCTGACAAAGCATTTATTATCTCAAGAACCTGCACAGTGGCTAACTGAAAGTGGTGGGCTATAAATCAGAATATTACATTAAATTACACCAAGACTCTTGGTAAGAGAAATATACTGTACATAAAGGATTAACCAGATATGAACATGTGTACACCCTGCAAACCACGATTCAAGGATACTCTGACTTTTTGATAATATGTACCACTATGGACCTTGCTTACCGCTGCTGGTGTTAAACCCAGAAAGTCAATACTGGGCCATGTCTAGGCACAGCCATTGAATTTCCAGATTTCCTTTCACCGTGGCTCGTTGGTTTTCTGCACATTTCATGAAGGGAACCCCTGTGACTATTAGAAATTGGTGTCTCTACAGTATGCACCAGAACCAGTAAGTAAGTCTTGGGGTTAGAAGCCAGGCTCAGTAATTAAATTTATATTCTCCTGAGGCAGTCTGCTATATTTTATGGGTATACACAGCTAACTTAAGGCATGACCCAGGGGAGGCACTGAGTCAGGGCACCAAAAGCCTGCCTCACTGGCTCAACTTTCACAGTGTGTTTTCCTTTCACAGCTCCCTATCCGTTTCCATATTCAGTTCAAGCTTCTCCTATTGACCTATAAGTGTATTTTCGCTCTGCTGCTCCCCAATACCTCTCCACTCTCGTCTCTCCCTAAGCCCCCCCTCGAGTACTCCGTTCTGTAGATAAATCTCTCTTATCCGTCCCCTTCTCCTCTACTGCTAATTCTAGACTCTGTTCATTTTTGTCTTTCTGCACCCCACGCCTGGAATAGACTTCCCGAGCCTGTGCGTCTGGCCCCGTCTTTGGCCGTTTTCAAGTCCAAACTTAAAGCCCACCTCTTTACCACTGCTTTTGACTCCTAACCACTACTCACTTACCCTGTCCTTTAACCTCACCTATTATTCCCTTACCCTTATTTGTTCTGTCTGTTTACTACTACTACTACTTAACATTTCTAAAGCGCTACTAGGGTTACGCAGCGCTGTACAATTTAACATGGAAGGACAGTCCCTGCTCAAGGAGCTTACAATCTAAAAAGACAGGTGTACAATCTAAAGACAAGTGTAGAGTCCGTCTGGTAGGTAATACTATATTTCATGAGAGGTTAGGTGCCGAACGCGGCATTGAAGAGGTGAGTTTTAAGCAGAGATTTGAAAGTGGGTAGGGAGGGAGCTTGGCGTAGGGGTTGAGGAAGATTGTTCCAGGCAAAGGGTGAGGCAAGACAGAATGAGCAGAGCCTGGAGTTGGCAGTGGTGGAGAAGGGAACTGACAGGAGGGATTTGTCCTGTGAGCGGAGGTTATGGGCGGGGACATAGGGGGAGATGAGGGTAGAGAGGTAGTGAGGAGCTGCAGACTGGGTGCATTAGGTAAGGAGGAGAAGCTTGAATTGTATGCGGTATCTGATCGGAAGCCAGTGAAGTGACTTGAGGAGAGGAGTGATGTGAATATATCGGTTCTGGCGGAATATAAGACGTGCGGCAGCGTTCTGAACGGATTGTTTACCTGTCTTATCTAGATTGTAAGCTCTTTGAGCAGGGACTGTCTTTTTTTGTGTATGGTGTACAGCGCTGCGTATGCCTTGTAGCGCTATAGAAGTGATAAACAGTAGTAGTAGTAATGTAGAAGCCTGCCCTTGCAGATCAGCAACGCGACTGCGCAGGCTTCTGTTTCTGTGAGTCTGACGTCCTGCACGTACGTGCAGGACGTCAGACTCACAGAAACAGAAGCCTGCGTGGCTGCATTGCTGATCTGCAAGGGCAGGTTTCTACATGGAATGTTGCTAGTGGAGGAGTAGCCTAGTGGTTAGTGCAGTGGAACATGGGATGTTGTTACTATTTGAGATTCTGGAATGTTGCTATTACTTGAGATTCTACATGGAATGTTGCTACTATTGAGATTTTGTTGCTACCATTTGAGATTCTTCATGGAATGTTTCTATTCCACTAACAACATTCCATATTTAGATTGTGAGCTCTTTGAGCAGGGACTGACTGTCTTTTTGTGTATGGTGTACAGCGCTGCGTATGCCTTGTAGCGCTATAGAAATGATAAATAGTAGTAGTAGTAGCTGTGCTCTTTTCTTTTCACAGCCACTTGGCACTGCCACAGGTTTAACAGCGAGAACAGGTACTTTCTGTTCTCACATTTAAATCTAGAGCCGTGTCGGCAGCCAAGCATGGGGGACAGCATAGCAGTGATAGCGAAGCAACATGCTCCCACCGCTGAAAAACATAAGCCAATGCCGGCAGAGAGGGCGGAGCGGGGTGGGAAAGGTGCCAATGCAGACGGGAAGGCCCCAGGGCAACAGCCGGCTCAGGGCGCTACAGCCCTTTCAGCCAGCACTGTGAGTACAGTAGATACAGTGGGGGAAATAAGTATTTGATCCCTTGCTGATTTTGTAAGTTTGCCCACTGACAAAGACATGAGCAGCCCATAATTGAAGGGTAGGTTATTGGTAACAGTGAGAGATAGCACATCACAAATTAAATCCGGAAAATCACATTGTGGAAAGTATATGAATTTATTTGCATTCTGCAGAGGGAAATAAGTATTTGATCCCCCACCAACCAGTAAGAGATCTGGCCCCTACAGACCAGGTAGATGCTCCAAATCAACTCGTTACCTGCATGACAGACAGCTGTCAGCAATGGTCACCTGTATGAAAGACACCTGTCCACAGACTCAGTGAATCAGTCAGACTCTAACCTCTACAAAATGGCCAAGAGCAAGGAGCTGTCTAAGGATGTCAGGGACAAGATCATACACCTGCACAAGGCTGGAATGGGCTACAAAACCATCAGTAAGACGCTGGGCAAGAAGGAGACAACTGTTGGTGCCATAGTAAGAAAATGGAAGAAGTACAAAATGACTGTCAATCGACAAAGATCTGGGGCTCCACGCAAAATCTCACCTCGTGGGGTATCCTTGATCATGAGGAAGGTTAGAAATCAGCCTACAACTACAAGGGGGGAACTTGTCAATGATCTCAAGGCAGCTGGGACCACTGTCACCACGAAAACCATTGGTAACACATTACGACATAACGGATTGCAATCCTGCAGTGCCCGCAAGGTCCCCCTGCTCCGGAAGGCACATGTGACGGCCCGTCTGAAGTTTGCCAGTGAACACCTGGATGATGCCGAGAGTGATTGGGAGAAGGTGCTGTGGTCAGATGAGACAAAAATTGAGCTCTTTGGCATGAACTCAACTCGCCGTGTTTGGAGGAAGAGAAATGCTGCCTATGACCCAAAGAACACCGTCCCCACTGTCAAGCATGGAGACGGAAATGTTATGTTTTGGGGGTGTTTCTCTGCTAAGGGCACAGGACTACTTCACCGCATCAATGGGAGAATGGATGGGGCCATGTACCGTACAATTCTGAGTGACAACCTCCTTCCCTCCGCCAGGGCCTTAAAAATGGGTCGTGGCTGGGTCTTCCAGCACGACAATGACCCAAAACATACAGCCAAGGCAACAAAGGAGTGGCTCAGGAAGAAGCACATTAGGGTCATGGAGTGGCCTAGCCAGTCACCAGACCTTAATCCCATTGAAAACTTATGGAGGGAGCTGAAGCTGCGAGTTGCCAAGCGACAGCCCAGAACTCTTAATGATTTAGAGATGATCTGCAAAGAGGAGTGGACCAAAATTCCTCCTGACATGTGTGCAAACCTGATCATCAACTACAGAAGACGTATGACCGCTGTGCTTGCCAACAAGGGTTTTGCCACCAAGTATTAGGTCTTGTTTGCCAGAGGGATCAAATACTTATTTCCCTCTGCAGAATGCAAATAAATTCATATACTTTCCACAATGTGATTTTCCGGATTTAATTTGTGATGTGCTATCTCTCACTGTTACCAATAACCTACCCTTCAATTATGGGCTGCTCATGTCTTTGTCAGTGGGCAAACTTACAAAATCAGCAAGGGATCAAATACTTATTTCCCCCACTGTATGTAGCATGTTCATTATGATGATATATACCACCCTTCCTGTGGGGGACAAATCAAAGCAGTTTACAATCAATTCAACATAGATAGAAAGAAATCAATGACAGAATGGCGGCGGGAAAACGGTCAAGGGAGGTTCATGGTTAAAGCATCCCATAGCACCTACTGAACATCAAAAGCTAATTGAAAAAGGTGCATTTTCAGTGTGGCTTTGAACTTAATAATACCAGTCTCTGACTGAAGAACTGAAAAGAGGGAATTCCACAATGTGGGGGCCAAGAAAAATAAAACACTGTGTCCAGTGGAATCCAGTCATGCTACAGTTACAAGAGGAATAGACAACAGGAGTTCAGAAGAAGGACGTAAGCAATAAGTGAATGTGTAACAGGAAAGATGTCAGGAAGTATTTTTTCACGGAGAGGGTGGTGGATGCTTGGAATGCCCTCCCGCGGGAGGTGGTGGAGATGAAAACGGTAACGGAATTCAAACATGCGTGGGATATGCATAAAGGAATCCTGTGCAGAAGGAATGGATCCTCAGAAGCTTAGCTAAAATTGGGTGGCAGAGCAGGTGGGGGGAAGAGGGGTTGGTGGTTCGGAGGCGAGAATAGGGGAGGGCAGACTTATATGGTCTGTGCCAGAGCCGGTGATGTGAGGCGGGACAGGTGGTTGGGAGGCGGGAAAAACTGCTGGGCAGACTTATACGGTCTGTGCCCTGAGAAAGACAGGTACAAATCAAGGTAAGGTATACACATGAGTTTATCTTGGGCAGACTGGATGGACCATGCAGGTCTTTTTCTGCCGTCATCTAATAGCAGTTATCCTTGTAGATAGCCTTGAGTTAAAACAATTTTATATTGTATTTGTAATAAACGGGAAACGGCATGAGATTTGATATACTGCCTTTCTGTGATTACAACCAAAGTGATTTACATATTATATACAGGTACTTATTTTGTACCTGGAGCAATGGAGAGTTAAGTGACTTGCCCAGAGTCGCAAGGAGCTGAGGTGGGATTCAAACCGGTTCCCCTGATTCTCAGGCCACTGCACTAACCGTTAGGCTACTCTTCCACTCCTAGAGTTAGAACAAAACAAAAGAGAGGAAATAAGGTAATACCTTCAATATCGCCTTCGGCACCTAACCACTCCACCTCTTCTCAGGAAAACTTATCTACCCCAACTTGACATTTCGTCCTTTAGATTGTAAGCTCTTCCGAGCAGGGACCGTCCTTAATTGTTATTTTGTACAGCGGTGCGTAACCCTAGTAGCGCTCTAGAAATGTTAAGTAGTAGTAGTAGTATATTAGACTAACTTAATATAGTTTTTTGATGTTCCTCTGAAGGCACACCCTTCTTCAGGTTGGTTATGAGCAAAAGATGAGAAAATCAAAATATGTATCGTGAAATATGAAAAGCACTCTAATGATAGCCTCAAAGGAAAGGTTGGGTGAGGGAAGAAGTGACAGGGAGAAACAGAGAGAGGCGGATGGGTAATCAGAAAGTGACAAGGCAATATAACTGTATGGTTTGCAATGTGATAGAAAACTCAGACCCTTGTTAAGTCTTGTCTGGTGGGTGTCAAAGTATTTTACAATTCTAACTGCAAATGTCTTACATTCCTAGGTTGTTTTATAGCTACCTTTTAGTTTTCTGACCATAAGGCCATTGATGCAATGTCCAGGTTTTGAGAAATGTTCCCCAACAGAAGTGTCATCCTTAATTGCCTTGTGGTGTTTGATGTGCCCTGCCTTTGTGAAGAGCAACCAAACCGTATTATCTGTATCGGACTCAGAAAGAAACAGGTCAACGTTTGCAATCTTTTCAGCAGGAAATACTGAGGGGAAGGAAGTAAAGCATGATACCTTGGTCCTCCTTGGAATGTGTTAAATTGGGGTGTAATTTGAAATGGACCTACTACTGGGGAAATGTTTTGAAAAATGAAATTGGATTTTTAGGAATTTACCTCTTAAAGATATTTCAGAAATCTGAGGTGATAGATCAGTAGATGGATAGGTAGATGAAAAAATTATAGCTATCTAGCTGGACACAAGGAAAGTGCCATATTTCTTTTGAAAAGTGTCTATGTGGCCTGGTACCTCAGAAAACCCTGTGCAGAAGGCTCAACTTCCATTCCTAGGCTGGTTTTCACCACCGAAGCCACCGGGGGGGCTAGGGATGCTGAGAGGCAACATTAACAGCCTCTGTGTGGTGGAGGAAGTAATGACCTAATTCTAAATGATTTCTCCATTGACTTGTGTGTTTATGAAGATATTCGCCCAAGTTGGTGGATGCACCCTGCCCACTCGCTGCACCCCTCCCTCCTCACACTAGTACGCTCTCCCCAGTCCTAACTTGAAGGGACCTGGTGGTCTAGTGGCCTCTTCAGGGGCAGGAAAGAACCCTACTCTTTCCTGCCTGCTGCTCTGCTTGGCGTCACCGTGTTTTCAAAATGGCCGCTGACACTTCCTGTGGTAGTCTCTTGGGTCTCGGCAGTCTCGTGAGACTGCCACAGAGAAGTTTCAACAGCCAATCATCTTGAAAATGTGGCAGTGCTGGGCAAAGTAGCGGCAATGGGCTGGAAAGTGTGGGGGTTCTTTCCTGCCCCCGAAGAGGCTGCTAGGCCACCAGGGCCCTTCAAGTTGGGACCAGGGAGGGCCCATTGAGGCTTGGGGGGGGGCTGTGGTCTGCAGGAGGGGAGAGAGTCTCTGGGCCCTCTGGCACTGTCCTGTTGCCCACACGGGCAATCCACCCCTGCTTAACGGTAGCCCACATTGATAATTACGTCCCTTATGCTCCTTGAGACTTTGAACAAGTCATTCTATGCTCCATTGTCCCAACAGCATTATTGCACTTTAATATACATTATTGCTATTTAATATGCATGCTTAGTAAACAGGCCCCATTAAAAATAATTAACACAGGTTAATAAATCTAGCTTTTAGGCTGTAAAGCCCTCAGGGGAAGGGAGCTACTAATTGTAGCTCATTGTAACTCACTTTGAGCTCAGATTTGGAAGGCTGAGTAATTAAATCTAACGTGCAAATTCAGGAGTAATAAGGCCAGCTTGTTGTGAATAAGCGTTTCATGGCACTCATGACTGCTAGGAGGTTGCTTCTGTCTGAGCTGGAAGCTGAAAAGGAGCAGCAGGAAACAACCAGGCTAAAAATAAAAGAGAGAGAATGGTGAGTGCATAAGAAACTACTTTTCAGAACTATTTGGAAACGAGGACCTATAATATTTTGAACACAAATAAGATGTATGTTCATATTTTTATGGCCAGCAGATTAAAAGCATAGTAATATAGTAACATAGTAGATGACGGCAGAAAAAGACCTGCACGGTCCATCCAGTCTGCCCAACAAGACAACTCGTGTGCTACTTTTTGTGTATACCCTACTTTGATTTGTACCTGTCCTTTTCAGGGCACAGACCGTATAAGTCTGCCCAGTACTATCCCCGCCTCCCAACCACCAGCCCCGCCTCCCAACCACCGGCTCTGGCACAGACCGTATAAGTCTGCCCAGCACTATCCCCGCCTCCCTACCACCGGCTCTGGCACAGACCGTATAAGTCTGCCCAGCACTATCCCTGCCTCCCAACCACCAGCCCCGCCTCCCAACCACCGGCTCTGGCACAGACCGTATAAGTCTGCCCAGCACTATCCCCGCCTCCCAACCACCAGCCCCGCCTCCCAACCACTGGCTCTGGCACAGACCGTACAAGTCTGCCCAGCACTATCCCCGCCTCCCAACCACCAGCCCCGCCTCCCAACCACCGGCTCTGGCACAGACCGTATAAATCTGCCCAGCACTATCCCCGCCTCCCTACCACCGGCTCTGGCACAGACCGTATAAGTCTGCCCAGCACTATCCCCGCCTCCCAACCACCAGCCCCGCCTCCCAACCACCGGCTCTGGGACAGACCGTATAAGTCTGCCCAGCACTATCCCCGCCTCCCAACCACCAGCCCCGCCTCCCAACCACCGGCTCTGGCACAGACCGTACAAGTCTGCCCAGCACTATCCCCGCCTCCCAACCACCAGCCCCGCCTCCCAACCACCGGCTCTGGCACAGACCGTATAAATCTGCCCAGCACTATCCCCGCCTCCCTACCACCGGCTCTGGCACAGACCGTATAAGTCTGCCCAGCACTATCCCCGCCTCCCAACCACCAGCCCCGCCTCCCAACCACCGGCTCTGGGACAGACCGTATAAGTCTGCCCAGCACTATCCCCGCCTCCCAACCACCAGCCCCGCCTCCCAACCACCGGCTCTGGGACAGACCGTATAAGTCTGCCCAGCACTATCCCCGCCTCCCAACCACCACGGCTCTGGCACAGATCGTATAAGTCTTCCCAGCACTATCCCCGCCTCCCAATCTTGACTAAGCTCCTGAGCAATAAATTAGTAACATTATACCACAAAGAACTAGTAGCTAGGAAAAATCATTATTACCCAATTACAACTGGGTAAACCTGGATACTAGGAGAGAGAACTGATTTGTCCAAGTTCGCATAGGGAAACAGTGGCAGACCTAGAACTTAAATCTGCTAGGCGGTCACTGAAATTCAATTTACATTTTCAAGGCAGGCCTGGGCGCAGAAGCATCAATTCTAATAAATAAAGAATTCAGATCAGCTTTAGATTTACTGCGCAAGCAAGAAAATGGGAAGCTATTCTAGAAACATAAGAGGATAAGTGGATCAAAAACATAAGAGGAATGAAATGAATCACTAGATCACTGAAAGCTGGATAGGGTTCATTAGAACAAGGAAAATAAAACGTGTGTACCTTAAATTCTGTTGCAGTGCACTCTGCTGTGTAGCTTCCTACATATACCTCCCCCCCCCCCCCCCCCCCCCCCAATTTTATTCATTACAAAAGATGTCTGGTATATGATTTATGGGTATGAGCTGTAGCCTACTTCTCTTTATCACTTCCAGTCTTCTGTTTCAAGGGTCATAGGTGCTAAGCACATATTGAGCAAACTCCAGGGTCCTTTTACTAAGGTGTGTCGAAAGTGGCCTGCGCTGGTGTAGACGCGTGTATTGGACACATGCAGGTCCATTTTTCAGCGCACCTGCAAAAACGGCCTTTTTTTTTTTTATTTTTTAACTGAAAATGGACATATGGCGAAATAAAAATTGGGAGAGTGACCAAGGAAGCCAAAGACAGGAAGATGTACATTAATAAGAAGGTTTATTTGAAGTATGAGTCTTCCTTGGTCGCTCTCCCACTTTTTTTGTTGTACTGTTGTATTTACCGTGGGGCATTTTGAGTTCTCCGTCATCCGGCGGATTTTTTCTTTCTTATATAAAATAAAAATTGGCGCACGTCCACTTTGGGCCTGAGACCTTACCGCCACCCATTGACCTAGCAGTAAAGTCTCGCACAGTAACCGTGAAATAATTGTCTATGCACATAGAATGACGATTACCGCCAGGTTTCCGCCACGCGCAGGAAAATAAAAATTATTTTCCGGCACACATAGTGGATGTGCTTAAAAAAACAAAATTAACGCCCGGGCCATGCTGTAGCCAGGCAGTAACTCCAAATTGATGTGTGTTGGGCACGCATAGAGGGGCATAATCGAACGCGAACGCCCATCTCCATGGGCGACTATCTCCGAGGACGGGTACGCGAAGGGGTGGGACAGACCGTGTTTTTGAAAAAGATGGGCGTCCATTCTTTGTTTCGATAATACATTTGGTGCCAGGCAAATGCATCGGATTTGGGCAGATTTGAGCTGGGCGGTTTCGGTTTTGAGCGATAATGGAAACCGAAGGCGCCCAGCTCAAAAACCAACACATCCAAGGCATTTGGTCATGGGAGGGGCCAGGATTCGTAGTGCACTGGTCCCCCTCACATGCCAGGACACCAACCGGGCACCCTAGGGGGCACTTGTAAAAAGTAAAATTAAAATACCTCCTAAGTCCATAGCTCCCTTACCTTGGGTGCTGAGCCCCCCCAAATCCCCCCAAAACCCACTCTCCACAACTCTACACCATTACCATAGCACTTATGGGTGAAGGGGGGCACAGTGGGTTTTGGGGCCGGTTTGGAGGGCTCCCATTTACCAGCACAAGTGTAACAAGTAGGGGGGATGGGCCTGGGTCCGCCTGCCTGAAGTCCACTGCACCCACTAACAACTGCTCCAAGGACCTGCATAGTGCTGTGATGGACTGGAGTATGACATTTGAGGCTGGCATACAGGCTGAAAAAAAAAGGTTTTACAGTTCTTTTTTTGGTGGGAGGGGATTAGTGACCATTGGGGGAGTCAGGGGACGTCATCCCCGATTCCCTCGGGTGGTCATCTGGGCAGTTGGGGCACTTTTTGTGGACTTGTTCGTGAAAAAAAAGGGTCCAAAAAAAGCGGCCCAAATTCTCACTTCTGCTGCCCTTCTTTTTTCCATTATCGGCCGAGCGCTGTCTTGAGCAGGGACTGCCCTTCCCCATGTTTAAACTTGTACAGCGCTGCGTAACCCTGGCAGCGCTATAGAAATGCTAAGTAGTAGTAGTAGTAGTAGTATCTCTCGGCCAATAAACACGCCACAGTCCCGCCTTCACCACGCCCCTGTCAACTTTGTTCGTTCCCGCGACAAACTGCAGTTGAAGGCGCCCAAAATTGGCTTTCAATTGTACCGATTTGGGCACCCACGGGAGAAAGGCGCCCATCTCCCGATTTGGGTCGAAATATGGGCGCCTTTCTCTTTCGAAAATAAGCCTGATAGGTGACTACGCGGCTTAGTAAAAGGGCCCTTCCTTGATTTGTGTCCAAGGAAGTATAATCTGTGCTTCTCATTTTAAAATGTTGGCGCCTACGTCAAGGGTCAGTTTCCAGCTGGAGGAAGCCCTCGACCAGCAAACATCTGGAAATGAGCAAGTCAAATCTAACCGGGACATCAAACATTACTTAGCTAACATTATGGCATTTTGTTATTCCAAAAACTTAAATTGAAGGTAGTTTTATGAAAGGCTGCCTATATCCAACTTCCAAAAAGGCACCTATTTCTTAAAAATGTTTTTTAATAAAATAGGCACCCAAACCTGACCCTGTAGAGCAGTGTTTTCCAAGTCCGGTCCTGGAGTACGTCTTGCCAGTCAGGTTTTCAAGATATCCAAAATGAATATGCATGGAGGCGGTGTATGCAAATCAAGTTCATGCATATTCATTGTGGATATCCTGAAAACCTGACTGGCAAGGTGTTGTCCAGGACTGGGCTTGGGAAACACTGAGGTAGAGCATAAATCCTCAATCCTCAAACACAAATTTTTACCTATTTTAAAGGTCTAATTTTGAGCATGTGTTGTCTCAGGTCATTTTATTAATGTGTTCTAAGCAGTTAACACATGAGTTAATGAGTAATAACTGTTAGTGCAGAGCCATAGCACGGCATGACAGCAAGAGCTAAATCATATGTTGATGGGGGCAGAAAAAGGTCAGAAAACGAGCAGGGAATGGGCATGGACTGCATTTTGAAGTTAGGGCATGGTACCTTACTGTGCTCTGTCACCAATGCAAATAGGGGTGAATTCTATAAATTGCGCCTAAAAAAAAAAAAAATCTGCACCGGGAAAAACCGCTTAAGGGCTATTCTGTAAGCTGTGTCTAAAGTTAGCTGCGGTTTATAGAATACTGTTTAAGCGCAGGGGTGCGCATAAATTTAGATGCATCCATTTTCACCAACGAAAACGTGGTGCAAATGCCCCCACCTAAATTTATGTGTGGAAACCCCTTATCCTATAATTACCCTCCCATTTCCTCACTCCTTTTCCGGGATGCGTGTAAAATTTAGGTACGGATCATGCACCTAAATTTACATGCATACATGTTAATTGATTTCAGTTAGTGCCATTTGCTTGTTAAAAAGCCAATTATTGGCACTGATTGGCTTGTTACTCAAGTGCATTTTTTGGTGACTTTTATAGAATCTGGGGGATAGCGCAGATCTACTTACTGCCTCCTAAAATAACCCCTCTCCAAACGCTCGGTAGCTTTGCTCTCTTCCCCCCCCCCCCCCCCCCCCCCCCCAAGCTATACTCCAGGAACACCTATGCACAGATCACATAAAAAGGAGCTTAGTTGTATTTATAAAATATTAGTGAAAGATGCAGGAGCAGAGGTTTATACCTGCCTTGGGGCAGGTGTAAATTTCTACACCAATATTTGTCACTTCTGTGCACACACTTCGGGATATTTTAATCATACTCTTCCCTCTAAGCTGAGCAGGAGTCCTCCAACTACATAACTGCCAGTGGGGGGTAGTGTTTCAATATCACTAGGGCCAGGGCAGGTTCCCTGGAATCCTGCAGAGCCTGCCTGTCCTTCACTATTGAAAATGTGATATTAAAACAGGAGACGTGGATCACCCTATTCAGCAGTATGAAACATTGGTTTAAGCTTGATTAAAATCAACTGTACCATCCAGTGATTCTGAGATTTTGGGGAACAGAATACTTTTTTTTTTAATTTTGATCAGACAAGGACAGATTGATGGAAATGCTAGGTGCATTTGCTTCTAGATAGAAAACAGAATATGCCAAGCTTCTCGTCAGAAAACATGATCTCAATCTCTCAGATTTACTGCCAGTTTTCTTCTTAATACTTGCATTGTGCCAAAGACAGCCTTCTTCCGGGGCTTGGAAGAAGTAATATTTGCAAAGCAATATATTGAGATGTACATGGAAGTTCTTTTATAACAGGTCTGTGGTGCGCCTCCTAGACAACTGGGACTGTTAGGGGATAAGGAACCATTAGAAATTATTTCTAGAACTGGGGGCCAGGTGCACTAAACTTAACGAGCCCTTAACAAGCCATTAACGAGCAAGTAGTAAACCCTGGCATGCACTAAACACTTTTTTTCCGACGACGGTAGCAGCTAACGAAAACGGAATGCAGATGAGCAAATCGTGTAGAAACCCTATTGTAATGAGATGCACTAACCTTTTACGATTGCCATAACGCTGGAAAACGGTGAAAAATCTAACGAGAGGTCTGTACTTCTCGTTGGGGCTGCGCGGGATTGGAAAAATTATTAAAATGTAAAACAAAAATCGGGGGGAGAGCTAAAACGGCCAAGTGCTCATCATGGACAGCCATTATGGCCGTTCTACACCCGAAAAAACGCCCAAGTGCTCGTCACTTTATTGATAAATGTTCAATAAAGACTTCATACAACTTAAAAAAGTGGAAAAAAATCCAAGTGCTCGTCCTTTTTTTTTTTTTTTAACAAAACTATTAGGATTTGAACCCACCACCTCTGGATTATAAGACCGCTGCTTTAACCACTTGGCCACAACTGTACTTACTTGGATGTCCCTCCCTTACTTCCAGGTCTCTGAGCTGAGTGAAGCACGGCCAAAAAGGATGTTTTTATTATTGCGTGGGGGGGCGCACAAAATGGCCTTTTTTTTAAAGCGAAGCTTTATTTTAAAAAATCAGACTCCGATGCTGCAGGCTCTTTTTTGGACATTCAACCCCGCAATAATGAAAATGTCCTTTTTGGCCATGCTTCAATCAGCTGAGAGACCTGCAAGTCTCTGAGCCAATCACAGCATGTTTAGCAGGCTTCTTATATTAAGCATTTTAGGGTAAATTCAAGAAGGAGCGCCCAAATTTAGGCTCCAGGATGATGCACACTAAGCAGAAATTCTATAACAGCAATTCTGCGCAGAACTGCTGTTATAGAATACTAGCATAAATTCACAGTTTTACGCCTAACTAGGCAGAAGCGCTTACCATGTCAACGGCTGGTGTAAAGGTTCGCGCCTAACTATTAACAAAATGTCCCAAACATTTGAATTTGCACCACAGATTTTCTATAACTGCAATAACACCTCAGTTTATTCAATTTTTTATGGGGATCATCAGATCTAATGCATCTCACACCATATGAACAACCTTGTTCTTTCTTCACAGAAAAAAAATGGTTTTGGTGCAAATCTTCATAAGATCACCCTTCTTTTCTAAATTTCTCTTTACTTTTGTTGTTATTTTACATATTTTAGTATGCCATGACTGTGCAGTATAACAGCATTGTTTTGCTATAACAAAAGTGCATTTTAGCACAAACTTATCTTTGAAAAACGGCAGCTTTCAAGCGCAGGAGAACCTCCACCGACATGGCCAGGTTTCGCAATAAGCTTTTTCAAGGAAGAGGCTCTCTACAAAAAAACATCATACACTTTATCCAAAAAAAAGCATACAATATAAAGTAAACAGTAATAAAGTGCATCGCAGTTCTTTACCATAACATGCTTCAGATACTCCTGCAAAAAGAAAATGGCCGCAGCATCTCAGTGCGGAAACCAGCTTTTAATAGGCTTCCCAATTGTCCTTCACAGCCCAGATTTCCCAACTCTTTAAATCCATTTTTTTTTTACTCTCAGACAGCTAAGAATTCTTTGATGATCATGCTTTGATTCTTTCCTTATTCACCTCGAAGCTAGACTATTGCAATATGGTCTATCTGGGCTTCAGTCACCTCCAATTTGAAAAGATCCAAACTTTACAGAACTTCTATGAGACTCCTATGTAATGCCCATCATTCCGACCATATCTCAAACCTCATCATTGGCTTCCTATAGAACAGCATATTATTTTAAAGTTCTTCTTGCCTTCAAAGCCCTCCATATTGGCTGTCTGCTTTATCTCTCATCTCTCACTATCCCATATTGCCCCTCTCGTACACTACGTTCCTTCAACGACCATCGTCTTCTCCTCCCAAACCCAAAACAAGCCACCCTAGAATCAACTAGACACCAAGCATTTTTCTTTGCAACCCCAGTCCTTTGGAACTCCTTATCCCTCCCATCAGAACTGAATCATTTTTTTGTTACATTTGTACCCCGCGCTTTCCCACTCACAGCAGGTTCAATGCAGCTTACATATTGTATGCAGGTACTTATTTGTACCTGGGGCAATGGAGAGTTAAGTGACTTGCCCACCCAGAGTCACAAGGAGCTGCCTGTGCCTGCAGTGGGAATCGAACCCAGTTCCCCAGGACCAAAGTCTACCACACTAACCACTAGGCCACTCCTCCACTCCTTTAACATTAAAATGTTACAGTAAATGTTAACGTGTGTTGAAATATATATATTTTGATTCTATATTCTATTCTCCACCAATTACCTATAAGGTAATAAGATTTACTTTTGTAAGAAAAAAGGGGGAATTAGTTATTATATTTGTGAAATTACATTAACCTGCACTGCAAGGTTTAAGAGCATGTGCTCAGAACATAAAAGGCCATATACTCAACTTTAAAAAGGTTTATTTACAATACAGGTAATGTAATAATGTTACAAGCGAGAGGTAGTTTTTTAAGAATCTTGCTTACAGGAGAAATTTGCGACAAGATAACAGGTCTGAATCATAAATTAACTTACAAAGTCTGTTGTCCAAGGTAACAGGAGCCCAGAGATCCTTACAGCAGCCAGTGGTGGGGGAAGAGAGAGCAGAGTGAAAAACTTCAAATCACTCCTTAAATCTTGGCTCTTCCATCAAGCCTATCCCTCTTCTTAATTGACGTTGCTCTCAGCTCTTTCACTGTGACTAAAGACTGAAGACCTAGTACTTGCTTGTCTCTAAACTATTGTTGTCTTTCATTTTGTTTGAATGCGTGGTCATCCTATCTTTTCTTTCCTATCGAAAATTGTAGTTTTTCTTCTACATGCTCTATGTTGTTATCTTTATTTTTTTCACGGAGAGAGTGGTGGATGCTTGGAATGCCCTCCCGCGGGAGATGGTGGAGAGGAAAACGGTAACGGAATTCAAACATGCGTGGGATAAACATAAAGGAATCCTCCTCAGAAGGAAGGGATCCCCATGAGCTTAGCCGAGATTGGGTGGCAGAGCCGGTGGTGGGAGGCGGGGCTAGTGCTGGGCAGACTTATACGGTTTGTGCCAGAGCAGGTGGTTGGGAGGCGGGGCGGATGGTTTGGAGGTGGGGATAGTGCTGGGCAGACTTATACGGTCTGTGCCAGAGCCGGTGGTGGGAGGCGGGGCGGGTGGTTGGGAGGCGGAGATAGTGCTGGGCAGACTTACACGGTCTGTGCCCTGAAAAAGACAGGTACAAATCAAGGTAAGGTATACATAAAAAATGACATGTGAGTTTATCTTGTTGGGCAGACTGGGTGGACCGTGCAGGTCTTTTTCTGCCGTCATCTACTATGTTACTATGTTATTGTAAACCACTGTAAACTACAATGGCGGTATAGCAAGTCTCAATAAATAAATAAAGTGATCTTATTCTATAAATTGCATGTGCAAATTTATGTCCTAAGCATATATTTGAGCATGCAAGTTTATAGGATTAGCGGGGTGGGAATATAAAATAGGGGAAATTGGTGCCACACACACAATCACCTCAACTGGTTTGTTGACCTTCATTCCTAGATGTATTTTAATTCAAATATGGTAACAAGAAGAACCTGATCAGATGGTTTGGTTTATGTTTCTTCTTCAGGATTTTCCATTCTTCAAGCAATTATGGAAGCAGCGGTACAAAACAACTGGCAAGTGACAGCCCGGTCAGTGGGAAACATAAAAGATGTGCAAGAATTTAAGCGGATTATAGAAGAAATGGACCGACGTCAAGAGAAGCGATATGTGATTGACTGTGAAGTGGAGAGAATAAACACAATTTTGGAACAGGTAAGCTTTTTGACGGGATGATATTTCACCACTTATCTCATATTATAAGTAACGATAAATGTTGAAACTAGAGTGGTGTGCGTAGTCCCTGTGGAGGGAGGAGTAGCCAAGTGGTTAGTGCAGCACACTTCGATCCTGGGGAACTGGGTTCAATGCCCACTGCAGGTCCCTGTGAACCTGGGCAAGTCAATTAACCCTCCATTACCCCAGGTACAAATAAAATCTAAACCACTTTGAATGTAGTTGGAAAAACCACAGAAAGGCAGTATATCAAGTCCTTTTCCCTGTGGCTTCATTGATCAAGGATTTTCTCCTGGGTTTTTTTGTACATGGGATTATTATTATTATTATTATAATTCTCCATATTTTATGTCAGTTTATGTATTATAGACATGATTCATCAACATTTTCCCTTGTATAAACAATAGGAGAAAACCCTTGATAAATGTATGATATATACAGATAGCCTAGCTAACCATGTGTTACCTGAATCTACTGCATTTGGGAGATCTTTTACCATGCTGCGGTAGCATTTTTAGCTCAAGGTAGAAATAGTGGTAAACGCCGAGATGCCCATTATGTACCAGATTCTATATATGACGCCTAGAAAATCCACGCGGAAAACATTTCCGCCTAAGTGTATTCTACAAGCGGCGCCTAGATTTAGGTGTGGTGTATAGAATACGCTTAGTCGATATCCTATTGCCTAAAACTACACACCTCCATTTACACCAATGGACATGTGGCGTAAATCCCAGCACGTAGATTTATTTAGTTATTTATTTATTTGTTGCATTTGTATCCCACATTTTCCCACCTATTTGCAGGCTCAATGTGGCTTGCAATGTTCTGTAATGGCATTCGCCATTCCAGAATAAAAAGATACAATTGGTATTACATACAAAACATGGATGGCATAAAAGAAGTAATCAGGTATAGAAAGAAAACATTCTGAGTACAAGGTAAAGTGGTGATGTGTTATAGTTACTATTATTAGTCATTATGATATGCCTTGTTGAAGAGATAGGTCTTCAGAGATTTACGAAAGTTGATTATGTCGTAAATTGTTTTCAAGTTAGATGGCAACGCGTTCCATAACTGCGTGCTCATGTAGGTAAAGCTGGACGCATGTGCTAAACTGTATTTTAGTCCTTTACAGCTGGGGAAATGAAGATTAAGGAATGTACGATCTGATCTGTTAGCATTCCTGGGTGGCAAATCAACAAGATCTAACATGTACAGTGGTGGAAATAAGTATTTGATCCCTTGCTGATTTTGTAAGTTTGCCCACTGACAAAGACATGAGCAGCCCATAATTGAAGGGTAGGTTATTGGTAACAGTGAGAGATAGCACATCACAAATTAAATCCGTAAAATCACATTGTGGAAAGTATATGAATTTATTTGCATTCTGCAGAGGGAAATAAGTATTTGATCCCCCACCAACCAGTAAGAGATCTGGCCCCTACAGACCAGGTAGATGCTCCAAATCAACTCGTTACCTGCATGACAGACAGCTGTCGGCAATGGTCACCTGTATGAAAGACACCTGTCCACAGACTCAGTGAATCAGTCAGACTCTAACCTCTACAAAATGGCCAAGAGCAAGGAGCTGTCTAAGGATGTCAGGGACAAGATCATACACCTGCACAAGGCTGGAATGGGCTACAAAACCATCAGTAAGACGCTGGGCGAGAAGGAGACAACTGTTGGTGCCATAGTAAGAAAATGGAAGAAGTACAAAATGACTGTCAATCGACAAAGATCTGGGGCTCCACGCAAAATCTCACCTCGTGGGGTATCCTTGATCATGAGGAAGGTTAGAAATCAGCCTACAACTACAAGGGGGGAACTTGTCAATGATCTCAAGGCAGCTGGGACCACTGTCACCACGAAAACCATTGGTAACACATTACGACATAACGGATTGCAATCCTGCAGTGCCCGCAAGGTCCCCCTGCTCCGGAAGGCACATGTGACGGCCCATCTGAAGTTTGCCAGTGAACACCTGGATGATGCCGAGAGTGATTGGGAGAAGGTGCTGTGGTCAGATGAGACAAAAATTGAGCTCTTTGGCATGAACTCAACTCGCCGTGTTTGGAGGAAGAGAAATGCTGCCTATGACCCAAAGAACACCGTCCCCACTGTCAAGCATGGAGGTGGAAATGTTATGTTTTGGGGGTGTTTCTCTGCTAAGGGCACAGGACTACTTCACCGCATCAATGGGAGAATGGATGGGGCCATGTACCGTACAATTCTGAGTGACAACCTCCTTCCCTCCGCCAGGGCCTTAAAAATGGGTCGTGGCTGGGTCTTCCAGCACGACAATGACCCAAAACATACAGCCAAGGCAACAAAGGAGTGGCTCAGGAAGAAGCACATTAGGGTCATGGAGTGGCCTAGCCAGTCACCAGACCTTAATCCCATTGAAAACTTATGGAGGGAGCTGAAGCTGCGAGTTGCCAAGTGACAGCCCAGAACTCTTAATGATTTAGAGATGATCTGCAAAGAGGAGTGGACCAAAATTCCTCCTGACATGTGTGCAAACCTCATCATCAACTACAGAAGACGTCTGACCGCTGTGCTTGCCAACAAGGGTTTTGCCACCAAGTATTAGGTCTTGTTTGCCAGAGGGATTAAATACTTATTTCCCTCTGCAGAATGCAAATAAATTCATATACTTTCCACAATGTGATTTTCCGGATTTAATTTGTGATGTGCTATCTCTCACTGTTACCAATAACCTACCCTTCAATTATGGGCTGCTCATGTCTTTGTCAGTGGGCAAACTTACAAAATCAGCAAGGGATCAAATACTTATTTCCACCACTGTATGTCGGGGCATCTCCGTGAATGATCTTATGAACTAGGTTGCAGACCTTGAACGCCTGACAGGCGTGCGGCTGCTCTCTGCACCCCTCCAGTGGTGTGCACCCGGGGCGGACCGCCACCCCACTCTTGCTACGCTGCTGCCTATATCAGGTGCCCTTATACTAAGATGCGTAGGCACCTACACACGTCCAACATGCGTCAATTCGGAACTGCCTGGCTACCGCATGCCCAGGCGGTAATTCAATTTTTTATGCACGTCCGATACACGTGGGAGAAAATATTTTTTATTTTCTACCGCGTGACACTAACCAGGCAGTAATCGGCAGTGTATGCACCCAGTTAATGCTAAGTCAGTGGGTGGCGGTAAGGTCTTAGGCCCAAAATGGACAATTTTTATTTTGCCGCATGTCTATTTTCGGCCACAAAAAAGGCCTATTTTGCAGGCACGCTGAAAAATGGACCTGCACGCATCCCATACACACGCCTACACCAGCGCAGGCCATGTGCTGTACCAGGGGAGGCCCCCCAGCGTGTATTGGAGTTACCAGTGATGATTTTTGAGTTTATCTGGGCTGTTCTCCAGAGATTAGATACTGTAGTGTTAAAATTGACTGAAAACATTTTCATATTGTTTAAAAACTGGATTACTTAGCACAAAATCAAGATTCCAGAGGTAGGACTATGATGTAAGACTAGAGAAGCTGGAGAAGGATGTCAAGGGTATTCAGTAGGTGAAGACTAGTGTGATCCAAGACAAACTGTTAATACATTAAAAGTCTGAGCAGTTGGAAAATGTACTTACTACCTCAAATAAAAAATTTGACATTTAACATTGCTTAAAATATGTTTGTATTCATTCAGATCTTTGGATAGAGATATGAAGGTACCTGAGAGAAGGTGTTATTGTTTCTGCTATTTTTATAAAGCTTTTCTGTCCATTATTATAGTTCCTTTATTTTATTTTATTTTATTTTATGTTATTATTTTTATTACTCTGTAATTCACCTTGACCTATCACAGGTTTGGTGGTATCAAGATTTAATAGACTATAATAAATGATAAAATAATAAACAATTACATAGTAAAAATATATATAAAACAAGCATTATCTAACTAATCAGCCTACCCATTTTGTCATAGAACCATGCTCTTAAATGTCTTCTGAATATTGTGTAGATACGTATAGATCTCAGTTCTAAAAATAATGAGTGAAGTTGAATGGGTAGATGTGAAGCGTCTGTTTCCGCTATCCAAAAATACTAGGACTAGGGGGCATGTGATGAAGCTACAATGTATTAAATTTAAAGCGAATCAGAGAAATGTTTCTTCACTCAACGTGTAATTAAACTCTGGAATTCGTTGCCAGCGAATGTGGTAGGGGCGGTTAGCTTAGCGAGTTTTAAAAAGGTTTGGACGGCTTCCTAAAGGAAAAGTCCACCGACCATTATAAAATGGACTTGGGGAAAATCCACTATTTCTGGGATAAGCAGTATAAAATGTTTTGTACTTTTTTGGGATCTTGCCAGGTATTTGTGACCTGGATTGGCCACTGTTGGAAACAGGATGCTGGGCTTGATGGACCTTTGGTCTGTCCCAGTATGGCAATACTTATGTACTTATGTATGTACTAAAGGAAGGCTATTCCATAATCGAGGGCTTGCATTTGGATTGTAATTTTAATCCTCTTGGAACAACCAAGAAACCCTGTTGAGAGGAACATAAAGATCTTGAAGTTTCAGACATTTTCAAAAGCTCGTGTAAATATTTGGAATCTGACAGAGCAACGCACTTAATACTAAACAAAGTATTTTCAAACACATTCACTATTCAACCAACAGCCAATGTAATTCAGCCAAAATAGGAGTAATATGATCATATATTTTCTTCCTTAATAAAAGGTGAACCACTGTATTTTTCACTAGCCATAGCCTTTCTGGTTGGTATTGTAGAAGTCTATAATACAACACATTGCAATAATCTATTTTGGAGATAACAAAGGTATGTATCAAAATGAAAATTGCAGCGCACCCATTTTGGGTCTGAGACCTTACCGCCAGCCATTGACCTAAAGGTCTTGCCCAGCAACCGAGTGGTAATGGTCTACACATGTAAAATGCCAATTACCGCCCGAGCGCCAGAAAATAAAAATATTTTCTGGCACGTGTAGTAGACGCACGTCAAAAATGAAATTACTGCAAGGGTCATGTGGTAGCCGGGTGGTAACTCAAAATTGGCGCACGTTGGGCGCACGTAGGCACCTATGTGGCTTAGTAAAAGGGCCCCATAGCCTGCAAAGTAAACATAAGGTTATAAAAGAGATCTGTATGAAAAAAGTAACCTGTTCCTTAAAGCTAACATCCTTATCCAGTCAGACGCCAATGTTTTCAAATACCACTTTTTTCAGGTAAAGGAATACCATCAGTAGCTACTATGAAAGAAAAGGGTGAATTCTATATATGCTTAGTTAGGCACGGTTTATAAAATAGCGCTTACACCTGGGAATCACTCCTTGCTTTAGGTGCAGCCATTTGCAACAACTGAAATGTGGTGCAAATGTATGCGAAGAACAACAAAAGTTTAATCTCATAGCAGATTGGCTTTCTATACATAAAATAAAACATTCTTATTATGTATTCCTTTTTATGTTCATAACTATTTATATTTTATCTATTATTTTAATGCACAGTGAGTTGTGAGCCCTGAAGCAGGCATAGATACATCTGCCAAAACACAGTCCCGTGTCGGGTCCTCATTTTGGTGCCTGGTTAATAAAGGCTGTTTCGGTGTTTCTATTCCCCATCTGGAAGTCATTGAGTCATCCTCCACTCATGTTGCATATTACAATAAAACTTAACCTAGAAAAATCTAAGGGGTTCACACAGAAGGATCCTTACCTCTTATCCCTTCCAGTTCTCATGGTAGGATCACCTGTAAGATTCAAACTGCATTACAATGCTAAGAGTTTTTACTGACTCTGAACTTTCATTTAAATTACACTAGTAAGAAATGCCCGTTTCGGGGGAAAATGAAACGGGCGCTAGCAGGATAATCCCCCCCACTGTCCTCCCTCCGTCCCTCCCTCCCGAGTTCCAGACACCCCTTCCGTGCCTCCCTTCCGAGTTCCACAACTCTCCTCTCCCTCCCTCCGTCCCTCAGTGACGTGGTTGCGAGTTTGCGAAGTTCGGTGCGCTCTCCCAGCAGATGTCAGAGAATGTGTGGAAGTCGTCCGTTGTGTCTTCACTGCCCCGCCCTCTGCGTCATCGCGTGTTGACGCGAGGGGCGTAGGTACACTGACTGCAGACCCGCCCAGCCCTCAACGTCATCGCGTTTTGACACGAGGGCGGAGCTACAGTGACTGCAGCCTGCAGGCCAAACCAGATATCTCGGGCGCCTCAAGTTTCCGGCTTGAGGCTTCAATGGAATGTTGGAGGTGCCTTTTATATATATAGATATCTTATATCTGTAAAATAAAGGAGGCGAGAGGCTGATATGCACAGATGGGGAGAGGGACCTTGGGGTGATTGTGTCCGAGGGCCTTAAAGTGAAAAAAATTGTGTGACAAAGCAGTGGCCGTAGCCAGAAGGATGCTAGGTTGCATCGAGAGAGGAGTAACCAGTAGAAGAAAGGAGGTGTTGATGCCCCTGTACAAGTCACTGATGAGGCCCCACCTGGAGTATTGTGTTCAGTTTTGGAGGCCGTATCTTGCTAAGGAAGTAAAAAGACTAGAAGCAGTCCAGAGGAAGGTGACAAAGATGATATGGGGCTTGCACCATAAGACGTATGAGAAGAGACTGGAAGACCTGAATAAGTATAGCCTAGAGGAAAGAAGGGACGGGGAGATATGATACAGACGTTTAAATACTTGAAAGCAGTAGCGTAGCCAAGGGTGGGCCTGAGTGGGCCCAGGCCCTCCCACTTTGGGCTCAGGCCCACCCTGTAGCAGCACACCTATGAGTAGCAGCACATTCCCAAGCCCCACCAGCCGAAAACTCCCAACAGCTGTCCCTCCTGCATACCTTGTAAATAGCAGATCTTTGCCTGCAGCGAGCAGCGATGGTACGTGCTGTGGGGCCAACATGAGCAGTGTGTATTGGTTGCTGCTTGCTGCTGGTGAAAATCTATTTAAAAGGTATGTGGAGGGGGGGGTTGTTTGAGAGACCATATAGTATGCAGGCGAGAGAGAGGGAGAGACCAAATTGTAGGTCAAGACGGATTTCTTCTTCCCACCCATCTTGGGACCAGGCCCACCCAAAACTGGGTGTCTGGCTACGCCCCTGCTTGAAAGGTATTAATATAGAAACAAATTTCTTCCAGACAAGGGAAAATGATAAAACTAGAGGACATGAGCTAAGGTTGTGGGGTGGTAGACTTAGGAGTAAAGTCAGGAAATTCTTTTTCACGGAGAGGGTGTTCAATGCCTGGAATGCCATCCCGAGGGAGGTGGTAGAGACAAAAACAGTGATGTAATTCAAAAAGGCATGGGATGAACACAGAGGAACTCTGTTTAGAAAATAGATAGTAGAAAGCAAAAATAAATTAAAAAAAAAATACCCTTAAATGGCTGCAGGAGGTGGATGTGTGAATGACACTATCAGGTGAATTTTCGAAAGAGAAGGGCACCCATCTTCCGACACAAATCGGGAGATGGGCGTCCTTCTCGCAAGGTCACCCAAATCGGCATAATCGAAAGCCGATCTTGGGCACCCTCAACTGCTTTCTGTCGCGGCGACTGTCAGGATTGCTAAAGGTCAGAAGCTGGCCTAACATTCATCTAAGTATGTCAAGCTGTAGATGTCAGGATTGCTGGAGGTCAGGATTGCTGGACATACTTATATTAATATGAAACCAGCTTGACATACTTAGATGAATGTTAGACCAGCTTCTGACCTCCAGCAATCCTGACAGGGATGACCAAAGTTCACGGGAGCGTGTCGGCAGTGTAGCGAAGGCGGGACTGAGGCATGCTTAGGAGATGGGCATCCTCGGCCGATAATGGAAAAAAGAAAGGCGTCCCTGACGAACACTTGGGCAACTTTACTTAGTCCATTTTTTTTCATGACCAAGCCTCAAAAAGGTGCCCGAACTGACCAAAAGCAAGCGCGGCACCGCAGGCAGCCATCAGGCATTGGCTGTCGGCTCTGCAGCCGCTCCTCTCTCCTCTCACGTCTCTGCGCTCCTCCGGGGTCTGCTCCAGGGGCAGTGACGTGAGAGGCAAGAGGAGCGGCTGCAGAGCCGACAGCCAATGCCTGATGGCTGCCTGCGGTGCCGCGCTTGCTTTTTAAAAGCATTTTTGGTGCTTTAAATAGCTTGTTTTGTTTTTGTAGCAACCGCTGCTGCTCAACAGGAGAAACAGCAGTGGCCGGAAATGGGATCTGGCGCCGCGTGTTTCGCAGGAGACTTGGTAGGTCTGTGTTGGGTGGCTGGGCCTGGGCGGCGACTTTGGATGGGGGGGGGGAACAGTGGCTGCGGCAACCTCGTGGGGGGTGGAGGGGGAGCGGTGGCAACCTTGGGGGGGTGGAGGTGACCTTGGGGAAGGGGCATGGCGGCGAGGGCGGCAGGGACAGGGCCTTGTGCTGCTGTCGAGCGGTTGGTCAGTGTTGCATGTGACGTCATCCTGGGCTTCGGAGCCTAGCAGACCAACTCTGAAGAAAGCCATGGACACAGGCAGCCAGACGCATAGAACATTGGAGGTGAGAATTATTATATAGGATGGGCCTCTTTTACCAAACCGCACTAGTAATTCCCACGCCGCAATGCCAACAAATGAGTTTTGTCGGCATTGCTGTGCTGGGAATTGCTAGCGTGGTTTAGTAGACAGCCTAGGGTGTAAGTAAAAACAGGACATATACGGCCTCTTTTACAAATCCAAAGAAACGATGTCCATAGTAAGATGTGTTCGGACCAGGGTACACTATCACTCTTAAAGTTCCTCAGCCCTCTTATATAATCCTAGAAGAAAGAAAGGGAGGAGTGGCCTAATGGTTAACGCAGTCGGCTTTGATCCTGGCAACCTGGGCTCAATTCCTACTACAGCTCTTTGTGACCTTGGGCAAGTCACTTAACCCTCATTGCCCCAGGTTCAAAAACTTAGACTGTGAGCCCTCTAGGGACAGAGAAAGTACTTGCATATCATAGGAATCAACTTTTCAAAATTATTGGGGGTGCTAAGCCCAGTGGAAATAATCCTTCCTTTGATACATACAATGAATATTCTCAATATTGGGGTGCTCAAGCACCCACAGAGTCGGCTCCTATGCTGCATATAATGTGTACAGTGCTGCACACATCTAGTAGCACTATAGAATTGACTAGTAGTAGTAGTAATCTAATTCTAGACCTAAATCTGGGGGGAGGAGTAGCCTAATGGATAGTGCAATGGCCTGTGAACCAGCAGAAATGGGCTCAATTCCCACTGCAGCTTCCTGTGACTCTAGGCAAGCCACCTAGCTCTCCATTGCCCCAGGTATCTAATAAATACCTGTATATAATATGGAAAATGCTTTGATTGTATATCAAATCCCATCCCCCTTCCCCTCCCCACAAAATCCAACAAAGACTGAACAAATTGCAATAAACATTTAAATTTGCATTTCCTAGATTTTCCCAAATGATCTAGGTCTATTCCTCAGGGTTTATTTTACAATATGTGTTAGAAGTTTTAAAGATCGTAGCACTCTGCTCAACAAGGTTTACTTTTTCCAGGCTGAGCCCCCTGGAAGAAACAGTAAGGAAGGTGGGAATATATTGAGATGAAAGTCCCTTTTATGGGCTATATATCAAACAATAATAAAACTTGAAAACAAGATGGATGAGAAATATTTGACCGCATACCGTAGAGGAGTTTGCACAGATGAATTGCGTAGGGCTATAGGTGTCCTTTTGTATTTGAGCAACATCTACATAGTTTCAGAATGTTCAGATTTTGTTCGTGGAATGGACTCTAGATTTTCTAGAAGTTTCTAGATGTTTCTTCCTTTGAGAAAAGAGGCCCTTTTTGCTTAGATATCCTTGTAAATGGTAAAATATGCTGGTGTTAGCTACATTTTTTTTTTTAACCTGAGCAACTGAAACATTTTTGTCATTAGAAAAGATTACCTCTGTTCCACTTGGAGTGTTTAGGATTAAGAATGGAACTAATTTACGCTAGTTCCTTCCTTATTCTGTAGTTTTCCTGATTGATTCTTCCAGCTGCTTTGTTTTTCCTCTCCTTTTGTAGGCTAACAGGGATTACAACTAGATATTTGAACATTTTTCTTTCTAGATTGTTTTCTTCATTTTCTCTGTTTGTTACGTGGGATGGAATTGTGATTCCATCAGACAGACAAGAGGATGGGCAGTATGGTATTTGTTTTTCTGCATTGTACAAGAAAGCGTAAGCAATTTACTTGGAAAAGGGGCAATCATAAATGTACAAAATGCAGGCTAGACTTTCACCTAAAAGTGCTAAACTGGGCAAAAGTCCTGATGTGCTTTTAGAAGGTTCTTGTCCTGATTGACTGTTTGAATCAGCTTCCTAACTCTGCAAAACATTAAGAGCTAGATTCTATATATGGCACTCAAAAAAAACCAACACTGAAAAAGCCCTGTTCTCTAAACCATGCTTAAACTTAAAGTTAGGCACAGTTTTTAGAATAGCGCTTATGCCCAGAGATCGCACGTAAACGTGGTGCAAACGCCCACGCCTAAATTTACACACAGAACCCTCATATTCTATTATTATTATGTGCGTAACAAAACCACACCCCCAATCTGCCCCAAAACACCCATGGTGCTTCCATTTCCGTGCCCCCTTTTGTGGGCCACGTGTAAAATTTAGACGCAGATCTTGCACCTAAATTCGCATGCGTTAAGTTTTAATTTAATCTAATTAGTGCTAATAATTGTTTGTTTAAAAGCCAATTATTGGCTCGCTATGTAATTAAATTGTGTGCGCAAATTAGGCATGCAGCCAAATTTGCGCATGTAATTTCTATAGAATTTGGGGGTTCTGTAAAGGTCGATAAAACTTAAGGGCCCTTTTTACCAAGCTGCGGCAAAAGAGGGCCTGCGCTGGTGTCGGTGCGTGTTTTTGATGCCCACTGAGGCCCCCTGTTACCTCAGCGGGTAAAAGGGTAGGTCTTTCTTTTCGGCAGGAAATGGCCGTGCGGCAATTAAAGCACTTCCTGTGTGGCCATCTTGGGGAGGGGGCGGCCTTACTGCCACCCATTGAGGTGGTGGTAAAGACTCCCTCGCTAGCCCAGAAGTAATTGGACAGTGTGTGGCACTACCACATGGCCATGCCATGTTTTGGCCTTTTTACCTCCTGTGGTAAAAAGGGCCGCAGCACATGGCAAAAAGGGCCCCAGCCGCTAGTGCAGGGCCCTTTTTACCACAGCTTGGTGAAAGGACCCCTATGTGAATAAAGTAGGGCCAGCAAAAAAGGATCTCTTAACTTAAGCCACATGGAGGGGCATAATTGAACGGGGCCACCCATCTATAAAGGCGGCCATCTCTGAGGACGGTGCCGCGAAGGGGTGGGGCATCCCATATAATCGAAAAAGATGGGCGGCCATCTTTCGTTTCGATAATATGGTTGAGGCCGGCCAAATGCCTTGGATTTAGCCGGGTTTGAGATGGCCAGCCTTGGTTTTCGCCGATAATGGAAACCAAGGCCGGCCATTTCAAACCCGGCCAAATCCAAGGCATTTGGTCGTGGGAGGAGCCAGCATTTGTAATGCACTGATTCCACTAACTGAATGGAAAAAGCCCTTCCCTTACCGATCCGGAAGGGAACGAGCATGCATGAAGGAAATTGCATGCAAATGAGCTGCTTGCTGTTAGCTCATTTGAACACGATTTCCTTCTTAAGGAGGGGAAGCGACGGCAGTTGAGGACGTCCAAAATGAGGATGTTTCTGTGAGAAGGACATCCATGCCTTTGCTACACCTCCAACACCCTCTTATTTATTTGGATTTTGGATCACAATTAGCAGCAGTAGTGGGACTTGAACCGCCACCTGGCCACCTCTAGATTGCAAGACCAGTGCTCTAACCACTAGGCCACTCTTGCACTCTATTCCACTCCCTTGAAATGTGACTGTCCCTTTGGGGGGGGGGGGGTGCAGTTGAAGACGTCCAAAATGTTTGAAAGAAGGATGTCCACGCCTTCATTATGCCTCCGCTGACACATACATACCTGCATACTGCCCACCCCCCCAACAGGAATGGCCAAATTTCAAGGGAGTGGAGGAGTGGCAGAGTGGCCTAATGGTTAGAGCACTGGTCTTGCAATCCAGAGGTGGCCAGTTCAAATCCCACTGCTGCTACTTGTGATCCAAAATCCAAATAAATAAACAAAGAGGGTGTCAGAGGCATAGCACAGGCATGGACGTCCTTCTCACAGAAACATCCTCATTTTGGATGTCTTCAACTGCCGTTGCAGGGACATAGGCATAGCCAGAGGCGTTCCTAGGGGGGGCAGCGCCCCGCCCCCCCCCCCCCAGGTGCAGCACCCCCCCCCCCCCCGATGCAGCGCGGACCACCCCCCCGGGTGCAGCACCTCCCCCCGATGCAGCGCGGAACCCCCACCTCCCCCCCGGGTGCACACCACTGGGGGGGTGCCGCAGCGCGCGCCTGCTCAGAGTTCCCTGACTTCGCGCATTCGCTGCAGCTCCCTCTGACCCGGAGCAGGAAGTAACCTGTTCCAGGGCAGAGGGAGCTGCAGCGAACGCGCGAAGTCAGCGAACTCAGAGCAGGTGCGCGCCGCGGCACCCCCCAGCGGCGTGCACCCGGGGCAGACTGCCCCCACCGCCCCCCCCCCCCCTTGGTACGCCACTGGGCATATCAAAGGACATACTCTAAAAAAAAAAAAGACAAAAGTTTTTGAAGTTGTTTTTTTTCAGGGTGGGAGGTGGTTAGTGACCACTGGGGAAGTCAGGGGAGGTCATACCCGATTTCCTCCGGTGGTCATCTGGTCAGTTTGGGCACCTTTTTGATGCTTGGTCGTGAAAAAACATGGACCAAGTAAAGCTGGCCCAATGCTCATCAGGGTTGGCTTTCTTTTTTCCATTATCGGCCGAAGCCAGCCATCTCTTAACCACGCCCCTGTCCCCCCTTCGCTACCCTGCCGACACGCCCCCTTGAACTTTCGCCGGCTCCGCAACGGAAAGCAGTTGATGGCAGCCAAAATCGGCTTTCGATTATACCGATTTGGCCGGCTTTAGGAGAAGGCCAGCCATCTCCAGATTTGTGTCGGAAGATGGCCGGCCTTGTCGTTTGAAAATAAGCAGGATAGCATTCTGGGTAGTAGCCTAGTATCACCAAAGTCTGTGGAGCTCACATCAGTCACTAATGTCCATGTATATTCAGATACCGCATTCAATTCAAGCTTCTCCTTCTTACCTACAAATGCACTCAGTCTGCTACCCCTCACTATCTTTCTACCCTCATCTCCCCTTACGTTCCCGCCCGTAACCTCCGTTCACAGGATAAATCCCTCCTCTCAGTACCCTTCTCCACCACCGCCAACTCCAGGCTCCGCTCATTCTGCCTCGCCTCACCCTATGCTTGGAACAACCTTCCTGAGCCCTTACGCCAAGCCCCCTCCCTGCCCGTCTTCAAGCCTTTGCTTAAAGCCCACCTCTTCAATGCTGCGTTCGGCACCTAACCCTTACCGTTCAGTGAATCCAGACTGCCCCAATTTGACTGCCCCTATCAGACCAACTGTTCACTTGTCTATTAGATTGTAAGCTCTTTGAGCAGGGACTGTCTCTCTTTGTTAAACTGTACAGCGCTGCGTAACCCTAGTAGCGCTGTAGAAATGTTTAGTAGTAGTAGACAGCGACGGTAATATCGTAGCCAGCATTTTAAAAGCATACTGATCTCAGCATGCAACTATATATATTTAACCCTTGAGCTTCTGGTCTCATGATTTTTCAACTGGTGGTATACAAGATAAGTAATGTTTAAGCCATGCAGCCTGTGCGTTCAAAGGGTTAAATCAAGATTTGCCTTGTCATGTCCAAATTTGCTCCAGGGAAATACAAGTAACCCATTTTTTACAGTAAACTAATAGACTCAGAATGAAAGGTTGTATAAATTCTTCTGCTCTGAGGCGTTAAGTTTTATGAGAGATTTACCACACAGAAGAAGCAGTAATAAGTGTATAGTCTGAGACTGCTCCATCTTGAGAAGTATACAGATCAAAATAGCTTTGTATGCCCACAAACAGAGATATTTATGTCTGATCTTTAGACTAGCAGGCTTTAGAATTTTCTATTCAGGCATGTCTTCAATTTCAGAAAAATATTATTTCTGTCCCCTAGATAACAAATCATATTTCAGACTAAAATTGGATTGGGTTAGTTTCAGATAATTCCCTCTGGGATAGCAAAGCAGAAAATTATTTGTATTCAGGATCAAAATGTTGAAACACTATAACACGTGTAAAGTCCTTTAAAATGGACTTTTATCATGAGGTTTAGCAATGCCTGAAAATTAAATAAAGGCTTTTAGTAAAACAGACGGTCCTAAATTCATTCATTGCCCTAGAGAATAACAAAATCTTAAAAAGCATGTTTTGCGACTGCATAGCCTTGGAAGAAAAATTGTAACTGCAGCCTGAAAACCTAAATCTGACAATAAATTATGTACAAAAACCTTTAATTCTCAGCTCTAGAAATGTTGAATTACAGCAAAAAAGTAAGATGACATTTTTTTTTCAATCACCCGCCACTTTAAGCCTTCAGTTGTTGCCTAAAAGTTTTTAGGCAATGTTCATCGGCTTTGATGTTAAATGAAATCACATTCCAGACACCAGTGTTACAGTAGAACACTTTTATGAGACTCAACAGATTTTACGACCCCTGAAGCATTGGAGCCGCCTCTGTGGGTGCTGTGGGTGCTTGAGCACCCCCAATATTGAGAAAATTCCTTGTATGGGTCCAGGGAAGGGTTATTTCCATTGGGCTTAGCACCCCCAATAATTTTGAAAAGTTGGCTCCTATGCCCTGAAGCAGGTGGTCATTCCACCGAAACATGGTCCCAAGTCTGGTCTTTTTCTGCATTATGAGCCTCTTTCACAAAGCCACGCTAGTGATTCCTGCGCAGGAATCACTAGCGCGGCTTTGTAAAGGAGGCCCATATAAGGTGCTTCTATAATAGACGTTTTTTCAACCCATATCTTTGGAATCCTTTCCTGGTTTGTTCGTGGAAGCTCATAGTCTACTCCCTATTACTTTTCTTGTTTTGCTTTTTTATATATAATGTTTTGTACCGCCACATATCAAAAGTAATTTACAATATGTCTATCTTCATTTCTGCAAATTCCATGTGCTGTGTAGCTGGTCGGATATCTAAAAATATTCAGGCCAAAGTTAATAAGTATTGCCATACTAGGACAGACCGAATTTCCATCAAGCCCAGCAGCCTGTTTCCGACAGTGGCCAATGCAGGTCACAAGTACCTGACAAGATCCCAAAACAGTACCATACATTTTATGCTGCTTATCCTAGAAAATAAGCAGACTTTTCTTTTAGGAAGCTATCTAAACCTTTTTTTAAACCCTGCTAAGCTAACTGCTCTTACTACAATCTCTGGCAACGAATTCCAGAGTTTAATTACACATTAAGTGAAGAAATATTTTCTCCAATTCGTTCTAAATTTTCACATGCTACAATACTTCTATATTCAGTTTGATTTGAGAGTTTGCACTATCTCATAGAGGTTTACTTCTGTCCTAAGTCTTTTAGGGGGTGTTTTATTTTTAAAGTGTTGTTGTTGTTGTTTATTTTGTTTTCCAAGCCTCCTCTTAATTTTGTGTTCATACAAGAAATGGGTATTTCACACAGAGTGCATCTTCAAAATAGGGATATATAATTTTCTTTAATTTCAGAAATTGAAAGTAAAACACAAAAGGGTCCTTTTACTAAAGTGCATTAACAGATTTAGTGCACGATAACAATTAGCGCACACTAAATGATAAAATGCTCATAGGAATTGTAACCAGGTACCTCTAGGTGCAGCCAAGGATAGAACAATCTCCTCCAGCCACAGGCTCCTGGTACAGTCAAGAAATAAATGTCCACTAGCAACTTCAATTTTAAGGACTTTATTCCATGCAGGTTTCTAGTGGACCTGATACACAGTTCCAACAGCAGCATTCACCTTCAATCTTAAGCACATATAAGCCACCAGAAAGTGTGTGGCAAATAGTCCCCTTTAAGCAGTAGGCTAGTAGCACATACCAGGATTTAATATAGGCTCACAGTCAGCTCCAGTCTGGGCTCTTTATCCAGTGCACAATAAACAGTAGTTCAATTCCAAATAGAATCAGTTCTTTCAGTTCATCATCACAGTTAAATCACAAAGCAGCAGTTTCTACCTTCTACGCTCTTTACCTTCAGGAGAGTTCAATATTTTAGGGACTCCTCATACCCAAGGGATTTCACCCTGCCTCTGCTTCACTGGTAAATTCAATACTTTAGGGACCTCCCTTACCCAAGGATTTTCAGCCTGCAAATACTTTTGGGACTTCCTCACACCCAAGGGATTTCAGCCTGCTTCAGTACTTTAGGGACCTCTCTTACCCAAGGGTTTTCAGCCTGCAACTGCTTCTCTCTTCTGGGACTCCTTCCCACCTGCCTAATCAATCCCTGGCTTCTGCTCTCACAACCAATCATTCTCCTTCCATTAGCTTCCCCCACACTCATACCAGCCGAGCTAAGCATTAGACCAATGATGAGCTCCTGCACACAGGGTTTCCTAACTCTCTTTCCCCCTAGTGGCAGCCCATCTACACATCCTGCCAGCTTACACCTGTGTCTTCTCCCATTGCAGCTAGGAGTCCAGTCCGGGTTCCTCATCTCACCCCCTGGCTCCTTGCCTGCAATGCCTTCTGGGACTTGTATTTCAGACTGAAACTGCCTTAACCCAACTATCCTGGATGTGACTTTATCACAAAATATAATGGGCATCTTATCATGTAGCACACGCTAATCATTAGCACACCTCAGTAAAAGGACCCCAAAATTTATAAATAGCATGCATTAACCCATTTTAGTACACTTCACAAAAAGCATGCACTAATACTTGTCTAGATCAATGTTTCCCAAGTCAGTCCTAGAGTACCCCCCTTGCCAGTCAGGTTTTCAAGATATCCACAATGAATACACATGAAATTGATTTGCATAGACTGCCTCCATTATATGCAAATCTCTTTCATGCATATTCATTGTAGATATCCTGAAAACTTGATTGGCAAGGGAGTACTCTTGGACTGACTTGGGAAACAGTGGACTAAATCTGCAGATTATACATGATACCCCTCAAATGTTTTTAAAAAGTCCTACCCAGGTTTATCTTCTTTCTTTCCCACCCTCTCATCCTCCTCCAGCAGCATACCAAGGGCAAAACGGTGGGGGCAATCAACAAGGGGATGCTGTTGGCTCCAACAGTCCCCTGCTCCCTGTGACATTACTTCCTGTTCTGGGGCAGGGAACCGGCAGAGCCAACAGCCGCGTGACTGGTCCGTGCACCCCCTTGCTAGGAGGAAGGATGATGGGGTGATGCGCTTCAGGGGTGGGGATGACATGCCTTGGGGGGGTGACATGCCTCATGGGGGGGGGCACAGCGGTGACCTGTCTCAGGTGGCAAGCAAGCTAGATACTTCACTGTCCCCCTCCTCCAGTTTCTCCAATGCTAGGGTTCTATAGGAGTAGGCATATTCCCAGTTTCTCTTGTCCTGCTAGTGATATGATCCAAACTGGCACCAACTCATCACCAGTGCCATTTTAGAGAACTGCACCAATAGACTTGAGTAACTGGGAATCACTCTTTATTCTTTGGTTACTCAGGGTCAGGTAACATGGAGAGTTTGCTGAAGTGGAATGGAAGGCAAGACTTTAAGGATCTTTTTTCAAGTTTAGTAACTGGGTTTAATTAGTGGGGGGAGAGCAGGGCTGGCTGGATCCTAGTTCCAGGGCTGGCTGGTTCCAAAAAAGAAAACCAAAGGGACCCTTTTTACTAAGCGGCACTAGGCACTGGTGTGTGCATACCACATGTCAGAAAGCACTGCCGTGGGACGGTAGTTCACCAATTGGTGCATGCCAGTGCCACGCTAAAAAGTACTTTTTATTTTTTAGTGCGGGGGGGCGTGTTTATGAGCAGAAAGAAGGCGTTTCCTGCACTTATCGGTTAGAATTTCTTTCTTTCTTTATTTGATGCATTTGTACCCCACATTTTCCCACCTATTTGCAGGCTCAATGTGGCTTACATGATACCGTCAAAGGCGTTTGCCCAGTCGGTTGATAACAAGTACAAGGTTGAAATGTGATCATATGAGGTATATGTGGAGGGTCAGGAAGGATGAAGATTGTATGTTGTCCAGTACGATCAAAGTCATGCTGTGTTGCTGGGTGAAGAGGTTTACGTGGGGTCGTTGGGGTAGGCCTTTTTGAAGAGGTTGGTTTTTAGTGATTTCCTGAAGTTCTGGTGGTCGTGGATTGTTTTCAGGGCTTTTGGGAGGCCATTCCATAGTTGTGCGCTTATATAGGAGAAGCCGGATGCGTAAGTTGTTTTGTATTTCAGTCTTTTGCAATTTGGGTCGTGTAGGTTTAAGTAGGATCCTGACAGTCTGACTTTGTTTCTTATTGGTAGATCAATAAGGTCTGTCATGTATCCTGGGACTATACCATATATGATTTTGTGGACTAAGGTGCAGATTTTGAAGATGATCCGTTCTTTGATTGGGAGCCAATGCAACTTTTCACGAAGAGGTTTGGCACTTTCGAAGCATGTTTTGCTGAATATCAGTACTACTACTACTATTGAACATTTCTATAGCGCTACTAGACTTACGCAGCGCTGTACAAATTAACATGAAAAGACAGTCCCTGCTCAACAGAGCTTACAATCTAAATTGGACAGACAAACAGACAGCTAGGGGTGGGGAAATTGCAGTGGTAGGGGTGATAAGTGAGGGTGTTGAGTAAGAGAGTCATGGTTAGGAGTCGAAAGCAGTAGCAAAGAGGTGGGCTTTAAGCCTAGACTTGAAGACAGCCAGAGACTAAGCCTTGCTGCTGTATTTTGGGCGGTCTGGAGAATGGGCATATTGCTGCGTGACAACTGATTATTGCTAGATTAGTGTGGGAGCCCCTAGCACTGACAAAACAGATGGCAGTAAGTGCTCCCGCACCAATGGCCATGCGCTAATTGGGAAATTAGAACGTGGCCATTAGGGGAAAAAGAAAAATGCAGCCATTTTACTGCCACACTAAAGGTGGCCTCAGCACACAGGAAAGCTAAAACTTTCACAGGCCACTTTTTAGCGCAGCTTAGTAAAAGGCACACTAAATTTACCATAAAAACACAAAAATTATACAATTAAAAGAAAATTGGTTGTACACCTCAAATGCTACACTGGGACATGAAGATACAATCTACATTTTCATCCTAAATTTGGATAAAGTAGTGTGGTCCACTTTAAAGAAATAGAGATAAAAACATTTAACTCTTTTTTTTTTTTTTTTTTTTGGACCAACAATATTTTTTGACAAGTTTTTTTTTCCAATAAATTTTTTTTTACATTTTTTAACGAGAAGAACAGGAAAACAGCATTACAATAATATGAAATATCAATTTTGAACAGCAGTAAAAAATAATAGTATCTAATAATATAGACAACATAGATGAAATAAGCAGTAGTACTATGAAAGTAGAAGGTGTTCTATAAGACCAAAATTTACTCTAGGAACGTTTTAACAAGCCAACCAGGACGTAACCAAAAACTATCGCTAGGAAAAGAATTAGAAGTTATTACAACATTCATCAATGTCAGAAGAAAAAAAGGAGGTAAACTTCTATAACATTAAGGAGATAATATTCACATAATATAATAACAAGAGGATCATCAGTAATACATAGTAAACAATCAAATACATTATTTATTTATTTATTTATTTATTTACTTATTGTATTTGTACCCCACATTTTCCTTTCTGGTGGTAGGTTCAATGTGACTTACAGTTACTCATAGGAATTGTAGTTTACAAATTCAAAGGCATAGATGGAAGAGATGAGACCTGTTCCCTTTGGGTGGGGTTGTGTTCTAAGTCTTTTAGTGTGAGTGAGCCAGGTTCAGTTTCACTTCTTGTTTCCTTTTTCATTTTTCATTTTGTTCATTTTGAGGTTTGTGGTTGTAGGGGTGTTGTCCGATTAGATGTGTGGTTAGTGGGATCGTCAAGGAGGGTAGGTTGTTTTGTAGAAGTGGGCTTTCAGGTGTTTTCTGACTTGTAGGTAATTGTTCTTGTATTTTAGGTCTCTTGGAAGGGAGTTCCAGGTTTTGGTGCATATGTATGCGAAATTTGTTGCATATGAGGTTTTGTTTTGTTTTTTTTTTAATTTTTAATATTTATTCATTTATCCATTTTATTACAAGAAACATCTTGCTTAAGAAAGTATCCAAAGATAAGGCAGTTATATAACTACTAAGGAAAATTAAGAAAATATGTATAAAAAAAAAAACAATATACATTTTCAAGGTAACCAATACTCAAGTCCATAAATTCGAAATCCAAGGTTAGGAAGTCTGAGGGAGTATAACAAAAGGAAATATATAACGGATAGTGCAAACCTTGCTAAGTGGAGTTGTCTTGTAATTTAATGCTTATCCACTTTTACCGAGGCAATAAGTGCCGATACGTGAGCTGGTTCTGTGAAAACATATTTCTTCTCCCCAAGCCTTATTATGCACTTGCAGGGGTATCTTAAAAAAAAGGTTCCCCCCAAGTGCAAAACTTCAGGCCTAAGGAGCAAGAATTGTTTCCTCCGTCTTCTAGTCTCTTTAGAGACATCAGGAAATAATAATATTTTAAAGCCCAAAAAAGGCTTATCTTTATTTTGGAAAAATAAACGAAAGATCCAATTCTTATCTGGTAATAGTGCAACTGTCGCCACTAACGTGGCGGCAGTTGCTAATTCAGAGTCAGAAGTCTGAAGCAAAAGAGAGACATCAATCGGGTTATCAAGTTGGTTCAAATCTTTCCCAGGAATATAATATGCCATAGTTAATGGTGGTAAATTCGACTCAGGTATCATCAAAATTTCACCCATATAGCGTTTCAGCATCTTGAGGGGAGCAACATTCTGTAGTCTAGGAAAATTAACAAATCTCAGGTTATAACTTTTAGTATAATTGTCAAAAATTTCAGTTTTCAGTCTGAGGTTTGTCAAATCTTTCGTCATAGTAGGTTGTATTGTTTCAATCTTCACAATTCTTTGATCCATTTTATCCACTTTATCATTTAACTCTTTAAGCTGCTCATCTTTTTTTTGTAAATCAATTTCCAAGGATTTTACTTTTGGCAATACTTCATTAGTCTGTTTTAGGAAGGTTTGTCCCAAATTAGAAACTAAGTCCCATAATGCATCTAATGTCACTTCTTTCGGTTTAGTTACTAACTCTTTAGGTAATTCAAACCTTTCAGAAAACTGCTCACGAGTCTCACCCAGTCCCTCAGGTCCTCCTCCCTCGATCCGCGGCGATTCCATGGGCAAACTGCCCTCCGTTCCAACATGAGATGTAAATGAAGCTTCCAATCGGCGTTCCTCTGGGCCCCTACCACCTTTTGGAGTGGACCCCGTCGATTCAGTAAGGAAAGAACTTGCGCCGATCGGCTGGGGAGGAGGGGTGGGCACAGCGGGGCTCAAGGTGACTTCATAGCCAGGAGAAGCCGAAATCTCCAAATTGCCGGCGTTCCCTACTGGCTGCATTCCGCCGTCTGAAGTAGCTCCCTGTGGCCTCAAAAAACGATCCATCGGACCAGGTAAGGAGGGGGGTAACGGGGAAGCTCTGCTCGTTGTTCTCCCTCTTCGCTTAGGCATTTTAGTAGAGCATGGAAAACGAGGCTCACAGCAACTTAGCTAGGTGCAGCCATCTTGGATCCCGTAGAGGTTTTGTATTTTAGACCTTGGCATTTGGGGAAGTGAAGTGTGAGCTAGGATCTTGTGTTCTTGTTTGTGTTGCAATGCGGTAGTATTATTAGGTCTGTCATATAAGCCAGGAAGAGGTCGAAAATTATTCTGTAGGCTAGTGTGCAGGTCTTGAAGGATATGCATGCCTTGAAAGGTAGCCAGTGAAGTCTTTGGAGTAGAGGCCGTGCGCTTTCAAATTTGTTTTTCCATATATGAATCTTGTTGCTGTATTTTGCACCGTTTGTAGTTTCTTTAGCATTTGTTCTTTACATCCTGTGTAAATTGTATTGCAGTAGTCTGCATGGGTGAGGACCATGGTTTGGACGATGGTGCAGAAGACATTCTGTGGGAGGTAGTTTTTCTATTTGTTTGAGTTTCCACATCATGTGGAACATTTTCTTTGTAGTGTTGGTGACTTGTTTGTCGAATGATAGGTTCCTGTCTATGATGATGCCCAGGATCTTCAGGTGGTCTGTGATTGGAAGTGTCATTCCCATGTGTTGATGGGTGTGAATCGTTCATTGTTGTATGGTGATGTTAGTATTAGGTTGTGTTTTTTTTCCCTGTTTAGCTTCAGTTTGAAGGTTGATGCCCAGGTCTCCAGGGTGTTTATGCTGTCCGTGATTTTGGTGGTGATATCGGATATGTCTTTCTTGAAAGGGATGAATATGGTTATGTCGTCAGCATATATGAAGGGGTTGAAGCCTTTATTGAATCGTGAAAGTGCAAGAGGGAACATCATTATATTGAAGAGTATTGGTGAAAATGGGGAACCCTGGGGGACTCCGCATTCTGCTTTCCATAGGTTGGAGATTGAGGAGTTTGATTTCACTTGGTAGGATCTGGTGGTTAGAAATCCTTTGAACCACTTGAGTACTTTTCCTTCTATTCCTATTTTGTCGAGGATTCTTTGTAGAATAGTGTGGTCTACCACGTTGAAGGCACTAGACATGTCAAATTGTAGTAGAAGGATGTTTTTCCCAGTTGAGATTTCTTTTTTTAATTTGTCGAGTAGTGTGATTAGTACAGTTTCTGTGCTGTGGTGGGGCCTGAAACCTGATTGGGATTCATATAGTACTGAGAATTTGTTGAGGTAGTTGATTAGTTGATTGGCTGCAGTTGCTTCCATTATTTTGGTCAGTAGGGGTGTGGCTGCTATCGGTCTGTAGTTGGTAGTGTCTTTTATGGGTTTTTTGTGTCTTTAAGGATTGGTGTGAGTAGTATGTTTCCTTTTTCACATGGGAATTTGACTTTTTGGAACATGAAATTTAGGTGGGAGGTGAGTTGATTCGTGAAGCATATGGGTGGAGCTTTCATTAAGTAGTTGGGGCAAGCATCAAGGTGCAGTGTGCAGTTGAGAATTTTTTTATTGCTTGTGTGATTGTTTCAGTGGTTATTTTTGTGAAAGTTGTCTAGGTTTGGTCTTCTGGAGTTTGATCTGGGAGGTGGCCGTGTACGTCTAGTAGATTTTCGAGGTTAGAATTTGCCTGAGGTAGGTTTTTTCATATGTTAAGAATTTTCTCCTCGAAGTATTTGGCCAGTTCTTGTGCTGGTGGAGGCTCAATGTTTCCTGTAGTTATGGGTTTGGTATTTAGTAGGTTGTTTACAAGTTTGTAGAAGTTCTTTGGGTTTGAGTAGTCTAGGCCTACTTGATCTTTGTAGTATTTTCTCTTGGCCTGTCTAATTTTGTTTTTGTACTTTCTTTATGCTGCTCTCCGTGTGCTGATGGTGATTTATGTTGCAGCTGTGTGTGAGAGGATTGAGTTCTGGTTTTGGGAGAGTTGGTGATTGCTGCTGTGTCTATGTGTGAGGACTGTTTGCTGGTGGTGGCAGAGTGAGTGCTGGGCACTGTCTGTTGTGGAGAGACTCACTAGACTCACTAGATGCAGTAAGGAGAGGTGTACACAGTGCTTATTTGGGGGTAGTTTGGTTGCATCTGTGGTGGTCGGAAATGGCTACACTGTATGCACAGTTTGCTGGAGGAGGAAAAGGCTTTGGAGGAGAGGCCCCGCAGGAGATACCCCCATCCCCGAATATTCAGGTCCCACACATGTTTCCTTGACCTCATTGATGCCCAATGCCTCACAGGTACTGGTTTGACAGGGCTACCATCCAGCTCCTGTGTGACCAGCTCCAACCCTTCCTACACCCGTGATCCATAAGAACAATCACATCCCTGTCCACCTGAAGGTCTCTGAGTCTGTGATATCACCGACCCATAGGTTAAGCTTAGCTTTTACTAGGGCTGCACATTAATCGCGGTTAATGTCGCAATTCGTGCATAAATCATTAATCGCGATTTTAAAATTTAATAATTTACCTTCCGCCTGCCTCCCTCTCGCCCGCATGTCTGCACTTCGACTGGCATCTCAACCCCCTGACTGCCGGCGGCTCTCTCTTCCCTCCCCTTCCCACCCGGGTTTACCTTTTTCCATCTTCAGTAACATCTTTGGCCTTGCAGCCAAGGCAGCGATACTGAAAAGTTGCCCACAGCCTACACCAGGCCTTCCCTCTGATCCATCCTGTCTCCTTGGCCTTCTGACACAACTTTTCAGAATTTTCATACACAACTCACTAAGCATATTCTGTAATGAACTGCGCCTAAATTCTAATGCACACAGTTCAAAAGGGGCATGGCTATGGGCGGGGAAATGGGCATTTCATGGGCATTGCAAAATTTACACAAACAGTTATAGAATATGGCCCAGTGCACATAAATGTACGAGCAGGGATTTAGCCCACGTTTTCATTGGCCTAAATGGACGCCTGTAGTTTTAGGCACTTGGATTTCTGCCTAAGCATATTCTATATACAGGGCCTAAATCTAGGTGCCACTTAGAATATGCTTAGATGGAAATCTTTAGAGCGTAGATTTTTTAGGCACTATATATGAAATCTGGCCCATAGGGGTGAATTCTATATATGGCACAAAAAAAATCAGTGTGGAAAAAAGCACTATTCTATAAGTCATGCATAAAGTTAGGCTGCGTGTATAATAGCTGTCTACAACCTTAAATAAATTGGTTTTTTCAGGGTGGGAGGAGGTTAGTCACCCCTGGGGGAGTCAGGGGAGGTCATCCCCGATTCCCTCTGGTGGTCATCTGGTCAGTTTGGGCACCTTTTTGAGGCTTGGTCGTAAGAAAAAAATGGACCAAGTAAAGTCGGCCAAGTGCTCATCCTGGACGCCCCTCTTTTTTCCATTATCGCTCGAGGACGCCCATCTGTTAGGCATGCCCCAGTCCCACCTTCGCTATGCCCCCGGAACTTTGGTCGTCCCCGCGACGGGAAGCAGTTGGGGATGCCCAAAATCGGCTTTCGATTATGCCGATTTGAGCGACCCTGGGAGAAGGACGCCCCTCTCCCGATTTGTGGCGAAAGATGGGTGTCCTTCTCTTTCGAAACTAAAGCACATAATGAGTTTCATTTTTTTTTTTCAGACATTGTGGCCTAGAATCATGAAAACTTTGAACAATAATGTTAACAGTTTAAAATGACATCACTCTTTTGCAAGGAACCAATGAAACTGAAACAAAAAAAAGGATTGGCGCTTTCCCATCTACATTTCCCAAAAAAAGAGTCTTGCAGCCATAACTGCTGACATTCCAATATACAGCACACTACAAGAATCTAAAAAACATAACATAAAGCCTGCATCTCTATTCTCAAAGCATTATTTTCCAAATAAGATTGCCATTGATGAACAGCTAACAATTTAATCATAGCTCATTGAGTTACTAAATTGATATGTTCTTAGCTTACTCCATGTCTATCAAGCATAACCCCCAGACAGACAGCATACAACACAAATCCATGGAATACCTGTACAATCAAATTTTGACAATTGTACCGAATTCGGTTTGGTCTATTTCACCCATTCCAAAGCAGGTTGAAATAATAATTACTAAACCTGATTCATCAAACAAATCCTTTAACTGAACCAGGGGCGTAGCCAGATAGCAGATTTTGGGTGGGCCTAGTCAAGAAGTGGGTGGGCACCAAGTGTTCTCCCCCCCTCCTCCCCAATGCGATGAGGCCAGTATCAGCAGCTTAGGAAGCTAAGATTGCTGAAGTGGAAAGCAGTGTTTTCAGCACCATCAGGGGGAGGTCTTCAGCTGGCGAAGCTTGGGATCCCCACTAGCTAGCACTAAATATGTGCTGCTGTTGGGTGGGCCTGAGCCCTAAGTGGATGGGCCCTGGCCCACCCAGGCCCACCTGTGGCTACGCCACTGAACTGAACACGGCAATGGTTAAGGATAGTAATCCACTCTGCTCTATTATGAGTTAAAGGAGCCGGAATTTGAATGTCATCTGCATACAAAAATAATTGGAACCCAAATTCACGTACCAACCTAGCTATAGGTTGCAAATAAAAGTTAAAAGTAACAGAGGAGGGGGGACCCTGTGGGACGCCCACCACCACCACCACCATTTCCAAACAGACATCTTGGACCATGTGCTTCCTACGTTAAACTTCAGAAGAAAGGCATTCAACCACTTTACCTTTGAAACCTAATGCAAAAAGCTCACCAAATCAAAGGTGAAAGTCAAAAGAAAGCAGAAGGATTGTGACGTGATGGTAGGGGCCCCTAAGGCAGATTTGGGATGACCTGGTCTAGTTGTAGCCAGGGGCGTAGCCAGACACCCACATTTGGGTGGGCCTGGGCCCAAGATGGGTGGGCAGAACTCCGCCCTGTCCCACAAGTGATTTGGTCTCTCACTCTCTTGCCTGCATGCCATATGGTCTCTCAAACATCCCCCCTACCCCACATACCTTTTAAATAGCAGATGTTCACCGGCTGCGAGCAGCAACTAATGTACATTGCTCATGTTGGCCCCAACTTCCTGTTTCCGCATAGGTGGGAATACATCAGAGGGAAGGCTGGTATGCAGTTGTTGGGAGTTTTCAGCTGGTGGTGCTTCGGGATCCCTGCCAGACACATCATAGGTGTGCTGCAAAAGGGTGGGCCTGAGCCCAAAGTAGGCTCATCCAGGCCCACCCTTGGCTACGCCACTGGTTGTAGCACAGAGAAATTCCCATCTACTGCACAAGAAAAATAAAGAAAACAGAACCTAGAAAAGGGGAGGGGTAGATAGCTTGCTAGACAAAAAAAAAAGAGCTTTTATCGTCTACTGAAAAATATTGCCCCTTTCAGTTTTTCTTCATAGCACTTAGCAGCAGCTGAGAAAATGGAATAGCAGCAGCAATATGAATAGTACAGAGAAGAGATCTCAGATGGATATTAAAAATGAGTGATAGAGTAAGAGAGAGAGCTGGAAGTGAATGTTGGAACAAATTAAAATAGAAGACTACCCAAAGTGAATTCTGATAGAATTTCATTGCTGAGCTGGATCCTGGAAGGATTAAGCATTGTGATAATCCAAGAAGACTGTGCTTCAGTAAATCTGTTAATCTGTAACATGTCACCAGTTTCTGTGTCATTTTGGCTACTACAGACTAACATGGCTACCCCATTGCAAGTAGTGATAATTGTGTGCAGTTTATGAAATGGCTCACACCCAGCAAGGAAATGTACCTTTCAGTGCAAGAAATGCCAGGAAACAGCAGCACTAATACTTGCCCTTGTACGTCAGCTTGACCCCTAGCAGTAATACTGTAAGACTAGTGGCCAGAAGGGGAAGAAGGAATGAATGGGGATCTCTCCTGCCCCAAATCCAGTAGATACCAGAGATTAAGAAAAGTAGGCCCATGGGGCCTAAGGGAGGTGAGGGGTACCTTGGGTGTACTTCAGGGAGTCTTAGGGTGGGCGATGTCATTCACAGGGGGGTCTTCAGGGTGGGGGTGATGTACATAGGGGAGTTTCTCAGGGCGAAGGGTGTCATTTTGGGGAGGGGCATCTGGGGCTTCACAGCCAGGGGGATATTCTTGTGGGAAGAAGAAGAGGAGGGGTAACTCTTGATGTGAGCGCCAACCTCTTTAAGAAGTGCCTGGGTGTGTCGGGCTGTGACTTTGGAGCCTGATGCTCCCAAGATAGTAAAGTAACGCTGCTTGTGAGGTTGATTGCAAGCAGTGTTATTCTTCTGTCATGGGAGTGACAAAATATGGGGTATTGAACTGTGGCAGGTTAGTCACTCCCATGGTACATGAAGGTGCAGTACAAGCCCAACTTTTACTGCACCTTAATAACTACCCCCATAAGAACCTTAAAAGTTATGCTTATAACTGACTGGCCATTTATTTGCCTAGATTTATAAACCTAGTGCTGAAACCAGTGTTAAGTTCCTAAGCTTTTCCTTTGCCATGAATTCACCCCTACTAAGGAGTTTAGTGAAATTTTGAGTATAAATTTGTACGTTTTCAGGGACCAATTTAGGAGAATAACTCTCACTCTCAAAGTTAGGGGCATAAATTCTTTAACTATCAGCCCCCCCCCCCCTCCCCCCTTATTCAAAACTATTTAAACAACCAGGAATGGCTCCTGCCAGTTAAATAATGTTTAAGCGCCTAACTGCAGATTTTCAGCGGGAGAAAACCAGTTATCTCCTGCTGAATATCCCGGTTAGCAACTAGCCGCATGACATAGCTGGTTAGGCACAGATATTCAGCGCCAAACAGGTTATGTTGAGCAATCAAAATAGACCACTCAAATAGCAGGCCTATCTGACCACTAAAAAGTTAACCGGTTAGTACTGAATATCGACATAGCCAGTTAACTTTTTAGCAGCCAAAATAAACCTTGGTACTCAATTCCAGTCACCAGATAGAGCCTGGCAGTGAATATCCAGTTTTAATGCTGGCAATGGCTGAATATTGGGCCCTAAATGTTCTTTGGTGAAACATCTTTCACTTAAAGCAACTTCAGTAACAAAAGACTGATTTAAGCAGAGCCTTCACTAATTATAATGGACCCACTAGATAGGGGTGGGCATACCTGTTGTCCAGAGAATCACACTTGGATATAAATAATGGACCGCATAAATGTTGGATAAGCTGAAGAAACAATGTAAGTTAAAAGTGGGACGCTTCTCAAATCGTCAACTCTTGCAATGTTAACACAATGTCCCCAAAGCTCAATCATCTCCACAGCCTCAGCACAGTTCCAAACTAGGGACCCCTCCAGAAAGAGAAGCATCAGTCCCTCTGCAATGCAGCAAATGTTCCAGTAGCCCAGTAGGCAGAGGAAAGGGGTGGACCAATTGGCAAAGCCAGTATAAGAACTGCCCTAGGCAAACCTTTAGCCTTACACCCTTCTCAATTAACTTTCAGACCTCTAGCCTCCCTAATTACGATCATCACACAAATATCCCATAAAAATGCAGATTAAAGGCTGTTCTGATGGTTCTTTGAATTTGTGTGGCTGTCAGGATTTGCTTAATAGTTGGGCCTGCTCTGCCACTGAGCCCATGACGCAACCAATATTTTGCCCAGCACACCCTCAACCACTAGAGAGCTTGGAGGCAGAACCAGAGATTGGTTTGTTTGACCCCCCTCCCCAACCAAAAATGTGTTCCGCTGCCCCTGCAGGAGCCTATGCTCTTTCCTCTTCTGATATCCTTAGTAAGGGATGCTTTATTCATTCTTACAGACTTGTATTTCTCTACTGAGTCTCAATTAACCAGCAGGATGGATTTGAATGGCCAAAGGTTAGATTTGTTTGCTATGATCGATTTTGACCTCCAGGAATTTACTCTAAAGGACGTGGCCTATGAAGGTAGATATAATTTTCTGAGACAGCTCCATTTTTAATGTTCTCATCTATCTGGACAAAGATCTTGATTTAAAGAAAAGCGTATTTAATGAATTTCATGTGGCCTGAAGTGTAAACAACTGTGATTAGATGTGTCAACTGCAAGGGATTGTCAATAATTCAGTCATAAGACACCCCCCCTCCCCCTTCTCCCCTAGGATCTGTTCTTTTGAAAGAGTACCACCTGTAGAGTAGTATTATTAATACAAATTCTAGCAAACAAGAGGAAACATGTGACTTGCAATACGGTACTCATCTGTGTATTCATATATAGTTATATAATACGTATAACATTCAAAGGGTTTAGTTTCCTAAACTGGCATCTGTGGGGTTTCACACAGAGTTATATGTTAACTGGCTGCAGAAAGTGCTGGGCTGAAAATCTATCTAACTGCTCCAACACTATCCATATGATGGAAGGATGGAAGGAGGATGGTGTGGCATCATTAGCCACGCAGCTGCGATATTCAGGCACTAGACATTTAAGCTACATGGCTAGTTTAGGCCTGCTGAATAACAGGACTAAACTAAGGGGCCCTTTTATGAAGGCGCAATAGGGCTACCACACCGGTAGCGTGCGGCAAAACACCACTACTGCCGAGCACGCCCTGCGGTAGTTCTGGATTTGCCGTGTGCTGTTTCCCGCGCTAGAAAATCATTTTTATTTTCTAGTGCAGGGGGGCAGGGAGTAGGCATCCAGCCCAGTATCCTGTTTCCAACAGTGGCCAATCCAGATTACAAGTACCTGGTAAGAGCCCAAAACAGTAAAATAGATTTTATGCTGCTTATCCTAAGAATATACACAACTGAATAATAGATGGAGCGAAACCAGCTAAATGTGCAATCTATTAATTAATAAAGAGGTGTCTCATACTGTCACTTAGGCACTATTGTATCGTGCTATATCAAAGCAAACGCTTATGTGGCATTTTATAATCATAGACAACCTCCAACCTCCGATAGTGTGCATAACTCTGCTTAATCAGTGCTCTTTAAAATCTTAATGCATTCTAATATTTAATATCCCAGTGAAAAAATTGAAAAAAATTTTTTTTCGTTTTTTTTAGCACTATCAATGTACATAAAGCTTTGAACTAGGTGCAGGAAAAATCAACTTATCTTGATGTTTGATAAGAGCCGCACGCTTCACTATCGTTCTGAAATCATGCTGTGGTTTTAAACATCCTGCATTTTCCGGATCTCATTTGTCAACATTCAGTTCTAGTCCCGGTATATGCCAAGAATAAGCAGTGGATTTTCCTAGGCCCATCGTAATAATGACTTTTCTTTTAGTAAGTTATCCAAACCTTTTTAAGCCCTGCTAAGCTGACTGCTTTGACCACAATTCCAGAGTTTAATTACACGTTGAGTGAAAAAATATTTCCTCCAATTTGTTTTAAATTTACTATTTAATAGCTTCATCGCGTGCCCCCTAGTCCTACTATTTGGGAAAGAGTAAACAAGCAAGTCACGTCCACCTATTCCATTCCACTCATTATTTTATAGATTTCTCTATCTTATCTTCCCTTAGCCATCTCCTCTCCAAGCTAAAGAGCCCTAGTCGCTTTAGACTTTCCTCATAGAGAAGTTGTCTCATCCCCTTTATCATTTTCATTGCCCTTCTCTGTACGTTTTCTAATTCCACTATATCTTTTTTGAGATGTGGTGACCAGAATTGCACACAGTATTCGAGGTGTGGTCGCACCATGGCGCGATACAAAGGCATTATAATGTCATTTTTGTTTTCCACTCATTTCCTAATAATACCTAACATTCTATTTGCATACTTAGCCACTGCTGCACATTGAGCAGAGGGTTTCAAATTATCATCAACAATGATACCTAGATCCTTTTCCTGGTCGGTGACTCCTAATATGGAACCTTACATCACGTAGCTATAGTTTGGGTTCCTCTTTCCCACATGCATCACTTTGCACTTGCTCACATTAAATGTCATCTGCCATTTGGATGCCCAGTTTCTCAGTCTTGTAAGGTCCTTTTGCAATGTTTCACAATCCTCTTGTGATTTAAGAGCTTTCAATAATTTTGAGTCCCTGAGGCAATATTAATGATGCTAGTGCGTGTCCATTAATACCAAAATAGAAAAAGGCCATTTTTACTGCTGTGGTAAAAGTGACCTTAGCATGTGGGGAAATCCCATACCAGGGTGTGCTATTTCCTGTACCTTATTAAAAGGACTTCTTAGTTATTTTAAGATTTTATAACCTGCAATATTTACAAATCTAGGTGATTCACAAATGCACCTATATAATCTAATACATAGACAACAAACAATACATCAAATATAATACCAGACACTTCTTTAAACCAGCAGATAGGATAGGATCATTGGGTGAGAGGGAGGAGAAGGATGGCAGGACTGTTGGGCCCCATGGGTTTACTTTAATAAAGTTGGTGGGAGGGTGAGCATCACAGCTACAGTCATGGTTAGCTACCTCTAGCTATGGCTATGCACCCTAAATCCAAGCAGCCAAATTTTGTCCATCTAGATCTATATCACAATCTACTAACAGCAGGGGTTGGTAGTAAAAGTGATTTAAATGGGCTGACCATGGATTCAGTGACACTTAACTGGTTAGTGCCACTGAATATCCACAGTTAGCCCATTTAAGCCAAAACCAGCTAACTTGTGGGTTGTCTGTTGGTGGAGTTGGGCACTAAGTGGTTAAGTACCAATATTAAGTGCTTATCTGCATAAGGTGACCGCGTAAAACACAGTCCTGTCTTTATCTGGTTCACCTTATGCGGTCAAGTGCTGAATGATACATGGTTGACTTGATAGATCGTCCGACCAGAAACAAAACCAGAGCATCACGTACCTATTTGAACCTCCACTAGCCAAGCTGCATTGAACTCAGATACAAATCAACCTATGCATCCAATTTCTCCTACTTAGGTACACAAATGTGGAATGCACTACCAAAGAGTGTGAAAATGATCCATGACCATCTAAACTTCAGGCGATCAATAAAGACCTATCTGTTTTGCAAGGTCTACCCTACTGACCCAACTTAAATGCCTCAACTCTGCAATGCATCAAAACCTTACGTCGTATTGGACATTATATATTCCTTATTTCCTTGACCCTTATTGTACTTGTATACCCTTACCTTACCTGACCCTTATTTTATACTGAATTTGTTTAACATCTACCGAACCTGGCGATCGCCTTTACGATATTATGTAAGCCACATTGAGCCTGCTAATGGGTGGGATACAAATGTTACAAATAAATAAATGTCAAACTCAATCACATAAGCGTTAGCCAGCCGTGCGTTTCTGGATATACAATGCCAGTGCCCAGATATAGCCCAGCATTCAATATCCAGCAATGGCCAAAAAATGTTGACCACCACCGGCTGAATATTTACCCCACCAGCTCTGAAAATGTATTCAGGTTTTCTCAGAGGTAACCCTATTAGTGACTAATAATACTTGATGACTTGGAACGTTCCTTGTCGCTTTGATTCCCTCCATTGCATTCTTCTTCATGTCAACATGGATTGCGATCTCTTTAGCATCCTTTCTTACTACCAGATGACATGTAACTAGAACTTATTTGACAGTAATCTCTTATCTGAAACATACAGTATTTTGAGCTATTCGTATTTTAGTTTGTTCCTCGTATTATTCATGTTTTCTGATCAGCCACTCGTATTTCCTTTTTGCCTAGTATGAAAGCTCCCATCCTTCCTATTCATACAAGGTGAATGAACTATTAAGCCGGAGAACTTCACCTTCCAAACTGCTGAGGGGAGACATGATAGAGGTGTATAAAATAATGAGTGGAGTGGAACAGGTGGATGTGAAGCGTCTGTTCACGCTTTCCAAAAATTCTAGGACTAGGAGGGGGCATGTGATGAAACTACAGTGTAGTAAATTTAAAACAAATCGGAGAAAAGTTTTCTTCACCCAACGCGTAATTAAACTCTGGAATTCGTTGCCAGAGAACGCGGTGAGGGCGGTTAGCTTGGCAGAGTTTAAAAGGGGGTTAGACGGTTTCCTAAAGGACAAGTCCATAAACCGCTACTAAATGGACTTGGGAAAAATCCACAATTCCAGGAGTAACATGTATCGAATGTTTGTACGTTTGGGAAGCTCGCCAGGTGCCCTTGGCCTGGATTGGCCGCTGTCGTGGATAGGATGCTGGGCTCGATGGACCCTTGGTCTTTTCCCAGTGTGGCATTACTTATGTACTTAATCTGTGACTTGTAATCCTACCATTCTCTCCAGTGTCACTATTCAGTATCTCCCCATTCTTTATAAACTCCTCGGTACAAACACATTGGATAAGGTTTACATGTTAGATTATTTCATTCCTTTTCTATATGCAAAGCTTTAGTGGGTCCTTTTATCCCGTAGGACCGTAAATGATGTGGGTGATTCGTTCTGCTACGCTTCACTAATCCAGACACTAAATTCTCAATTCAGATAGCTGTAATACTGGGCATGATGTCTGCTGAACTTAAGCACTGCTCACTTATTTAATTTGAATAGGTCTATTAAGCAAAGGTTTGATCTTTCTAGTGCATAACATGACTGTTAGCCAATATTTGAAAAACCAAAGGATAATTCTATCATTTTTATAAATAACTACACATTTGGGACAAACTATTTATGTGTATACTAGTAAAAAAAAAAAGGCCCGTTTCTGACACAAATGAAACAGGCGCTAGCAAGCTTTTCTTCGGCTCCCCTGCAGCCACCCATGTCCAGTGACCCTCCTCTCCCCCTGCACCCACTGCAGCCACCCATGTCCAGTGAACCTCCTCTCTCCCCTGCCCCCTCTCCAGCCACCCATGTCCAGCAACCCTCCTCTCTCCCCTGCCTCCCCTCCAGCCACCCATGTCCAGTGAACCTCCTCTCTCCCCTGCCCCCCCTCCAGCCACCCATGTCCAGCAACCCCCCTGCCCCCCTTGCAGCCACCCATGTCCAGCGACCCTCCTCTGTCCCCTGCCTCCCCTCCAGCCACCCATGTCCAGCGACCTTCCTCTCTCCCCTACCCCCCCTCCAGCCACCCATGTCTAGCGACCCTCCTCTGGACATGGATCAGCTGTGAGGCATGGTTTTTTTTCCTGGGTTCTGAAGTTACATAGTAACATAGTAAATGACGGCAGAAAAAGACCTGCATGGTCCATCCAGTCTGCCCAACAAGACAAACTCATATGTGCTACTTTTTGTGTATACCCTACTTTGATTTGTACCTGTCCTCTTCAGGGCACAGACCGTATAAGTCTGTCCAGCACTATCCCCGCCTCCCAACCACCAGCCCCGCCTCCCACCACTGGCTCTGGCACAGACCGTATAAGTCTGCCCAGCACTATCCTCACCTCCCACCACCGGCTGGCTCTGCCACCCAATCTCGGCTAAGCTCCTTAGGATCCATTCCTTCTGAATAGGATTCCTTTATGTTTATCCCACGCGTGTTTGAATTCTGTTACCGTTTTCATTTCCACCACCTCCTGTGGGAGGGCATTCCAAGCATCCACTACTCTCTCTGTGAAAAAATACTTCCTGACATTTTTTTGAGTCTGCCCCCCTTCAATCTCATTTCATGTCCTCTCGTTCTACTGCCTTCGCACCTCCGGAAAAGGTTCGTTTGTGGATTAATACTTTTCAAATATTCGAACGTCTGTATCATATCAGCCTGATCTACAGAGCCTAGCAGACCAACTTGGAAGGAGCCACGGTCCCAGGCAGCAAGACAGAACGTTGGAGGTGAGAATTATTATATAGGATATGCAGCATTCTGTACAGAATAGCCCAGTTAAGTGTGAAAATCCAGACTTGTTAAGCAATAGTCACAAACTTCATGTCTTGAGGGCCATAAAGAGGTCAGGGTAACTGTAATTAATATTCATGAGATTTACTTGAAAGTGGTGGCTCCTAGTAGTAGATGGGGAGAAATGTCTCCTGAATATTCATAGAAGATAACCTCAAAATTGGGCCTAGATGTGATACTTGAGGACTAGAGGAAGGAGGGTGGGGTAGGGATTGGTATTTAGCTACGACTTTCTCAGAAGATCAAAATGAGTTACATTTGGGTACAGTAGCTATTTTCCTGTATCCAGGGTGCTTACAATCTAGAGCGGGGGTTCTTTCCATTAAAGATATAGACCTGCTAGAAACAACGCAATTCCAGTATATAAAATTCAGACAATTTTTTCTGGGAAACTAGCTGTACAGAATGTTCTCTTTTATATCATTATCAGTTATTATAGGAATATACACAAGTCATTAAGAGGTATGTATTCAATAGAGTACCTAACCACAAACCCAAACAGTTTTCTAACACAAGGTCTTCTTGTACATAGTTTTTACTATCATCTTCCTTTGTGAAAAAAATATATGCTCACACCCTTATGTGTTTCAAAACAGTATCATAAATCGTGGAATGCCTCCAGTGTGGACTTTTTGGGAAAATTCAGCCATGACTGAGTGACTAAACTTAGGTGACCAAATTTTGGCCATCTACAATTAGGCAAATATTCTTCTGAACTTAGGTCTTAGATTTTTGGCTGAAAATACCCTACACCTAGATTTAGTGTTCTCAGAAATAGCTATGAACAGGCAGCTAACTACCCCTGCAGCTATGATGCCTTCTCTTTTGCCTGTTTTATTAGAGTAAAGCCAGGGGACCCAATAGCCCTTTCAGCATCCCCTTCCTTCTCACCCAGTTTCAAAAATGAAATAGTCCTCTACGATTCGCTCCCTTCTGGTGGCTTTAGAAAAGTGAAACTGGAAGATCAACAGCACCTCAGTGTGATGGCATCACACCTTCCAAGCCCCATCTCTGATAAGACTCGCTTACCCTTACCCTTCCCCATAGGAGCCAACTTTTCAAAATGATTGGGGGTGCTGAAAATTTATTTTTTTTCACAGGTGGTGCATTTTCCCCCTATCCCCCCTCCCCCCCTCTCCTCCGAGTTCCAGTCCCCCCCTCCTCCGAGTTCCAGGCCCCCTGCCTCTCCTCCGAGTGCCAGTCCCCCAACCCCAGCCCGACCTCTTCTCCCACAACAGTCCTCCATCCTCGCCTTCCTGCCACCCAGAATTTAAAACTCATCTTACCTTGGGCCCCAGCAGCAGTGAAAGGCAAGCAGGCTCGGCACTTAAGCCTTCCCTTCTCTCTCAGCTCTTGTCCCGCCCTCATTTCCTGTTTCCGCAAGGGTGGGACCAGAGCTGAGAGAGAAAGGAAGGCTGATGCGCCGAGCCTGCTTGCCTTTCACTGCTGCCGGGACCCGAGGTAAGATGAGTTTTAAATTCTGGGTGACAGGAAGGCGTGGACGGAGGACTGTTGAGGGAGAAGAGGGCGGGCAGGTCAGGCTGGCTGGGAACTTCCGGCGGGTTAAAATATTGGGGGTGCTCAAGCACCCACAGCACCCACGGAGTCGGCGCCTACACCCTTCCCAAATTTTCTCCAAGTCAACTGGTAGGTTTAGATCTATCTTCTAATTTAACATCCCCTAATACTTTGACAGTGATGCGGTACTTTCCACCCTCCAGTGCGTACCATTTCTGACACTACAGGAATTTATTTTTATTTTTGTAGTGCCAGAACTTAACTGGCAGTAATCAGGCAGCGCCATGTGCTGGGTTAGCGCAGGATCCCCTACTGCCATCTCATTGTGTGGCGGTAAGGGCTCCCCACCGAAATGGCCATGCGGTAAGTGATTTACATACCGAACAGCCATTTCTTTTGTCAAAAATGGACAGCCTTTTACCCCCGGTGGTAAAAGGAGGCTGCAGCTCACATCAGAAACACAAGCTGACACTAGCACAAACCTCCTTTTACCACAGCTTAGTGAAAGGGCCCCTTAAGCTACTATTACCCCAGGCACAAAATAAGTACCTCTACGTAATATGTAAACTGCTTTGATTGTAACCACAGAAATGCAGTATATCAAATCCCATCCCCTTTCCTTACTGTGTGATTCTTTAGTTAATGTCTCTGACCTACCCTTAGCCATGCCCCCTTTTTCAGTTGCGTGCTAAAAATTTGCGTGCATATCTTTATGGAATAGCATGTAGCAAGATGTGCACGCAAATCTGAGTTGTTGCCAATTAATGCCAATAATTGATTGTTAGCACTCAATTATTGACACTAATTGGCTTGTTACTCAAATTGCGCACTCAAATTGGGTGCATGCCAAAATTTATGCGCACAAGTGTGGGTGGCCGCCATATATAGAATCCAGGGGTTAATGCATATTTTAAAAATTCACTATTAAAACAAATGTGTGAAACTAACCCTAAAATAAGGAAAAGCTCAGAATAAAACAAAAGCTGATATATTTTTTTAAAAATTTTGCCTGTGCACATAAGAACAGAAGAAAATCCATACAGCCAGTCTGGGTCACAAGAACCCAGAAGATCCCAAAAAGTAGATCTATTTCCCAGAGCTCATTTCCAGGAATGAGCAATGGCTCTTCCAAGTCTGCCTGGTTAATCATTTTTTATGGGCTTTTCCTCCAGGAACATGTCAAACATGCGTGAACCGATACTCTCATATCACCCCTCTCCTCAAGTCACTTCACTGGCTCCCGATCCGCTACCGTATACAGTTCAAGCTTCTCCTTTTAACCTTCAAATGCACTCAATCTGCAGCCCCCCCATTACCTCTCTACCCTCCTCTCCCCGTATGTTCCCACCCGTAACCTTCGCTCTCAGGACAAATCACTCCTAACTGTACTCTTCTCCACCACTGCTAACTCCAGACTCCGCCCATTCTGCCTCGCATCACCATATGCCTGGAATAGCCTTCCCGAGCCCATACGTCATGCGCCCTCCCTGCCCATCTTCAAGTCCTTACTCAAAACCCATCTCTTCTCCCTTGCTTTTGGCGCATAACCACCTTCCCCACTCTTGATACCTACACTGACTACATAGTTTGTAACCTTTAGATTGTAAGCTCTTTTGAGCAGGGACGGTCCTTCCCCATGTTAAACTTGTACAGCGCTGCGTAACCCTGGCAGCGCTATAGAAATGCTAAGTAGTAGTAGTAGTATGTCAAATCCAGTAGATTCATGAAAAGAAGCATTCCCAATTGCCACCCTTGCCCTCCACCCTTTACCTCTGCAAAGCGGAGAAAGAATTGATTTATGTGGTCTCTTCAGCTCTTTCACCATTTGAAAAAAGATTGTGAAATCATCTTATAATAATGTTATAAGGAGCAGATGGTTGCAGGCAATTTTCTGTACATTGATGATATGCTTTTAACAGGGCTCCTCGGCAAAGGGATAATTTTGTAGCAGGTGGCCTAGGTTGAGAGGTCATCAAGACACTTATTTTTAGCCTATTTTGTAGAGACACATAGGTGCTTAGGTGTCTTTAGCAAATACTAGGGGTAACCCAGCAAACATTTCAGGTAGATTGAAGATGTAGACATTTTTGCCTGCTTGGAAGCATGAAGTAGGCATATACATGTGTATGTTACAAACTACAGAGTCAATATGCAAAATCACTTATCCGGATAACACTTGCTAACCAGGTAAGTGTTACTGACGGGGATATTGAGCAGCACTGCCGCCTCTGAATATCCCTACAGACTGACTAGGCACTTTGCAGCTACTGCTGGGGCAGAGAGAGTGTGGGTGGAGCCAGGATGGTCCCAGGATTTATCCAGTTAACGGCAATATTCAGTCTGCTATCTAGGACATCTAGGATGCTTTCCGAAATTATCTAAATAGCACACTGAATATTGCCACTAACCGGATAAGGCCCGGCACTGATTGTCTTATCTAGCTATTCAGCATCAGCCACTATCCGGATAGTGGTGCTCAAGATCTGGATATATTTTGATTGCTGCAGCCTGAAGCCGGCCAAATCGGTATAATCGAAAGCCGATTTTGGCCGGCGCCAACTGCTTTCCGTTGCGGAGCCGGCCAAACTTCAAGGGGGGCGTTTCATTAGGGTAGCGAAGGCGGGATGGGGGGTGGGATGAGGGCATGCTTTAAGATGGCTGGCTTCGCCCAATAATGAAAAAAAGAAAGCCAGCCTTGACGAGCATTTCACCGGCTTCACTTGGTCCCTTTTTTTTCAGGACCAAGCTTCAAAAAGGTGCCCCAACTGACCAGATGACCACCGGAGGGAATAGGGGATGAGGGATGACCTCCCCTTACTCCCCCAGTGGTCACCAACCCCCTCCCACCCAAAAAATAATTTTTCAAAATATTTTTTGCCAACCTCAAATGTCATACCCAGCTCCCTGACAGCAGTATGCCGGTCCCTGGAGCAGTATTTAGTGGGTGCAGTGCACTTCAGCCAGGTGGACCCAGGCCCATCCCTCCCCTACCTGTTACACTTGTGGTGGTAAATGTTAAGCCCTCTAAAACCCCCAAAACCCATTGTACCCACATGTAGGTGCCCCCCTTCACCCCTAAGGGCTATGGTAATGGTGTACAACTGTGGGGAGTGGGTTTTTGAGGGAATTTGGGGGGCTCAGCACCCAAGGTAAGGGAGGTATGCATCTGGGAGCAATTTCTGAAGTCCACTGCAGTGCCCCCTAGGGTGCCCAGTTGGTGTCCTGGCATGTGAGGGGGACCAGTGCATTACAAATGCTGGCCCCTCCCATGACCAAATGCCTTGGATTTGGCCGGGTTTGAGATGGCCGGCCTCAGTTTCCATTATGGGCGAAAACCGATGCCAGCCATCTCAAACCCGGCCATCTCTGACAGAAGAAGGCGGGGCAGTGAGCAGCGAACAAGGGAAGGCTAGAGATGTCGGGACTGGGAGCGCCGCCTCCTTCACTGACGCTGCGCTGCCGGAGGAAGGTAAATTTAAAAGAAAAAAAAAAGGAACGGGATCTTGGGGGGGAGAAGAGGGCGGGCAGTTCCTACATGGGAGCGGGAGGGCAGGGTAAGCACGCAGCGGCGGCGCCCCACAGAGGATAGCGCCCCCCTGCGGCGCTTACCCCGCTTACCGCATCGGCACGGCCCTGCTTTCAGGTGTTTCTGAACTGTAGGTTCATGTGTTTTAAGTCTCTTGGAAGGTTGTTCCAGGTTTTGGTGCAGATGTAGACGAAGCTTGTTTCGTATGGGGTTTTATATTTTAGGCTTTGACATTTGGGGAATTGGAGAGTGCTGTAGGATTAATGAGATGCTAATTGGTCTTAACCAATTATTTGCTATAATTGGTGCTAATTGGTCGTTATGCATGTAAGTGCCCTTAGTTAGATTTCTAGAAGTTACACGCTCAAATTCCACAGCACACACTCCAAAGGGATCATGGAACTGGGGGGGGCATGGGCAAGTCCAGGGGTGGGTCAGGCAGTGATGCATGATGGTTATAGAATACTAGCATTTATTTGCTTAACTGCTTACAGCTAGGCACGAGCATTTACCTAAATTAAAAACATAAATGCAGACGTACACTAGTATTCTATAAAGTCAGTTAAGTGTGCAATTACCATTATATAATCCATGTTTACCACGAATCATCCTAGTGCTTAACTTTAGGCGACCTGTTGAGAATTAACCCAAACCCCCGATTCTATATATCGCGCCTACAGATCTGCCCCAAAATCTAGGCGTATTCTATAACAATGTACGTAACTTAATTGGCTTAACAAGCTAATTAGCACTGATAACAGCACTTAAGCAATAATGAGCACTAATTGGAAATAATTATAATTTACATGCACAACTCACTAGGCATATTCTGTAATGCAGTGCACCTAACTTCTAATGTTCACAAGCAAAAAGGGGCGTGGTTATGGGCATGGAAATTTACGCACATAGTTATAGAATATGGCCCACTGTGCATAAATCTAAAAGCCATGATTTACGCCAAGTTTTCATTGGTGTAAATAGAGGTGCATAGTTTTAGGCTAGGATATCAGCTAAGCATATTCTATATACCGCGCCTAAATCTAGGTGCTGTTTATAGAATACTTAGTTGGCAACGTTTTCCACATGGATTTTTTAGGTGCCATATATAGAATCTCCCCCTATGTGTATAAATCAGTTCCTCCTGCACTCTGCCCAAATTCCATCCCAGAACATGCCTAAATACAGCTCACATTAATGTATGCACCCTCTTGGCACCATGCATACTTTTCCATACAAGGAAAGCTCTGGAATGAGGGGGCATATGACAAAGTTAAGAGGGAATAGGCTTAGGAGTAATCTAAGGAAGTACTATTTCACAGAAAGAGTGGTGTGGAACGGCCTCCCAGTGGAGGTTATGGGGTCGAGGACTGTTCCAGAATTTTAAAAGGCATGGGTTAAGCATGTGGGATCGCTTAGGAAAAGGAAGAGTTAGGGGTTACAGAGGATGGGCAGACTGGATGGGTCATATGGCCTTTATCTGCCATCATGTTTCTATAATCCTTTTATACATATAGAATGGGGTTTTACCAGTGCAAAAAATGTATTAAATTACCCCCCTCCCCCCCATCAATAGAAAATAGACTATGTAAGAAATTACAACCAACACTCTGTGGTACCTTCAAAGAGCATCTTCAGTTCAACCACTAATCATTCCTGAGGATAGAAAGCAAAACACTTTGCATTCTGCTTTCTGATCAATAGAGTCCTTTGTTAAGTTTAAAAAGCAAAATTGTGTTCAAAAGAAATAAAGGGCTCAGTATTCAGCTCGTTGCAGACAACCGTGAGCTGGATTAAGCCAGATATTCAATCCTGCTGGGCCATATCCAGGATCTAGCATTGAATATCCGGGTCAGTGAGTTCACCCGGAAGTTAACCAGGCACTGCTGATTGTCAGACCTGTTCCTAGTTAGGTTGGTATGTAAAGTTAGGACAGCCTTTTTGCCGTCCTAATGTTATGGTTGATGGTTTATTGGGTTTAATAGACCACTCTTTGCAAATAGCGTCACAGCAGTGTACAATGGTTAAAAATTACATGTAGAAAGGTTAGGAAATGAACTACAGTGTGAGACAGGAAAGAGAGAGGTAGGAAGAGAGAAAGAATTCAATCTCAAACAATATAGAAGAGTAAATTGTGGAGAGTGGTTAGTGTTTACGACAAGTCAAAAGCAGTTGAGAACAGGTGGGTAAGATATGAATCATGGGTAAGATGCTTCAAGACAGAGTTGTTTTGGAAGGGAATTCCAGAGAGAGGGAGCAAGATAAAGATACAACATTGTGGAGGAACGAGTAGACTCAAGGTGGGCAGATAAAGCCAACGATCTTCCAGGGACTGGAATGTCCTTAACCATTTAGTGGACTGAATACCGCTGCTAACCAGTTACGTGTCAGCTCTGCTCCTGGACCACACTGGCTCTAACTGGGTGGTACCGTGGCAGTCAGTGCCTACATAAGTGGCGCTGAATATCAGTGGCTGGCCCACTCAGTGAGGTTTAAGCAGACAGGAGCCTCTCCCAACTGTTTAAACCATGCTGGAAATTGACACCAAAGCCTTTAAGTGGTACACACAGCAGACAGTGGCATAGCCATTGGGGGCTTTGGCCCCCACACTTTGGGTTCAGGCTACAGAGCTGCACGGGAGCAGGGACAGTGGGAGTCCCGCTGGTACTGTGGGAATCTGGCGGGAATTCCCTTCAGATCCACAGGGATCCCACAGGGATGGACCGGGGTCCACGGGGATCCCGCAGGAATGGACCCGGGTTTTGCGGAGTTCCCGCGGAACCACAAGGTTGAGCCAACCTATGCTTTCCCTCCCCACACATACCTGGTGGTCTAGTGGCTTGCTTCACAGCAGGAAAGATCCCCACTCTTTCCTGCCTGCTACCGCTGATCCATCTCGCTGTCACCGTTTTTTTAAAATGGCTGCCGAGAACTCTTGTGAGGCGACCGCTTGTAGTCTTAGCAGCCATTTTAAACAAGCGGTGGCAGCGAGATGGATCAGCGGTAGCAGGCAGGAAAGAGTGGGGATCTTTCCTGTTCCAAAGCAAGCCACTAGACCACCAGGGTGACTTCAGGTATGTGTGGGGAGGGCACCCAGGGCTGGAGGGGAGAAGGATGCAGAGTGTGGGTGCAGGGAGGAGGGGAAAAATGGGGGCATGGAGGTTAGATTGAGAACAGGAGACGGTATGAGGCTATCTAGCCCAATGGGTTAAAGCCAGTAGGCGGAGTTTGCCGCCACACTGGTTCACCCAAAACAATAGCAAATGCTATTGAAAACAATAGCAAAAGATTATTAGAAACTAGTAAAAAAGGCCCGTTTCTGACACAAATGAAATGGGCGCTAGCAAGGTTTTCCTCGGAGTGTGTATGTTTGAGAGAGTGTATGTAAGAGTGACTGTGTGTGAGAGAGAGAGTGAATATGCGCGTGTGTGTGTGTGAGAGAGAGAGAGTGAGTCTGGGTGCGAGTGTGTCTGTGAGAGAGAGAGTGTGTGAGAATGAGAGTGTGTGCAAGTGCATATGTGAGCACAGTGTGAGAGAGAGAGAGTGTGTTTCACACAGATACAGTGTGTGCGAGAGAGAGAGTGTGTGTGAGACACAGACTCTCTGTGAGACTGAGTGTATGAGACCAAGAGAGTGTGCGAGTGACTGTGTGACACATAGAGAGTGAATGTGATACAGTGTGAGACATAGAGTGTGTGAGAGACAGTGTGTGAGAGTGAGAGAGAAAGACATTGACTGAGTGTGAGAGAGAGAGAGTGTGTGTGTGACAGAGATACCCCCCCCCCCCCTCTGGTGTCAGGCCCCCCCCCCCCCCCTCTCTCTCTCTGGTGTCTGAGCGTTACTGTGCAGGACGCTGAGCTCTGGCTGTGCTTCAAGGAACTGACCAATCCTATTTAATAGAATGCACCTCCAACATTCTGAAGCCGAGAAACCTCATGTGGTTGGCCACTTCTGCTTGTGATGAACCCGGAAGTACGTGATGTCAATTCAGGAGATGGATACAGAGAGCAGGAATGCCTCAGCCATGCAGTCAGCTTCAGAATGTTGGAGGTGCCTTTTATTATATAGGATAATAGACTGCATATGCGTTGTCCATCTGTAAAAAGTCAAAAACTGTTCAAGTTGGTAGGAAATGCCTTTAAAAGTGGAGGACAAAAGTAGTTTTTTTTAACTTATTTGACGGCTTTTTATTTGAAAGCTTCCCATATGTAGAAATATATATCATGAAATAAAAACTGAATATCACTAAAACAGCTTCAGAAATTATTGCTGGTATAACCAGCACTAATAAAGGCTGTGTTTTGTGCTCATTTTTCTACACTTGTCTATACAATACAGTCAGTAATACATGGCCAAATTTCAGTGAGGATTTCCTATTTACTGATGGGTTCATCTTAACTGTTGTAATCTGCCTTGGGAAGCCTGTTATAAAGATTGGAAGTAAAATTAAACTCTCCTTCCATTGGGGCACATGGAATCACATCTTCACCTCATCTCTTTTGTACAAATGGATTATTCTGTTTCGAGCATGTTTCAGGGACAAGTAGTTTTCACAAGTCAAAATAAACCAAATAAATATTTCATGCAGATCTCTTTCTTCGTGAGAGGGGAGCAAGGTGACTGCGGTGCAGCAGGGGCTGGGTGGGCCGAGTGATGGGATGGAGATTATTTGCGGCGGGGACGTGTGTGGATGGGTTAGATTCCCCACGGGAACAGGTTAGATTCCAGCGGGGACAGGTGCGGGTGGGTTGGATTTCTGTCCCCCCCCCCCGTGCAACTCTCTAGTTCAGGCCCCCTCCAAACCTGCAGCATCTGTTAAATCACTGGTGGGGATGCCAAAGCCCTGTCAGCCAAAGGAATTCACTGCCTGAGCTGCTCCCCTCCTCGTGCTGCTACAGTAAACGATGAGGTCGGCAGCAGGCCTCCAGCTGCCGATGCCAGGACTCCTCGTGCATGGAGTCCTGGCATCTGGGGCTGGAAGCACACTGCTGACTTTTTCTTTTCTGCAGCAGCATGAGGAGGAGGAGAGCAGCTCAGGCAGAGAATTTCTTTGGCCAGCAGGGCTTTCAGCATTCCCACCAGCAAAGGTAATATGTTTAGCGCATGGGGGGGAGGAAATTCATTGCCCTCCAGTTCACCCCCTGGGTCCTCCCAAAAATGGAGGGCCGGCTATGCCCCTGAGAAGTAGATACATTGAACGGCAGCATAACAAAATATGCATAGAAACCAAAGTCAGTTATGGACAACAGATGCTTTTTCTCTCACACAAAATCCCTTATGGATTCTCGCTGCAATTTATTTTCCAGTTGGAAAAAATATGCAGATTCTTAAGAATTAAATGAAAATGTAAAGTTATGGCATCTATTATATGAGGCAGAAGGGAGTCTAATGAAGTAACTGATATATCAGCAAATCTGACGCCGTCAGCAGAAGTGCCAGATGAGATTACCAAGCAGCTGCAAAGTGGCTTTATTAAAGAGAAACCTCCACAGCACAGCAGCTGCAATCCTAATGCCTGCGTCTGATCAACCAAGTCCCTGCAGCACAAAGCAGAAATGAAACAAAACGAAGCAGGTGTGTTTTCAAAAAGCATCCCAGAATGGTGAACCCAAAGATTGGCTAGGTTTAAATGGAGCTTATACTCCCTGGAAGGAGAGAGAACAATTTTTTGAATTAAAAAATCATTCAGTCCTTTTTAGGGTGCTTAGAGCATGCCAGGAAATCAAACAGTGGTGTAGCCAAGGGTGGGCCCGGGTGGGCCCAAGCCCACCCACTTTGGGCTCGGGCCCACCCAGTAGAAACACACCTATGATGTGGCTGGCAGGGATCCTCAAGCCCCACCAGCAGAAAACTCCCAACAACGGTCCCTCCTGCATACCTTCTAAATAGCAAATCGTACCCTGCAGCAACTGATACATACAGTTTGCACCGGCCTCACAGCCTTCCCTCTGATGTATTCCCGCCTATGCGGAAACAGGAAGTTGCATTAAAGGGAAGGTTGTGGGGGCCAACATGAGCAGTGTGTATTAGTTGCTGCTCGCGGCCGGTGAAAATCTGCAATTTAAAAGGTGTATGGGGGAGGGGGGATGTTTGAGAGACTATATGGCATGCAGGCGAGAGAGGGAGAGATCAAATCACTTGTGGGACAGGGCAGAGTTCTTCTGTCCACCCATCTTGGGCCCAGGCCCACCCAAAATTAGGTGTCTGGCTACGCCCCTGAAATCAAAGCTAAGAATAGGACTCCTTCAGTTAGAGAGAACACAGGCCCCTTTCCAAGTACTGGGACCTACCAACACGAAACACACAATCAGATCATCACGAACATACCCAAATCTCCACTACCCAAGCTGCAAAGGACTCAAATACAAATCAACCTATGCGTTCAGTTTCTCCTACATAAGCACACAACTGTGGAACGCACTACCAAAAGACGTGAAAACAATGTACGGCCACCTAAACGTCCGGAAATCACTAAAAACCAACCTGTTCAAAAAGGCATACACCATCGACCCAACTTAAGTGCCTAAACCCTGCAACACAATGAAACCAAAGCTTGTAATAGACTATGCATAACTCTTCCTCTATACGATTCCCCAATGTGTCTCTAACACATGAACGTTATCCGACCACATCAACTCCATGTATTTGTTTCTCTACCGGAGATGGCAAATGCCTCTACGGTACAATGTAAGCCACATTGAGCCTGCAAATAGGTGGGAAAATGTGGGATACAAATGTAACAAATAATAATATTTATAAATGATATGGAAATCAGAACAACGAGTGAGGTGATAAATTTGCAGATGATACAAAACTATTCAAGGTTGTTAAAACACGTGCGGACTGTGAAATATTGCAAGAAGACCTTAGGAAAGTGGAAGACTGGGCATCCAAATGGCAGATGAAATTTAAGGTAGACAAATGCAAGGTGATGAACATTGGAAAGAATAATCTGAATCATAATTACTTGATGCTAGGATCCACCTTGGAGATCAGCGCTCAAGAAAAAGATTTGGGTGTCGTCGTAGATAATACTCTGAAATCTTCTACTCAATGTGTGGCGGTGGCCAAAAAAGCAAACTGGATGCTAGGAATTATTAGTATCGCTCCATGGTGCATCCGCACCTTGAGTATTGCGATCAGTTCTGGTCACTGTATCTCAAAAAAGATATAGCAGAATTAGAAAAGGTTCAAAGAGTGACCAAAATGATAAAGGGGATGGAACTCCTCTCATATGAAGAAAGACTGAAGAGGTTAGGGCTCTTCAATTTGGAAAAGAGAAGGATGAGGTTAGGTATGATTGAGGTCTACAAAATCCTGAGTGGTGTAGAACAAGTAGAAGTAAATCGATTTTTTACTCGTTCCAAAAATACAAAGACTAGGGGACACTCAAGGATGTTACATGGAAATACTTTTAAAACAAATAGGAGAAAATATTTTTTCACTAACGAATAGTTAAGCTTTGAAACTCTTTGCCGGAGGATGTGGTAACAGCGTTTAGCGTATCTGAGTTTAAAAAGGGTTTGGACAAATTCCTGGTCCATAGTCTGCTATTGAGACAGATATGGGAAGCAACTGCTTGCCCTGGAATTTGTAGTGTGGATTGTTGCCACAATTTGGGTTTCTGCCAGATACTTGTGACCTGGGTTGGCCACTGTTTGGAAAACAGAATACTGGGCTAGATGGACCACTGGTCTGACCCAGGCTACTCTTATGTTCTTATGGTTTATTCCACGCAAAAAAACAAGAATGAACCACCTCCTTTTTTTCTGCTTATACGTTTTTATTGAATCCACAAGAAATATCATGTATGCCTTCAATGTAGTGACCATCACATTAACTCACCTTGGAGCCTGAGCCAAATTAAGTTATACCGCACATCATAAAATTCTAAGTAATCTATACTAATATATAAATATTTCTAAGCTTCTTTCTCATGTTAATACAACAGTGATGACTGTCTGGCAGTCCCTTAGGGTTGTCAACAATTTCATGTTAAAAGAAACATGCCTGTCCATTTCTGACTTTGTCCCCACTGCATGCATGGGCTTGTAGTTATGATATTTTTGTAGTATGCTGCCCAAATGCATTGCTATTGTAGTTGTAGAGAGAACATTCTGGGTCTTGCTCTTGAAAACAGGTGCCAATCGAAGTGTAACAGTAGGAAGTACATTCAATGATTCTGATCCAATAGGATTTGATTACCCTTGGTCTGGCCCTAGGTATTGTGGGTATTTCCCTGCCTCCAAAGAGCGTACAACCTTAAGGGCTACATTTACTAAGCTAGGTTAATAATGCAAGTTATTGGTAAATAGACCCCAATGACAATTGTGTGGCTTACATTAAGTATCATGTATTAATACATTAACACAGGTTAGTAAATCTAGCACTAAGTTTAAACCTGAGACAATGGAGGGGTAAAGGGCTAAATTCAAGAAATGGCACCCAAAATTAGCCGCCAGGATGATCCACACTAACCTAGTATTTCGTAAAGGGCTTTCTGTGTGGAGCATCCTTTATAGAATACTAGCTTAGCACGCATTTCGGATGAGATTCTCTATATGGCACCTAAAAAATCGGCCCTGAAATCATTTCCGACTAAGCGTATTCTATAATCGGCACTTAGATTTAGGCACTGATTATAGAATACGCTTAGTTGATATTTCAGCAGCTAAATCTGCTCGCATCCATTTACACCAACTAAAACATGGTGTAAATTGCGGCACATAGATTTAGGCGCACTGGGCCATATTCTATAACTAGGTGCCTAAATTTCAGAATGCCCACGAAACACCATTTCCCCGCCTATAACCACACCTCTTTTTGCCTGCACGCGTTAGAAGTTTGATTCACATCTTTACAGAATACGCTTAGCGAGTTGTGTGCCTAAATTCTATTCAGTGCCAATTAGTGCTCATTATTGTTAATTGCTGATATCAGCGCTCATTAGCTTGTTAAGACAATTAAGTTATAGAATCAATGCCAATTTTGGCACCTAAATGTAAGCACACTGTACAGAATCCGGGGGTTTGCGCCTAACTTTGGGTGTGAGTAGTCAGTCTGGTGTACAAGAATTCTGTAACCATGAATCTAAATCTTGAGAATGCACCTGACCCCAACTATCCCTCCCATAGCCACGCCCCATTTGGAGCTGTGCGCTATTAAATTTAGGTGTGCATGTTCTAGAATAGGGCATAGGGCAGATCCATGCATAGCTTCTAATTACTGCCAATTAAGTGTTTGTTAACGCCAATAATTGATTGTTAACATCTAATTGGGTAATTATATACCCAACTTTGGGTAACCTATACAGAATCTGAAATAGATGAAATGAATGCAGTAAGTACTTGATGACTCATTATTTTGTATAAACTTTTATGGAATGAGAATTGTTTGAATTTTATTGTTGTGATTTAGTCTCCTATTTTTATATGTTTTTATTTATGAGGATTTATTTACCACCCTTTTGAAGGAATTCACTCAAGGCGGTGTACAATAAGAATAGATCAAACATGAGCTTTGTTATATTTTGTATGGTTTTATGTAATCCACTTTGGTCGAAAGCAGAATATAAATGAAATGAAAAATGACCGGAGGAAAGTGACTTGCCCAAAGACACAAGGACCATAAGCAGGGTCTGATCCCTGTCTTCCCTGTATCTTAGCCTGATGCTCTAACCACAGGCTGTACCTCTACAATATACCTAGTTTAAAAGCAATTACCAGTCCCTCCATGGAGCTTTCAGGCTACAACTCCTTTATGCCCGTTGGTCTTCAAGCTCATTTTTAAAGAGAAACAGCTGGTGAAGTTTTCCTTTGAAAATTTCCTGTCCAGTATCCAAAGAAATTCCAGGTGGAATCTCCCCGTAGGGAGTTAAAAGTAAACTCCCTGCTCATACTTTGTTAAGAGAGCTGTACCCTAAAGCCACTCCTTTTCCCCACAAGGATGAGCGTGTGCACTGTAAATAGAGGGGTCGATATTGAACGCGATTTAACTGGCCAGAAATGGATCTTGGCCAGTTAAATCACCTTTTTAGGACTAACTGGTCATTTTCAGTGGCATTAACTGTTAACACCCCTGAAAATAACCGGTTAGCGCTGAGCTCAAAACTGGATATTTGGGGGGGTAGAGTCAGCACTTGGCCAGTTAAGTGCTTGTATTCAGCACTTAACCAACCAGGTTAACCGCATAAATAGGACTGCTTAAAAGTCAGTTCTATCTTTAAGTGGTAACCCGTGGAGGGGCATAATTGAACGAAAACGTCTATCTCCATAGGCGCGTTTATCTCCGAGAACGGGTCCGTGAAGGGGCGGACAGAACCGTATTTTCGCAAAAAATAGACGTCCATGTTTTATTCGACAATTTGTGAGCTGGGCGTTTTTGTTTTTCAGCGATAATGGAAAATGAAAGCGCCCAGCTCAAAAATGAATAAATCCAAGGCATTTGTTCGTGGGAGGGGCCAGGATTCGTAGTGCACTGGTCCCCCTCACATGCCAGGACACCAACCGGGCACCCTAGGGGGCACTTTTACAAAAACAAAAAAAAAGGTAAAAGAGCTCCCAGGTGCATAGCACCCTTCCCTTGTGTGTTGAGCCCCCCAAATCCCCCTCAAAACCCACTGCCCACAAGTCTACACCATTACTATAGCCCTAAGGGGTGAAGGGGGGCACCTACATGTGGGTACAGTGGGTTTGGGGGGGTTGGACGACTAAGCATTAAGCAGCACAATTGTAACACGTGGGGGGGTGGGCCTGGGTCCACCTGCCTGAAGTCCACTGCACCCCCTAACAACTGCTCCAGGGACCTGCATACTGCTGCCAGGGAGGTGGGTATGACATTTGAGGGTGAAAATAAAAAGTTGTGAAACATCATTTTTCGTGTTGGGAGGGGGTTAGTGACCACTGGGGGAGTCAGGGGAGGTCATCCCCGATTCCCTCTGGTGGTAATCTGGTCATTTAGGGCACTTTTTGGGGCCTTATTCGTGGAAAAAAACAGGGTCCAGGAAAAGTGCCCTAAATTCTAGCTACAAACGCATACTTTTTTTCCATTATCGGCGAAAGGCGCCCATCTCTGTTTGGGTGATAACCATGCCCCAGTCCCGCCTTCACCACGCCTCCGACACGCCCCCTGTCATCTTTGTACGCTTCCGCGATGGAGTGCAGTTGAAAACGTCCAAGTTTGGCTTTCGATTATACCGCGTTATTCGTTTTTGTGATATAAACGTCCATCTCCCGATTTAGGTCGGAACTTGGGCGTTTTTCTCGTTCGATTATAAGCAGGATAGCCAGTTAAGTGCTGAATATCACACTTAACTAGCTATGTCTTACCCGGCTCCTCAAACCCCGAAATTCAGTGTCCCTGTACTGAATGGGCATAGCCTAGTACTGAATTTCCTGGATAACCGGCAGCGACGGTGGTCAGCAAAATGATCACCCTCTGCTGACTATCGGGCCTAGAGTGTTTACATTTCCCTGCACTGGCAAGGGGTCCATTTTGAAAAGGTCTTTATGAGTAAACACCGATTATGTATAGTATTTGCTGAATGACTGTGTTGTTTATCATAAATTTTGCTCCCAGTGGTTGGTCTGGGCCTTAAAAATTTAATAAAATGGCTATTTAGCTAAGGAGAACAGACCATCCATGTCAGAGTATCACAGACTCAGGCAGTAGCCTGAGATGGCCCTGAAGTTCATAAAGGATAAACCCGGTGCTGCCTAACTTGACTTAATCTATCCTTCCATTTTCTTTTATGTATTCTTCTTTTCTGGTTGCATCTTCTCATATGATCCAAAGAGAGGGAATCCAAAGCACAAAACACAGAAGCATAAACAAAGAAGCATGGAGAGCCTTCAGAGTTATGGAACATCAAAGGTTGGTTTATTGAAGGACCCGACATAGGCCGTGTTTCAGCAAATGCCTGCATCAGGGGTCACAAGAGTAACGGAAAAAAAAACATTTGAGTTCTCGTTCCTACTTCTTTGAGAGCCAAAGAGCAATATAGGTCCGAACAGAAACTTGGACCTATACTGCTCTTTGCTCTCGAAGAAGTAGGAACAAGAACTCAATGTTTTTTTTCTGTTACACTTGTGAATCCTGATACAGGCATTTGCCGAAACACAGCCCATGTCAGGTCCTTCAATAAACCAACCTTTGTTCCCTAACTCTGAAGGCTCACCGTGCTTCTTTGCTTGTACATCTTCTCATACGACATGATCCTTCACAGATGTCTCCGGTCTCCATAAGGGATCATGCCAATTCACCATTGTGGAAGGGAGGGCTGTTCTGAAAGGAAAACAAATGCTAAATTAACTGTGGAAAGAAGGAACGAACCAAAGAGAAGAAGGAATTAAGGCTAGAAAAAAAGGCTTAATCAACTGTGTGGTGCCCGGGAAGATTCATAAAGAACCATAGATTCAACCATAGCAAAGACTGTAAAAATTTCTCAGACATGAAATAATCTCGATTTATAGAGTGTTTACTGATGCCTGTTAATTTTCTTCCTGCAGGTTGTGATCCTTGGTAAACATACAAGAGGTTATCACTACATACTAGCTAACCTGGTAAGGAATTGTTTTTGTGAATGGGCGGTGCGGGAATGTACTCTTCTCAGGCTGTGTCAATTTGAATTATCCAAGGCTGAAATATGCGCAGTGGAGCAGAGAGCACAGTCTTTCAGTTTCACAAATCAAAGGAATTCTGTAAACACTAGAAAAAAAATTTCTACTTCTCAATTATACTGTATTTCCCTTTTTTTTTAATTTAATCTAAACAGCTCACATGACTCCTCATCAGAGATAGCAAGTACATTGCATTGTGTGACCTTCTATCCATTTCAGTCCTCAAAATACATACTTAGGACCCCTTTTACTAAGCCACGTAGGCGCCTATGCACACTGAACGCGCGCTGAATCAGAGTTACCACCTGGTTACCGCGTGGCCCTTGTGGTAATTTCAATTTTGGCACGCATCTGCTACGCGCGTCTGAAAAATATTCTTTTTATTTTCTCGGGCGCGTAGGTCATTACCGCCCAGATTCTTTACCACTAGGTCTATGGCTGGCGGTAAGGTCTCAGACCTAAAATGGACGTGTGGCAATTTTGATTTTGCCGCACATCCATTTTTGGCAAAAAAAAAAAAGAGGCCTTTTTTACAGGCGTGCTCAAAAATGGATCGGCGCGCACCCAGAACCCGCGCCTACACTACTGCAAGCCATTTTTAGCATGCCTTTGTAAAAGGAGGCCTTGGTAATGTTGCACGTTTGGAAGATATGAAGTGACCACAAATATCATTTTCCATATGCTTAAGAAATGATTTTCCAGGCAGTCTAAGACTGCAATGCACTGTGTTGAATTTGTAATATGATTGTTTCTCGTTTGTTCTCAAATGCTGTCCCAGAATTGATCTAGGGCCCTGTTTACTAAGGTGCGTTAGAGGGGCATAATCGAACGTGAACACCCATCTCCATGGGCGTCTATCTCCAAGAACGGGTACGCGAAGGGGTGGGACAGACCGTATTTTCGAAAAAAACCTGGGCACCCATCTTTTTTTTCGATAATACGGTTTGTGCCGGGCAAATGCATCGGATTTGTGCAGATTTGAGCTGGACGGTATCGTTTTTCAGCAATAATGGAAACCGAAGGCGCCCAGCTCAAAAACAAACAAATCCAAGGCATTGGGTCATGGGAGGGGCCAGGATTCGTAGTGCACTGGTCCCACTCACATGCCAGGACACCAACCGGGCACCCTAGGGGGCACTTGTAACAAAAAAAAAATTTTAAATACCTCCCAAGTCCATAGCTCCCTTCCCTTGGGTGCTGAGCCCCCCAAATCCCCCCCAAAGCCCACTGCCCACAACTCTACACCATTACCATAGCACTTATGGCTGAAGGGGGGCACCTACATGTGGGTACAGTGGGTTTTGGGGCCGGTTTGGAGCACTCCCATTTACCACCACAAGTGTAACAGGTAGGGGGGGGATGGGCCTGGGTCCACCTGGCTGACGTCCACTGCTCCAGGGACCTGCATACGAAGTGATGGAGCTGGGTATGGCATTTGAGGCTGGCATACAGCCTGGAAAAAAAAGTTGTTAAAGTTGGTTTTTTTTTTTGGTGGGAGGGGGTTAGTGACCACTGGGGGAGTCAGGGGTGGTCATCCCCGATTCACTCCGGTGGTCATCTGGTCATTTAGGGCACTTTTTTGGGACGTTTGTGAAAAAAAGGTCCAAAAAAAGTGACCCAAATTCACACTAAAAACGCCTTTCTTGTTTCGATTATCGGCCCATCATTCCTCGGCCGATAAACATGCCCCAGTCCCGCCTTCACCACGCCTCCGACACACCCCCTGTCAACTTTGCCCGTTTCTGCGACAGATTGCAGTTGAAGAAGCCCAAAATTGGCTTTCAATTATACCGATTTGGGCGCCCATGGGAGAAAGACGCCCATCTCCCGATTTTGGTCGAATTATGGGCGTCTTTCTCTTTTGAAAATAAGCTGGTTTGTGTTTTTAGCTTGTGCTAAAAATTACTGGCACTAATGCTAGAGACACCCATAGGAATATATGGGTGTCTCTAGCATTAGCGTGCGCTAAAAACGCTAGCGTGCCTACAGTGTGGCTTAGTAAACAGGGCCCCTAATGAACTCACTGGGCAGTAGAATACAAATGCATGAAGAGTCAACTTGGTTGTATATATGATTTTGCTCTGCACAGCGTTGGACAAATGAAGCATGCCACATTTCATTTGTCCGATATGTGTAGTTTTTTTTTTATTTTAAGTTTCCATTCTAAAATGACTTTGGAATTCCGAAAAAGGCAGTTGTGCAGCCTGCATGTGCCATGCACACATTTCAGTAAGCGCATGTCCACTCCCTTAGCTGTTCATGGCTGAAAAAACAAAACAGTTTATATTAGCAACCAACTGAATGCCTTAGCATTTGTATCGATAATGAAATTACACCCACTCACCCTACCCTCATACTCCCCATTCCACCAAGTAGATTATGACAGCAGGTGAGTCCGTCCTGGACTACATCTCCCACCAATCTTCCCTATGCTTTTCCCGTGTCCCTTTCCCCCTCCCGCCTCCTCTACCCCTTCTCCAATGTTCATCTACCCCTTGCTCATACCTCTCCTCAGTGAATGTTTTCTAGCAAAAAAGGTGCCGGTACTCAAATGCCAGATCACCCTTCAGGGGTGGGGTGATCACCGAGGGACCTACCCTACAATAGCCAGGCCCCCTGCAACCAATCACAGAATCTATGGCACAGCAGAATTGGTGTGTAGAGCCTGAGCTCTTTCAGTAAAACTTGGGGGCCATGGGTCGATTTTAGCAGACAATGGAAAAGGTGCCGGTACTCAGTACCCCCAAGTACCCCCTCAAAAAAGCCCTGCCTCTCCTACTCCCTTCACTCTTCCCCATCTCTACCTACCTATCTCTTCTATTATTCTAATACGATTAACCTATATTTTCTCTTTCAATATTCTGTATTCCATATTATTATGTAAGCCGCATTGAACCTGCTTTGAGTGGGAAAGTGCGGGGTACAAATGTAATAATAAATAAATAGAGTCATTTGACCCTCATAACATACATCTTTTCAAGTCCAGTTGCCTAATTAAATACCAGAAGTTGAAACCCTCACCCACTCCCAGCGGCAGCTGAGCAATCAGTCAACGTAAAGGCTTGCTGTGCATGACATTATCTAACATCAAACCAATCTGTCAACCTGCCAGTCACTTTCACAAGAATATGCTGTTGAGTGGCATTATTATGTCACACAAGCAGCACGCAACCTGGAAGAGTGCTAACAGATTTACTTGCCCTTCAAATTTAAAGCATCTGCCCTCTCTTTTTCTTTTGAAGATTTGTGGTAAGGTAGGCCATCCTAGTCCACTCTTAAAGCTAAACAAAACAAAGAAAAGAAAGTAAGATGATACCTTTTTTATTGGACTAATTTAATACATTTTTTATTAGCTTTCAGAGGTAACCTCTCCTGTTTCAGATTGGAAATTCAGAAGTGAGCAAATGACATATATCAGAATATATCTGTGAAACATAAAAGCATTCAAAGGACAGTCTCATGGGGAAGGCAGGACTGTAGAGGGAGGAGAAGGTGTGAAAAACAGGGAGAGATGGATGGGTGACAAAGCAACATATTTTTATGGTTTATATTGTGATGGGAACCCAGATCATTAAGTCCTGTCCCTATCCTCCATGGGCCAGCATCTGTGTCCCTATCCCTATTCCACATGCCCCCCCCCCCCCCATCATTACCAGCATAACCGTTCTGTGTCTCTGTCTCTAATCCCCCCCCCCCCACACACACACACCATATCCAGCTTCTCCCCTCTATCTTTGTCCCTATTCTCCTTATCATGTCTAGCATTTCCCCATGTGATCCTGTCATTTCCTCTTTGTGTCCCTATTCTCCCCCTCCCCCACCGTGGTCCAGCATCTGCCGTCTGCATCCTTTTTCCCATTCCCTTCCCCCAATTGCCCTATTATGCCAATTGTGGCCCCTCCAATCTCCCCCATCATGTCCAGCATCTCCTATATGCCTTTCATCACATGCAAGCATCCTGCTGTTAGCAACGCACCCTGGGTCCAGAACCAGCAGCAGCAGCAGTAATAAAATTGAAAGCAAGCATGGGGCCTGGCTTTGAGACAATGTGCAGTGGTGATGCCATATCCGATCCCCACAAAAATTGCATCAGATGAGTGGGACGCAGCATCACCTTCAGCATGTGTGCATGAGCTCAAGGCAGGCCCCCATGCTTCTTTTCAGTTTTATTATTGCTGCTGCTGCTTTTGGACTCTGGGTGCCAGGGGTGTAGTCAGACCAGGGCCGTGCCGACACGGTAAGCGAGGTAAGCATGGCAGGAGGGCGCCATCCTCTGGGGGGCGCCCCGCCGCACCATGCTTACCTCGCCCTCTTCTCCCCAGATCCTTGTCCTTTTTTTTTTTGTTTAAATTTACCTCTCCGGCGCGTGGCAGCGTAGCATTAGTGAGGAGGCGGCGCTCCCCCGCCCCGACGTGTCAGTCTCTTCCCTTCGCTCGGTTCCGCCTTCTTCTGACATCAGAAGAAGGCAGGACACTGAGCGAAGGGAAGAAGACACGTCGGGGCGGGGGAGCGCCGCCTCCTCACTAACGCTACGCTGCCGCGCGCCGGAGAGGTAAATTTAAACAAAAAGGAAAAGGATCTGGGGAGAAGAGGGCGGGTAGTGTAGCGATCGTTTTCGGGGGGGGGGGCGCGCTGGCGGGGCCAACTGCAGGGGGGCGCCGGAGACCCTAGGCACGGCCCTGAGTCAGACCACAGATTTTGGGTGGGCCTAGGCAAGAAGTGGGGGGGCACAAAGTGTTCTCCCTCCCCCCCCCCCCAACCACCACCAAAAATATCTCAGCTGGTGGGAAAACACTTCTTTCCACCTTGGCAGTCCACAGCAAGCATGCGCTGAAAAATGAGCATGCTCAGGTTCCAGTATTGTGGAGCGTAGTGTTTTCGTTACCATCAGGAGGAAGTCTTCAGCTGGCTGAGCTTGGGATCCCCACCAGCTACCGCTAAACATGTGCTACTGTTGGGTTGGCCCGAGCCCTAAATGGGTGGGCCCTGGCCCACCCAGGCTCACCTGTGGCTACGCCACTGCTGGGTGCTGCAATGGCTGTGGACAAGAAAAGGAGATGCCGGGGAGGGTGGATTTAGAGGTGGCAGCTGCAGAGGTGGGGCACAGGTTCAAGAGTTCACTGTGATAGACCCACTCCTGAGTTCAATGGTCAGCAGAAATCTGCCACTTACATTATCCAGTTTTCTGGCCTCCCAATTACCTGCCAGTTGCAAAGCCTATTGTACATTATTACAATTGCGGCCATGTAGCTCCTGCTTTCCTTGGAGAAAATGAAACCACAGGTTCAAGTATATAATAGAGTAAAGAATCTGCACTGCAGAGGCACCTCAAAAGCTAAAGGAAGGAAAAAGCCTCAGAATCTCATCTCTGCCCCATAGCGGCAGTAAGGATTTAAAGGTGAACTGCTCATCGACATTAAAAAAACCTTCCCTTGCTTACAACATGAAAAAGTATGCTCTGTGCAATGCAAAGCCGTATAATGCCAAATATACAGCAAACTTTAGTGAAGTATAAATCAAAACTTATCTGCACAAATGCTTCCAGGTGTCCCACCGACGATGGCCAGCATTTTAAATTTCTTGCCGCCTCAGGGTGCAGACATAGATGTGCAACTCGTGCATTGGCCTACTAAAGTGCTTTTATTTTACCTACAAAGCATGAGCAGTCTTTACTAGAACGCTGTTACATCCAGTGTTAAGAGCTGCACATGCACATCTATGTCTGCACCCTGAGGCAGCAAGAAATGCGAGACTCTGGCCATCGTCAGTGGGACGCCAGGAGTCATTTCAGCAGATAAGCAAAAAAGAAGATACAAATCTCCACGAATACAAGAGCAGCAGCTGAACAGTGGAGATGACCAAGGACCAACAAGTTGGCACATAGGAGCCAACTTTTCAAAATTATTAGGGGTGCTAAGCCCAATGGAAATAACCCCTCCCTGGACAAATACAATGGCGTAGCTACTATGGGGCCACGGGGGCCTGGGCCCCCCGTAGATTTGGCCCTGGACCCCCCTGCCTACGACCATCTCAACCCCCCCTCCCGCCGCCAACCCGCCATCGCCGTCTGCTACCTTTGCTGGCGGGGGACCCCAACCCCCACCAGCCGAAGTCTTCTTACTTCGTTTTGTTTCTGAGTCTGACGTCCTGCACGTTGTACGCAAGGCTTCGTTCTGTTTCTGTGAGTCTGACGTCCTGCACGTTGTACGTGCAGGATGTCAGGCTCAGAAACAAAATGAAGGAAGAAGACTTTGGCTGGCGGGGGTTGGGGTCCCCCGCCAGCAAAGGTAGACGACAGCAGGCAGGCGGGGGTCGAGAGGGTCATTGGCAGGGGGAGGTCAAAGTTGTTGGTGGTGGTGCTGACGTGCAGGACGTCAGACTCACAGAAACAGAACGAGGCCTTGCGGACAACGTGCAGGACGTCAGACTCAGAAACAAAACGAAGGAAGAAGACTTCGGCTGGCGGGGGGTTGGGGTCCGCCAGCAAAGGTAGCAGACGGCGATGGTGTGTTGGCAGTGGGAGGGGGGGTTGAGAGGGTTGTCGGCAGGGGGGTCCATGGCCAAATCTACAGGGGCCCAGGCCCCCGTGGCCCCATAGTAGCAACCCCACTGATGGAAACAGGAAGTTGCATCAGAAGGAAGGCTGTGGGGCCAACATGAGCAGTGTGTATTAGTTGCTGCTCGCTACTGGTGAAAATCTGCCATTTAAAAGGTCACTTCACTGGCTCCCGATCAGATACCGCATTCAGTTCAAGCTTCTACTTCTTACCTACAAATGCACACGGTCTGCAGCCCCTCTCTACCCTCATCTCCCCTTACGTTCCCACACGTAACCTCTGCTCACAGGACAAATCCCTCCTCTCAGTACCCTTCTCCACCACCGCCAATTCCAGACTCTGCCCATTCTGCCTCGCCTCACCCTAACCTCTATACCTTCAAGTAACCTAGACTACCCCAATTTAATGACCCCTACTTAACTAACTGTATATTTGTCCTTTAAATTGTAAGCTCATTGAGCAAGGACTGTCTTTCTATGTTAAATTGTACAGCGCTGCGTAACCCTAGTAGCGCTTTAGAAATGTTAAATAGTAGTAGTAGTATGCGGGGGAGGGTGGATGTTTGAGAGACCATATGGCATGCAGGCGAGACAGGGAGAGACCAAATCACTTGTGGGAGAAGATAAAGTTCTTCTGCCCACCCATCTTGGACCCAGGCCCACCCAAAATTGGGTGTCTGGCTATGCCCCTGTGAGGAACAAATGTGTGAGAGTCCAAGCAAAACTAAAAGTGGGAGCATACATTGACACCTGTTTTCTGCGCTTAAATATAAGCTTTTCAAGAGGAAAAAAAACGGAAAAGCTTTAATTTTCTAGCACTGTTCCCTATAGCGCCAGAGTTCTGAGCATCAGCCTGCAGGTATGAGAAGCCCAGACTTAGCTGTCTGTGATGTTTTGAAAAGAAACCTCTGTGTTCCCTTAGGCTTCCATGTCTGGCATTATGATTTTGCAGTTGTCTAGGTCTTGCCTTGTCTGAGTAAGTGGAACCGACGTTTTAGACCATCGTACTGTGGCTTTCTTCAGCTGAAACGTTGGTTCCACTTACTCAGACATGGCAAGACCCTGGACAGCCACAGCAATCATAAACCTCTGTGTTTTCAAAAGTGCAGGAGAAATCCTTGCACGAGCATTTTGGCCCTTTATGAATTTCAGTTTGTTTTTGCATTCCCCTGCAGTTTTGAGACAAATTTTCTTCTCTTGTGTCTTTCTAGGGTTTTACAGGTATTGTGCTGGACAGAGTTATGCATGGAGGAGCCAACGTGACTGGATTCCAGATTGTTAATAATGAAAATGCATTTGTGCAGCAGTTCTTACAGAGATGGGTTAGGCTGGATGAAAGAGAATTCCCTGAAGCCAGGAACTCTCCATTAAAGGTAGACTTTCTCTAATTAAAGCTATACTTCTCTGGAATCACACATTTGCTTTATCTTTTCCTATCTCTTTGTTTTCTTCTCACTTTAAAAATAACCTCATATTCAGTACTCTCAGCACTCAGGCACCTGTGATTTGCTACCAGCCTCCAATGTTAGTAACCTCATGTGTATGTCATATATTAACCTATCAATAAGGCCAGCTCCCTGGGTTATAAACTCAGCACTAACTTTTGCAGAGAAGAGATGGAACATTGCTGTATTATTTTCATGCTTTATTCATATCTGTAAGGGGATGTTTGCCATAGGCTTCTTTTAGTAATTTGCATCTCTAACATACAGCCCCCTTGTGTGACTTAATCCAAAGTGCAATTGCAAACACTAGAACTAACTGTACTAACCCTCCACAACTGGATTTTAAATAGCAGATTTACAGTAAACCTCTACAGCAAAGCTGCAGCTTCCTTGTCAGCCTGTATAAAGCATAGACATTAGCAATGGCATTTGTCTAGTCAGGCAGAGGAGTAGCCTAGTGGTTAGTGCAGCAGACTTTGATCCTGGGGAACTGGGGTCAATTCCCACTGTTCTGGGCAAGTCACTTAACCCTCTATTGCACCAGGTACAAATAAGTGCATGTATATACTATCAGGCTTATTTTCGAAAGGGAAGGACGCCCATCTTCTGACACAAATCGGGAGATGGGGGTCCTTCTCCCATGGTCGCCCAAATCGGCATAATCGAAAGCCGATTTTTTTTGCGTCCTCAACTGCTTTCCGTCGCGGGGACGACCAAAGTTCACAGGGGCGTGTCGGCAGTGTACCGAAGGTGAGACAGGGGCGTGGTTAAGAGATGGGCGTCCTCCGCCGATAATGGAAAAAAGAAGGGCGTCCCTGACGAGCATTTGGTCGACTTTACTTGATCCCTTTTTTTTCACAACCAAGCCTCGAAAAGGTGCCCGAACTGACCAGATGACCACTGGAGGGAATCGGGGATGACCTCCCCTTACTCCCCCAGTGGTCACCTACCCCCCCAACCAAAAAAAATTAAAAAGCATTTTTCCAGCCTTTATGCCAGCCTCAAATGTCATACCCAGCTCCATCACAGCAGTATGCAGGTCCCTGGAGCAGTTTTTAGTGGGTGCAGTGCACTTCAGACAGGCAGACCCAGGCTCATCTCCCCCCCCCCCCCCCCCCCACCTGTTACACTTGTGGTGGTAAATGTGAGCCCTCCAAAACCCACCCGAAACCCACTGTACCCACATGTAGGTGCCCCCCTTCATCCCTAAGGGCTGTGGTAGTGGTGTACAGTTGTGGGGAGTGGGTTTTAGGGGGGGGCTCAGCACCCAAGGTAAGGGAGCTATGCACCTGGGAGCTTTTTCTGAAGTCCACTGCAGTACCCCCTAGGGTGCCCGGATGGTGTCCTGGCATGAGAGGAGGACCAGTGCACTGCGAATGCTGGCTCCTCCCACGACCAGAGGGCTTGGATTTAGTCGTTTTTGAGATGGGCGTCCTCGGTTTCCATTATGGCCGCAAAAACGGGGACGACCATCTCTTAGGTCGACCATCTCTAAGGTCGACCTAAATGTTCAGATTTGGGCGTCCCCGACCATATTATCGAAACGAAAGATGGACGTCCATCTTGTTTCGATAATACGGGTTTCCCCACCCCTTCGCTGGAACGTCCTTAGAGATGGTTGTCCCTGTTCGATTATGCCCCTCCACGTAAACCACTTTGAATGTAGTTGCAAAAAAACCCACAGAAAGGTGGTATATCAAGTCCCATTCCCTTTCCCCTTTTCTTCTGGAAGCCTGGTCAATAACAGTCCCATCCCACAAAATGTCTGCCATAACCGTAGTCACTCTTGCCTATGTTGGCTCCAATCTCAAAATGGCTACAGCAACCACTAGTGACAGACTTATGAGACTGCTGCTGCTGGAGGTCATGGCAGTGGTTTTGACAGTGACTGGGGATCACTCCTGCCCTGACTACACCACTAGACCACCAGCGATTGTAAGGTAGGTTGGGGGTGCCTACTGATGGGTCCTGAGAGCAGAGTGGGGTTATACCTTTGTTTGGGGAGGGTTGCCTCTGTTCAGGGCTGTGAAGGAAGGAAAGAAGAAGAGAGGGAATGGAGCCTGCTCCTGTTTGGAGACACAGCACAATTTTTGGTTTCAACCGAAAACACACTAGCATTTTTGGCCAAAACTAGAACAAGGCTGAAAAACGGTTTCAGGACATTTTCAGTGCCAAAATCAAAACTGAAATTCGGTTGGCCTCTATATGCAGGTGTAATGGGATTACTAAAGTTTGGTGTGTGGAATTCTCCAGAGTTTCTGGGGGGAGGGAGTGATATGGAAACAGGTTCAGCCCAGAAGGTGTGGTTAAGGAGTAAGTTGAAGGAAGAAATTGTTCTGAATTGGACCCTCTCTGTGCTTGTTTCTGAATTGGTGAATGACATGGGGGAGGTTCAAGGGAGATAATCAATGTAAGTGATGTGTTAAGCTCAGGGTCTTTGGTTACCTGTGCCCCTACTGGGTCCCTTGGAGAAGGGGGGTCCTGGAAAGGCAGAATAAACCAAGGCTGAATAAAAGAATAGTTGCTGCCCCTAAAATTGGCAACTGAGAAGGAGTAAGGAGCACTGGGTGGGTAAGAGGAATGGAACCCAGGAGCCAGAGAGCCAGTACAGGGAAGCCTATTCAAGGTCAGGGTACAGATCTGAGAATTGCATCCTTGGAAGCAAAACAGCCAAGAGGGTCTATGCCTGAGGGAAGTGGATTGTAATCAAAGCGTTGGAGGAGCCGCATTGGATTATTGATGGCCCAAAGGGATAGGGAATGGACAGGAGGAACTGTACATATGTAAATGCCATCTGACATAAGCTAGAGATGTAAATACATGCAGTGGGAGAATTTGGCAGAGATTCCTCCTGAAGGGACAACTGATTTGTTAAATGTGTTTGGAGTCAGAAGTCACCAAAATCTGTTTGACTTCTTGAAACAATAGTTGCTTGCCTGTTGCAGAAGTTTCAGTTAATTTGATTTTGCCTAAGAAAAGAATCCTTGGTGTGCAGAGTGGTCTTTGGCGTGAGAGCGAGGCTAAAGTCCCACTGAAAAACCCACTTGAATTTCCCAATACCCAATATTCTGGACCTTAACCCACACCCAAGCTCGAGTGGAAACTGAATTGGACGTGAGCAGGAGTGTGGTGTACCTGAGGGGAGAAAAAATGGTTGATAATATGTTTTCCCTGTGACCCTGGTTTGTTTTTTTTTACATTTGTACCCTGCACTTTCCCACTCATGGCAGGCTCAATGCGACTTACATGGGGCAATAGAGGGTTAAGTGACTTGCCCAGAGTCACAAGGAGCTGCCTGTGCCTGAAGTGGGAATCGAACTCAGTTCCTAGGTTCCCCAGAACCAAAGGCCACCACCCTAACCACTAGGCCACTCCTCCACTGTTGCTACTATTTGAGATTCTACATGGAATGTTGCTATTCCACTAGCAACATTCCATGTAGAAGTAGGCGGCCCTTGCAGATCACCAATGTGGCCGCGCAGGCTTCTGCTTCTGTGAGTCGACTCACAGAAACAGAAGCCTGCGCAGCCTTCTACATGGAATGTTGCTAGTGGAATAGCAACATTCCACCTAGAATCTCCAATAGTAGCAACATTCCACCTAGAATCTCCAATAGTAGCAACATTCCATGTAGAATCTCCAATAGTATCTATTTTATTTTTGTTACATTTGTACCCTGCGCTTTCCCACTCATGGCAGGCTCAATGCGGCTTACATGGGGCAATGGAGGGTTAAGTGACTTGCCCAGAGTCACAAGGAGCTGCCTGTGCCTGAAGTGGGAATCGAACTCAGTTCCCCAGGACCAGAGTCCACCACCCTAACCCCTAGGCCACTCCTAGAATTAAGATTGTGGTGGTGGCGGTGAGACCCGGGTTACACAGGTATATGCCAATATGCCACCTAAGTGCTATTCTGTAAATATGCAACTATCTTGCATGGTGTGTATTTGCAAGGAAGGGGTTGGCAAAATTATGTGCCAGACACAGGCAGGGCTCCCGTTTATGCAGAATACTGTAAGTTATGTGCGTCCTTGCTGCATGTAGGTACTCAAACTTATGCTAGCTCCGCGGCTGCTGTACATGTGGGCAGTGGCGTAGCCAAGGGTGGGCCTAGGCCCACCCACTTTGGCTTCAGGCCCACCCAGTAGCAGCACACCTATGATGTAGCTGGCAGGGATTCCCAAGTCTCAACAGCTGAAAACTCCCAACAACTGTCCCTGCTGCATACCTTGTAAATAGCAGATCTTCGCCTGCAGCAAGCAGCAGCTGATACATACTGCTCGATCCGGCCCCACAGCCTTCCCTCTGACATGTTCCCACCTATGTGGAAACAGGAAGTTGCATCAGTGGGAAGGCTGTGTGGCCAACATTAGCAGTGCGTATTAGTTGCTGCTCGCTGCCAGTGGAAAAATATTATTTAAAAGGTATGCAGGAGAGGGGGGATGTTTGAGAGACCATATGGCATGCAGGTGAAAATCACCTGTGGGATGGGGCAGGGTTCTGCCCACCCATCTTGGGCCCAGGCCCACCCAAAATTGTGTGTCTGGCTACGCCCCTGCATGTGGGTACCTAAATGTTAGGTGCATTAATACCAGCCTACTCTGAGAATCTATAATGGAACCTAGGCATCTGGGTTCTGTTATAGAATACTCTCCTCCTGCTTGCCCCTGGGGCATCTAAAGGGAGGCATCCAGTTATCCCTTTCCACAATTGAATGCTTTCCTTTGGCTTCTTATCGGAACCCTTCAAAACACAACCAGTACTCTTCTATCACTGCCCAAATCCCTGACCGTTTCCTAATTCGTTAATCCAACCTGCAATAGCATCCAGATTTCTAACTTTTCAGAGTATAACTAAAGCCAACAATTTCACCTCTGTATCCCCCCCTCCCTCCTTGAAAGCGTCCCGCTGATTTTCACTAGCAAACAGTCTGCCTTTTCAGCAGCTTCTACCAGCAGTCTGCTAATTGGGTGCAGGTGTTCAATTACCTTCCCCTGTGCTCTTGGTTCTAGTATTAAATCCTGTACTGATTCCTCTTCATTCAGCTTCCTACACTGTTCCTTTCACTTAGGATTCTCAGAGTTTCTTAACTGGGCCTAAATTTCTCAAACAAAAAAACAAAACAGGGGGGAAAAAACCCCTCCTCTCTTCCTTCACTGGTTGGGAAGTTTGGTACTAGAGTCTGCTAGGTTTCTCTTCCCTCTCACCCTGTCCCTCACCTACCTCATAGTCTACAGTTCCTATATAGCACTCCCAGTAAACCAATTAATATTATTATTATTTGTTGCATTTGTATCCCACATTATCCCACCTCTTTGCAGGCTCAATGCGGCTTACAATACATCATGAATAATGAGAATACATGAGAAAGTATACAATTAGTAATAGCAGAAGGATTTTGGATGGCATGATAATGATAAAACATAGTAGAATTTTAACGAGCAAACATAGTAAGAGATATATAAGAAATATATAAGAATTATAAAGAAAATGTACATTTAGTAATAGCAGAAGATCTCTTGGGTAGCATGATAATGAAAAACATGATAGTAGTTTGGCAAGCAAATATTGTAGGGAAAATTCTGTATGTGTGTACAGGAATTCATATTTGTTGATCTTTGTTGATCTTTACTTGAAAGAACAGATCTAATTGGGTTATGCAGCTGCTTGGTATTCATTCTCATAGTTCACCTGTGGTACCTCATTACGTCCTATCAGCATGACTTTAATTCTGTGTAATAGCTGTGGTGCCTTCAACCTAAGGCAAACCATATGGAGACCTAGAGCTTGCCCATCTGTCCACAGATCTCTGGTATGCAAGAGGAGCTTACCAAACTGAAACAAAAACTGGCTGAAATTAGAGCAGCTTTCTGGTCTGTACACCCTCTGTTTACCCCCTCTGTCACAGAGAATAAAACAATCTATACCTAAATGGGTTACAGTAGGTTCTGGTAGATTGTGACCTGTTACATAGAAGCATCCAACCTACCAAGAAATTCCCCTACAAACATTGTTTGCAGCACTAGAATGCAGAACCAAAGCGAAGCTAGAGTCAAAACAGTGAGGCCGATATTCAGCCGGCGGGAGGCAGCCTGCCTAACTGTCGCGATCGGCACTGATCCCGGATATTCAACGTCAGGCCATTTCTGGTGACTGGCATTGGATATCCGGGGGGGGGGGGGGGATGTTGGCTAGCTCAAATTTAACTGGCTATGTCAATATTCCGCACTGGCCGGTTAAGTTTATGGCAGCCGAAGATAGGACGGCTATTTAGGCGGTCCGATTTGGCCATAGCCAGTCAGCACTGAATATTGCCAGTTATCACGCAATATAGCCAGTTATCACGCAATATAGCCAGTTATTGTTTTGGCGCTAACTGGCAATATTCAGCGGCGATAACTGGTTTTCTCGTATTGAATATTAGCAGTAAGGTGCTGAAGTGCTATTTAACCGGTCAGTGGCCGTTTCTAGTCGGTTAAATAGCACTGAATATCGGCCAGAGTAACTCAAAGGAAATTACATTCCCAAAACACAGATGAAACATCTCAAAACTGAAAGGTCTTGTTGCTAGGGGAGTCTATTATCTGAGACATTAAATTGGAAATAGACTCCTTCCAGGTTCCTCAGCTTAAACAAATACAAACCAGATACTGAGTGCAAAGAAGAGAGTACAGATTCTATGGTTGATGTTGTGATACATGTGGGAACAAATGACTTGGCCAGGGATAGCATAGTACAGAGAGCTTTCCAAGAGCTGGGGGAAGGGTTGAGGTCTTTGGTAAGGACCGTGGCTTTTCCTGAAATACTGGTTTGATGTAAGACCTAAACCAGAGTGCAGACACACACAACTCAAAGTCCTGGATTTTAAACACACTGACTTTGGTAAAATGGGAGAGAGTACCTGAAAAAAGAGTTGATGGGATGGAAGGCCATAAAAACACTGGCGAATTGGTGGTTCAAACTGAAAGGAGCTATAATGTCAGCCACAGATCTTTAGGTAAGGAAGGTAAACGAGAGCAAGAGAAAAAGGAAACCAATATGTTTCTCCAAACAAGTGGCTGACAAAATAAAGAAGAAAGAGGTGGCATTCACGAAATACAAAAGAACGCATGAAGAAGAACATAGAATAGAAAGAAACAAAGAGAGAACTATGGGTGGATGAATAAATGACTGAAAATATAAAGAATAGTTAGAAGACTTTTTTTCAGGTACATCAGTGAACAGAAGAAGGCTAGACATGGAATTGTAAGACTGAAAAATGCTGAGAACAGCTACGTTGAAGAGCGATGAGTAAAAAGCGAATATGCTTAACAATACTTCTATATCAGAAGGAAGTCGATATTGCACCATTCGTGGAAGAAAGCATTTATGAACAACTTGAAAAACTGAAAGTGGACAAAGCCGTGGGGCTGTATGGGATCCATCCCAGAATCTTGAGGGAGTTCAGAGAGGTTCTGTTTTATATATAATATATAGATGAAGGAAGTTACATGGGATTGGAGTAGAGTGAATGTGGTCCCTCTTACATAAGTACATAAGTAATGCCACACTGGGAAAAGACCAAGGGTCCATTGAGCCCAGCATCCTGTCCACGACAGCGGCCAATCCAGGCCAAGGGCACCTGGCAAGCTTCCCAAACGTACAAACATTCTATATATGTTATTCCTGGAATTGTGGATTTTTCCCATGTTCATTTAGTAGCGGTTTATGGACTTGTCCTTTAGGAAACCGTTTAACCCCTTTTTAAACTCTGCCAAGCTAACCGCCTTCACCACGTCCTCCGGCAACGAATTCCAGAGTTTAATTATGCGTTGGGTGAAGAAACATTTTCTCCGATTTGTTTTAAATTTACTACACTGTAGTTTCATCGCATGCCCCCTAGTCCTAGTATTTTTGGAAAGCGTGAACAGACGCTTCACATCCACCTGTTCCACTCCACTCATTATTTTACAGACCTCTATCATATCTCCCCTCAGCCGCCTTATCTCCAAGCTGAAGAGCCCTAGCCGCTTTAGCCTTTCCTCATAGGGAAGTCGTCCCATCCCCTTTATCATTTTCGTCGCCTTTCTCTGCACCTTTTCTAATTCCACTATATCTTTTTTGAGATGCGGCGACCAGAATTCAACACAATATTCGAGGTGCGGTCCCAAGACTGCATCGTATTTAATTACCTATATGTGGTTGGCATGATGGCATATTGCCAAACAGTGTTTAATCGTGAATGACTGACTATAACCTGCACAAAGTGGCAGGTGCAGCTTTAACCTTGTTAGGCAGACTTATGAACTGGTGAAAGAGTTAGCCCAGGTCCAGTAAGGGCTGAGGTATTTTCTTGATAAGAGCTATTCACCTGGATACCCTACAATACAATTTTCTATGAGAGATCCACGATGGACCACTTTGTATCCTGCATTATTCTTTTTGAATAATCAAGATTTCATGCTATGAAAATTCATTTTCTATTAATGGAGCAGGCACCAAATAAATCTTGAACCCAGTTCTGGTTATGTGGAGGGGCATAATCGAATGAGGCGCCCAAGTTTTCCTGAGGGCATCCTTGCAGGACGTCCCCGCAAAGGGGCGTGGAAACCCGTATTATCGAAACAAGATGGGCGGCCATCTTTTGTTTCGATAATACGGTCAGGGACACCCAAATCTCAACATTATATCGACCTTAGAGATGGTCGTCCCTAGAGATGGTGGTCCCCGATTTTCAGCGATAATGGAAACCGAGGACGCCCATCTCAGAAACGACCAAATCCAAGCCATTTGGTCATGGGAGGAGCCAGCATTCGTAGTGCACTGGTCCCCCTGACATGCCAGGACACCAACCGGGCACCCTAGGGGGCACTGCAGTGGACTTCAGAAAAAGTTCCCAGTTGCATAGCTCCCTTACCTTGTGTGCTGAGCCCCCCAAAACCCACTCCCCACAACTGTACACCACTACCATAGCCCTTAGGGATGAATGGGGGCACCTACATGTGGGCACAGTGGGTTTGTGGTGGGTTTTGGAGGGCTCACATTTACCACCACAAGTGTAACAGGTGGGGGGATGGGCTTGGGTCTGCCTGCCTAAAGTGCACTGCACCCACTAAACCTGCTCCAGGGACCTGCATACTGCAGTCATGGAGCTGGGTATGACATTTGAGGCTGGCAAAAAATATTTTAAAAGTTTTTTTTAGGGTGGGAGGGGGTTAGTGACCACTGGGGGAGTAAGGGGAGGTCATCCCCGATTCCCTCCGGTGGTCATCTGGTCAGTTCGGGCACCGTTTTGAGGCTTGGTCATAAAGAAAAATGGACCAAGTAAAGTTGCCCAAGTGCTCGTCAAGGACTCCCTTCTTTTTTCCATTATCAGTCAAGGACGCCCATGTGTTAGGCACGCCCCAGTCCCGCTTTCGCTATGCTTCCGACACGCCCCCGTGAATATGGTCGTCCCCGCGACGGAAAGCAGTTGAGGACGCCCAAAATCGGCTTTCGATTATGCCGATTTGGGCGACCCTGGGAGAAGGACGCCTATCTCCCGATTTGTGTCGAAAGATGGGCGCCCTTCTCTTTCGAAAATAAGCCTGATAGTGTGTCTGGTAGTTGACAACATGTTCACTATGTTGAGAACACCTAACAATAACAAATACCAATTTAAATAAAACCGATCTAAAAATCCTAACCAATGTAAGCCACAGATAAAACATTTTGCATACATATTAAAAAGAATTCCCCTAAAGTTTGAGCCTTATTCAAACACCAGACCCTTGCATGTTTTGCTGGCTTTCAGGGCCTGCAAATCCCCATATAATTCTGGGAACATCATCTGTAAACTTTGTCAATACTGTAAGGCTAGACCAGAATACACAATCAGACTCTCACCAGACCTTTCCACGAACGTTCTTCCAATTTCCTAATATAGTACTCAGAAAAAATAAGGTTGCACAGCAGGAAGAGGTATTCCCACTACTTGTCATCTTTCAGAAGAAATAAAATCCATACCTACACAGCTCCAGGTCTGTGACTGACCCTTTCTAGGCTTTAGCTCTCAATGTTTGCTCAGATTTAATTTATCATTCTTTCATTTTGCATGTGGTATTTTGAATGGATGATCTGTCCTCCCAACTATTCTAATGCCCTCCCATGTGCTTTACAAAATCAGGTCACTTCTTTCTCCTTGTAGTAAGCAATATCAATTTTCTCAAACCATGTCAGGGAACATTTACACACCCAGGAGCTCATCAGTGCTTGTTACACACCTTCACCATTTCACTGAGCACAGGACTCCGGTCTTGGACTTTGTCGCCTCATAACAGTATGAGCTGCCTGCCAGTGTTTGCTGTTGTAGAATGATTTGCTCTTTCCACGCTCATGTGACATAGATTGTACTTTAACTGAAGTGGTCCTAATGGATTTTTCAGGATGCCCCTGCTGGCAGTAACCATGATAATAAAATTAGCGTTGTCTTTTTCTGTATTGTGTGTAGGTAATCATTTTTGACACAGATTATCTCAACAGGTAACATCAAATACAGCATTTTGACACAACTGCCACAATTCTGTCCCTATGGAAGGACCTTTTGAGGAGCTGACAGGTGCTATGCTCCCAAGCTTCCTGGGGAAAAAAAACATAGTTGATTGTCATATGTGATCTACTGCTCTGAGCCAAATAATTTTGAAGAAGATGCAACACAAGCCAAGTGCATGAGTGTGAGAGTGAACAATCACACGATACAAAGTGATTTAGAAAAAGGATGCAGTTCGTTTGAACTGGGGTGAAAAACTTTATTCCGTGTGTCCTTTGGAGGAGTAGCCTAGTGGTTAGTGCAGTGGACTTTGATCCTGGGGAACTGACTTTGATTCCCACTGCAGCTCCTTGTGTGACTCTGGGCAAGTCACTTAACTCTCCATTGCCCCTGGTACAAAAATAAGTACCTGAATATATGTAAACCGCTTTGAATGTAGTTGCAAAAACCTCAGAAAGCCAGAATATAAGTTCCATTTCCCTTTCCCTTCTGTTTTGAGTTGAGTGCATCACAGCTTTTGTTCAGGGTGCCTGTGGTATGTTAGCAATCACACCAACAACAAAAAAAAGGCCTCCGGAAAGTGTTACAGTATTTCCAAATTATGGTTTATGTTTTATTAGTATTTATTTAACTGCCTTTACTGAGCATACAGGTCAAAGCGGCGTACGGTACAGCTAAAATCAAAGTTGGAAGAGAGCTACAAAATCAGATAGGACAAAACACTGAATCAAACACTGAAACAGCAGAAGTAAATAACAATAGCCATCACTGCTGTAGACGTTCAGCGAGCCCATGAATGCAACTTGCCCTTATAAGAGTCCAGAGACTATTGGTCCAAATGAGCATGTTTAGGACCTGGAATAACCAATCTATAATCATTATTGGGTCAATATTCAAAACAATTTAATCAGCCACAAATGGCTGCTGACTGGCTAAATCGCTGGTTTGAGGCTGTCTGCTCATTTCCAGCGGCACTTAACCAGTTATAGTCTTTGAAAATTAGCGGTTAGCACCTAAATGAAAACTGACTATTTTGAGGGCATTCTGGGGGGGGGGGGGGTTCAGAATCAGCACTTGACTGGTTAAGTGCTGATATACAGCACTTAATGGGACCGTATAAAACACAGTCCTTTCTTTATACAGCAGCCCATGGTTGGTTAGGTACTGATTTTCGACTTAACCGGCTATGTGTTAGCCAGCTCCACAAAAACTGGATATTCAGTGCTAAAGCACAGACAAGGTGGCCCGGCATTAAAATCTGGGCATAGCAGTTAAAGAGACAGAGAGAAACACCAGTGGTGCGAGAGAGTGAGAGAAACAGACAGAGAGAGATGTTAGAAGACATACATACATAATGGCAGTAAATTTTATGAAGAATATTTTGTGCCTAACTCCTGCCTTTGTATCGCTTTGAATACTATGTGCAATTCCGGTCACAGCATCTCAAAAAAGATATAGTGGATTTTGAAAAGGTACAGAGAAGGGCGGCAAAAATGATAAAGGGAATGGGATGACTTCCCTTTGAGGAAAGGCTGAAATGGCTAGGGCTCTTTTCAACTTGGAGGAGTGTGGTAGCCGTGTTAGTCCACTCTTAAGGTTATCAATAGAAATCAAACAAAATAAAACATGGAAAAGAAAATAAGATGGTACCTTTTTTATTGGACATAACTTAATACATTTCTTGATTAGCTTTCGAAGGTTGCCCTTGGAGGAAAAATGGCTGAGGAGAGATAAGATAGAGGTATATAAAATAATGAGTGGAGTGGAATGGGTAGATGTGAATTGTTTGTTTACTCTTTCCAAAAATACTAGGACTAGGGGGCATGCAATGAAGCTATAAAAATAGTAAATTTAAAACACATCAAAGAAAATATTTCTTCACTCAACGTGTAATTAAACTCTGCAATTTGTTGCTAGAGAATGTGATAAAAGCAGTTAGCTTAGCGGGGTTTTAAATTGGTTTGTCTATCTTCCTAAAAGAAAAGTCCATAAGCCATTATTAAGATGGACTTGGGAAAATCCACTGCTTATTTCTAGGATAAGCAGCATAAAATATATTGTACAGTTTTCAAATTCCACTATATCTTTTTTGAGATGCTGTGACCAGAATTGCACATAGTATTCAAGTTGCGGTCGCACCATGGAGCGATCCAAAGGCAGGATTTATGCACAAAAAATTCTTCATAAAATTTACTGCCATTATGTATGTATGTCTTCTCTCACTCTTTCTCCCACTGGTGTTTCTCTCTCTCCCTCTCTCTCTCTCTCTTTAACTGCCAGCAGGGCTATTCCCAGATTTTAATGCCAGCCCCTAGCCCTAGTATTTTTGGAAAGAAAAAACAAGCAATTCACATCTACCTGTCCACTCCATTCATTATTTTATAGATCTCTATCATATCGCCCCTCAGCCTTTTCTGCAAGCTGAAGAGCCCTAGACGCTTCAGCCTTTCCTCATAGGGAAATCACCCTATCCCCTTTTGTACCTTTTCTAATTCCACTATATCTTTTTTGAGATGCGGTGACCAGAATTGCACACAGTATTCAAGGTGTGGTCGCACCATGGAGCGATACAAGGGCATTATATCATCCTCAATTTTGTTTTCCATTCCTTTCCTAATAATACCTAACATTCTGTTTGCTTTCTTCGCTGCTACTGCACCCCGAGCAGAGGGTTTCGACATATTGTCAACGATGACACCTAGATCCTTTTCCTGGTTGGTGACACCTAATGTGGAACCTTGCATCACGTAGTTATAGTTCAGGTTCCTCTTTCCCATAAGCTTCACTTTGCATTTGCTCACATTAAATGTCCATCTGCCATTTGGATGCCCAGTCTCGCAAAGGCCCCTTGCGATTTTTCATAATCCTCTTGCGATTTAACAACTTTGAATAACTTTGTGTCATCAGCAAAATAAATTACTTCACTAGTTATTCCCATATATAAATCATTTATAAATATGTTAAAAAGCAGCGGTCCCAGCACAGACTCCTTCGGAACCCCACTATCAACCCTTCTCTATTGAAAACACTGACCATTTAATCCTGCTCTCTGTTTTCTATCTTTTAACCAGTTTTTAATCCACAATAGAACACTCCCTCCTGTCCCATGACTTTCCAATTTCCTCTGGAGTCTTTCATGAGGTACTTTGTCAAATGCAGTGGCGTACCAAGGGGGGGGGGCGGTGGGGGCGGTCCGCCCCGGGTGCACGCCGCTGGGGGGGGGGTGCCACGTGCCGGTCAGCTTCGTTCGTTTCCATGCTCCCTCTGCCCCGGAACAGGAAGTAACCTGTTCCGGGGCAGAGGGAGCATGGAAACGAACGAAGCTGACCGGCGCGCGGCACCCCCCCAGCGGTGTGCACCCGGGGGGGGGGTCTTTTGCCGGGGTGGGGGTGTCCTTTCGCCGGGGGGGGGGTCGCACTGCACCCGGGGGCGGGGCGCATCGGCGATCCGCCCCGGGTGTCAGCCCCCCTAGGAACGTCACTGGTCAAATGCCTTTTTGAAAATCCAGATACACGATATCGACCGGCTCACCTTTATCCACACTTGTTCACCCTCTTCAAAGAAATGTAGTAGGTTGCTGAGGCAAGATTTCCCTTGACTAAATCCACGTTGGCTTTGTCTCATTAACCCATGCTTATGCATAAAATTCAGTGGTGGGCCACATTTAGCCTACGGGCCTGAAGATTGCCCACCTCTGCCCTAAACAAGGTTACTAGGTAAAAAAACTACACCAGTTGAATCTTGGGTTGGAAAAAATGCAGAAGTATGTGCTGATAACAGTTGAGGACTAAGTATTCTGTTCCAGGTACTACAGGCATTTGTACCTAGTGACGTGACTTCAGTGGTTGCCAGGTAACCATGAGCGCAGATGTAGATTTACCGTACATAAGTATATTAGCTGGGTGATGTGCTTCCTTTTATTATTGTAATTTATTGTACCCATGTCCCTACCACAGAATGACTTGGGTTCTGGATTAATGCCTGAAAAATGTAAATACTCTGCAATGAATCATTTCAGGGCTGCACAATCTGTAGTAGTGCACACACCACCTTTTTCCAGGCGGAGGAGGGGCGCACAGCTACATTATTAAGCAAATAATACAGATTTGTTTAAGAAAAATATGATGAAAGCCCATTTAAAGAAAGATTTTTTTTTTAAACTGTGCAGAATAAGTGGGGGGAAAAAACAGCAAAATTGTTCATAACTGCAGATGCAAATATTTTTTTTTTTGCCCTAATATAAAAATTCCATAGTGCCACAAAATTGTTTAGAATAAATACTGGAGTGAAGCATGGCTGGGTTACTAATGTGATGATGTTAACTGAGGTGTATTTATTTTATTTATTTATTACATTTGTATCCCGCGCTTTCCCACTCAAGGCAGGTTCAATGCGGCTTACACAGTAAAAGGAATACAGAATATTGTTAGAGAGGGTAAAGGTTAAGTATACCAGAATAATAGATGAGATGAGAAGATAGAAATAGGCAATGGAAAGGGGAGTAAGGTGGGAGATGTAGTCTGGGTCAATGTGTAGAGGGTATTATTCCCAAACACAGGTTTAAGAGTCCTTAACATTGTGGTCAAACCCGTAGGCTGAAACAATCTGCAAAAAAAGAACTAACAAAACCCATCTGTGGACAGAGTGAGCCTCTGGATATTATAGATTAGGCAATAGACTTGGGGTACCACCAGATCTGGCATTAGGTATGCTGGGACCAGGGGCGTAGCCAGACAGCAGATTTTGGGTGGGCCTGAGCAAGAAGTGGGTGGGCACCAGTGGCTACGCCACTGGTTAACAGCAGAATCTTAAAAGTCAAGACGGCCTTACAAAGTTATTCATTCAAATACTTACTAAAAAGATACATTTTCAATCCTTTATGAAATTGTAAATTGAAGTGATGTGGATGTGGTGACATCTTCATCTTCTTTGAACATGCGAACAGTGAAGCCTCCTTTACCACAGAACCTTTGTGCGCATGTCTGGCAGGCTTTCCATGATTAGCGCACAAGTTCTGCGCACTTTGAATTTGCATCTCATTAGGTTTCCACGTAACACTGGAATACTTTCTCATTAATCTCATGACTTTCGGCACTGGCCCCTCAATCCCGTGAAAGCTGGAATAAATCTTGCTACAGTACAGTCTTGATGATCCAACCTTTGATGATCTGACCATCTGGCATATCCGACAGAGCCCCCGGTGATGACACGCGGGTTTCTCTTTTTATTTCCAAACCCGGGACCCTACTTTTACCACCATTGTGAGCGGGGACCCTGCTTTTACTGCCTTTGTTTGAGGTGGTTCCATTGTTCTATGTATTATCCGACAACGGGTCCGGCCCGTGTAGGTCGGATAAATTGAGACTTTACTGTAGAATTTTCACATTGATTGTAAGTTCCTCTAGATCTGTTCAGGACTCCAGTATTATTTACTTGAAGGGCATTGGGTGGGACACTTGGAATTAACATCTCTGCCCTGCCCTTGGTTTTTGTTGTTTTGAATTAAACAACCAGGTTAAAATGTTGGTATTAACATTAATCTCTCGGATTGGTTTTAACATCCCATGCACTAGTGAACCACAAGGAATAATCAGTAATATCAGCTGTGGAAGTGCTTTGAATGTATCTCTGGGCATCTGAGGCAGGAAAGATAAGAAAGAGAGGTGGCATCTCAGTTGTTAGGGCCTGTATGTTATCAGGCTTGGGTTTTGGGGAGGGGAGGGGAGGCTTTTGGTGGGTGGTGACAATGGGATCGGTGCTATATGGTGGGAGTCTCATCTCTTCAGGTTCCCTGCAGTTGGGATTGTAGAAAGGGGCGGGGATGGGGGTGAGAGAAGTGTCTGTGACAGGAAAGGTGACTTTCGCCTTTATTAAACTAGAAGGAAGGGAGGGAGGAAACCCAGCGGGGTCAGCAGTCTGCAGAACAGTTACTCTGTGACGTTTTTTGTTGTTGTTGTTGTTGGCGTTCAGCCTCTTTCGGCACCACGGGCAGGATTCAGGACCTGCTGATCAAGAATGTAAAAGCAGAGGTGTGCACACCCGTGAAGCTCCTTTGCTCCGGAGTGCACAAAGAATCGCTCTGGGTTCCTGTCACATAGTAAATACCATCTAACAATCTGCCTTTGTGCCGCTTGTGTTCCACAAGTTGCAATTTGTTTCCTCCAGTGGGGGATTTAAAAATACAGAAAGTAAGCCCTCAGTTGAAGAAGCCTTAGGTGATGCATTGGGGCGGTTTCAGCCAAACGATTGAAGATTGAAGCCGTCATGTTTGGTGTTGTGTCGGTATTTCCAAAGTGTCAGGCTGCTTGTGCTACACATCTCCTTTGTGCAGAGGCTGCCACGTGCCCAATATTTATTTATTTATGACGTATAGTATCTGATATCAGCGGATACAATTTTTTTTCACTCCAGATTTCCATTATCCCTTCTCTTTTGTATTGATTGTTCTGTTCCTTTTTACTTAATCTTGCGTTTCTGTAAAATGCAGTGCCCGGAGTTGTAGCGTTGCAGAGTAAAAGCAGCAAGGCTCTACTCCGTCCTTCGCTTCCTGCCCTCTCTCTGCATCCCGCCTTCCTCTGATGTCATTTCCTTTCGGGCGGGTGGGACGCTGAGAGGGCAGGAAGCGAAGGATGGAGTCGAGCCTTGCTGCTTGTTGCTTTTACGCGCGCCCGCTCACCGCTGCGGGTAAGAAAACTAATGGAAGGTCGCAAAAGACTGGGTGGGCCTGGCCTGAGATTGGGTGGGCCTGGATCCACCCAGGCCCACCCGTAGCTACGCCCCTGGCTGGGACACAAAGCCAGCTGGCAGGCTACACTTTCTTCAACTTGAGGCAGTTTAGAGGACCCCCTTTGGCAAGGAAGACCGGGGCAATTGCCCTGTTCACACCTTTTTAATGGCAGCCCTGGATATCACCAACCTTACTCTCTTAAGTAGGCTGAGGACTGATGCAATGAGCTCAGACAAAGTCTAAGTAGTGTGGTTAGTTTCATATTTCACCTTTATTTGATAGACCACCAAACATAAAAATCGAAGCGATTTACAGTTAAAAATCACAAATCCAGGGGAGATACGCTCAGAAAACCACACGAGGGAATTTCAGTTTCAATTGAGACCTAATAATTATCCATAGTAGGAACTAACACATATTAAGACATAAAAGAAAGGGAAATTTTATTCACTGGTACAATCACAGATAGGTGACCTGAGTTTGTACAAATAGCACATGACCTGCCTTTCTGACTCTTCTTTCTGGGTAGGCTGAACCAGTTCAAACTATAAGGCTTCAAGTACTTCAACGGCCATCGCAGTTGTTTCTGGGTCCCAGTAGCTGACTGGTAACAAATAAATTTCAAGAAAACAGAGATTCTAGTTTGAAGGGTTTGACTCAAAAACCTAGTAAAGAGGAAATTAATTCACAGCAGAGGTGGACTAACCATTGAGACAATAGGGCAGTGCCCAAGAGTCCCCTATCCACCACTTAATTTAATCACTTTTGATAGGTGGTTAGGGACCTGTGACCATTATTGCCCAGGGATCCAGATCACCGTCAGTCTGCCCTTGATTCACGGTCACTGGTTGCCATATGGTTGAAAGGGCTCCTGGAAACTCTTTAAGAATTGTGCTGCATTTTCTTTCTTGACACTAAGCAGTTGGCCAGCCCAGAAGCTGGCTGGAAAGCTGGAAGCCTCCATGAGAGATCCGAGAGCTAGCAAGAAACGATTTCACTCTTCCTGGGCTTAAACCTAAACCTTCTAGGGATCTCCTGACAAACATTCATTCTAGGCTGGCAGCAGGGTTTCTCAACTCCTGATGTGGGTACCCTCAGGGATACCCCTAACACAGGGAGAGGGTGCACCAGTGGCGTAGCCAAGGGTGGGACCAGGCCCACCCACTTTGGGCTCAGGCCCACCCAGTATCAGCACACCTATGATGTGGCTGGAATGGATCCCCAAGTCCCACCAGCCGAAAACTCTCAACAACTGTCCCTCCTTGCATACCTTTTAAATAGCAGATCTTTGCCTGCAGTGAGCAGCGACTGATACATACTGCTTGCACTGGCCCCTATGATGTGGCTGGAATGGATCCCCAAGTCCCACCAGCCGAAAACTCTCAACAACTGTCCCTCCTTGCATACCTTTTAAATAGCAGATCTTTGCCTGCAGTGAGCAGCGACTGATACATACTGCTTGCACTGGCCCCATAACCTTCCCTCTGATGTATTCCCGCCTATGCGGAAACAGGAAGTTACATCAGAGGGAAGGCTGTGGGGCCAACATGAGCAGTGTGTATTAGTTGGTGCTCGCTGTTGGTGAAAATCTGCTATTTAAAAGGTAGGCAGGGGAGGAGGAATATTTGAGAGACCATATGGCATGCAGGCGAGACAGGGAGAGACCAAATCACTTGTGGGACAAGGCGGAGTTCTTCTGCCCACCCATCTTGGGCTCAGGCCCATCCAAAATTGGGTGTCTGGCTACGCTCCTGGGGTGCACAGGCCGAAGTGATGATTTTTCTGGAAAATGGAAGTCAGCTGTGAGCAGAGAGCAGAGGTATGTGCAGTTTACAGTGTGAGCTGTTTCGCCCCTTCTCTGCCTCCTTCTCTGTACCATGTGCCTCTTGTTTCTGCTGTCACTGAATTCTGCCCCCAAACCAAACCCAGGAAATATGGAAGGGAATGAAGTAATGAAGTTGCCATTGTTGCAGCTGACTCTGGGCTCCTCCCCCCCCCCCCCCCCCCAAGAAAAAAAAATAGATAGGAAGGGAGATTGTCACTCTTTTATGAGTGGAGGACAAAATGAAGAAGAGAGAGGAGGAAGGGTAAGAGGGAGGGATACTAAGAGGGTAAAGTTTGAGGGGCAAGGGGTGGAGAAGAGATGAGACAGATAGAGGAGTGTGAGGTGGGGGCCAGGGTAGGAAGAGAGGGGAGGCTGGAAAAGGGAACTGTGATGTGTGAAGGGGTGAGTTTGGGGAGTGAGGATGAGGAAGAGTGGGTGGGAACAAGTGGAGAATGAAAGGAAGAGCATTGGGCAAGAAACAAGAAAACAGGAGTTGGACTAGGAGAAGAAATAAGAAGAGGGGGGAGGTATGGGACAGGAGGGGAGAGTGTGGAAGGAGGGAGTGGGGGGTCAAGAGGAGCATGAGAGGAAGGGGCTGGAGTGAGAAAATGGAGAGGCAGAGACAGAAAGAGAGAATGAGAGGAGGGGGAAGGGATCAAGAAAAGAGCAGGAGGGGTAGCTGAGGTTAGGAGGAGGGCATCAAAGGGATATAATGGTGAGAGAAGAGGGTAGGAGCTGTTATGTTAGGGCTGCACATTCTCTAAAATTGAACACTGAAAAGAACTCTTCTTCTATGGGTAGGGAGGTAGAAAAATTTAAAACCTGAACTTTGACCAGTATTATTAATTACTATGAGGGTCATTTTCAAAGCACTTAGACTTACAAAGTTCTATAGGTTATTACAATATCTTTGTAGGTCAAAGTGCTTTGAAAATATGCCTCCATGTCTACATCTGTTTGTAGTCTGGGTATGTGGTTAGACTCAAACTTAAGTGCTAAGTTTCCGGTTTACCAAATAATTACTGTAACATTTGCTAAATTATGTTTAATTTGCCAGACTCTTTTTTTTCTCTACTGATGATCTACAAAAAATTGTTAATGCTTTCATTCTTTCAAAATTGGTTTATTGTAGCATGCATGGGATAAACATAAAGGAATCCTGTTCTGAGGGAATGGATCCTCAGAAGCTTAGCTGAGGTTAGGTGGCAGAGCCGGTGGTGGGAGGCGGGGCTGGTGGTTGGGAGGCGAGGATATTGCTGGGCAGACTTATACGGTCTGTCCCAGAGCCGGTGGTTGGGAGGCAGGGATAGTGCTGGGCAGACTTATACGGTCTGTGCCAGAGCTGGTGGTGGGAGGCGGGACTGGTAGTTGGGAGGCGGGGATAGTGCTGGGCAGACTTATACGGTCTGTGCCAGAGCTGGTGGTGGGAGGCGGGACTGGTAGTTGGGAGGCGGGGATAGTGCTGGGCAGACTTATACGGTCTGTGCCAGAGCTGGTGGTGGGAGACGGGACTGGTAGTTGGGAGGCGGGGATAGTGCTGGTGGGCAGACTTACACAGTCTGTGCCAGAGCCGGTGGTGGGAGGAGGGGCTGGTGGTTGGGAGGCAGGGATAGTGCTGGGCAGACTTACACGGTCTGTGCCAGAGCCGGTGGTGGGAGGAGGGGCTGGTGGTTAGGAGGCGGGGATAGTGCTGGGCAGACGTACACGGTCTGTGCCCTGAAAAGGACAGGTACAAATCAAGGTCAGGTATACACAAAAAGTAGCACATATGAGTTTATCTTGTTGGGCAGACTGGATGGACCATGCAGGTCTTTTACTGCCGTCATCTACTATGTTACTATGTTACTTGTACATGAGCATTGCAAAGAAGCAGTTGGACCGTTTACAGTTAATACGGACTATGGCAGCCAGGGTTATTCTCTGTAAAACTAGATCTGAAATGACTTCTTCTTCTTTCTTGATTTCTTTACACTGGCTAACTGTTCCTGCTCATCTAGAATTTAAGATTCCACGTTTGCCTTTTAAGATACTTCACAGCAAGTCTTTTTTATTTGGCTGCTCCGATCCATTTACAATCTAGTACTAAACTTAGGCATTTAGCACATTTAAATAAACTTGATATGCCATCTGTTTCATCAATTAGGCTAGCATTCTCCCGTAAATGTTTAGAGCAGTGACTCTTAGTTTTGAAATTCTCGTTCGTTTGCATTGAAATCAGAATGCAATCATTTGATGTTTCATAAATCTTTGAAAACTTGGCTCTTCTCTATCTCCCCCTTTTACAAAGCCATGTTAGCAGCTGCCTGTCCGTTAATGCCGACACAGCCCGTTCAAAGTGAATGGGCTGCGTCGGCATTGCCACATGGCTTTGTAAAAAGGGGGGGAGGGGTAATATATATACTGAATTCAGCAGAGGATTGTTTACCTTTTAAATTCTGAACCATCCTGAGCTTTTTGGTATCAGTGACATATTTAAAAAAAATCATGTATATTGTAAATCCCTGTCATAATTTGTCTTAAATTGAAGTGCCTCCTATTACTAAGCAGGTAAATCCCCACTTTTCCCCCAGGAGTCCATGGTTAACCCTCTTCTCACCCCCAAGGGTAGATGTTGGGCCTTTAAGGCAGGGGTAGGTAATTCAGTCCTTGAGAGCCCCCAGTTCAGTCAGGTTTTCAGGATAACCACAATGAGTATCAGGGCCGCCGGGGCCGGGCCCGGGACAAGACCGCCCCCGGGCCCCCCCCCCCCCACCCGAGGTCGCGTCGCGCCCCTCCCCACCCGAAGTCGTCAGGCCCCCTTCCACACGCTGCCGGGCCCTCCGAACTAACCTGAAGTGCCTTCACGTTCGCATCGCAGTAAGCAGCAGCAGCAGGGCAGACCTCTCCTTCCTTCCATGCCCCGCCCTCGCGGACGTTACATCAGGCGAGGGCGGGACACGGAAGGAAGGAGTGGCCTGCCCTGCTGCTACTGCTTGCTGCGATGCGAACGTGAAGGCGCTTCAGGTTAGTTCCGGGAGCTACGGAGGGCAGGCCGGACTGCAGCGGCGCCGGGCCCCCTCCCCGGAGGCCCGGGCCCGGGGACTTTTGTCCCCCCAGTCCCCCCCTCTCGGCGGCCCTGATGAGTATACAGGAGATAGATTTGCATGCACTGCCTCCTTGGTATGCAAATCTATCTCATGCATATTCATTGCAGATATCCTGAAAATATGACCTGTCTGGGGCTCTCGAGGACAGAAATTGCCTACTCCTGCTCTAAAGAAAAACAAAGCAGAGGTGAGAGGGGTGAATGTAGGAGGTATGGTGTTGCTGCTAAAAGAACACAAAGCCAAAGAGCAACAGAATTGTCCCCCTAACAATGGGGCACAACACAGCAACGAAAATTAGAAGAAGGGGGCAGAACCAGTGTGGTTTATTGAAGAAAAACAATGAAATGACTCGATGCAGTCCTGCGTTTCGGTGCCATGTGCGCCTGCTTCAGGAGTCAAAAAAATTATTTCAGCCACAGATGACGAAATGCAAACATGGGAGCAAAAACCTCCAAAGACATAGCATCCGAAGTGCCGCACGAGTTCTAAGGACCAGATTAAGAGGCACTGCCCATGACGACGCTTCCAGTAAGCCCAAATGGTTCCCTTCTGCCAAAGCAGAGTAGCATGTCTCTTTGGAGGTTTTTGCTCTCATGTTTGCATTTTGTCATCTGTGCTGAAATAATTTATTTTATTTATTTATTTATTTATTTATTTATTTATTTATTTATTTATTTATTTATTTGTTGAATTTGTACCCCACATTTCCCACCTATTTGCAGGCTCAATGTGGCTTGCATAGTACCGTGAGGCGTTAGCCACCTCCGGTGATGAAACAAATACAGAGTGATGTTGTGACAGTCACATTAGAGAAGACAATAAAACGACTCGATGCAGGACTGCATCGAGTCATTTTATTGTTTTTCTTCAATAAACCACCTGTTTTGGAACCACACTGGTCTGCCCCTTTCTCGTTTTCGTTGCTGTGGTGTTGCAGCTGCCAAATCTCTGTTGTTCTGGGGGAGGGAAGTGGGATTTAGCTCCTGACTTTTCATTGGTAATTATTATGCAGTGGATAGTTCCCTGTCTCCAGAGGGCTTGCAATCTTAATTTTGTTTGAGGCAACAGAGAGTGAAGCAACTTGTTCAAGACGACAAGAAGCATTCAAAGGATAAGCAGAATATAAACCCTGACTTTCCTGGTTCTCGGCCCACCGCCCTAACTACCGGCCTACTCCTCCAGACTTGGGAGCTTCCGGGTCAGAGGGGAAAACAGGATGCAGGTAGCTGGGAGAGGGGTGATAGAGAAAGGGAAAAAAGGGATGGTGGGCAGGAGGAAGAGAAAAGAGTAAATGGGAAGTTGCTTGGGGGAAAAAAAGGAATGGGCAGGGGTTAGGGGTGCTGAGTAAAGAGTGTAAACTGAAAGGGAATTGGAGGGCAGGAGGGAGAGAAGGTCTGATGAGCGGGGGGGGGGATGATAGAGTGAAGTCGGGAGAGAAGCTGGGGGGCACAGGAGAAGATTGGTGAAATATTGCTGCTTGGTGGGGCACAAGAGGAGAGTGAGAAAGCTGGGGGGGGAAAGTGTGCAGAATGAAAGGATGGGATTGGGGGGGGGGGAACTGGTGATGGTGACTTGGTGGGTTTGCAAGATATTACAGTGGGACTGCAGAGACCTTTTTGCTTTTGCTGCGGTTGGGACACATTGCATTAGGGCCACCAAACCCCTTTTGTCCTTATGAAAGTTGAGAGATGTTGTGTTGGGGCTGCCAAGTACCTGAGAGGCATAAGATATTGAGTCTGGTGTTTTTCGGAATATTAGCTTCTCAAACATTGACTTTTTACTTGTGTAGGGCTGTTGGAAGCCAGCAGTACAAAGTACCTGCACAGATTTCCAGAGCCTCTAATCAGTATTAATTTACTTTGTCTGACTTCAGTAGTTGCTGGGCAGAGCATTACACAGTCTTTAGACCTTCCAGTCTCCTCTAGAACAGTGTTGCCAGGTGGGCGGTTTTACCGCGACCCGCCGCGGGACATTTTTGCCCGCGGCGGGTTGCGGTTTTTTGGGCTTCTTTTTTTTCTTTTGGGCGGTTTTCAGGCGGTTTTTTCGGCCGTGGGGGGCGGGGTTAGTGACGTTTTGGGCAGGGTTAGTGACGTTCTGGGCGGGGCCGATGACGGGGGAGGTGGGGCCGATGACGAGGGAGGTGGGGCCGGTGACGGGGGAGGCGGGGCCAACGACGACGGGGGCGGGGTTGATGACGGCGGGGGCGGGGTGATGACGCAGGGGTGGGGGTGTCAGGGGCGGGGTTTGAGTTTGGGCGGGTTTTGGGCTATTTTTAGGCTGGATTGGGTGGGAAAAAAATTTTCCACCTGGCAACCCTGCTCTAGAAGGAAGGAGGATCTAATGCAGAAGTCATTACACAGCTGAAGTGCTCTGTGCTTGGTTTATATCCGCTTGTCTTTTAGGCGTCCACTGTCCTTTCCGTGAAAAAAAATATTTCCTGATGTTACTTTTGACTCGGCCTCTCTTTAGCTTCATATCATGTCCACTAGTTCTAGAACTTGTCCTCTGGAAAAAAAAACTCATTTGTTCAGTAATTCCTTTCAAATATTTTAAGATCAATATCCTATTATACATATTTGGGACCTCCAATCTCTTCTCATGCCTTCTGATAGAGATCTGTTACTATTTTCGTCACTTCCATCTGTACCGACTCAATCCTCTTTATGTCCTTAGTGAAATCTGGCCTCCAAAACTGAACGCTGTTCTTCTGTGCTTAAATATGAGCTTAGTGAAAATGTTATGTGTAAGAAGTTTTAACAAAGCTCATATTGAGGCACAAAAGAACATATGTGGATGTATGCTGGCACCCTGCCCCCCTCATTTGCTGCAAGCTTTCTGCGCATCTAGGACTCCTTTTACTAAGTAGTGGTAAGCCCAATGCAGGCTTTCCGCTTTCTATACAGGAAGTACCACCAGGCAGGGCCACCGAGAGACTGGGCCAGGCCCGGGACAAGGCTGCCCCCCGGGCCCCCCCTCCACCCGCCACTGGGCCCTCTCTGCACCCCCGGGCCCTCTGCACTGACCTTAAGCACCTCACCTTCGAAAGCGCAGCAAGCAGCGGCAGACCACTTCTTCCTTCCTTGTCCCGCCCTCGCAGAAGTTACGTCAGGCGAGGGCGGGACACAGAAGGAAGGAGTGGTCTGCCGCTACTTGCTGCGCTTTCGAAGGTGAGGCGCTTAAGTTCAATGCCAGGGGGCCAGACTGCAGCGGCGGACCCCCCCCCCCCCCCCCCCCCCCCCCGGAGGCCTGGGCCCGGGGAGTTTTGTCCCCCCCCCCTCTCGGCGGCCCTACCACAAGGCTACCATAGCAGCCTGGCGGTACTTCCCACCCCTAGCTCGCCGTCGTTTCCCGCGCTACAATTTATTTTTGTAGCGCCAGAGTGTACCCAGCAATAATTGGGCAGTGTCGTGCGCTGCCCGGTGACCGCTGGTTTAGCAAAGGAGCCCTTACTACCACCTCAATGTAAGGGGGCCTCAGAGCGCATGAAAAACACGCATTGATGCCAGCGCAGGCCCCCTTTTGCCGCAGCTTGGTAAAAGGGGCCCATAATTTGAATACATTTAGCTTGAAAATGTAAAGAAGTGTCACGTGAGGATGAAGTGTCACGTGTTTCACCGATGAATTGTCACCAAACCATGTTATTTCGTTTTAGTATGCATTTTTGCTAGTTATCCATGGCCCCTCGCCAGGTCTTCTGTGAAACCAAAATAGAAGTATTATGTTTAACATTTCTACTTTTTCATCATCATTCTCCACATCTTTTGGTTTTAGAATTCCATTTACAGCGTCACTCCTTTCCTGAACATACCTGAAGAAACTCTTGTCACCCTGTTTACATCTTTGACCATCCTTTCTGCTACCCTTGCTTTTGCCTTCCTAATGGGCATTTTTTTCTCTCTCTCTCTCTCGGCTTTACCTGATATTCTTTTCTCTGTTGTTCCTTTCTGATCTTATGTACTTGAGAGAGTTAGCCTTTTAGTCCTTATTTCGTCAGCCACTTTCCTGGGAAACCATAATGGTTTTCTTCTACGTTTGCCATTGTTTACTTTCATAACATAAAGATCTGTTGCCCTTTTATAGTTCCTTTCAATTTGACCTACTGTCATTCTACTTCTCCTATTTCTTCCCACCGTCTACTCTTTTTGTTTTCTTGTGATTAAAAGGAATGTGTGTGTCTCTTTTGTGCTTTTTTTCTTGAGTTTAACCTCCTATTGACTCATGCTGCCTGTAACATTTACAAAGGCCTCTGCAATCCACTGTAAGCACAGCTGAGTTGCTCTTAACTCTCTCTCTCTCTTCTACAGCTGCACAAAAGACTGAGGGCCCGATGCACAACGCTTACCCTGCTGGCAACATTTGCTTTAGACTGGTTGTAGCCAAAGAGGTCATTGTCATTTAAACAAGGCAGAACCTTAGAGGTCTCTACACACACACAAAAAAAATAGATATGCCGAGATGAGCTGGTGAAAATCTGGTCTAAGTGAAGATAGGCTGAATGTAAGCATCTGTGTGTATTAGACACAAAAAAAGTGTTCTTTTCCCACTAAACTGAAAATGACTCTAATCCAACCAAGAAAGTACATAAGTACATAAGTAATGCCATACTGGGAAAAGACCAAGGGTCCATCGAGCCCAGCATCCTGTCCACGACAGCAGCCAATCCAGGCCAAGGGCACCTGGCAAGCTTCCCAAACGTACAAACATTCTATACATGTTATTCCTGGAATTGTGGATTTTTCCCAAGTCCATTTAGTAGCGGTTTATGGACTTGTCCTTTAGGAAACCGTCTAACCCCTTTTTAAACTCTGCCAAGCTAACCGCCTTCACCACGTTCTCCGGCAATGAATTCCAGAGTTTAATTACACGTTGGGTGAAGAAAATTTTCTCCGATTTGTTTTAAATTTACTACACTGTAGTTTCATCGCATGCCCTCTAGTCCTAGTATTTTTGGAAAGCGTGAACAGATGCTTCACATTCACCTGTTCCACTCCACTCATTATTTTATATACCTCTATCATGTCTCCCCTCAGCCGTCTCTTCTCCAAGCTGAATAGCCCTAGCCTCCTTAATCTTTCTTCATAGGGAAGTCGTCCCATCCCCACTATCATTTTAGTCGCCGTTCGCTGCACCTTTTCCAATTCTACTATATCTTTCTTGAGATGCAACGACCAGAATTGAACACAATACTCAAGGTGCGGTCACACCATGGAGCGATACAACTGCATTATAACATCCTCACACCTGTTTTCCATACCTTTCCTAATAATATTTACTGTTATGAAAAATATACTTATTAATCTTTTTCAGCCTTAGCAATTGCTACCATCCCATGAAAAAAATGTGATATTTTCTTTTTATTTTCCTTGAGAATATATATATTGAGTTAGATCATTATAATCTGTCTTCTCAAATAAAAATAAAAATAAACAAAAAATAATAATAATAATCTGTCTTCTCCTGTTATAGGACCCTCTCCATTGGGTTCCCTGCATTCTTTTGATCGACTGGCTTATTTATTTATTGGGATTTATTAACCGCCTTTATGAAGATATTCACCCAAGGCGGTGAAGAGATTATTAATTCTTTCCTCCTTACGTATATTGGATCCTGGCCCAGCTTGATTAAATGGAAGGTGCTGTCCATGGTTAGAGACTGGCTTTATTGTAAACCCATCTGTGTGTGAGTAAGAGAAACCACTGTTGTAAAACCCTCCATAGATACCACTAGGCTCAAACACTTCAACTCAGTTTCCAATACTCCATATCTAGCAAAGGGCATTGAATGGGAAGATGTGTCAGTTTCGGTCTTTTCTGGATGAAACTTGTTTCCTGGAAATTAGACTGATTTTCAAGTTATCAGTGAAACTTAGCTTAGTGATAGCGTTAGATGTCGTTTTAGAATTTTACAAACAATTGAAATTCTTCCTGTCTTACTATATCAGACCTACCAGAGGTGTTTGACACAGACGGCTGTCACGTTTCATCAAATCGCCTAACCAATGCATGGTTTCACAATTCTGCTTTTACCTGGTTCAATTCATTCTTAAGCAGAAGGACACATCAACTGGTTATGGAAGAATTTTATATTGTTTGCTTTACTCTTTAATACCTATATCAGACCTTTGGGAAAAGTCATCTTGCAGTTTGATTTACAATTCCATCTGTTTGCTGAACATGCTGATGCTCAATGGTATTCTATAATGGGCACTCAAAGATGATCGTTCATTATAGGAAAGCACTGAGTGTCAATTTCAGCGTTCAAATTTGGGTGCCAGGTCTTGCGCCTACTGAAACCAAATGTAATTCCCGGTGGCCAATTTGGGCACATGTCTTCAGTATTCTATAACCCTGCATGCAAATTTTAGGATCACCCATGACCCGCCCATGCACCTGCCGTGGCCACGCCCAGTTTTGAGTTACTCGCTATGGGATTTGGGTGCACATTGTTATAGAATAGTGCATAGCAAGATGTGCACGAAAATTCAAATTGGTGCCAATTAGCACCCTATTACTGGCACTAATCGGCTCAGCAGCAATTTAGTTGGACATGCATCTTGGATCGGCACTCAATTTTGGGCTCCATATATAGAATCTGGGGGTATGATTATAGAATACCACTTAGCACCTGTCACGAAATGCGTAGCCACCCGCCTGGGGTTACCCCGTGACAACTTAGAGGGTCTATCCCCAGCACAGCTCAGGTCAGCCTGCACCTGCAACTTGTGCTCTATACTAGCACCCTCTTCCTACCAACTGGGTCACAACCGCCTCTGGGCAAGTCTCCCACTCTCCAATTATCCCCAGTGATTTCTAGGTTACTGGATCCACACTCCCAGTGGTCTCACAGGTCCCAGAGAGCACTCACAAGACCCAACACACAAACCACCAGGATAATTATCAGTCCAAACAGAGAGGCATAAACATTTTTGGTGGTAGTTGCTTCAGCTCACAGAGTCAGTGAGCTTTAGGCCCTTGTGGTGGATCCATCTTAGATGAAATTTCATGACAACAGGATAGTTCTTCACACATTATCTTTATTCTACCACAACATCACTTTGTATTTGTTCATACCGGAATTGGCGATCGCCATTACGGTACTATGTAAGCCACATTGAGCCTGCAAATAGGTGGGAAAATGTGGGATACAAATGTAGCAAATAAACTAAATACTGTTTATTGTTTTTTAAAAATCGAACAGTGGAACAAAATAGTGCAAATAGTAAACAATAACAGGTACCTGAAATACAAATCAATTATAACACTAACTAGACATTTGTATACTGTCTAAACAGTACCTGGGGATATCAAGACATATATCTGTTCACAGAGCCTTAGCAAAGAGATCTGTCTCTCTCTTCTCCCGGGCTAAGACTGAATCAACAGCAGGCAACTGCTGCTGGGTAATTTCAAACTCAAGGCCAATCAGAGCCCAGTCAACAAAATTTAAAAGTATACTGCTGCTTGCTTCCTGCTTTTGTTAAAGAAAAAGAACATTCAGTTCCCTATACAGCTTTACAGCAAAGAAACACCACCTGCAGGCCAAATAGCACATAAATAAAACAGGAAAATATCTAATACATTTTACAGGCTTAAACACACTGTTTCTTCACCTCGCCCTACTAGCACTTACACACATAAGTGCTAGTATTCTGTAAATGTAGGCACCAAGTTCTATAAGGAGGGGGTTAGAAATAAAGTTGAATCTCTCTTTTTCAGTCCATTTTGATTTTGAATCTTCTATGAGTGCATGGCTTTCTTAATAGAATGATTTATTCACCTTTGAATCTCTTGTACTTTGAACAGTACCCTATAGGAACCATCTGTGCATTAGTTACCCCATTTTGCTACTGCTTTCATTACCAAAAACATCTTCCACCCAGTATTCAGCCAATAGCAGGCAGCTCGGTTAGCTGCCGGCACTGACCCTGGATATTCAGTGCTGGCAACTGGCATTGAATATCTGGTTTCAGTTTTGTCCGTGGCAACTTAACCGGTTAAGCCAATATTCAGTTGTAACCAATTACGGGGCCCTTTTAATTAGTTGCGGAGGAAAAGGGCCCTGCGGTAGCAGTGGAGACTGTTTTTCCCGCGAGTTAGGGACCTTTCTAGAGTGGAGGAGTAGCCTAGTGGTTAGTGCAGTGCACTTTGATCCTGGGGAACTGAGTTCGATTCCCACTGCAGCTCCTTGTTACTCTGGGCAAGTCACTTAACCCTCCATTGTCCCTAGTACAAAATAAGTACCTGAATATTTGTAAACCGCTTTGAATGTAGTTGCAAAAACCTCAGAAAGGCGGTATATCAAGTCCCATTTCCCTTTCTACCACAGCAGGTAAAAAGGTCTTTTAAAATTGGCCATGCGGTAAGATTACTCTTACCGCATGGCCATACAGGGGGGGAGAACTTACCGCCACCTCAGGCTCCTGTGGTAACCCGTCAGTAACTGGGCAGCACATGGTGATGCCCGATTACTGCCAGGTTAGCGCTGCACTATAAAATAAAAAAATTTACTGGTGCACGCTCGAAGCAGAACTACTGCCACGGCCATGTTGGGCAAGCGGTAGTTCCAGATTATCATGCGGTAAGCCTGCATTACGCCTACCGATGCCTTGTAAAAGGGGCCCCTAACAGCTTAGCGGTTAAAGATAGGCCACATAAATAGCGAGTCTATCTTAACTGCCAAACTAAGGGGTCCTTTTACTAAGGTGTGCTGAAAATGGCCTGCGCTAGTGTAGGCGCGTGTTTTGGGCACGCACAGATCCATTTTTTCAGCGCACCAGTAAAAAAAATGCCTTTTTAAAATTTTTGCCGAAAATGGATGTGCGGCAAAATTAAAAATGGCGCGCATCCACTTTGGGTCTGAGACCTTACCGCCAGCCATTGACTTATCGATATGGTCTCTTGCGTTAACTGTGCAGTAATCGCCTACGCGCATCAAGTCAGAGTTACCACATGATTTTCACCGCGCACCAGAAAATAAAGTATATTTTCTGGGGCGTATAGTGGACGCACATCAAAAGTAAAATTACCGCATGAGCCACACAATAGCCAGGTGGTAACTCCAAATTGATGCACGTTGGACGCACATAGGCGCCTACGCGGCTTAGTAAAAGGGCCTCTTAGCTGGTTAGCACTGACTATTCACACTTAACCAGCTAAGTTATGTGACATGGAGGGGCATAATTGAACAAAAACGTCTATCTCCATGGGCGTTTATCTCCGAGAACGGGTCCATGAAGGGGCGGACCGAACCGTATTTTCGAAAAAAAATAGACGTCCATGTTTTATTCGACAATTTGTGAGCTGGGCGTTTTTGTTTTTCAGCGATAATGGAAAATGAAAGCGCCCAGCTCAAAAACGAATAAATCCAAGGCATTTGTTCGTGGGAGAGGCCAGGAGTCGTAGTGCACTGGTCCCCCTCACATGCCAGGACACCAACCGGGCACCCTAGGGGGCACTTTTACAAAAACAAAAAAAAAAGGTAAAAGAGCTCCCAGGTGCATAGCACCCTTCCCTTGGGTGTTGAGCCCCCCAAATCCCCCTCAAAACCCACCGCCCACAAGTCTACACCATTACTATAGCCCTAAGGGGTGAAGGGGGGCACCTACATGTGGGTACAGTGGGTTTGGGGGGCGGTTTGGAGGGCTCCCATTTACCAGCACAAGTGTAACAGGTGGGGGGGGGGGGATGGGCCTGGGTCCACCTGCCTGAAGTCCACTGCATCCCCTAATAACTGCTCCAGTGACCTGCATACTGCTGCCAGGGAGGTGGGTATGACATTTGAGGGTGAAAATAAAAAGTTGTGAAACGGCATATTTTTGTGGTGGAAGGGGGTTTGTGACCACTGGGGGAGTGGTCCCTCCAGTGGTCATCTGGTCACTTAGGGCACTTTTTGGGGCCTTATTCGTGCAAAAACAGGGTCCAGGAAAAGTGCCCTAAATTCTCGCTAAAAACGCATATTTTTTTTCCATTATCGGCGAAAGGCGCCCATCTCTGATCACCCGATAACCACGCCCCAGTTCCGCCTTCACCACGCCTTCGACACGCCCCCATCAACTTTGTCCGCATCCGCGACGGAGTGCAGTTGAAAACGTCCAAATTCGGCTTTCGATTATACCGCTTTATTCGTTTTTGTGAGATAAACGTCTATCTCCCGATTTGGGTCGCAATATAGGCGTTTTTCTTTTTCAATTATAAGCTGGATAGCCAGTTAGCGGCTATCCACTAAACACTAATATTTTGCAGAGGTAACTGGCTATCTCACGCTGAATATTTGCTGGTAGCTGGCTAAGCACTATTTAACCAGCCAGGAGCCATTCCTGTCCGATTAAATAGCACTGAATAGCGGGCCCCTTGTGTTTCCCATGCTGACTGTACCTTACTACTACTACTACTACTACTACTTATCATTTCTATTGCGCTACTAGACGTACACAGCGCTGTACGCTTGAACATGAAGAGACAGTCCCTGCTCGACAGAGCTTACAATCTAATTAGGACAAAGAGTAGCAAGATTCCATGCAGAATCCCAAAGAATAGCAAGATTCCGGAATCCCATAGTAGCAAGACTCTGTGTGGAATCCCAAAGAGTAGCAAGATTCTGGAATCCCAAAGACTACTACGTATCATTTCTATAGCGCTACTAGACGTATGCAGCGCTGTACGCTTGAACATGAAGAGACAGTCCCTGCTCGACAGAGCTTACAATCTAATTTGAACAAAGAGTAGCAAGATTCCATGCAGAATCCCATAGAATAGCAAGATTCCGGAATCCCATAGTAGCAAGATTCTGTGTGGAATCCCAAAGAGTAGCAAAATTCCGGAATCCCAAAGACTACTACTTATCATTTCTATAGCGCTACTAGACGTACGCAGCGCTGTACGCTTGAACATGAAGAGACAGCCCCTGCTCGACAGATCTTACAATCTAATTAGGACAGACAAACAGGACAAACAAGAGATAAGGGAATTACTAAGGTGGGAATGATAAAATATGGGTACTGAACAAGTGAGTAAGGGTTAGGAGTTAAAAGCAGCATCAAAAAGGTGGGCTTATAGCTTAGATTTGAAGACGGCCAGAGATGGAGCTTGACGGACCGGCGCAGGACGTTTATTCCAAGCATATGGTGCAGCAAGATAAAAGGAACGGAGTCTGGAGTTAGTGGAGGAGAAGGGTGCAGATAAGAGAGATTTGTCCGGTGAACGGAGTTCCCGGGAGAGGAGTGTAGGGAGGGATGAAAGTGGAGAGAAACTGAGGAGCTGCAGAAAGCCGTAAGCGGTTTCTATTTTTTTTTCCACTTAGAGTCCTTCCAAAGTCCCATGACAAAATATAAATGTTCACTGAGAAGTTTGCATCTACACATCTTTTGTTTGTAAAGTTTCATCAGTCTTTCGTAAGCCAGCAGAATCTAGTGAGATAACTGAATGCAGAGGAGAAGAACTTTTGGTGTCCAGTCAACTGTGGAATATTGTCCTGAGCCTACAAGCTGATAAACAGCTGTCCAAAGCTATCAGGTATAGGAGGGTTTTGTTTCATTTCTTTTAATTATATTGCCTCATGCCAGAGAGAAAGGATGAATGCTTCTGCCCAGATGCTTCTCCACATGCGCTCCTTGGCACAAGAGATGATCTCATAACTTCCATACGGAGAAAATAACTCACAAGTTAAAACTTAGAGCTAGTGAGAAGACGCAATAAATTCTGGATTGCTTTTATTGCAACACAGCTTTTGGCCTCCTCCATATTGGATACCATTAAAGGGCTATAGCATTCTATCACTGCAAAAAAAATATGCCTGGCATAGTCTCTCCATTTGCCCTGTTCAACCAGTAAGGTGCATAAATATTTTACTGCTGCCAGCAGTTGCTTATGGGGGAAAGCAAAGCAGTCTGAGCTTGAATCTGTGATTCTTGGGTTGGAAGGTCGCCGCCTTCTAGGATGCACTAGCCCATTCCTAGCTGTATCTTGTATTTCTGTTATGGTATAAGCCAATCATCAGAATTAAATGTGTAGCATGATGTTGTGTTGGATCAGATACATATATATATATTCAGCAATATATTTGTGCAGATTTTAAAAATATATTTTTGACACTGCAGCATAGAGAATAGTTTCATTTCAAGCCCCTCTCTCCCTATCCCTTTTTTGGGAACTTCTGATAGCAGAAGTCAATTACAAACACTTAACAAAGACAAAAGAGAGATATATAACTCTCTCTGCCCTCCCACCTAAAAAGACTGAACAAAAGCTTGACTAAGGTGGGTACCTGGACGCTCATCAGGACATCTCTGAAAACCAAAGACCCAAGAGACAGAAAGTCTGGAGAAGCCATTGAAGACAAAGAACTCAGAGGAAAAGCATAAACAGGACATTTGCTTGTCAAAGGTATACCTGCCCCTCCCATCATCTATCAGACAAATGGACACCAGGACATCTGCAGAAAGAAGGACTTATAATGTGGTCATGTGAACAGACTACATTAACCATAATGCCTTGCAAAATATCCAGGACATGCACACACCATGCTTCTCTGCTAACATTATAAAAGGCCTGGAAACAGCCCAGCTCGCTCTCTTGGAACCTGCCTCCTCTTGGGACCTGCCTCCTCTTGGGACCTGCTGCTCTCTTTGGGGTCCACTGATGCCTTGCTCCTGAACATGTGCTCATCAATCAGCTGGACCACAGCATGCTTGTAACAAGGACTTGTAAGTTAACCTACCTGCTACTTTGTTCTATTTTATGCACAAATTCTCTGTTCTGAGATCCTTTTAAAAACCTACCTCTCGTGTGCAATTGTATATTAAATCAATCTTTTTGAAGCTAAAATTACGGTCTCTTTGTGTTCTATAGTATATGGTATCTTTTATATATACTTCATTTATTTAATTTATTGCAATTATCACCTTTGGTGATTGGTGGAGAAATTAATATCCTAAAACTTATAAATACAGCGCCTGCTCTTAAATTATAAACAATAGCGAGTGCTCTAGAGCTCTTTCCCCCAAGATAAATCATTTCTTGTAACATTTCTAGTAATTTTAGTTCCTGTTTCCTGATTGGCCCAGCAGAGACCAGTTCAGGGCATTTCTGTTGTTTTCTTGTCCATGCATTTGGTTCCTGTTTTGACCTTGTTTCTTAATGCCTCAGGATTCCAGCTTCTTCCTTTCAATAATCTTTGTTTGGCCTTTTGTGCTGGATGCACTACTTGGAGGTACAGTGACATTAAGATTTACCTTGAGCAAACCTAATCTTTTTCTGGTCTAGTATTCAAACTTCAGAACTCCCTGGTAGGGACTCTGTGACAGATTGAACTAGCCAAAGCAAAGGTACGTCTTAATAAAAAAAAGCTGAGACAAAAATTCATCTAAATTTGAGTGCCCACAGCCAGGGCCGCCGAGAGACTAAGCCGGGCCCGGCCCCCCCCCCCCCCCCCCCCCCACCACCACCACCACCACCACCACCACTGCAGTCCCAGTCTCACCTGCCTGCCCTCGGCTCTGTCCGCCACCGGGCCCCCTGCATTAAAATCGGCAGCGCCTCAGCTCCGTTTAGAAAGACAGATTGCCTCCCTTCGGCCCTTCCCTCACTGTGTCCTGCCCTTGTCTGATGTAACTTCCGGTTTCCGCAAGGGCGGGACACAGGGAGGGCCCGAATGGAGGCGATCTGCCTTTCCAAACGGAGATGAGGTGCTGCCGATTTTAATGCAGGGAACCCGGTGGCGGATGGAGCCGAGGGCAGGCAGCACTGGCGGCCCGATCCCAGCGCCGGGCCCCCCTTGGAGGTCCCCCCTCTCGGCGGCCCTGCCCACAGCGGCAGAATGTCTAGTTGCCTAGTTCTAAACGAGAGACTGTAGGCCAGTACCAGCTTTCTGGTAACTGTATCATCATACTGCTTTCATAAGTTTTGAATTGCGGTATATCAAAATTGGTTATAAACATAAATATACATTATGGGACCTGCAGCATAGATTTCAATGGGTAAAATCAGAGGCAATAAATCTCACACTGATTCAGGATGTAACTTGAAAACTGGGGTTCAGGTTGTCATTGAGGATTCAGTTTGTGATCGGGGGGGGGGGGGGGTTGCAGTGGTTCGCCATGAACAGGTTTTTCTCTTTGGTTTGCAACATCCACGGCTACATCTTAATTAACAAAATTACTCTTAAATTAAAGATGCACGCGACACAGGAAAGGTTGGTATTGGGACGATTAGTTGATTATGTTGAAAAGAAACAGTTATTGCACAGCTGACAATCTAGTTATAGACGCCATCTTAGTACTATAGGTACAGTTTGACTTAACTGCGACTTTTGATAACTCATTCTAGACTGTTAAAATTTTTACAAGCTATGGGGCTGGGTTCCACAGTATTAACTTGTTTGGGTTCCTACTTAACTGATCGTTCACAAATTTGTGCAATGGAACAATAAAATGTCTTCCCAGAAAACCCTATTGAGAGATGTACCACAAGGTTCATTACTTTCTCCATTATTTTTTAATCTCTATTTGGCACCATTGGCTAAGAATATTGGAAATTGGGAAGTAGAGTTTCATTTTTTTCGTAGATGATATCCAGCTGATTTTTAAGTGCAATAAAAGATGTTAACACTAAACTAGGATAGTCTAAACAAATGGTTTTGTGCTCGTCATTTGCTGATGATGCAGTGCAGGTGTACCAAACCTACATAAGTGTTGCCATACTGGGACAGACCGAAGGACTATCAAGCCCGGTATCCTGTTTCCAACAGTGGCCAACCCAGGTAACAAGTACATGGCAAGATCCCAAAACAGTACAATATATTTTATGCTGCTTATCCCAGAAATAAGCAGTGGATTTTCCCCAAGTTCATTTTAATAATGGCTTATGGACTTTTCTTTTAGGAAACTATCCAAACCTTTTTTAAACCCCGCTAAACTGACTGCTTTTACCACAGTGTCTGGCAACGAATTCCAGAGTTTAATTACACATTGAGTAAAGAAATATTTTCTCCGATTTGTTTTAAATTTACTACTTTGTAGCTTCATTGTGTGCCCCCTAGTCCTAGTATTTTTGGAAAGAGTGAACAAGCGATTCACGTCTACCCGTTCCACTCCACTCAGTATTTTATATACCTCTATCATGTCTCCCCTCAGCCCTAGCTGAGGAGCTAGGGATCTGTTTACTAAGCCACACTAGTAGCTTCCGAGCGGCATTACTGACACAGCCCGTTCAAACCCCAGCGCTAGTGAACGAAAGAAAGTAGAAGGAACTAGTTGCGACTATGGAAGCATGACAGTATTCCAGAAAATGTGGTTTGGGGGTTTTGCTGCCAAAACGAAGCGCTCAGTTTGCACGTCAGCTGTGTTACTTTCAGCAGTTGGTGTCAATTTGCCATCACAGCCCATATTGTGGTTGGCTGTTTGATGACGTTGTGTGTTATATCCAGTGCATTTTTCCTAGCGAAAAAGGTCCCAGTACTCAAATGCCAGGCCACTCTTCAGGGGTGGGGTGATCACTGAGGGACCCACCCCACAATAGCCAGGCCCCCTGCAACCAGTCACAGAATCTATGACAAGGCAGAATTTGTGAGTAAAGCCTGAGCTCTTTCATTAAAACTTGGGGACCATGGGTCAATTTTAGCAAACAATGGAAAAGGTGCCGGTGCTCAGTACCCCCTCAAAAAAAAGCCCTGGTTATATCAGGGAATTTAGGAATTTACATCACATGAATTGAGAAGAAAAAATGCTATTGGAGCCTCTGTAGTAGATCAGCGTCCAGGAAGTCCAAGATGACTGGGGCGCGTTTTTGAGAAGATATTCTATGAACATTGATAATTTTGTTCGCACCAGCACCCAAGCTAAGTAATTTCAAATATCTAACAGCTGTTTTTATCTTTAATGAAAAAGATTTTTTGTTATAATTTTTAACATTAATACTTGGCTGGTGGTAGGACGTGCAATGATGTGAGAATGGAGTGTAAATGCTTCTCAAAACTCTGAGACACTATAGCACCCTAAAATAACTGAGCACATTTAATTTAATTTAATCTAAAAAAAATTTTTGTTTTTTTGATTTTGTAATAAGGTTTCTGGTTAAGTTGTTGAGTACCAGTATTGAAACCGATTTTTAAAGAAAACCCAGAGTTTGGATAGTATATCTGTTTCTAAACAGTACAAAGGATTTACAAGTCCCATTGTAGTTGAGACTCGTGACGCAGGACTGCGTCGAGTCTTCATACTACATTTGTTTATGGATTTTATAGATTTCTATGGACTGCTATGTTTTTTCATGTGATTTTTAATAAATATCCCTTGGTTGCCGGCAGTAGTTCCACCCCCAGCACACACCATTCCCAGTGCTAGCGGAAATATTTTAAAAATATTTCCGCAGGTGGTTACCCAGCAGTAATCGAGCAGCATTGCCAGCTGAGGTCCTCTTCTTCCTTCGTTCTGTTTCTGAGTCTGACGTCTGCATGTACAACGTGCAGGACATCAGACTCAGAAATAGAATGAAGGAATAAGACCTCAGCTGGCAGGGGTTGGGGTCCCCCGCCAGCAAAGGTAAGCGATGGCGATGGTAGGGGAGGGTTGGTGGCGGAAGGGGGGGGTCGAGATGGTCGGCGGCAGGGGGAGCTCAAAGTTGGTGGTGGTGGCGGCGGCAACGGCAGCGGGGGGTGTCGGCAATGGCGGGAGGGTCAGCGGCACCGGGGGGAGCTAAAATGTGCCCCCTTACCTCGGGCTCTGGACTCCCCTCCTGCCGAAGTCTGGTTACGCCCCTGGTGCACATGCCCAGTGTTTGTTCTGAGTTTTGTGACCTGGTTCATCTGTTTTTTTTATATGATACAGTATTATACTTTGCACACCTTTTTTGTGCAACGTTTCTGATTGGGGAGGCAGTTCAGAAAACTTTATTTAAAAGCTTGGATCATTTCCTTTGGTTTTTTTTCCATTTTAATTCACTTTAAAACCATTGAGCATGGGTGAGCAGTCTTTCTTCAAACATGATGCCTTCAAGCTTGAAGTGAAATTGGACTTTCTTTTTTGAGTTTGCCTCCCTCTGAAGTTACTTTAGATTTAATTTGGAAAACTTCGGTGGACCTTAGAAAAACGATGTTACATCAAAATAATGCTTTCCAAAAAAAGAGGGTGGTAAAATTGGAGCATCAAGTGGATAAAGACCTGGTAGATAAAGCCTAGGACAGAGGATTAATGACAACGAGAAGGACATTAAAGACTTGAAAGCAGCACAGACTACTTTCATTCTGGATATAACTAACTTACAGAGGAGAAATAAAGCTTTGGAAAACTATGCTAGAAGTGATCATTTGCCTATTTTAATTTCCCTGGTCTACTTTAATGATACTTAGAGAGATGTTAGAGAAATATACAAAATACGTTTTGCAAGTTCTAGAGGATAAGATTCCAGCTTTTACTCAGGTTTATCATCTGCCTGTGTCAAAATCTTCTAAGACATTGGGTGTTCCACAAGATATTGACGCCCCCCTTGGACATCTCTGTTGTACTAGAGACATCAAATTGTGAATCTTTGGTTAGTTCCACTTTAATTGCTATGGCGTCTTTATCCCTGGATAAGACTTGGCTGCTAAATTTATTTTTAAATGTAGGAAACATTTTCATGGACAGAAGATTAGAACATAACCTGATGTCTCGTACGATATGCAGAGATGCAGGAGGCAACTTATGTTGTTGCAACCTGGAGTGATTCAGTTGGGAGCTACTTTCTTCCTCAAGTATCTTTGTAAATGTACTGCCTGATATCAAGCTTGTAAATATGTATTTTTTGAGTCAGTTCAGCTCACGGCTTTCCTTGCCACAAAACAAGTTGCAGCCTTGCCGTTAGCTGTTAGTGAGGGGACGTAAGATCTCCAGTTTAGTTATTTAAGGGGCCCTTTTACTAAGCTGCAGTAAAAGGGGCCCTGAAGTAGCAGCGGTGTCCATTTTTGCCTCACGCTAGGCCCCCTTTTACCACAGCAGATAAAAAAGGCCCAAAAAAGAAATGGCCGTGTGGTAAGTTCACACTTGCCGAGCAGCCATTTTAGGGGAAGAACTTACCGCCACCCATTGAGGTGGCAGTAAGGACTCCCGTGTTTAATCTGGTGGTAACTGTGCAGTGCGTGGCGCTTTCCGATTACCGCCGAGTAACCCCCTGCAGTATTAATTTTACAAAAATTCCAGCAGCATGGGAAGTGCCACATTCTGGGGGCAGAACTACCGCTGGCAGCCACGTTAGGTTGGTGGTAGCTCCGGGTTGCCATGTGGCAAGCCCGCGGCGGCCTTGCCATGCTTTAGTAAAAGGGCCCCTAAGTCTTTGACAGTCAGGTCTTATTTTTCTTATGTTTTAACTAGCGGAACCATGCCCGTTTCCTCAACAATGAAACGGGCCCTAGGAAGGCTGTCATGTAAGCTTTTTTTCTCTTACTCCCCTGCCCTCCCCTTCATTTCCAGCAATTCTTCCTTCCCCTCCCCTCCATGTCCAGCGATTCTCCTCTTCCCTGCCCTCCCATCCATGTCCCTCGATTCTCTCCTCTACTGTCCTCCCATCCCATCCATGTCCATCAATTCTCCTCTGCCCTCCCCTCCCCTTCCCTCCCTCCCCTCGATGTCCCGCGATTCTCTCCTCCCCTCAATTTGTACCTGAACGTTCTCTGGCTGGCTGGCGCTGGCTTCCGTTCGTAACATCCCTCCTGACGTCAGCTCGCCTCCAGCATTCCCTTCCCTCTCACTGTTCTGCCCTCTGACGTCATTACGTCTTGACGCGAGGGCGGGATAGTGAGGGGGAATGGAACGCTGGAGGCTGGTTGACGTCAGGAGATGGTACGAACCCAGGCAGCCAGACATGGAACGTTGGAGGTGCAAATTATTATATAGGATTATTGATTGCCTGCCTTCAATTCCTAAGGGGCCCTTTCACTCAAGCACGGCAACCCGGAACTACCGTCAGCCCAAAGTGGCCGCCGATGGTAGTTCTGCCACCGGCGCACGACATTTCTGGCGCTGCCAGAATTTTTGCAAAAATGAATACTGCAGGGGGTTACTGCTGGGTTAACATGGGAGCCCCTACTGCCACCTCAATAGTTGGCGATAAGTGATCCCCTGAAATGGCCACACGGCAAGTGCGAATTTACCGCAAAGCCTTTCCTTTTTTTTAGCCTTTTTACCCGCAGCAGTAAAAGGGGCCCTAGCATGTGACAAAATGTCCACCACTGTTAGTGCACAGCCCCTTTTACGGAACTTAGTAAATGGGCCCCTAAGTCTTGGATCTTCCAAATGGTGGACTTGAGTAAGTACATGCTTACAGCTTACATGTCTTGATTAAGGGGTAGATGCACTAAAAAAACCGAGCCATTAACGTGGGTTTTAAACTGGTTCTAGCCAGTTTAACGTACAAGTAGTAAACCAGGGCATGCACAAAAGGGCATTTTCCTGTCACGGTAGCAGCTAACGAAAACAGAATGCAAACTGTTATAATGAGATGCACTGCCGTTTTCCGATCCCCTTACTGTGGAAAACCTAACGGGAGGTCTGGACCTTTCGTTGGGGCTGCTGTGAGGGAATCGGAAAGGAAAAACAAAACGTCCAACAAGTGCTCAGAAGAACAAGAGGGATGGGGGGAAAAAAGCCAAGTGCTTGTCAGGGACGTCCTTCTAGAGTGCCTAACATGGACGTCCCTGACGAGCACTTGGCTTTTTTTTCCCCTTCCGCCGCCCCCTCCACCCCCGAAGTCGCCATTGCCGTTGCTGCTCCCCCCTGCATTGAAATCACAGCTTCCCACAGCCCTGGCCTCCCCGCCATCGTCTACGCCCCCTGAGAACGAGGTCACTGCCGCCGCTGCTCCCCCCCCCCGCCCCCCCCCCTCCGTCTGCAACCGGGCCAGGCCCTCACAGCACCTCTCACCTGTGAAAGCGCTGCATCAGGCGACAGCAGATCGCTTCCCTTCGGGCCTCCCTCCTTCCCTCCCTGGCCCGTCCTCGTCTGATGTAAGTTCTGCGAGGGCTGGATACAGGGAGAGAAGGAGGGAAGCCCGAAGGGAAGCAATCTGCTGTTGCCTGCTGCAGCACCTTCACACGGAGGTGAGAGGCGCTGTGAGGGCCCGGCCCGGTGGCAGACGGAGGGGGTCAGGTGGAGGGGGGAGCATCGGCGATGACAACCTCGACCTCTGGGGGGGCGGAGGGGGCGGGGCGCAGAGGATGGCGGGGAGGCCATGGCTGCGGGAAGCTGTGATTTCAATGCAGGGGAGCGGAGATGGCGACCTTGGGGGGGGGGGGGCGACGGTGGCGGCAGAAGGGAAAAAAAAAAGAAAGCCAAGTGCTCGTCAGGGACGTCCATAAAGGACGTCCTTGGCAAGCGCAGAGCAACCAGCATAACACTTGGCTGCTCTGCGCATGCTCGACTGGCCGACTGTTTAACGATGGAATAGAGAATGCAAGTGAGCTACAACGAGCAGCTCATTTGCATTCCTTTTCCTTGATGCATGCCCGTTCCTTACTGATTCGCTAAGGGAATCGGTAAGGGAAGGGCTTTAACAAGTCTTTAGTGCATCTTCCCCTAATTGTCTTATACTGAATTATGCAAGCTAAATTATTTTCTGTACAAGTGATTATTGCTTGGTTTATGATGTAAAATCTTATAAATAAATAAAACCATTGAGTATGCACTGAAACAGGAAAATGAGACAACATACAATTTTGTTCGTTTTTCTTCTGATTTATTTTGAAAATAAAACAACAAAACGTTTGCTGCTTCTGCGCCATTTTAAAGTGAAAAGACAGCCCCAGCATATCCAGATCTGCAGTTCTCTGGCTGTTGGAGAGGAGAATGATCTTTTCTGCCTTAGGTCACCTCAAACAATTTCTGATAATAATCCATCTGCTCTTGTTTTAGTATACGTCTGCATTAACCCACGATGCAGTCCTGGTCATTGCAGAGGCTTTCCGTTACCTGAGGAGACAGCGGGTCGATGTTTCCAGGAGAGGCAGTGCTGGAGACTGCCTAGCAAATCCTGCCGTGCCCTGGAGTCAAGGGATCGACATTGAAAGAGCACTGAAAATGGTAAGGACACCCTTCTCTGATGATATGAAACATTAAACAGTTTATTATATACACACACACAGTCAATGTCTTCATTCAAAAAGAAACCTCTTTGAAGGTCTCCAGAAAAATGCATGGCCATTTATTTCCATAGCACAGAATTATTAGAAATGAAGGAGGTCTTCTTTGTGTTTATGAAAGAAATCGTCTTTTACTGATACAGTATTATTATTATTATCCAGTGTGTTCTGAATTGTTCACAAACTCACTCTGTAGTATGGTGAGCAGCCGGAGCTTATATTCAACTGGGAATGAATGTTATAAGCTTTTGGGGAAACCCCTCCTTATCAGCATCAGAGCTCAATAGCCAGTTCCCCCTTAAAAATAAGCCATTAGGAATGACTACACATTGGACCGGGTGAACAGTGGCTCAGGGCGCCAGCGATAAAGGGGCCCAAATCCCCAGATTTTCTCATCATCACCAGTGTCTTACCTGGTCCAATGTTAAGCATTCTCTCTCTCTCTCTCTCTCTCTCTCTCTCTCACACACACACACACCAGGGTCTAGAATCTCTCCCTCCCTCCCTTGGTACATTGTCTCTTTTTTTTTTTACATGCATAGTAACATAGTAGATGACGGCAGAAAAAGACCTGCATGGTCCATCCAGTCTGCCCAACAAGATAAACTCATATGTGTATACCTTACCTTGATTTGTACCTGCCTTTTTCAGGGCACAGACCGTACAAGTCTGCCCAGCAGTATTTCCCGCCTCCCAATCACCAGTCCCGCCTCCCATCACCGGCTCTGGCACGGACCGTATAAGTCTGCCCTCCACTATCCTCGCCTCCCAACCACCAACCTCTCTTCCCCCACCTGCTCCCCCACCCAATTTTGGCTAAGCTTCTGGGGATCCATTCCTACTGCACAGGATTCCTTTATGCATATCCCACACATGTTTGAATTCCGTTACCGTTTTCATCTCCACCACCTCCCGCGGGAGGGCATTCCAAGCATCCACCACCCTCTCGGTGAAAAAATACTTCCTGACATCTTTTTTGAGTCTGCCCCCCTTCAATCTCATTTCATGTCCTCTCGTTCTACCGCCTTCCCATCTCCGGAAAAGATTTTTTTGCGGATTAATACCTTTCAAGTATTTGAACGTCTGTATCATATCACCCCTGTTCCTCCTTTCCTCCAGGGTATACATGTTCAGGTCAGCAAGTCTTTGTTCATACGTCTTGGAACGCAAATCCCATACCATTCTCGTAGCTTTTCTTTGCACCGCTTCCATTTTTTTAACATCCTTCGCAAGGTACGGCCTCCAAAACTGAACACAATACTCCAGGTGGAGCCTCACCAATGACTTGTACAGGGGCATCAACACTTCCTTTCTTCTGCTGATCACACCTCTCTCTATACAGCCTAGCAACCTTCTCGCTACGGCCACCGCCTTGTCACACTGTTTCGTCGCCTTCAGATTCTCGGATACTATCACCCCAAGATCCCTCTCCCCCTCAGTACCTATCAGACTCTCACCGCCTAACACATAAGTCTCTCGTGGGTTTCTACTCCCTAAATGCATCACTTTGCATTTCTTCGCATTGAATTTTAATTGCCAAACCTTAGACCATTCTTCTAGCTTCCTCAGATCCCTTTTCATGCTTTCCACTCCCTCCCGGGTGTCCACTCTGTTGCAAATCTTAGTATCATCCACAAATAGGCAAACTTTATCTTCTAACCCTTCGGCAATGTCACTCACAAATATATTGAACAGAATCGGCCCCAGCACCGATCCCTGAGGCACTCCACTACTCACCTTTCCCTCCTCCGAGTGAATTCCATTCACCACCACCCTCTGGCGTCTGTCCGTCAACCAGTTCCTAATCCAGTTCACCACTTCGGGACCTATGTTCAGCCCATCTAGTTTATTTACTTTACATTACACTAGACACTTATATCTTGTATTAGTCTCTCTCTATCCCCTCCACTACCCCCACCCCCAATGGATCAGGCATCACTCCCTCTCCTCTCTCCTCCCCCTAGTAGTCTTGTAAAGTTTTATATGGGTTGCTGGTAGTAGAAGCATGAAGACAGGCTACCTTTGGCCAGTCCTAGTTGTTTCTACTACTGCATCCTGTCCACAGAAAATTGCATTAGAGGAGGCGGGACATGGCAGAGAGAAGACCCAGGGACTGGCCGAAGGCAGTCTGTCTTTATACTACAGCTTTCGGCAACTCATGTAAAGTTTACAAAACCACAGTGGGTGGGAAGGGAGGGAGTGAGAGAGGAGAGGGAGAGATGCCTGACCTGCAGGGAGGAGGGGCAGGCAAGGGAGAAGGAGATACTGAACCATGAGGAGCAAGGACCCAATGGGAGGGATCAACAATGGGGGTGGGAGGGAACGTGCCAATGTGGGAGGGGCACCACTAGTGCTGGGGGTGCTGAAGCATGTTGGCTCAGGGCATTACAATCCCTTAAGCCAGACCTGGGACTACAACTCCCATGAATCCACAGGGCAAGGCTAGGGAGAGTAGGTTGGTGGGTGGAGCCAGAAGTTGAAAGCAGGTGCTCATCAACAGTAACAGCTCCAAACTAAAGGGGAGATATTTTTCATTGAGGAACAAATCGGTGGTTGAGCAGAGGAAGGTTTACTCTATGAGAAACGTTCTGAGCTTGTAGCCTAAAAATGGAGAGATTTTTTTCCCACCTAATGAGGAGAACTTTGCCCATCCCCTGAGGAGGAAAGCATGAAGACTTAGAGGCCAAAGAAGGCAACAGTTTGTAGGAAAGTAGGAATGCACAAGGCTGTAAAATTCATTTGCTCTGCTCATTGTGAAAGAAACAAGGAACTCTTCCCTTTTTTTTTAATGTTGGTGAGAGGTTGGCAGTACTTTGGCTTGTTGCACTGCTGACGGTGGTGGCCTAGTCTTTTCTCCTATAGTCAAAGGAAAATGGTTAGCTAGAGAGTGAAACATTGCACATGAGTGAGTTGAAGAAAAACCTGGACTGGATTATTTGCACTAGAAGTGTCTGCATCGTGTATATTTAGAATTGAGCCCGTGAACTATCTGGAAAAGAGTGGGCTGAAGCCTGGCTGCAATAAGTGGGACTGTACTTACCAATGTGGATGAGGGGAGATTTGATGGAGGTCTACAAAATACTGAGTAGAGTGGAATGGGTAAATGTATTTTTGGAAAGAGTAAACAAGCGATTCACAAGAACTAGGGGGCCATGCAATGAAGCTACCCAATATGTAATTAAACTCTGGAATTCATTGCCAGAGAATGTGGTAAAAGCAGTTAGCTTAGCAGGGCTTAAAAAAGACTTCCTTCAGCCATTATTAAGATGGACTTGGCAAAATTCACTGCTTTTTTCTAAGATAAGCAGCATGAAATCTGTTCTACTCTTTTGGTATATTGCTAGGTACTTGTGACCTGGATTGGCCACTGTTGGAAACAGGATACTGGACTTGATGGACCTTTGTGGTCTTTCCCAGTATGGCAATGCTTATGTTCTTATTGAGCTGCATCAGAGTTAGAATGAAATAACTGTTGAGAAAATTCTTATTTAACATTACTGAAAAGGTTAAACACCCTATTGCCAGTACACTCAACTGAACTGCCAGCAAGTATTCCAGTGCACGCTTCTCAAAGTAAAGGCGCTATACCAAAAACATCGAAGGAACACACCCTTAAACCAAGTAATACTGAGCTGAGAAAGCAAGGTCTCCCCAGGTAACAGTGCTATTGTGATAAAAGAAGTATTACAGTGGAATATCCCAACTGTTAAAGACTACACAAGATACTAACACCTTGTCTTAACCTAAATTAACACAACCCAAGAATGAACTTCATTTTCAAGGATTAGCTATTTCTAAAATTCAGTCAGCACATCAACAACTAATTATAAACACTTATAGGGGGGGGGGGGCTCAGTCAACTGGCCGATGCCCTCCTCGTTTCCAATTAGTATAGAGCATTTGCGCATACAAGGGAACAGAAGGCAGACGGTTACCCGAGAAGTCATCAGGGAACTTTTTCCCCAACATTTTCTCAAATAATTAAAAAAAAAAGCATGGTTTATTAGAAAAGCATCTATAAATACTGTAAATAAAGTACTCTAAATAAGTATTCTATATACTCTGATTGGAACATTCTTCTGTATTTCTTATTCCGGAAATGGCAATCGCCACTATGGTATTTGTAAGCCACATTGAGCCCGAAGGGCACCAGGGGAGGCACTCTACTTCGATCCTGCCACGGTAGATTTCTTTTCAAGCGACTCATTACTAGGAGGAACTCTTAACGGAGAGAATTAAAATGAGCTTGAAGAAGTAGAAAGCCAAGATACAATAGTGTTAATAAAATAGTCCTTTGCAGGGCAATTTTATAACAGATCATGCAAGCTGAGAGGGCAAGAAGATCCTATTTCTAGACTATTTTATAAAGACAGTCTGCACCAACAACTACCACATACTAAAAACAGCCAGCATGCTAAAAATCCCACATTAACTGGGGTGGCGGCTGGGTGGGAGATGGGATGTGGACTACACATCACACAAGAGGTGGTGTTAGTGCATCTACGCTAATTGCGAATGAACTGAATGCTCAATAAGAAACTTTTCAGTGTGGAACTGCTGAGGACTTTCTGGGCATGCCCGCAACCGATAACCACATAGCCTGTGCACTTAGCGTGCATTAATTTTAAGCAGGCCTCCAGGTGTCATTACAAAATGCTAGGGGTAAACTGGCAGAAATTGTAGCTAGATTGAAGCTGTGGACATTTACATGCAAATCTTTGCAACCACATAGATTTTATGAAGAGCCCAGTACTTTGCAACTCTTCCTATGCTCTGCCCAAATTCTACCCCCAAATGCATGTGCCCCATGGGGTAATTTTATACAAACTCTTTTACACACAATAAAACCGAAATTTACGCACAGAAAAAGTTGATAGAATGACTCCCACAGCGGATAGCTAATAATTGTAGTTTGACAAGTTCCTTTTTAGACTTCCAGCTAAATTGGAGCTAACCTCTGCTGACTGCAGCCTGCAAATACACAGATGTTTCCGCCCCCCCCCCCCCCCCCCCCCATTTGATATCTGTCTCCGAACCCTGCTTAATCATAATAGCAACAATCCTTGGCCGGGTTAATATATTGTGGGTCCTTCCAGAATCCAGCTAACATGGACCTTAAGTCCAGCCAGTAGGAAACTGCATTGCATGAATGAAATTCTCTGCCATCTCACCCCACCTCTGGGACAGGGTATTGAACCCTTTTTTTGCAGCATTCTCCACTGGCTCCAAGAGTAGAAGAGCTGACCTGGAAATTGTACCCAGGCCCTGCCACTGAACTATCGGGCTAGCCTTCAGGGAAGGCAGTTTTATAACAGATCAGGGATATCTTGCAATAGAACCAGCAGCTTGGCATGGCTTACTTATTTGTTGAAGAAGTAGCCTAATGGTTAGTGCAATGGGCTGAAAATCTGAGGAACTGGGTTCAGTTCCCACTGCAGCTGCTTGTGGCCCTGGGCAAGTTACTTAACTCTCCATCGCCCCAGGTACAAAACTTAGGGGTCCTTTTACTGAGGTGCGCTGAAAAATGGCTTACGGTAGTGTAGGCGCGGGTTTTAGATGCGCACCGATCCATTTCTCAGCGTGCCTGTAAAAAAAGGCTTTTTAAAACTTTTTGCTGAAAATGGACATGCGGCAAAATTAAGTTTGCCGTGCGCCATTTTGGGTCTGCGACCTTACCGCCAGCCATTGATCTAGCGGTAAAGTCTCATGCGGTAGCTGGGCGGTAATGACCTACGCGCATCAAATGCCACTTGGTACGCACCCGATACGCGCGTCCGAAAATAAAAATTATTTTTCGGACGTGCGCCAAAAATGAAATTACTGCAAGATCCATGCAGTAACCAGGTGGTATCTCCATTTTGGCGCGTGTTGGGCACACGTAGACACTTATGCGGCTTAATAAAAGGGCCCCTTAGATTGTGAGCCTACTAGGGACAGAGAAAATACCTGTATATAATATGTAAACCACTTTGGTTGTACCACAGAAAGGCAATATATCAAATGCATTACCCCTTACCCTCCTTACAAATAATCATATTCATCTTCTTTTTCTCAACAGTTTACCCAGCTACAGTCAGATAAAACTTCAGATCAGTCAACAGTGAGATTCACATTGACTAAAATCATTTTTTTTGCCCTAACTGATTTCTACAAAGTGAGGTTCATTTGGCTGAATAGCTAAATATTGACTTACAGTTGATTTGAAGAGGGGTAATAGGAAATCAATCATGAGGACTAAGCATCCTTTCAATGGAAGATTAAACATAAGCATCATGTCGATATTTACTTCTATTGAGTAGCACGTCAAAATCTATTGACGTGAAAGGTTAAATTTGCTTAGGTCAGTATTTCTTTTGAGGAGTAATAAAGCTTGAGGATTATTCTAAACATGAGTCAATATTGTTAGAAAGAATTACTGTGGATCCACTGTGAAAAGCTCATTTGACAAGGAAAAACAACTTGTGCTGCATATGTTCTGCTATATTTTTCGGATGGTAACGAGAAACTGTAGATTGTGGTCAGTAGGTTGATTTCTCATTCTGTTGCTGCCAAGGCTCTGACTTTACTCAACTGAGTTCTGTCCATCAAGATGGTCCCATCAGTAGCTATGAAAGAAATCCAGATGCATTTTTCACTAAGAGGCTCATTTTCAAAGCACTTAGCCTCCCAAAGTTCCATAGAAACCTATGGAACTTAGCCTCCCAAACTGCTTTGAAAATATGCCTCTTAGCCAACTAATGCACCCTTGTAGATATAAGGTCATTTTCAAAGACAAATATAAGAACGTATCAGTATCCAGATATATTCTCCTTGATAATTCACCTGTGCACTTCCATTATGTAGCTTCCCACTATTCCAAAACATGTGGATAGTTGTGTCCATCAACCAGCAGGTGGAGACAGAGAACTGAAAACTGAGCTGAGACATATCTCACTTGGCATCCAGTCCAGCTCCTCAGTATTTTCTATCTCCAACAGGTGGATGGACACACATTTCAGCCTCTGATTCTAAGTGATTTGCTCCTGGTCCAGTTGGTCAACTGTTCCCCAGTTGAGCTTTACAGGTGGCTTGAGGCTGCAGAGAAATAACTGGAGGTCTTCAGATCCCTGTCTCTGGTGCCCCACAAATTACTTCTTCCCTCTTTTCACCTTGCCCCTGTTTCCTTTGGAGCTCTTCCAGCACAACAACTTTTAAAAAAAGAAAGCAGGAAAGAGGTTTACTAGAGAGCACAGGACAGAGTATCAGTCCTGATTCTTTCTCATCTGGGGTAAAACTTTTGGAAACTGTGAGCTTGGGGATGAAGCTGGTGGTGGTAAGTCCAACTAAAGTTTGACTCAGAACCTCTTGGAGGGCTGCAAGTTCTACATGCTGCAGGGGAGGGATCCTGACTCACCGCTTGGGGCTGCATTGTGCTTGTGCCAGTTGTAGTGAATGATGAATCACACGGAGGCAGTTAAGCAGTTTTCCCACTGTAGTACCCACTGGCTGGCATTGGCATGTTGCAGTACGTGTAAGCTGGGAATCCTGCAGGATGTGGGGGAAATGGTCAGCAGTAGCACATCTTCGGATTTGGCACAGCATCCAAATATGTCAGGAACTTTGGGCTGTCCAGTAGGGCGGTGTGCAGTTTGATGCAGGAAAGCACAGGGGGCACTGACTGGCAGTGAGAAACAACCTCTGTCTGATCATGCACAAAGCACAGCTGCCATATTACAACCTCAGGGCCCAACAGAATATTCAGCTGCATCAGGATCTTTGTTTTCTCCAGAGTTTTTGTGGGTTTTACGCTAGGACTGTTTACTGAAGCAGAGACAGAGATGCTGCAAGATGCTTCAATTTCTTGCTCCGCTGCCCTTCTGGCTCCTAAGAGATCTCGTTTAGCCTCACCTGTCCACTCCAGGAGGTCTATCTCTGCTTCATCCTCCTTATCTAATGTGGCCTTGGTCTATTCAGAGGAGCCATCGTTGAAGGAGCTGTTAGAGGAGGGGGATGACCCAAAAGTACTGAGGTCATTTCATAAAGAGGAGCTCAGCATTCTTATTTCTGAGGCATTGACAGTGCTTTCCATTGAGGAGCCTTCTGCTTCACCATCTGGAGTTCCATCTTCATCATGAGTGGGCTTAGAGCTCCTTCTAAAGCCTTCCTTATGCATCCAGACATTCAAGACCAGATTACAGTATAATGGGTCTTACTGGTCACGGGGCTGAGAGTGGGACAAGCTGTGGCTCACTTCTACCCATTGGTTCTAGAGGAGAAAGAGAAATTGCAGCTTTCCAAGGAGGAATCCCTTTTTACGCCGGTGACTAAGACCACCTTACCATTTGAAGGGGGCATTGCCCTAAATGACCTACAGGATAGGAAGCTAGAAGGCCCTGGATTCAACTGCTGAACAGGGATCCTCTCTGTCTTCCACAGGTACACAGCCTACTGAAGTAAGGTTCGGTGCTCATGGAGGATCCGTACCCCTTTGGTCCTATGGCTTGGCCATTGAAAGGACGCGGTTGAGATGAAACGGTTAATCTGATTCGGGCATTGCTACCTTGCTTCAGGCTCAAAAACACTCTAAATCCATGGTGTGTGTGAAAGTGTGGAGGACATTTGAGGGCTGATGTTCCAAGTACAAACTTTCTGCCTTCTCTGCTTAGATTGTGCACATCCTAGCATTTCTCCAAGAATGTCTTCAGAAAGGATTGGCTTTGGGTTCTCTAAAAGTTCAGGTTGCAGCTTTGGCTGACTACAGAAGACATCTCTTGTGGCTCACCCAGATATCATTTGATTCTTGTGGAGAGTGGCCGCTTGCAGCCTCCCTTTCATTTTCCATGTCCAGAGTTGAACCTTAATTTAGTCCTTCAGACTCTTCATAAGCCTCCTTCTGAGCCGCTCTGGAAGATCTTCTTGAAAGATCTTATGCTAAAGACAGCATTCTTAGTGGCTGTTACATTGGCATGTAGGGTTTCAGAGCTTCAGGCTATCTCTTTTTTTGGGACCCCTTTATCCGTTTTTCGGAGGCAGGGGTCTCCCTGTGCATTGTTCCTTCCTTTCAACTGAAAGTGGTATCAGCATTTCATCTTATTCAATCTTATTCCTTGAAGCTTCTTGATGTACGTAGAATCTTCATTTAGAGTATCTGGAAGTCACGAATGAGTTTTGCAAATTGGACAGACTGTGCTTTTTGGTAAGCAGAGGCTTGGCCTCATGGCTTCCAAGCCCACAATTGCTAGATGACCAAAGAAGACTATCGGCTTATTTGCTTGCAGGGAAGCAGGCTCCTCTGGCCTTGTGGGCTTATTCTATGAGGTGTACAGTGACATCCTGGGCGGAGACTTCCTTACTGTCTCTGGTGGATATTTGCAAGGCAGCGACATAGTTGACGCTGCATACCTTCGCCAAGCACTACAGGGTGTACGTTGCTGTGCACTTGGAAACTGGTTTGGGGGCTTTGGTCCTCAAGGCAGCGGTGCCAGGATCCCACCCACTCTAGGGATTGCTTTTAAACATCCCACAAGTTCTAGAATAGTGGGAAGCTATGTAATGGAAGGAGAAATTAGGTTTTACCTGATAATTTTCTTTCCATTAGTCCTTCCCACTATTCCAGAGGCCCGCCCGAGGTTTCTGTGATGTTTAGTTGGTGAAAAGTAATGGGTCAAATAATGACTGTTACCTTGCATGGTGCTTCCTACATATCTCATGTTCTCTACAACTTGTCCAGAGATGAGAGAGGTCCAAACATGTTTGTTCATCTGGTTAGTGTTAGGTTAGCAAATTGTTTGTAGTTGTGTTTATTCTGAGTTTAGCCTTACTGCTTGTCTACATAAATACTGAGGAGCTGGACTGGATGCCAAGAGAGATATATTTCAGCTCAGTTTTTAGTACTCTATCTCCACCTGCTGGTTGATGGACATAACTATCCACAGGTTCCGGAATAGTGGGAAGGACTAATGGAAAGAAAATTATCAGGTATGACCTAATTTCTTTTTTGCACCTGCTACTTCAGCATTCCAACCAATTGAAGGAAGGAGTGAGACTCCATCAGTACACGTAGGGAAGGCAGCAACAGAGTTTGCAAAAACAAAGATAATAAATAGAAATAAAATAAAACATAGAAAAGAAAATAAGATGATACCTTTTTTATTAGACTAATTTAATACATATTTTGATTAGCTTTCACAAGCAATACCTTCTTCTCCAGATCAGAAATAAGCAAAAGTTGACAAATATTTGAATATATAAGAGAAATATAAAAATATTCCAATGACAGTCTCACAGGAAGAGGGTAGGGGCTGGTAAGGTGAGAAAACAGGGAGAGCTAGGTGGGTGAGAGACAGGGAGAGATGGATGGGTGATAAGAGGGTGCAAAGCAGTATAATTTTATGATTTCCAAAGTGATAGAAAACGCAGATCTTTAAGTCCCATCTGGTGGGTGTCAAAATATTTTTATCATTTTGACTTCAAAGGTCTTATGTTCCTGGATTATGTTAAGATTTCCGTTTAGTATTCACACCATAACATTATCGATGCAGTGTTCTGGTTTTGTAAAGTGCTGTCCCACAGGGGTGGCATCCTGGTTGGCATTGTGATGTTTAATATGACTGTGTAAATTGATTCTTGTCTTTAGCATCTGGCTTGTCTCTCCAATATAGCACCCTTCTTCACACTTTTTGCAGTGAATTATATATACCACATTTGAAGATGAGCATGTGTAGGTTCTCCTTATGCTGAATGTTTTTTCCCATGTGAGCGACTGTGAAATCCTGTGAAATGTGTTGGCACAGTTTGCAGCTTGGTATATCACAAGGGCACATGCCACTCTCTTCTTTCTGAGTTTCTATCGGGAGTTTGTTTTTCACTCATTTTTGTTTCAAATTAGGTGGTTGTCAGAAGGCCAGCATTGGTGGAGCTGGGAATATCTCTCTCAGTAATTCATCCTCCTGGAGTAGTGGTGTAGATCTTTTATGATTTTTCTCAGTTTTTCCAGCCTGGATTGCATGTCGCTACAAGGGGGGGCGCTTTCTGTGGTTTTCTTTTCTTTGTACTGCAGAAGGCTTTTCCTGAGTATCTCAAGGGAAGAGGCAGTATTCTTGGAGATTATTTTGTGGCTGGAGCCCTTTTGTTTGAATGATTCCGTCAGGATTTTGAGGTGTTTATCTCTGTCTCTTGGGTCAGAGCAGATATGATGGTATTTTGTGGCTCGGCTGTGTATAATGGGGGGGGGGGTTCTATGTGAAGGGTGGAAGCTGGAGTTGTGGAGGTAGCTGCATCTGTCTGTAGGTTTCCTGTATATAGATGTTTTTATATAACCATTGTCAATGGAAACTGTGCTATCATAGAGAGTTGACTTTTTCTGAAGAGTAATCAGTTTTGAGTTTGATGATTATAGGATGGTATGTGTTGAAAGAACTGTAAAACTGTTTGAGTGTCTCTTCTTCCTCAGTCCAAATGTACAGGAAACTTAAGGACAGATGCAGCTACCTCCACAACTCCAGCTTCCACCCTTCACACAGAAAAAATAATCAATTATATACAGCCATTTCACACGATACCATCATATCTGCTCTGACCCAAGAGACAGAGATAAACACCTCAAAATCCTGACTGAATCCTTCAAACAAAAAGACTACTACTACTATTTGACATTTCTAAAGCGCTACTAGGGTTACGCAGCGCTGTACAGTTTAACATAGAAGGACAGTCCCTGCTCAAAGGAGCTTACAATCTAAAGGACAAATGTACAGTCAGTCAAATAGGGGCAGTCTAGATTTCCTGAAAGGTATAAAGGTTAGGTGCCGAAAGCAACATTGAAGAGGTGGGCCAAAATAATATCCAAGCATATTGCCTCTTCCCTTGAAATACCCAGGGAAAGTCTATTCCAGTACAAAGAAAAGGAAACCACAGAAAGAGTCCCCCTTGTACTGATATGCAATCCAGAGTTGGAAAAAACTGAGAAAAATCCCCCCAAAGCCAGCTCCAAGCTGGCGGTAGGTGTCCAGCATTAAGAGAAGGGTTTGTTTATACACTGCGCATTGGGAGGGAATAGCAAATGACCTCATTAATATCTGTTTGACTATATTTGGAGGAGTGGCCTAGTGGTTAGGGTGGTGGACTCTGGTCCTGGGGAACTGAGGAACTGAGTTCGATTCCCACTTCAGGCACAGGCAGCTCCTTGTGACTCTGGGCAAGTCACTTAACCCTCCATTGCCCCATGTAAGCCGCATCGAGCCTGCCATGAGTGGGAAAGTGCGGGGTACAAATGTAACAAAAATAAAATAGATACTATTGGAGATTCTACATGGAATGTTGCTACTATTGGAGATTCTACATGGAATGTTGCTATTCCACTAGCAACATTCCATGTAGAAGGCTGCGCAGGGTTCTGTTTCTGTGAGTCTGGTGCAGGACGTCAGACTCGCAGAAGCCTGCGCGGCCACATTGGTGATCTGCAAGGGCCGACTTCTACAAGGAATGTTGGAATAGCAACATTCCATGTAGAATCTCAAATAGTAGCAACAGTGGAGGAGTGGCCTAGTGGTTAGGGTGGTGGACTTTGGTCCTGGGGAACTGAGGAACTGAGTTCGATTCCCACTTCAGGCACAGCTCCTTGTGACTGGGCAAGTCACTTAACCCTCCATTGCCCCAGGTACAAATAAGTACCTGTATTTGTAAGCCGCATTGAGCCTGCCATGAGTGGGAAAGTGCGGGGTACAAATGTAAATAAAATAAAAAATTTAAGTATGGTTTGCAACCATCTTTGGCACACATGTTGTTTCCTGTGCTAAAGCCCTCTAAGCATTCTGCGCAGATTAACACTGGAGTTTGTCCAGTGCTAATCGGCTCTAATGCCATTAGGTTCAGAGTATCAGGGCCTTGGTCACTATTCTATAAGTCGCAAGATCAAGTTCCAGAGCATGCAACTTCAAGGGGAGGGGTGGACCTGGGAAGGGCATGGTGGATTGGGGGCATGACAGGCAGTTGCATTGCATGGGTTATGAGATATTCTTCAGCTTGGAAAAGAAACGACTGAGGAGGATATGATTGAGGTGTACAAAATCCTGAGTGGTGTGGAGCGAGTGGAGGTGAATTGAGTTTTCACTCATTCAAAAAGTACAACGACCAGGGGACGCTCATTGAAATTGCATGGAAACACTTTTAAAACAAATAGGAGGAAATATTTTTTCACTCAAGGACTAGTCAAGCTCTGTATCCCAGTGATAACAGCGGTTAGCATATCTGGGTTTAAAAAAGGTTTGGACAAGTTACTGGAGGAAAAGTCCATAGTCTGTTATTGAGATGGACATGAGGGAAGCCACTGCTTGGCCTGGGATTGTTAGCGTGGAACGTTGCTACTAACTGGGTTTCTGTCAGGTACTTGTGATCTGGATTGGCCATTGCTGGAAACAGGATACTGGGCTAGACAGACCATTGGTCTGACCCAGTATGACTATGCTTATGTTCTTATGCTGACAGTTAGGTGCAAATATTTAAACCAGCCATTGAGCTGGCGTAAGTGTTCACGCCTAAAGTTAGGTATGTAAATGCGGACTTATGCACTCAACTGCCGTTATAGAATACTAGCATAACTGCCATTATAAAATGTGTGCTTAGGACACATCATCCTGGCACCTAAACTTGAGCAAACGTGTAGTAAATTTAAAACAAATCGGAGAAAACGTTTCTTCACCCAACGCATAATTAAACTCTGGAATTCGTTGCCGGAGAACGTGGTGAAGGCGGTTAGCTTAGCAGAGTTTAAAAAGGGGTTAGACGGTTTCCTAAATGACAAGTCCATAAACCACTACTAAATGGACTTGGGAAAAATCCACAATTCCAGGAATAACATGTATAGAATGCTTGTACGTTTGGGAAGCTTGCCAGGTGCCCTTGGCCTGGATTGGCCACTGTCATGGACAGGATGCTGGGCTCAATGGACCCTTGGTCTTTTCCCAGTGTGGCATTACTTATGTACTTATGTAATTTATCCCTAATAGTATTGGTCTTTCAAGAGTTTTGGCGTTAGAACCTTAAGGACATGTTGTAAAACCTGTTTTTGTTTGGCTTTTTGCCAATTCAGGCATGTAGTGTGGTAATAATTTCATCACTACTTCACGTAAATTATTATTTCAGGTCCAAGTACAAGGAATGACTGGGAATATCCAGTTTGACACCTATGGGCGTAGAACAAATTATACAATTGATGTCTACGAAATGAAAGCTAGTCGGCCTCGAAAAGTAAGTATTGAACTTATTAAATCATCTATACAGGGACTGAAAATGCAGGAGCCTTTTTACCAAACTGTGGTCAATAGTGGCCTTAGCACATCCTTACGCAGATCATTTTCACGTGCTAAGGCCATTTTCCCCGCAGGGGTAAAATGACTGATTTTTCTTCTTTCTGTATTTATTTACTGCATTTGTATCCCACATTTTCCCACCTCTTTGCAGGCTCAATGTGGCTTACATTATGCTGTAATGGCGATCGCCATTTCCGGAAGGAGAAATACAGAATATAATTGCATTTAAAGTACAGAAGATATAAAATAAATTAGAAGTAAATGGATATACAGGTCATATCAGATATAAGAGGACAAGGGTAATGTGCAACATTCAATAATGGCATTGTGATTATAGTAAACAACTAAAAAGAAATCAATGATAAATTGATCTGGTGAAAAGTTTTGGTGTCAGTTCATTTATGAAGGATCTTTATGGTAAGTCTCTTTGAACAGGTTAGTCTTTAGTAATTTACGGAAGGTTGCCGAGTCGTGCGTTGTTTTTATGGTGTTTGGTAATGCATTCCAATGGCCGTACTCTACTTTTCCCATTAGCACATGGCCATTTAGTTTGTGAGCTGCTAGCACCACGTATTTCGTGGGAGGTAAGGGCTCATGTCCTAACCACACGCTAGCAAAGAGTACGCACTCTCCACACCCAGACCCATCCCCAGCGCACGTCAGTCCCAAAATTACCACGGTACGCCTGAACACACCCTGTGGTAAGGTATTTAAAGCTGCAGTAAGCACGTGTCAGTGCTTACTGCAGCTTAGTAAAAGGACCCCACAAAATGTTTGTTAGCCTAACCATCTATAAATAAAAGCAAATTTCATAGGGTAACTGAAAAAAGTCCTTCAAAACTCGCTTGATAAATATTGGGCTCAGTCTTTAAAGCTGGCAGTTAGCTGTGGTATTTTAAAAAAGCTACATCTAGTCATTGTCACTGTATGAATGGTCGGTGGCGTTCCTATTTCGGCTGCCACCCAGGGCATCACCTCCACCCCCCCCCCCCCCACCAGTGCATCACCTCCTGGGGGTGCAGGGAGCAGCCGCACAGCTGTCGGCTCCGCCGGTTCCCTGCCCCGGAACAGGAAGTAGCGTCAGAGGGAGCAGGGAACCGAGCTCCCTGCACCCCCTTGCAGTGTGCGCCCGGAGCGGACCGCCCCACTGCCCCGCCCTTTGTACATCACTATGAATGGTCACAGATGCTCAGTATCCATGTTTACCCCGACTACTGGCCACTATCCATATAAAGATAGCCTATTCAATGTACTTTAAGCCAGAAAAGGGACGAGTCCGTTGCAAAATTGCCCACACACTATTTTCTGCTAAGGACTTTTGGAAGAGTGGATATGACTTTCATATGCTCTTTGTATAATTGTAGATAGTGAATACAGCGAATGAATGATTTAATGTGAACAAGCAATCACTGATAACGAAAGACAATGTCATCCTAAATAGGAAGACAATGGGTTCATAAAGCATATGGGTACACTTAGCTATTAGAGCATTCTATGTCCTGATTTAATTTTTAGTTGGCTTCCTCAGCAAAATTAGAACTGAAATAAAGTTGTTCTGTGTTCTTATAAGCCAGCTGCTTTTGCATTTGCTGAAATTGTAGACAAAGGTCAATAATCTGGCAGTTTAATTAAGACAAATTTCTTTTTCAGTGCAGAAATATAGTATGTATGTCAAATGTGTTTGAGCATTTAGGAGGCACTTCCATTTAGGTGCCCCGAGAATGCACGGTAGGATCTTCTTCTGTAGTGACAGTAGATTCTGTTATGAAATACTAGCGTAAGCCAGTGGCATAGCCACAGAGAAGTCTTGGAGGCCTGGGCCTCCTCCATCCATAGCCAGCAATCCTCCTCTCTCCCCTCCCCTCCATTTCCAGCAATTTGTCCTCTCCCTGGGCCCCCATGTCCATCCTTGTCCCTCTCTGCCCTTCCCTCCTCCATCCATAGCCAGCAATCCTCCTCTCTCCCCTCCCCTCCATTTCCAGCAATTTGTCCTCTCCCTGGGCCCCCATGTCCATCCTTGTCCCTCTCTGCCCTTCCCTCCTCCATCCATAGCCAGCAATCCTCTCTCCCCTCCCCTTCCAGCAATTTGTCCTCTCCCTGGGCCCTGCCCTCCCTTCGATGCCTCTCTGCCCTCCCATCCATGCCTCTCTGCCCTTCCCTCCGTGCCCTGGGGCCTTTAAATCTTGGTTCCCTCAGTGTCCGCCTTCTTCTGACGTCAGAAGAAGGCGGGACACTGAGGGAACCAATGAGTGCAAGGGAAGGGAGACGTCGGCAGCGCTTTCACTGACGCTGCTGCGACCGAGGTAAAAGATTTAAAGGCCTCGGCGGTGCGGGGCGAGGGTAAGCACCGCGGCGGCGCCCTCCAGAAGTGGGCGCCCCCCTACGGTGCTTACCTCGCTTACCGCATCGGCACGGCCCTGACTGCCTGAGGAGTCAAATCACCTCAGCCAAAGTTGAAAATTAAAAGTTGACAAGTCAAAGCTTCCACATGAAAATAAAGGCGCATCAAAGCACGAATCCTATCGAGCATATGCAAGCAAAGAAAACTCGCACCATAAAGAGCAGCGGGACTCCAAGGAAACCCACTGCTCTTCACGGTGCGAGTGCTCTTGTCTTCGCTTGCACACGCTCGATTGGATTCGTGTTTTGATGCTGTTTTATTTTCATGTGGAAGCTTTAACTTGTTAACTTTGGCTGAGGTGATTTGACTACCATGGTGTTATGGGTTTCCCAGCATTCAGGACCCCGGGCAGTCACTCCAGTACCCATCTCCCCCATCTTTAACCTTACAGCCCTATGCACCTCACTTTCTTGCATGCCAGATACTACAGACACAATGCTTTTTTTTTTAGGTTGGTTACTGGAATGAATATGAAAGATTTGTGCCTGCAGGAGATCAACCACCCACAAATGAATCGTCCTCGGTAGAAAACAGGACAATAGTAGTCACTACAATCCTGGTGAGTTAAGTATTCCTTCTTTAGAACATGAGAGCCTCTAACCCAAGAATGGGAAAAGAGGGGGGAGGTTCTTCTTTTTATCAGCAGCCTCATGATTTAATCAGGAACATTTCCTAAGGGGTGAGAGTCTAATAAGCACAGACTGGGAAAGAGACCTTAGGGTGATGCTGTCATAGCATCTTAAGGCAACAAACAATGTGAGAAAGTGGTTGGCTTTGCCAGAAGGATGCTGGGCTGCATAGAGAAAGGCATATTCAGTAGGAGAAAGGAGGTGTTAATGCCCCTGTACAAGTCAGTGGTAGGGCTCCATTTGGAATATTGTGTTCAGTTTTGGAGGCCGTATCTTGCTAAGGACATCAAAAGACTTGAGACAGTTCAAAGGAAGGCGAGAAAAATGAGGTGGAGCTTATGTCAAGACGTATGGAAAGACTTGAAGACTTCGATATGTATACCCTAGAAAAAAGGAGGGATAAGGGAATACATATTTAAAAGGCATTAATATGCAAACTAACCTTTTTCAGAGACAGGGAAGTGGTAGAACTAGAGGTCATGAGTTGAGGTTGCAGGGTGAGAGACTTAGGAGCAACATCAGGAAATACTTTTTCACAGAAAGGGTAATGGATGCCTGGAATGCCCTCCCACTGATAACAGCACTTAACAAGCAATAATGAGCAATAGGCACTAATTAAAATGTAGGCGCATAACTTGCTAAGTGTATTCTGTAATGAAGTGCACCAAACCTCTAATGCATTCAGGCAAAAAGGGGTATGGTTATGGGCAGGGAAATGGGCATTTCGTGGGCATTCTGAAATGTATGCATGTAGTTATAGAAAATGGCCCGGTGCGCATAAATCTGCGTGCTAGGATTTACGCCACATTTTCATTGGTGTAAATGGATGCTCTTAGATTTAGGCGCTGAAATATCAACTAAGCATATTCTATAATTGGCACCGAAATCTAGGCTTAGTCAGCACTGATTTCAGTACCGATTTTTTTTTAGGCACCATATATAGAATCTCCTCCATAGCTCCTAAACCAAAACCAGCTATTTTATGGGTGGTATGGGGGCGGAGTCAGTACTTATCCGGTTAAGTACATTTATCCAACACTTAACCGGATACGGAGGACAGCATAAAATACAGTTCTATCTTTATCCAGTTGAACTTATCTGGTTAAGTGCTGAATATCGTGTTTATATAAGATAAATGCTATCCGGCTATGTATAATCAGATATTCAATTCCGGTGTCTGGACATGGCCTGGCATTGAATATCTGGGGATGATTCCGGTGATGGACAAAATAAAAACACTGACCACTACCACCAGCTAAATATTGACGCCACTGTAGCTTCTGTTTGATTATGCTATCTTCAAGGAATTTGATTTATGATTATGATATAATAATAGCATTGATTACTCTTCTGATGATATTTTTAACTAAGACAAATTCATTTTAACATTGAAATCCACATTTTTTTAATGTTAACTTGGGGATCCCGGCCTTTCAACTCAACAAGCCAAAAACTGCCATTGCTCTACCAAAGAAACTAGCAGCTCCCATTCTCTTTATTATTGGCTGCCACAATCATAACTCTTTTGATATCTCCTTTCTCTAATCAAAGGAAAACCCGTATGTAATGAAAAAGAAAAACCATGAGCAGCTAGAAGGGAATAACCGATACGAAGGATACTGTGTTGACCTTGCTTCCGAAATAGCAAAACATGTTGGAATAACCTACAAATTATCAATTGTGGAAGATGGAAAATACGGAGCAAGAGATCCTGAGACTAAAATATGGAATGGCATGGTGGGTGAACTGGTCTATGGGGTGAGTGTAATTTTTCCATACTATATTTCTGTGCATGCTTGCTTGCAACCATGGTTTTTACGACATTAGCATTGCAAAGCATAACTTCCAAACTTTTTTGCCAAGTCAAATAGAGCACAGTTTTGTGAACTGTTTAGAAAAATATAATTCTTTACACGAGGAATGAAATCATCAACCATTCACTTAAACAAAGAAGTGAAAATGATGCTTACATTTATGATTCTCAAGTGCCTGTCAAATGTTGACTCTATTTACCAGTGGAATTGTAACATACTTCCAAGTATTATATTTTCTGTAAATCTGTGAAAACTTTTTTTTATTCAGTAAGGGGCCCTTTTACAAAGCCACGTAGGGTGCCTAAGTATGCCCAACACACACACCAAATTGGAGCTACCACGTGGCCCTTGTGGTAATTTCAATTTTGGCGCACGTCCGCTAAGCGTGTCCGAAAAATAATTTTTATTTTCTGATGCGCAGCAGGCTACACGCGTCAAGTGGCAGATGACACGAGTAGACCATTACCGCCCAGTTACCATGTGAAACCTTACCGCTAGGTCGATCGCTTGCGGTAAGGTCTCAGACCCAAAATGGATGTGCGGCAATTTTCATTTTGCCGCATGTCCATTTTCGGCAAAAATTTTAAAAAGGCATTTTTTTGGAAGTGCGCTGAAAAATAATTCTGCGTGCACCCAACACACACGTCTACACTAGCGCAGGCCATTTTTCAGTGCACCTTAGTAAAAGTACCCCTAAGTTTGTCTCATATTGACCACATTATATTTAAGATTTTTTTTTATTGTAATATAATTTCTAGAGGGTTTTCTAGTTTTGACTATTGTAATCCACTTAGAACTGCAGCGGTCTGCAGTAGAATATACATTTTAATATTATGTTATGTTATTATGGGTTGAGAACCATCAATCTAGACAACAAAACCAGAGAAGCATACCACCACACCAAAGACAAGACCTAACCAAGGGGTTCTTTTTCTAAGGTGCGCCGAAAAGTGGCCTGCGCTGGTGTAGATGCGTGTATTGGACGCACGCAAGTCCATTTTTCAGTGCACCTGCATAAAAGACCTTTTTGAGGGGGCCAAAAATGGAAGTGCGGTAAAATAAAAATTGACGCGCATCCATTTTGCGCCTGAGACCTTACCGCCACCCATTGACTTAGCGGTAAGGTTTCACGCGTTAACCGGGTGGTAATCGTCAGCGCACTTACACTGCCAATTACCACCCGGTTAGCGTCACACGGTAGAAAATAAAAAAATATTTTCTGCCGCACGTATCGGACACACGTAAAAAATGGAATTACTACCCAGGGCTCGTGGTAGCCGGGTGATTAGTTCCAAATTGACGTGCATTGGAAGCGCGAAGACACCTACGCACCTTAGTAAAAGGGCCCCCAAGAACATCCAGTCAGGGAAGGCTCAAAGCAGGGACAAAAGTTAATTGAATAATAATGAAAAATATTATAAGATGAAAGCATAGGAAATCAACCCTACTGTACAAGAAAATAAGAGATATAAGTTGCTCATTTTCAAAGCAGATGGAGGTCTTAGAATGCCTTTTAAAATGGTCTTCTGCTAAAAACATCCAAATCCTGATTTTGGAAAGTCAGAATGTTTCATCTCAGTTCATCCAAATAATGCAGTGGACTGTGAACAAAGGGATCTATGCCTGGAACCGACTTCCTGAGCCCATACGTCTAACTCCATCTCTACCTGTTTTTAAATCTATGCTGAAAACCCACCTTTTCACTACTGCCTTTGGCTCCTAACCCTACTCATTTGCCCTCCTTCTCTCCTGTTCCTCTTTACCAGTAATTCCCTTGTCCGTAAAAGTCTTGTCTGTCTGTTTTTACCTAGATTATAAGCTCTTTAAGCAGGGACTGTCTCTGTGTGTCTCATGTTCAGCACTGCGTACGCCTGGTAGCGCTATACAAATGTTATTAGTAGTAGTAGTAGGTTCACGTCCCATTTAACTTTTTGTTTGTTTATAATTCTGAGCCTTCCAGAAACAGAAAACTACTTACTGAACCTAAATATATAAGCAGTGGCGTACCAAGGTGGGGGCGGTCCGCCCCGGGTGCACGCGGCTGGGGGGTGCCGCGGCGCGCGCCTGTCGGCTGTGAGTTCGAATCGCTACGCTAAATTCTCTCGTTCGCTGCAGCTCCCTCCCTCTGCCCCTCCTGTTCCGGGGCAGAGGGAGGGAGCTGCAGTGAACGAGAGAATTTAGCGTAGCAATTCGAACTCGCAGCCGACAGGCACGGGCCGCGGCACCACCCCACCCTAGCGGCGTGCACCCGGGGGGGTGTCATTTCGCCGGGGGAGGCGCGCTGCACCCGGGGGGGGGCGCATTGCCGATCCGCCCCGGGTGTCGCCGACGCTAGGAACGCCACTGTATATAAGACACCCGTAAGCCTGAAGGCTATTGAAGTGGTCTACATTCAGGTACGGTAGATATTTCAGATCCAGGAGGGATCACGTTTATAAAAAAAAAAAGTTATAGTGAGATTTGAACCTGTGTCCGTTGCTTTACAATCCACTGTATTAACCACAAGGCTACTCCTCTGCTCTGCAGGAACCTCTTTAGGGCCATGTTTTTGTAAACAATGCCCGACAGACGTTCACGTCCCTGTATTTTTGTCGTTCAAGAGTTAGACGTTTCCACTTTGGAAAATGGTTATTCATTTTGGACATTTTCAGTGTAAAAATGGCTATCCCACAGCCACAATCTGACAGGAAATCTAGATGTTTTTCCTCTTTGATTAGATGGGGGGGTTTTTGGACTTGGTTATTGGACAGAAAATAGAGGGTTGGGATAAATGGCCATTTCTCTCCATGGAGGAAAGTGAATAGTGGAGTGCCGCAGGAATCTCTACTGGGACTGGCACTATTTAACATATTTATAAATGATCTGGAAATCAGAATGGCAAGTGAGGTGATTACATTTGCAGATGCCACAAAACTATTTAAAGTTGTTAAAACACAATGCGGACTGTGAAAAATGTAAGGAAGACCTTAGGAAATTGGAAGACTGGGCATCCAAGTGGCAGATGAAATTTAATGTGGCCAAATGCAAGGTGATTCACATTGGAACGAATAATCTGAATCATAGTTACCTGATGCTAGGGGTCCACCTTGGGGGGTTAGCACCAAAAAAAGATCTAGGTATCGGTGTAGACAATACGGTGAAATCTTCTGCCCAGTGTGCGGCAGCAGCCAAAAATGCAAACGGGATGCTAAGAATTATTAGGAAAGGGATGGTGAATAAGACCAAGAATAATATAATGCCTCTGTATCGCTCCATAGTGTGACCTCACCTTGAATATTGTGTTCAATTCTGGTTGCCGTATTTCAAAAAAGATGTAGCGGAATTAGAAAAGGTTCAAAGAAGAGCCACCAAAATGATAAAGGGGGATGGAACTCCTCTCATATGAGGAAAGGCTCTTTAGCTTGGAAAAAAAAGATGGCTGCAAGGAGATATGATTGAGGTCTAGAAAATCCTGAGTGGAGTAGAACGGGTAGAAATGAATCAGTTTTTCACCAGGGGATACGCAATGAAATTACATGGCAATGCTTTTAAAACAGGAGGAAATATTTTTCACTCAATCAATAGTTCATCTCTGGAACTCGTTGGAGGATGTGGTAACAACGGTTAGCGGTATTTGGGTTTAAAAAAGGTTTGGACAAGTTCCTGGAGGAAAAGTCCATAGTCTGCTTTTTTTTCTTTATTCAATTTTTAAGATTACAAGTATACAGACACTTGATTAGGCAAAATTGGATAGAGGAGGAAACGTTAATAAAGCAGGAAAATGATCTACATATATAATTTCCAACACTCCAATAAAAGTCCACTATTAGGAGTTCAAAAATATACAATAAGTTGAAGAAAAATAGCAAGCAATCTAATTTAATTAAATTGAGATAACGAACGTATACAGGTCGCTTTTTTCTTTTTCAAACGCTATCACTAGTTGGAAGCACTGTTCCAACAGTCTTTCTAGCTGTTATAAATTTTTCCAGCTGGGGTGGATCAAAGAAAATAAATTTAACAGTTTGATAGGTGACTAAACACTTGCATGGAAATTCTAGGAAAAAAAGTAGCTCCCAACTTGATCACTTCCTGTCTCATCTGAAGAAATTTTCTCCGGCGCAGCTGAGCTTCCCTCGATACATCTAGGAAAATATTAATTTTTTAAACTCTTGAATAGCTTTTAACGGTTTTTATAAAACATTCTCAAAATCCAAGGTTTGTCTGGCAACAAAGCCACTGTAGCCACCAAAGTGGCTGGCACTGCTAAATCTGTGTCTGATGTCTCTAATAATGCTGAAACATCAAGGGCTTGATTTTCTTGTTGTTGTTGCTGTCTCAAATTCATAGTCTGCTATTGAGGCAGACATGGGGAAGCCACTGCTTGCCCCAGGATTGGTAGCATGGAATGTTGCTACTATTTGGGTTTCCGCCAGGTACTTGTGACCTGGATTGTCCACTGTTGGAAGCAGGATACTGTGCTGGATGAAATATTTGGTCTGACTACTACTACTACTACTACTATTTAGCATTTCTATAACGCTACAAGGCATACGCAGCGCTGCACAAACATAGAAGAAAGACAGTCCCTGCTCAAAGAGCTTACAATCTAATAGACAAAAAATAAATAAAGTAAGCAAATCAAATCAATTAATGTGAACGGGAAGGAAGAGAGGAGGGTAGGTGGAGGCGAGTGGTTACAAGTGGTTACGAGTCAAAAGCAATGTTAAAGAGGTGGGCTTTCAGTCTAGATTTAAAGGTGGCCAAGGATGGGGCAAGACGTAGGGGCTCAGGAAGTTTATTCCAGGCGTAGGGTGCAGCGAGACAGAAGGCGCGAAGTCTGGAGTTAGCAGTAGTGGAGAAGGGAACAGATAAGAAGGATTTATCCATGGAGCGGAGTGCACGGGAAGGGGTGTAGGGAAGGACGAGTGTGGAGAGATACTGGGGAGCAGCAGAGTGAGTACATTTATAGGTTAGTAGAAGAAGTTTGAACAGGATGCGAAAACGGATAGGGAGCCAGTGAAGGGTCTTGAGGAGAGGGGTAGTATGAGTAAAGCGACCCTGGCGGAAGATGAGACGGGCAGCAGAGTTTTGAACCGACTGGAGAGGGGAGAGGTGACTAAGTGGGAGGCCAGCAAGAAGCAGATTGCAGTAGTCTAAACGAGAGGTGACAAGGGTGTGGATGAGGGTTTTGGTAGAGTGCTCGGAAAGTATGTTTATTCTTATTCTTATGTTCTTATGACTTTTTTTGAAAATGCCCCTCAAAATCTCACTGTATGAAATTCAAGATTATAAAACTCTTGTGACTTAGGGCTACAGTTCTACTGTCTTTGTAATGCTATTTACCTTGACAAGCTAAAATTATTAGAAATGCAAACTTCATGAAGGCTCTTATAATTTTGCCACTAATGTTTGTTCGGGAATGATTAGTTTCTGTGAAAGACAGCTCATGGTAAAGATAGAACCTTCAGTGGTTTACACTGGGTCTTTTGTTCTTTAATAAAAGCGCTTCTGCTTTTTCTTCTAATACCTAGAATGGAACACATTCAGGCTTTCCCCTTTTAACACAAAATTGCTAAGTAATACCTTAATGTTCACTGCATTCATTCAGTTCTTCAAGTTTAAATAAAAGATATCTTTTTCTCAGATCAAGGGAGGATGTGGGAGGATGTGGGTACTATTTTCAGTCACATTTATCTGAAGTAAAATTGCAGGAAAATACTTTTTATAGTGTACTTCATAAAAATCTGTTTAATTTTCACTAATGCATTGGATCTCTCAGACGTTCACTTCTGAAGATAAGATCTGTCTAGTGTTGCAAACCCTTATACAGCCTCATCTGTGATTAATTCTATTAGTCTAATGGAAAGTAACCCAACGTGGTAATGAAACACACGGTTGTGGTAGGGCTTCAGTGGGCTATAATAAAAAGAAACATAGGACAGCCCTATCCCTTATTCAACATATATTTCTTCTGCCCCACTATATTCCTCTCCCCACCCTACCTTAATATGGTGGAAATATGGCTCAGTTGAGCACATGTGGTGATCTTGTCCTGCAAGTCAGTGATTTTAGGCTGAGTTGTGTTTGATTATTCGTGCAGTAATTGGAGTGTCAGTTCCGCACAATATTTCTCTATTGTTCTTTGGTTCTAGGTCGTTCACTGCCTCCTTGAAACAGTCTGTGGTCCGCTCTGGAGGCTAGACTTTTATCCCATGACCCTAGAGTGGTTGGAAAAAGGTCTGGGACATTGTTAACTTACAGAAGTTGACTGGAGAGGTGTATGATAAAATCAATTGATTTCTTTGCATCTGGAGCCCCTTTATAAGGTTTAAGGGTCTACCTTTGCAGTCTTAGGTGGAATTATGGTATGCCCCAAATCTTTGAAATCCTGGAGGAATAGGTAAGGGACCTGAGGCTTCTCTTCTGTTGTTCTGTTTTTCTTTTGAGCTCCAATATCTTCTGATGGCAGGATGTATACCCTGAGCTATGGTTGGGAGGGGTGGATGAGGTAGGTAAGTAGGTTAGAGAGGGTTGGGTGGGAGTTTCATCATTCTTTTTGTTGGAATGACTGATTTTCTTGTTTTTCTTTAGAGCTCTTTAGGGAATTGCCTGTCAGGAAGATAGGATGGGTCAGGTTGGTATTTGTCAGTATATATTAGTATTCTGATTGTGTAGCCCACAAGACTCTACATCAGATTTATTTTGTCACTTTCTGCATCTTGTTCTTTTATTGTACTCCCTAGAATGTTAGTTTTAATCTTAAAATGTTTTTTAAAAAAAAAAAATATATATATATATATATATATCTACTATAATAAAACTCACCCTCAACGTTCTGAAGACAACGTTCTGAAGTCACTCAGTCACTCACTGAAGGGTTCATGGATTCATGGTGGTGAAGCCACAACACTGACCATGTCTCTCTGCCCCGCCCTCGCATGACGGACCAATCAGAAAAACCACCCTCAACATTCTGAAACACAAAGGACCATCACAACACCGTTCCCAGGCAACACTAGGCAACGTAAGACGGACCAATCAGAGGAAACTACGTGACAATAAGGGAGGAGCATTCCCCAGCAGAATGGCTCATTATCTGTGCAGCACGGAGAGCACAGAACCACCGCTGGAACGAGAGAAGAATATTCCTGCTGTGGGTATGTGCAAAAATAGACTGGGGGAGGGGGGGGGGAGAAATTTTTAAATGCCTAATGCCAGTACTGAAGAGTGCCAGAGGGCCTATAGCACAGACTATATTTGTGATCGCTTGACATGGAGTCAGAGGAGCCGGAAAACAACGTGCCTGTCACCATCTGGGACGTGGGCGAAGAGGACAAGCTGCGGCCCAGCTGGAAGGATTACCCGCTACCCAGCCAACAGCAAACAGCGACCAAGGAAGGGGAAGGAGTACTCCTTCCCTGCCTAGGAATCACTGGAGACTGGCTGCCAAACTAACGAAAAACCGCACACCGACGCACCACCTCCATCATCCACTCTTTCTTCAACAGAAATGCAAACTAATAATACAAAACAAACAAAGAATACATGGTTCCCCACCCCCTTCCTCTTCCCCTTTTGCTGAAGCGGCCAAGGATGTGCCCAATCATCCCCAGCCTCAGGCAAGCTGTCTCCCACCTCGGGGATTCCCCAAGCACCCGGAAAAAGACGGCGCTGATTCCTGCAGCGCATAAATGTTCCAGCATTCCCCTGCAGCCGGCCTGAAATGGACCAAACATACCGGATCACCCCCCGACGGCCCGAGACCGTGCTCTTCTCCCTTCCGCCAACTTAAAACAACCATCCCCGTCCTCAGGCAAGCCGTCACCCACCTCCAGGATGCCCAGAACCCCAGCCCAATGGAAAATGATGGCGCTGCTTCCAACAGCACATTTCTCTTCCAGCATTCCCCTACAGCAGCCCTGAAATGGCCAAAAAATACCGACAAAGAACGTGCTCCTCTACCTTTCGCCCATCTAAAACAACACTGCTGCCTCAGCACAACACAAAAAAAATAACATGGAAAAAAAACAACACTCAACAAAGGCTGACCCCACTACAACCACATTTACATTTCACCAACAGAAAGACCCCACTCCACAAACCTCCTTGACAGACAAAACCACACACACACAATACAACAGAAACACACCCTCAAAGCCACACACCAATCCAACCCACTTTGCCAGCACAGCACAGCACATCCCCCAACCCCCAAGCAAAAAACAAAACAAAAAAAGACACACATCAACAACCTGCACACACACCGCACACTCACACACACACACAAAAAACCACATGCTAGTGCCTGTTTCATTGGTTTCGGAAACGGGCCTTTTTTACTAGTATATATATAAAATTCAATTTGTCTCTAGCCTTTTCGGTGAAAAATTCAAGGTTTAGAAGAACAAGGCAGTATAGAAAGTATAAACACAGTACCATAATAAACATAAAGAATTAAAAAATATATCTGTTATAATATTTCTGAATAATCTAAAATCAATCATCTAATAACAATGCTTACATCCTTAGAACCCTTGAACACACAAAAAATTACGTGCATTGTTAAATTAAAATAAATAAAACATAAAAGGTATTCACAATCAGATAAAATCCCACTGAAACAATATCACATGAGGATAATTTTGAAACTGCCTGGGGAAGTTTCAAATCTGTGAATGCAATGTACATACATTTACCTGCAAAGGAGCAATTTACAAATAACCCATTTCAACAGGTAAAACACTCTTTTCTCTTAAAACAGCTCTTAAAATTGCCCTTGGTGTGTGCATACAGTACATGACTGCTGAATTTCCTGAACATCTATATAAATAATTCTCACCTGCAACATTCTGAAGCTCACTCTGTGGGAGGGAAACACTGAAGCCCTGCACTGTTGGTAGGCTAGGCAGTCAGCAACACTCAGTCTCACTCATGCACCACTCACTGTCACTCATAGACCCACCCTCAACCACACCTCATCCGCACATAATTCACAACCCCAACGTTCTAAATGAAGCCTCAACCGGAAATGTGAGGCGTCGAGATATCCTTTTTGCCCGGTACTGTGTGCCCCGCCCTCGCGTCACAACTTGATGACGACGAGGGCGGAGCACTGACACTCCATGAAACGCCATCTCCCCCTGCCCCTCGGTGGTCATTTTTCATACAGAACCTGCATCACGGAGCGGACAGGTGCCTGGAGGGGGGTTGGGGGACAGCTGGGTCGCTGATGATGGGTGGCTGCAGGGGGACCCAGGGGACAGGAGGCTCAAACCACGATCTCCCCCTGCCCCTCGGCGGCCATTTTCCATACGGAACCCGCATCACGGAGTGGACAGGTGCCTGGAGGGGGGTTGGGGGACAGCTGGGTCGCTGACAATAGGTGCCTGCAGGGGGGCCCGGGGGACAGGAGGATCGCTGGACACCAAAACCTTGCTAGCACCCATTTCATCTCTCACAGAAACGGGCCTTTTTTACTAGTTCTTTTATAAAGCTTAAAGTTCTAGAAGCGTCTACAGAATACCAAGGAGCTCAGCTGCCATCTTCATTAGCTGCCAATGCTTCAGACTAAGTCATGGAGCATTTCCAGGTGGTACATAAGCTCTTGTACCAACAGCACAAGCCGATTGTGCTTTTTCATTCTAAAGCAAGCATCCCACTTGCAAATTCCTATGCAGGACACTATTTTCAAATAGTCTTTCCCATCTTGTATCTATGACAAAACCTAAGACTCCCCAGCCCAAGATCTGTTCTGTAATAAAGTCCATTTAACAGACAAAATAAATTCACTAATCGATTGTTTAATGGAACTAGATGACAAATTGGAAGTTCTTTCCACAGCCTCTATGGTATATTAGGCACAAGCCACCAACAGCTTCTGCAACATCAAGGGATTCATCAGTTTGCAGAAGAATGTAAAGGCTTTTATACAAACACAATTTTTATGGCAGATTTCTTTACATTAGCAATTGTATCTCCAGTGAACCATCAAGTCTGTTATCAGGCAGCCAGTCTCTCGCCCTCATAGCCTGGATGTTGAGGGCTTAGAATTTACTTCCTTGCATCTTCCTGAGAGTGTCTCCTGGATCTTGCTGGCTTTCAGGAAAGATTCCACCAAGAGATTACTCTTTCAAATGGAGGAGGTTTGCCATCTGATGACAGGACAGGGCCCTATATCCAGTTTCCTGCCTTTCACAGGTCCTGCTTGAGTACCTTCTACACCTCTCTGAGTCTGGTATTGAAACCAACTCTGTAAGGGTTCACCTCAGTACATCTCTGATGGTGTAAGGTAGGCTGGGCAGGAGGCAAACCCCAGTCCTGTCTATGCCGATGACAGGTTCAACATGGTACCTGTAACTCTTAGCAGTAGTATGGCAGTATTACTGCTAGGGGTCAGGCTGCTATGAATTATAGTTTTGGGGTTTTTTAAATCTGGCAATCCATTAGCTTTAAACAAAACATTTTTAGGATGTAACCCTGATCTGAAACAGTACTATTTTTATAAAGCTTCATTCAGAAAGGAACTCCTGTAACATTTCCAGTGTTTTCTTCTATAAGTAAGTCATCCAACATGCAAGTGTACTTTTCTAAGGGGTCCTTTTACTAAGCCGCAGTAAAAAGTGGCTTGCGGTAGTGTAGGTGCGGGTTTTTGGCGCGCGCTGGAATATTTTTCAGCGCACATACCAAAAATGCCTCCCCCCCCCCCCCCCCCCCGAAAATGGACATGCGCAAAATCAGAATTGCCACGTGTCCATTTTGGGTGTCTGCCAGCCATAGACCTAGCGGTAAAGGAATGTGTGCGGTAACGACCAGCGCACATCAGATGCCACTTGGAGCGCATCTGCTACACATGGCAGAAAATTTTAAAAAATATATTTTTCAGACGCACGGAGCGGACGCACGCCAAAAACTGAAATTACGGCAAGAGCCACGCGGTAGTCGGAAGATAAGTTCATTTTGGCGCGCATTGTGCACGCGTAGACGCTTACGTGGCTTAGTAAAAAGGGACCCTAAATTAGCAAAGGTCTTTGTTGATTATCCTCTGTCTGATCCATATCCTCTGTAAAATATAGGGTGAAATGTACGCTGCAGCCAGAGCTTTCTGTCAAATCTCCAGCCCTTTACAGATGCTGCCCAAATGATTGCAGTAATGTTGTGAAGGCCGGGTGCCCAAAATAATTTGCAAAATTGTATTTCATATTTTTACTTAAGACCATCCAATTTTTGATGAGCTGTGATCGCTTACATCACTAGAGAAAGGGAGAGGCGGAATGAAGCAATGCCATTGTAACAGCAATTATAGCATAGTGCCAACAACCTAGTGACCTATTCACTGCTTGCTCTGCAGACTGAAGCAAGTCACTCGACCTGCCTGATCTCAGACTAGCTCTGTGGGGTAGGGACATTGCAACCCAAACTGTGGGTCAGGACACCAAATGGGGTCACAAAACCTACCTTTGGGGTCATGGCCTTGGTGAGCTCTCTATAGATGCATCATTATTCTGCACCGTCAGGCAGTCATACAGCTCTTTTTGGCCTCAATCATAGGGTCGCAGCCACAAAAAGATTGGGCAGCACTGACGTAAATTATTTTGTACAGAATTCTGGGACCCTTTCACTAAACTACATTAAGGGATCCTTTTACCAAGCTGCAGGGAAAAGGGCCCTGCGCTAGTGACGGGGGCTGTTATTTTCCCGTGCACCAGGGCCCTTTTTAGTGCAGCGGGTAAAAAAGCCCCCAGACACACATGACCATGCGGTAAGAGAACTCTTACCCCATGGCCATGCGGCAGGGAGCCCTTACCACCACACGGAAATGGTATTCGCTCGGGGCGGGGACTACCACAGGCAACCGCATTGGGCCGGCGGTAGTCCCAGAAGAGCGAGCAGTAAGCCCATGTTGGGATTACCGCTATTCTGTAACAGGGCCCCTCAGTGCTAACATGTGCTTAACTCAGGAAAAATAAGTACATAAGTAATGCCATACTGGGAAAAGACCAAAGGTCCATCGAGCCCAGCATCCTGTCCCCGACAGCAGCCAATCCTGGTCAAGGGCACCTGGCAAGCTTCCCAAACTTACAAACATTCTATACATGTTATTCCTGGAATTGTGGATTTTTCCCAAGTCCATTTAGTAGCGGTCTATGGACTTGTCCTTTATGAAACTGTCCAATCCCTTTTTAAACTCTGCCAAGCTAACCGCCTTCACTACGTTCTCCAGCAACGAATTCCAGAGTTTAATTACGCGTTGGGTGACGAAACATTTTCTCTAATTTGTTTTAAATTTACTACACTGTAGTTTCATCGCATGCCCCCTAGTCCTACTATTTTTTGAAAGCGTGAACAGACACTTCACATCCACCTTTTCCACTCCACTCATTATTTTATATACCTCTATCATGTCTCCCCTCAGCCGACTCTTCTCCAAGCTGAATAGCCCTAGCCTCCTTAGTCTTTCTTCATAGGGAAGTCTTCCCATCCCCGCTATCATTTTTGTCGCCCTTCGCTGCACCTTTTCCAGTTCTACTATATCTTTCTTGAGATACTCAAGGTGCAGTTGCACCATGGAGCGATACAACAGCATTATAACATCCTCACACCTGTTCTCCAGGATGCAGTAAAGCGTTTTGCGTTAGTTTTGCAACTGTACAGTATTTTTTTTGGGGGGGGGGGGTAGACAGAGAATGGGCTTTTGAAAGTGGTACTCAGCTAGTGTGCTGACATTAGCGCGTGCTAACTAAATGGGGCTGACAACACGGGAGCCCTTAGGGCCTCCTAAATAGGAGGCAGTAATTGCTGCCATGTTAATGGTTTTTCAGAGGCCATGCGCTAACGTTAGCATCAACAGTCGGCCAGGAAAAGATATAATTGAAAAAGGCCAAATTTACATTTGTGTCAGAAATGAGCTTAGCACACGGAAAGTCCCAAGTTCAGATGCGCTAAGCCCACTTACTGGCCCAGTTTAGTAAAGAGGCCCTTCTGTCACTGAGGGATCCTAGTGCTAAGCCCAGTATGGGTTTACCACTTTTTTTTTGTTACATTTGTACCCCGCGCTCTCCCACTCATGGCAGGCTCAATGCGGCTTACATATTGTATACAGGTACTTATTTACATCAGGGGTAATGGAGGGTTAAGTGACTTGCCCAGAGTCACAAGAAGCTGCCTGTGCCTGAAGTGGGAATCGAACTCAGTTCCTCAGTTCCCCAGGACCAAAGTCCACCACCCTAACCACTAGGCCACTCCTCCACTTTTGCTACTATTTGAGATTCTACATGGAATGTTGCTATTCCAACATTCCATGTAGAAGTCGGCCCTTGCAGATCCCCAATGTGGCCGCGCAGGCTTCAACATGGAATGTTGGAATAGCAACATTCCATGTAGAATCTCCAATAGTAGCAACATTCCATGTAGAATCTCCAATAGTATCTATTTTATTTCTGTTACATTTGTACCCTGCGCTTTCCCACTCATGGCAGGCTCAATGCGGCTTACATGGGGCAATGGAGGGTTAAGTGACTTGCCCAGAGTCACAAGGAGCTGCCTGTGCCTGAAGTGGGAATCCAACTCAGTTCCTCACTTCCCCAGGACCAAAGTCTACCACCCTAACCAGTAGGCCACTCCTCCACTTGCTTTTCTGGAACTTCCCCACCCCCAGCGCATGCCATTTCCAGTGCTACATACAAGAGGGAGTTCATCCCCTTTATCCTAGCATCCTGTTTGCATTTTTGGCTGCCACCACACACTGGGTAGAAGATTTCAGTGTATTATCTACAACGACACCTAGATCTTTTTCTTGAGTGCTGACCCCCCCTCAAGGTGGACCCTAGCATCAGTTAACTATGAGTCGGATTATTTTTTCCAATGTGCATCACCTTGCATTTGTCCATATTATTTATTTATTTTATATTTATTTGTTTGTTACATTTGTATCCCACATTTTCCCACCTATTTGCAGGTTCAATGTGGCTTCCATGTTACCGTAAAGGCGATTGCCGATTCCGGTAAGAAAACAAATACAAAGTAGCGTCCGGTAAGAAAGACAGATCCGGTGAGAAAAACAGAATACAAAGTAACGTTGGGTGTTATAGATTGGCGTGGAACAAACACAGTTATGTCGTCATTGAGCGGATGAGTTATATTATGTCCATTTCGTGCTTTGGGTTCGTTGCGTTGCAGAGTCCGGGCTTTAGGTTCATTGTGTTCACTGTGTTTCATCTGCCATTTGATTGCCCAGTCTTCCAATTTCCTAAGGTCTTCCTGCAATATTTCACAATTCACACGTGTTTTAACAACCTTGAATAGTTTTGTGTCATCTGCAGATTTAATCTCCTCGCTCGTCATTCCGATTTCCAGATCATTTATAAATATGTTAAATAGCACTGGTCCCAGTACTGATCCTGGTTACCTCCGAGTTAGCGAGGGAGCCCTTACCACCACCTCAATGGGTGGCGGTAAGTGCTCCCTCCCGAAATAGCCGTGCGGTAAGTGGTTCATTTACCGTACGGCCATTTATTTTCGGGGAGAAGAGACAGCCTTTTTACCCACTGCAGTAAAAGGGGGGCCTCGGCGGGTGTCACAGACACATGCCGACACTAACGCAGGCCCTTTTTACCACAGCTTAGTAAAAAGACCCCTGCTTTTATATAATTTATTAGTAAAAGCAAGAGAGAAAGCGAAATGTTAGGGCCTTGTCAATTATGCCGTGCAAAAATAAACATGTAAGCCACTCATTGCTATTCTGCCATTTTTAGTGCGGAGCACTAGAATAGCCCAGGGGCGTAGCCAGACACCCAATTTTGGGTGGGCCTGGGCCCAAGATGGGTGGGCAGAAGAACTCCGCCTTGTCCCACAAGTGATTTGGTCTCTCCCTCACTCGCCTGCATGCCCCCTGCATACCTTTTAAATAGCAGCTTTTCACCGGCAGCGAGCAGCAACTAATACACACTGCTCAAGTTGACCCCACAGCCTTCCCTCTGATGCAACTTCCTGTTTCCACATAGGCGGAAGTATATCAGAGGGAAGGCTGTGGGGCTGGTTTGAGCAGTATGTATCAGTTGCTACTCACTGCAGGCGAAGATCTGCTATTTACAAGGTATGCAGGAGGAACAATTGTTGGGAGTTTTCGACTGGTGAGGCTTGAGGATCCTTGCCATCATAGGTGTGCTGCTACTGGGTGGGCCTGAGCCCAAAATGGATGGACCTGGGCCCACCCGGGCCCACCCTTAGCTACGCCATTGGAATAGCCAGAAATGCAATTTTCCACCAGCTCGTAAATGTTCAGTAAGCAGAATGCAGAGAATGCCAGAGTACAGACACACACAAAAGAAGAACTTGTGGATAACTAATTTATATCAATATAATGTATTTGGTGTTCATATTTTCCAGCTGCATTATGCTTTAGAAGTACCACACCTCTCATACTGCAGATATAACTTAATTTAATATATAGACTTATATTCCTTGTTCTTTCAATTACCAAATAACTGTACAGAGCACAGATTACAGAAATAATTTACTTCCTCGTTCCCACTAAAAAAGCTAACCCCTAATTAAAATTCTCATTAAGGTGATTAAAATCTGCTCCACTTCAAATTATATATTGTTACCCTTTCTTAATACTTACTGCAGAAACCTACCTAGATTAAGAATATAACTATAGTTGAAAAAGTCATGCCTGCAATAGTTTTGTTAAAAACATAAATAGTCCTTAACATTTAGGTCCTCTGGGAACAGTGCAGTATCCAGGCACAGCTCCTGAAAAAACCTGGACAATCCATATTCTCTGGCCAAGGGCAATAATAAAGTCAGTGAATTGCTTGAATAAAGGGCCCTTGTTGGCACATAAACATTCAACCTGCCACGCAAATACTCTGGTCCTAAACCGTGAATGGCCTTAAAGGCTAAGCATAGGATTTAAAGTAAGATTCTGGCTTCCAGTGGAAGCCAGTGCAAAGAATAAGGCAACAGGGATGTGTCAGAGGAGATTGGGATGGTGTTGGAGGAGACAGGGACTATGTCCGGGTGGGGTTTTTGTGTCAGAGGGTATAGGAGCTGTATTTGGGGGGCTGGGGAGCCATCGGGAAGATGGGAGCTGTGTTCAGAGGCAGTGAGGGAGCCATCAGAGAGATGGGAGCTGTGTTTGGGGGATGAAGGAGTCACTGAGGGCATTGGCCCTGTGTTCAGGGAGGTGAGGGCCGTGCCAACACGGTAAGCGCGGTAAGCGCCGCAGGGGGTGCCTGCCTTCAAGGGCGCCACGCCGTAGTTGTATTTTTTTTTTAAAAACCTTACTCCGCTCCATCCCCGATTCCCCGGCGCTTTAAATTTACCTCGCTCCGCCTCCGACGTCTGCGCAGCATCAGTGAAAGCGCTGCCTGTCTGACGTCTCTCCACCAGCCTTCCCTTTGCTCGTTCGTTCCCTCTGTGTCCCGCCCTCAAGGAAATGACATCAGAAGAAGGCAGGACACAGAGGGAATGAATGAGCGAACGAGTGAAGGGAAGGCTGGTGGAGAGATGTCAGACAGGCAGCGCTTTCACTGACGCTGCGCAGACGTCGGAGTCGGAGAGAGGTAAATTTAAAGTGCTGGGGAATCGGGGCGCATGCGCGCCAACTGATGGTCTGCAGAGGGGCGCCAACTGATGGTCTGCAGGGGAGCGCCAGAGACCCCAGGCAGGGCCCTGGGTGGGGGGGAGGGGGGATCAGAGCTGTATTTCAGAGGGAAGTTCAAAGAGTCATTGAGGAGGATGGGAGCTGTGTTCCACGGGTTTAACTGGCTGATCATGGTATCCAGTCTATATTGGAGGGGTGGGAGGCCAGGGAGTATTCCAGAAGGTTCAAAGGTACATTTATTTGATTAACCGCCTAAGGACATACCATCAAAATGGTGTACTTATAAAATCAATATAATAATACAATTATAAAAATATGCCAATACAAAAGCACATAAACATAGCAAATACAGTTCACAAAAATACTAACAAATTTTACCATTTACTACTACTTACAACTGCAACTACTACTTATCATTTCTATAGCTCTACTAGACGTACGCAGCGCTGTACACTTGAACATGAAGAGACAGTCCCTGCTCGACAGAGCTTACAATCTAATTAGGACAGACAAACAAGAGATAAGGGAATATTAAGGTGAGGATGATAAAATAAGGGTTCTGAACAAGTGAATAAGGGTTAGGAGTTAAAAGCAGCATCAAAAAGGTGGGCTTTTAGCTTAGATTTGAAGACGGCCAGAGATGGAGCTTGACGTACCGGCTCAGGAAGTCTATTCCAGGCATATAGTGCAGCAAGATAAAAGGAACAGAGTCTGGAGTTAGCGGTGGAGGAGAAGGGTGCAGATAAGAGAGATTTACCCAGTGAACGGAGTTCCCGGGGAGGAATGTAGGGAGAGATGAGAGTGGAAAGGTATTGAGGAGCTGCAGAGTGAATGCACTTATAGGTCAATAAGAGGAGTTTGAACTGTATGCGGAAACGGATAGGAAGCCAGTGAAGTGACTTGAGGAGAGGGCTAATTTGAGCATAACGACACTGGCGGAATATTAGTCGTGCAGCAGAATTTTGAACAGATTGAAGAGGAGAGAGATGGCTAAGTGGGAGACCTGTGAGAAGCAGGTTGCAATAGTCTAAGCGAGAGGTGATAAATATACCAAATATAACATGTTTGCTGAAGCCCAATAACACACCGGAGACTAAGTGGCTTGCCGCTTTATCCTGACTAAATTCAGGACTCAAAAGCAACACAAAACAGATTGTCTTTAAATAGAGTTTTAAATGCAGAGAGAGAAAGCTCTCTGATCGAATTATCAGAGGAAGGATGTTCCACAATGTTGGACCAGCTACACTAAACTTTTATTTCCAAAAGAGTGTATGGGAAACCTCTCCAACCGATGGAAAAGATGGACAGGCAAAAAAATAGGAACCCCCGAGTGCAAGATTTTGAAGATCAACAACAAAATCTTGTATAAAACACATTGTTACGTTTCACAGTCATGATTCCAGGCTAAGAGTAGAGCAGCTGCACTTACCACCTCCTCTTGAGGTAGCAGTAAATTCGGCTGTGCTGTTGGTAGTCATGAGAGCTAGTATGCAGCAGTGGCGTAGTTATGTGGGGCCACGGGAGCCTGGGCCCCCGTAGATTTGGCCCTGGACCCCACTGCCAATGCCCTCTCGACCCCCCCTCCCGCCACCACCTACCTTTGCTGGCGGGGGACCCCAACCCCCGCCAGCCGAGGTCCTCTTTTTCCGGCGCTAGGCTTTGTTCTGTTTCTGTGACTCTGATGTCCTGCAGGACGTCAGACTCACAGAAACAGAACGAAGCCTTGCGCCAGAAGAAGAGGACCTCAGCTGGCGGGGGTTGGTGTCCCCCGCCAGCAAACGTAGGCGACAGGGGAGGGTTGGCGGCAGGAGGGGGGTCGAGAGGGGCAGCGGCGGGAGAAGCAAAGTTGGTGTTGGTGGTGGCGGATGGCGGGGGGGGTCGGCAATGGCGGGGAGGGTCGGCGGCGCCGGGGGGAGGCTAAAATGTGCCCCCTCACCTCGGGCTCTGGACCCCCCTCCCGCCGAAGTCTGGCTACGCCCCTGGTATGCAGTAATAACCCATGAGTTAGCCACCTGCCCCTTAAAATCATCTTCCTCCAGTTTTTGCCTGGGCAGCAGCAGCAGTACTCATAGGCTGCCTGCATCCTGCACCGGGACTTTCTCTGTGAACTGTCCCGCCCCTTCTGACACAACTTCTTGTTTTGTGAAGGGCGAGACAGTTCATAGAGAAATTTCATTGGATATTGGCTCTTTATCCTTAATCAATATGATTTGATGTCATCTTAAAATGCAAATTAAAAAAAATATATATATCCAGTCATATGGAAGTATATAAAACATAGCTCGTTAAGGGGTCCTTTTACCAAGCTGTGTCAAAAGGGGGCCTTGCTGGCATCGGCGCATGTTTTTCACGTGCACCGAGGTCCCCTTTTACCGCAGCGGGTACAAAGGAAGTCTCTCTTTCCTGCAGGAGATGGCTGTGTGGTAAGTAAAGCACTTGCCGTGCGGCCATTTCAAGGGGAGCCCATACCGCTACCCATTGAAGTGGCGGTAAGGGCTCCAGTGCTAACCCGGTGGTAACTGGGTAGCAGGTGGCACTGCCCAATTACCGCTGGGTACAGTCTGACACTACAAAAATAACTATATTTTTTGTAGTGCCAGATATGACGGCACACTAGGGGTGGGAAGTACCGCTGCGCTGCTGCGGTAGCCTGGAAGTACCTCATGTTTAGCGAGCAGTAAAGCCTGCATTGGGCTTATCGCCACTTAGTAAAAAGGGGTCCCAAGCGAGATATTCAGCACTTAGTGCCCCTTTTACAAAGGTGTGCTAGCATTTTTAGTGCTCACTAAAAATTAGTGGTCGCTAAATGCTAAGACGCCCATTATATTCCTATGGGCATCTTAACGTTTAGCACATGTGAATTTTTAGCATACGCTAAAAACACTAACGAGCCTTTGTAAAAGACCTCTTTAACTAGCTGTGATGAACTACATAAAGATAGGACCATGTTTTATGCAGTCTTATTTATGCGGTTATCCTAGCCAGTTAAGGGCTCCTTTTACAAAGCGGTGGTAAGCCCAACGCAGGCTTACCACTAGCTAAACAGGAAGTACCACTCATAGGAGCCAACTTTTCAAAATGATTGGGGGTGCTGAAATTTTTTTTTTTTTTGCAGGTGGTGCATTCCCCCCTCCCCCTCATCCCCCCTCCCTCGTCCCCCCTCCACCTCCCTCCGAGTTCCAGGCCCCCCTCCCTCCCAGTTCCAGTTCCTCCGAGTTCCAGGCCCCCCTCCCTTCGAGTTCCAGGCCCCCCTCACTCCCCTCTCTCTCTCTTTTCCCTCCCCCCTCCCTCCCAGTTCCAGGGTCCCCCATCCCTCCCTCCCTTCCAGTTCCACAGGGTCTCCCCCCCTCCGAGTTCCACAGGGTCTCCCTCCCTCCGAGTTCCACAGGGTCTCCCTCCCTCCAAGTTCCACAGGGTCTCCTTCCCTCCAAGTTCCACAGGGTCCCCTCCCTCCCTCCGAGTTCCACATGGTCCCCTCCCTCCCTCCCTCCCTCCCTCCCAGTTCCACAGGGTCCCCCCTCCCTCCGAGTTCCAGGGTCGTCATCCCTCCCTCCCTTCCTCCCTCCCTCCCTCCCTTCGAGTTCCAAGCCCCCTCCCTCTGAATTTTAAAAGTCATCTTGACTTATCTCGTCGGGGTTACGGCAGCCGGCAGTAGCAGTAAAAAGCGTGCAGGCTCGGTGCTTACTTCAGTGTTCCCTTCTCTCTCTCTCTCAGCTCTGGTCCCGCCCTCATTTCCTGTTTCCACAAGGGCGGGACCAGAGCTGAGAGAGAGAGAAGGGAAAATTGAAGTAAGCACGGAGCCTGCACACTTTTTACCGCTGCTGCCGGCCGCCGTAACCCCGATGAGGTAAGTCAAGATGACTTTTAAAATTCGGAGGGAGGGGGCCTGGAACTCGAAGGGAGGGAGGGAGGGACGATGACCCTGGAACTCGGAAGGGGAGAGGGAACGAACGAACTTCCGGTGGGTGAAATATTGGGGGTGCTCGAGCACCCACAGCACCCACGGAGTCGGCGCCTATGGTACCACTGGGTTATTGCAGCAGCCTGGCAGTACTTCCCATCCCCAGTGCGCCGTCAAATCTGGCACTACAAAATATATTTATTTTTGTAGCACCGTTGTGTACCCAGCAGTAATCGGGCAGTGCCGCATGCTGCCCGGTTACCATCGGGTTAGCGCGGGAGCCCTTACCACCACCTCAATGGGTAGCGGTATGGGCTCCCCCCCCCCCCCCCCCCGAAATGTCCATGCGGCAAGTGCTTTACTTTCTGCACTGCCATTTCCTGCAGGAAATAAAGACCTACCCTTTTACCCGCTGCGGCAAAAGGGGGCCTCGGCACGCATCAAAAACCACGTGTTTTTGATGCGTGCCGAGGCCCCCTTTTACCGCAGCGGGTACTGCCAGGCTGCTGCAATAACCCGTGCCAAGACCGGCGCAGGCCCACTTTTGCCGCAGCTTGGTAAAAAGGGCCTTAAGTTAAGCGATTTAAACAGCCAGGAACCATTTCTGGTTGTTTAAATCACCTCTATGCTTTTTTTTGTAATTGCTTTCATTTGTCTATGTAATGTAAGTTCAGTACCCCAATCATTTTCCCTTCGTCATTGCTGATATATCACAATGCAGTAAAGGGACTGTTATCAGGTCTAATGGTTGGGCAGTCAACCCCAGCCATAAGATCTCGGCCTTATTGATAATCAATTTTAACCAATTCCTCTTTAACCAATTATTGATCGACTACATACAGTCCTTCAAAGTCCTCTTTGAATCCTCCACTGAATTTTTAAATGGCACAAAGCCTGTATATCATCTCCGTAAGAGAATGAACTGAATACAAAAATTGAAATAAGTTGAGCTAATGGACCAAAGTATAAATTAAAAAGAATTGGGGTCTTTTACAAAGCCACGCTAGCTTTTTTAGCTTGCAGTAAACACTGAGACGCCCATTACTGCAATGGAATCTATGCGGGAAGCAAAGAACAAATCATTAAGAAACTCCAAACGGTCCAAAACACCGCAGCCAGGCTTATATTTGGAAAAACGAGATTCGAAAGCGCCAAACCCTTACGAGAGAAACTGCACTGGCTCCCAATCAAAGAACGAATTGCGTTCGAAATCTGCACCCTGGTTCATAAAATTATTCCCGGTATACATGGCAGACCTCACAGACTTACCAACCAGAAACACGAAAAGATCAACACGCACATACCTAAATCTCCATTACCCAAGCTGCAAAGGTCTAAAATATAACTCAACCTGTGCATCCAGCTTCTCCTACATAAGCACGCAACTATGGAACGTACTACCAAACGTCATGAAAACAATGCCCGACCTAACAAACTTCCGGAAATCATTAAAAACCAACTTGTTCAAGAAGGCAGACCCTAACGATCCAACCTAAATGCCTGAACCCTGCAAAGCCATGAAACTAATACCAGAACTGGACAAAACTTAACTCTTCCTCCCTGATTACCTAATGTGTTCTATCACTCATGAACTTTAACACAATACCACTCTGTATCTGTAATACCGGAATTGGCGATCGCCATCACGGTACAATGTAAGCCACATTGAGCCTGTAAATTGGTGGGAAAATGTGGAATACAAATGCAACAAATTAATAAAATTATGGGCTAGATTCTGTATATGGCACCTGAAAAATCTACATGGAAAAAAATTACACCTAGGCATATGCACTAAAGTACACCTAAAATTTATAGAATAGATTTAAATTTCTGCACAGCATATAGAAGATACTGAGAGGGGCATTTTCGAAAGGGGATGTCCAAGTTGTGATTTGGACATCCTTGCAAAATGGTGAAATCCAGGGGTGAGGAAACCCGTATTTTCGAAACAAGATGGACGTCCATCTTTCGTTTCGAAAATACCATCAGGGATGTCCAAATCCTTAAATTTGGACGTCCCTAGATTTGGTCTTCCCTAGACATGGACGTTTCTGACTTTTGGCGATTTTCAAAACCAAAGACGTCCATGTCAAAAACGGCCTAATGCAAGCCGTGGGAGGAGCCAGCATTTCTAGTGCACTGGTCCCCCTGACATGCCAGGCCACCAACCGGGCACCCTAGGGGGCACTGCAGTGGACTTCATAAATTGCTCCCAGGAACATAGCTCCCTTACCTTGTGTGCTGAGCTCCTCAAACCCCCACCCCCAAAACCCACTACCCACAACTGTACACCACTACCATAGCCCTTACGGTTGAAGGGGGGCACCTATATATAGGTACAGTTGGTTTGTGGTGGGTTTTGGAGCACTCGCTGTTTCCTCCACAAATGTAACAGGTAGGGGGGGTATGGGCCTGGGTCCGCCTGTCTGAAGTGCATTGCAGTACCCACTAAAACTGCTCCTAGGACCTGCATGCGCTGTCATGGACCTGAGTATGACATCTGAGGCTGGCATAGAGGCTGGCATGACATATTTTTAAAGATGTCTTTTGAGGGTGGGAGGGGGTTAATGACCACTGGGGGAGTAACAGGAGGTCATCCCCGATTCTCTCCGGTGGTCATCTGGTCATTTCGGGGTACATTTTTGTCCCTTAGTCGTAAGAAAAACAGGTCTGGTTGAAAACTTCCAACTGTTCGTCAGGGACGTCCTTGTTTTTTTCGATTACGGGTCAAGGACGTCCAAGTGTTAGGCACGCCCAAGTCCCGCCTTCACTACACCTCCAACACGCCCCCTTGAACTTTGGCCATCCTTGCGATAGAGTGCAGTTGGAGACGTCCTAAATCGGGTTTCGATTATACCGATTTGGACATCCCTGTGAGGACGTCCATCTTCCGATTTATGTTGAAAGATGGACGTCCTTCTCTTTCGAAAATGAGCCCCTGAGTGACTCACCATGTAACTAAATTTGAGCGCATCCATTAAGGCCACGTTTTACTTGGTGGAAATCCCAATACCTAAATTAGTCGTAAATCAGGTGTATTCTATAATAATGCTCATAGATTTTAGAAACGCTCACACTCCGTCCCTAGCCAACGATGCAACTTAGAATTTGGGCACACCACTATACAGAATACACTTAGGGGCCCTTTTACAAAGGGCCTACACGCATGCAGCATGCGCTAAATCGGCATTACCACCCAGCTAGTGCGTGCGCCTGGCTGTGATTCCGAGTTTGGCGCACACTGAAAACCCACGGTAGAAAATAATTTTCTACTGTGGGGGCGTTCCCGATGGTAATCGGCAGTTGGTGCGTGCTGGATGGTTACCACATGGGTAACGTATGAACCCTTACAGCCCTTACCACTAAGTCAATGGGTGGCATTAAGGGCTCAGACTGCAAATAGACGTGCGCTGGTTTTAATTTTGCCACATATCCATTTCCCAGCCCCAGAAAAAAACCTTTTTCCAGACGCAGTGGAGAAATGATTCAGCTCGCTTCCAATACATGCGCCCACACTACCACAGGCCACTAAAACCGAACATGCATGCGATGTGAGGAGAAGCAGGGCAGGCAATGTGCAGAGAACAGCGCTGGAGAAAGACTTCAGCTTTGGGGGTTGGGTACCCCCACCAGCCAATCCAGAGGCCCCGGATCCATTTGGGGGGGCCAAGGCCCCCCATAGCTAAGCCACTGGTATACATTTGTATGTGTGTTAGCTATTTCATCTGTACTACTTGATTTTTCTTCTTCTCCTCCTCTCTCTCTCTCTCTCTCTCTCTCTCTCTCTGTTGCTTTTGCTACTTCCCTCAGCTCTTCGGCATTAGTCATAATAAACCATGAAAAATGTTTTTTCCTTCTCAGTGGTGAATTCCTTTTCTCGAATGAAACCTTTTGCTGCCTTGAAAACTCCATGTATCTACAGCAGACTTTTTTTTAGTTTTACTTTTAGTTTTGGTTGATCCTTTCAAAAGTGTTAGAACCCACAAAAATCCCTGTAATATTAGATAACAGATAACCTTTTAGCCAGCCAGTAAATTAATTTTCACTTAGAGGTTTCAGAGCCCTTGAAAAGTCAAGTACTGCCATGGGATTTGATTGATTCATTTGGAAAGTCAATATTTATTGACTGTGGTAGAGCATTTAAAGAGCTATTGCAATGCTACTGCCAACGCATTGAAAAAATACAAAACTTTATCCAGAACTAAGCTCATTCAGCTTTTAGGATTCACAGACTGGGATCCTAATTTCATTTTTCAATCCAGTCCTGTGACTGTGGTTTGGAGTGAGGATTGGAAACTGCAGTTGGCCATATGGAAGAAGCAACAAGATTTAAATCCAGACCCCCCCCCCCCCCCCCCCCCCGATATGCAGAAGTATTTAACCAGCTAGGATCAGCACCTGGCTGGTTAAATACCTGATAACTGATTTTTTATTTATTTATTACATTTGTACCCCCGTGCTTTCCCACACACAGCAGGTTCAATGCATCTTACATAGTAAATAGTATTACCAAGTATTGTAAGGAGAATATTACAAACTGTAATAAACATAGTAATAGTAAGGTTTTAAGAATAGGTGAATTGAACATAGAAAGGTAAACAAGGCATGATAGGCAAAAGGAAAGAGATTGGGAGGGGTAAGGTGTAGGGAAGATGGAGACGAGAAGACTAGGGGATGAGTATAAGGAGTTTGGGAGACGTGGTATAAGGTATAATCATCTTCAGAGCAGGAGTTGCGTGGGTGGGCTTACAAGGTTAGGTTGGGTCGTTAGGGTAAGCTTGCTTGAAGAGATGTGTCTTCAACATTTTTCTGAAGGGTAGATAGTCGTTTATTGTTCAGATGGATCTTGGTAGAGCGTTCCAAAGCTGGCTGCCCAAAAATGAGAAACTGGATGCATAGAAGGTTTTGTATTTAATTCCTTGGGAAGGTGTAAATTGAGGTAAGTACATGACGACATTGATCTGTTTCTGATTGGGAGGTTGATCAGGTCATTCATGTAGCTAGGGGATTCTCCGTATATGATCTTATGAATCATTGTATGGACTTTGAAGTTTATTCTTTCTCTGATGGGGAGCCAATGAAGCTTCTCTCGAAGAGGTGATGCGCTTTCAAATCTTGATTTGCCAAAGATAAGTCTGGCTGCCGTGTTCTGGGTAGTCTGAAGTTTTTTCAGGATTGGGGTCTTACATCCTAAGAAAACACAGTTGCAATAGTCTATGTGGGTAATAACTGTGGATTGTACCAGGTTTCGGAAAGTGACCAAGGGAAGATATGATTTCACTCGTTTCAGTATCCACATTATATTGAACATTTTTTTCGTGATGGACTTAGCGTGGTTATCGAAAGATAAATGGCTATCATTACTCCAAGGATTTTTAGGTTGTCGGATATGGAGAGTTTGACGTCTGGGGTGCTGAGAGTAGTCGGGAGGAGTGGAGAGTATTGAGATGAAAGGACTAGGTATTGTGTTTTCTCTTTGTTTAATTTCATCTTAAAAGCGTTAGCCCAAGAGGTTAGGGTGGTCATACCAGTAGTTATTTTATCAGAGATTTCTGATAAATTGGATTTGAAGGGGATAAATATGGTGACGTTGTTAGCGTAGATGAAGGGATTAAGGCCAAGTTTGGTTAGTAATCTGGCCAGGGGAATCATCATAAGGTTGAAGAGTATCGGGGAAAGCAGAGATCCCTGTGGTACCCCGCATTCTGATGACCATGGGGATGATATATTTGTGGTCCCTTTGGCTTATCCGGCGATATTCAACGGGGGATAGCCAGCTATCTCCCACTGAATATTGCCGGTTGGTGGTTAATGGATAGATGGTTATATCGGCCAATATATCTGGCTATCTGCCAATTTTTCAACCCCACTTATATTTAGCCATGTGAATATATGAGATATCGACTTAGCCAGGTATTTCAAACTTGCTAAAAATAAACCGGATATTCAATGCCAGTCACTGGAAACGGCCTGACATTCAAAATCCAGGTTTAGCGCTGACCGTGGGAGTTAGCCAGGCTAACTTCCATGATCTGAATAACGGCCCCATAGTTTTGGTCTTAAAAGGTTATGTATATGTGGAAAAAGTTTAAAAAAAAAAAAAAGAGTGGATCTTTACCTCCTATGCTTTGGTTAAGCCAAACATTGATGAGAAAAAAGAAGGGTTTGCTGAAAGAAGCTGAAATAAAACCCTGCCTTAGAAATGGAGAGAAATCCAGATAATCAAAAGTTCCCACAGTATTTTACAAGAGACTCAGCCAAATATAGAGCATTTTGTGAAGTAGGTACAGGACTGCACCTTGATAGCTCCCCACATGCATAAGGAGCAGCAGTTTCAAAAATCACCACGTGGGGAGAATTGCAACACTCCCTCACACACAAATGTCTGAAAGCAGCTTTTGAAAGCACTGCTCTTACTTTCCACATGTGCCAGGATGCAGCACACATTCTCCTTCCCCACCCCGATCACCCACAGGCATAGACCCCCCCCCCCCCCATCACCCATGCTTGCTTCCAAAGCTGCTTCTACATGCTAACCGCTCCCGTCCCCGACCCCCCCCCCCCCACACACACACACACACAGCAGCAACAAACCACCAACTCCCAATGTATCCAACCCCCCCCCCCCCCAGGTGCCACAACTCAACCACTCAACAAGGTAACCATTTCTTTCTTTCCCTGACCCCCCCACCCCCCCCAGCAGCAATGAGCCACCACCTCCCCAAAGTTTCCAATCCCCCTAGGTACAACACCATGGGAAGAAATCCACTCAACCAGTCAACAACGACAAATACTTATTTGGCAACTTGGCCATCAGTAATAATACCACCAGAGGTCGTGGCAGCTATTTTTGAACCTGGATCCATAATGGCAAGAGTGAGTAGGGGTCATTCCACTCCCACTAGACACCAGAGATACCAGTAAGGGCAGGAATGGGGAATCACTTAAGTGAGATCCTAGGGGTTTGTTTTTGATGGAGAAGTCAGGTTGGTGTGTGGGGGGGATTCATTGTTACCAGTGGAAAAAGTTATAGATGGGAGCAGATGCCTTACCAGGGTGTAGGGGGATCGGCTCTGGGGGATCTATGCCTTGGAAGCAGAGGCATATCTGAACTTCGGTGGTAGGGGGGGCCAGAGCCAGAATGAGGGGACACATTATAGCCCGCCCCGCCGCCGCCATTGCTGACCCCCCCCCCCCCCGGCCACCACTGCCGACCCTCCCCCTGCCGCCGTCACCTACCTTTGCTGGCGGGGGACCCCAACCCCCGCCAGCCGAGGTCCGCTTCCTCCTGCCGCTGCCTTTAAAAATATTCCTTCAGCTGGCGGGGGACCCCCAACCCCCGCCAGCCGAGCCGAGGTCTTTTAAGTTCTTCTTCGTCCTCCGTGCTGTTGAAAGCTGCTGAATCCAGTTTCGGAGTCTGACATCGCTGCACGTTGTGCGCACAACGTGCAGCGACGTCAGACTCCGAAACTGGATTCAGCAGCTTTGAACAGCACAGAGGACGAAGAAGAACTTAAAAGACCTCGGCTCGGCTGGCGGGGGTTGGGGGTCCCCCGCCAGCAAAGGTAGCCGACGGCAACGGCGGGGGAGGGTTGACGTGGGAGGGGGGTCCAAGGTGAAATCTTCCCCACGCAGATACACCCCTGCTTGGAAGTGGTCTGTGGAGACCAGACCTCGGCCATTGACAATGCAGTTTCTGTCCCCTTAGGGCAGGCAATATGTGTGTTTGGAGGCAGGCATAAGTGCCATCTTTATCTTTTTATCTATATAGATTCCCCTTGTAAGGTAAGGAGTCCATGTTCTGTTGGGCCCCTAAACCACCCCACCTCTCCCTGCCTATTCCATTCTTTCTGAAAATATAGAGGTGCTGAGCATTACCACTTGTACATAGCCCTCTTTCTAAAATGGTTTTTGCACGTGTATACAAATGTGCACATGTAAAAGCTGCTATTTACACATGGAGATGCTTCGAAGATCAGGGCCAGTTTCTCCAGGATTGATGCTCATTTCCCCAATTTATTTATCTATGCAACAGTCTCTCCCCCTTTCTCAGAGCACCACCTATAAAGGATAAGGTCCACTTTCAGAAGCTGCAGTGATTTAAAAACCTACTAGTTTCCAGTATCAGGCTCTAGGGCATCAGTTACTCGGTCTCTTCACAAAAATACTCCATACGCTGAGCTTTATACAAACCAGAGAATAAAATTCAAAACAGTACAGAAAGCAGAAAGATAACAGCAAAACAGTCTGTCAGTTTTAACAGTCCAATCTTCACAGAAATGCACAGTTCTGGAATAAAAAAATATATCAGATCCAAACAAGATCACTTCTCAAGCTTCTTGAGTGAACTGGTGGAACATTTGGACTGCCTGTAGCTTCCTTTGCACCTCCTTCTCCTCCTTGAAATATTTGTACCAGAGAAACAATTATTTACTTATGAATTTATTTTACACTACAGTTAGGCGCCCCAATGCCACATGCTGAACGCCAACTCTGTAACAGCATCTGTGATATTGGCGGGCCTAAAGTTAAGTGCGATCATTTACGCCAGGTCAATGACAAGCATAAATGGACGTGTCTTTTGCGTTTGGAGTCTTTGCTTAAAGCCCACCTCTTCAATGCTGCGTTCGGTACCTAACCCTTACCGTTCAGTGAATCCAGACTGCCCCAATTTGACTGCCCCTATCGGACCGACCGTTCACTTGTCTATTAGATTGTAAGCTCTTTGAGCAGGGACTGTCTCTCTTTGTTAAATTGTACAGCGCTGCGTAACCCTAGTAGCGCTCTAGAAATGTTAAGTAGTAGTAGTAGTAGTGTCTAAGTGTTTCATGTTATGCACTTAACTGATAGTTTTCTATGTTACACGTGTAAATTGGAGACACGCCGATACCCCTCCCATGCTCTGCTCTTGTGAATGCCCCTCTTCCAGTTACACGCTAAAGTACTTACTACATGGTACAGTAGTACATAGTAAGCACAGCCATTCTGTGCACTTATGCTTGCAAAGCACACGTAACTGTAGAAACCCAATTAGTGTAACTTATGTGGGAACGCTGAGTGTTATCACCTTCTCTTGGAATTATGCAACAATCAGATGGAGTAAAACAGTATGTTCCTTTCAGGATGGAGCTATTCATATGTAAATTCTTCACTTCTCAGTTGTAAAGAGGCATCCTTTCAGAAACTGGTTCCTTGATATGCATTTTTATCATCCTTTTTTTTTATTGCTGCAACCAAATACATTTTTCACTGTTTTATATTGCCTTATACATTAACCGTGATATGCAGCAGGTGTTCCACTTGTTGATTTCAGCTGAGAAGAGTGAGAATGAGGTTTTGGCTAACGTCAAGATTTTCTTTGATTTCAGAGAGCAGATATAGCCGTCGCCCCTCTCACCATCACACTGGTACGAGAAGAAGTGATTGATTTTTCTAAACCTTTCATGAGCCTGGGAATATCCATCATGATCAAGAAGCCTCAGAAATCGAAACCTGGCGTGTTCTCCTTCTTGGATCCTTTGGCCTACGAGATCTGGATGTGCATCGTCTTCGCTTACATTGGAGTCAGCGTCGTCCTTTTCTTGGTCAGCAGGTTCAGCCCTTATGAATGGCACATGGAGGACGGCGAGGAAGCCCGTGACCCTCAGAACCCTCCTGACCCTCCGAATGAGTTTGGGATATTTAATAGCCTTTGGTTTTCCCTGGGTGCCTTCATGCAGCAAGGATGCGATATTTCTCCAAGGTTTGTTTCCATCACTTAATCTCATTTCACTCAGGGGTCCTTTTACTAAGCTGCGGGGAAAATGGCCCTGCTGTAGCGGCAGGGGCCATTGTTCCCATGCGCCAGGACCCTTTATACCTCAGTATAAAAAAATAGCCATGCAGCAAGATCACTCTTACCGCATGGCAATGCGGTGGGGAACACTTACCGCCACCCATTCAGGTGGCAGTAAGGGCTCCAGCGGTAACCAGATGGCGCATGGCAACGTCCAATTACTGCTAGGTTAGTGCCATGCTAGAAAAAAAAAACATTTTGCACACTTAAGCCAGAACTACCGCCGGTGGCTACATTGGGCTGGTAATAGTTCTGATTTAGCATGCGGTAAGCCCGCATTGAGCTTACTGACACTCTGTAAAAAGGCCACTCAACCCTTTAACGGGAGGGGGGGGGGGGGGGGGGGTTGTCATTTTGTTTTGTTTTGGTTAAACATTTTACCAAATGCTGATCTTCATCGCTGAGCAAATATGTTTGCTAAATGTTCGCTTTCTCGGACTTGAATTGTTATGAACATCATGGGGGTCCTTTTACTATGGTGCACTGAAAAATGGCCTGCGCTAGTAAAAGCGCATGTTTTGGATGCGTGCAGATCCATTTTTCAGAACACCTGTTAAAAAAAATGCCTTTTTAAAATTTTGGCCAAAAATGACCCTGCGGCAAAATAAAAATTGGCGCGCGTCCATTTTGGGTCTGAGACCGCTACCCACTGACTTAGCGGTAAGGTCTCGCACGTTAACCGGACGGTAATGTTCTGTGCATGTAGAATGTCTTTTACCGCTCAGCGCCGCGCCATAAAATAAATATTATTTTTCTGGCGCGCGCAGTGGACGCACGTAAAAAATGAAATTACCACCCCGGGCAACACAGTAGCCAGGAGGTAATTCCAATCTGACATGCGTTGGGTGCACGTAGGCGCCTGCGCGGTTTAGTAAAAGGGCCCCCATGTGTACATTCCTACTAAGAAAAGGAAAACTATATACACCTTGCTGAGACAATAAAACGCGTAGGATTTTGCATATGAGGTCTACCATGTTCTTGCTGCAAATCTTTATGGTTATCTGCTTGCCCTTGGTGTATATGACATAGCTGAAGTACTTGGTGGAATAAAGATCTGATGACTCCAAAACCCACATGCAGCAGCGTTTTCATGCCTCCCGTAGTTTATACAAATCATTTTCAGCTTCTGCTTTGCTTTATTTTTATTTTATTTTTTACTAGTAAAACATGCCCGTTTCAGGCGCAAATGAAACGGGCGCTAGCAAGGTTTTTCTCGTGAACCCCCCCCCCCCTCCCTGCTCACCCCTTCGGCGTTGTGAAGGCACTGACCGCCATTGTTGCGGACCTCGTCAACGCACGCCAACGCCACCTTCAATGTGCTGAGTCGTTGGTTGTGAAGCCACTGACGCCATAGCTCCGCCCTCGACGTCATCACGTTTGACGTGAGGGCGGGGCCCCAACACAGTGATTTCGGTGGCTTCACCACCACGAACCCTTCGAACCGGAAGGAAGTGCCCGGAGGAACTGACAGTGACGTCAGTGTCCTCAGAACGTTGAGGGTGAGTTTTATTATATAGGATCATTTGCTTTCTGCCATACTCCTGCCCTTTGCTCATTTGTCAAATTACAGATTTTATAAATCCAATCAACTATATGTACTGTCCCAGCTATTATGATGTCCATGCATCCCCCTCTACATGTTCAGTTTGTCTACAGTGGCCAAATCTGGGTGTTTTTATCTGCATCACTGGCTTCCTTACCTATGATACCACTCTCTCAGTATTAGTGTTTGATAAACGAATTAATAATTGAAATCCCCGGGCCTTTCAGGTATGTCCCCTCAACCTTCCTGGACACCACTTATCTCATCCATGGGGTTTCCACCATCCAAATGGGGAACAAACAGTCCCTAGTCACTCCTTCCCTGCTAGATCCCATTTAAAAATGTCACCAGCTTGGGGGCCAGCTGGCCTCATCTTAAAAATGGCACCTGAGGGGCAGGAGTAACTAGGGATTGTTTCTCCCTAGTTTCAGAGATAAAAGAAGTGGGGAAAAGTAAACCAGGCTTGTCCAAAGAACTGGGACCAAACAAATAATTAGTAATGAAATCAACACAGTTTATTAATGTTTCCTTAGAAATGACTCGACACAACGTTGTGTTTCGGCCTGGGGGCCTGCATCAGGAGTCTTATGTCTTAAGGAAAGACTGATGGTCTAATTTTACATTTAGGTTGAAAAACAGAAGGCTTGAAATAGCAACATTGCATCAGTGCTTACTCCAGTGCCTTACAGTTTGACACAACGGTCTTTTTTAAGACCGACTTTATGTTGCTATTTCAAGCAGTTTAAGTGGTTATTAAAGACTTCTTTCATTGTGTAAGCATTTATGTAAAGATGACTTTTACAGTGGTGCAGTTCTGATGCATTTCTTGGACATGAGACATCAATGGTAGTATTTGCTTTCCATGTATTTTATTGATTTTATTTTTGGTGCTGTATATATTTTGCTTTCTGTTTTTGTTTGTTTGTTTGTTTGTTTGTTTGTTTGTTTGTTTGTTTTTTGAAAACCACTTTGATTTAAGTGTCTATTAATGTGTAAAATAAATAAATAAACATCTAATCCCAATTTTAAAAAGCTGGGATATGCATGTCTAAAACTGAAAAGCAGGCATGGTCTGGACTTGTTTTGGGTGGGAAAGGGAAATGAGACTTGATATACCCGCCTTTCTGAGGTTTTTGCAACTACATTCAAAGCGGTTTACATATATTCAGGTACTTATTTTGTACCAGGGGCAATGGAGGCATTAGGACAGGCCAAAAAATGTGTATTCCACATTTCAGAAGGGGAAAAGCATGTCTATGTCCAACAAGATTGACATCTAGATTTACATCTGCTACCTGGGACATCTAGGTTTCAGAAAGGTGCTCATGCTGTGCAGTGCTCCATTCAAGGGATTAGGAAAGTTTGCCCCTTTCATCCTCCAGTGGTTAAAGTTCCCCCTGAATGCAGTGGTGGTCCTTGGTAGGCTGCCACATACCTGGCTTAGTGCTGAATATATGTACCTAACCGGCTATGTCGCACGATAAAGCCAGTTAGCAGCTAGCTGCTAATCGCAGATATTCAGCGTGAGATAACTTATCTCCCACTGAATATTTGCAGTTAGGCACTAAGGAGAAGATTCTATATATGGTGCCATGATCCTAAGCCAGTAAACAGTGTACCCTCCATTTGCGTGTGGAAAACAAAACAGCAGATCAATATAACATCCAAAGATTTTATTAATGATACCAAAATAAAGCCCGACACAGACCGTTTCGCCCAAAAGGGCTGCTTCAGGGGCTAAAAATAGACAAACACATAAAATCATAAATACAAAATCATATTAAAAATATAAAAACATAATATGTCATACATCAAATAAATAAAATGTATAAACATAGATCATCTTCATAATTCATAGGAATCATAATTAAAAAAAACATCTATAATCAAGAGAACCAATCACCATGTCGCTATACCCATTTATAGATCACATATGTATATGGTAACTCTCATCATCACATACATATGATTATAGAACATAAGGTTATGAAACATGAGATCATAAAACATAAAATCATAAAGCCATATTGTATATAGCGAACAATATATTGAAATGATAAAAAAAAATATTAATTAAAACATGAAATCATAAAACACGAAATCACAAAACCATATTATATATAGCAAACAGTCCCACTAAAAAGGTTGCAGATCTTTTGCCTTGCTGTTTTTTGGGACCCTCCATTTGAGTTTCTTCAGCAGTAAGTTGCAATGTTTTCACCAGCTTTATAAGATGGTACTGTTGTTTGCACAGTTCTGATGCACAGCCCTCAAATGCCCCCTTCATTTTATCCTTAAATTCCAGCTTGTGATTCTCCTGCCACCGTCTCCTTTGTGGTTATAGTTTCTTGCTTGACTGCTTCTACCATCCCCACCGCAGCAAGTTAAATCATAAAAACATTTAGGGGGTTAACAATAGGCTAAATTATAATAGCACTTCGGTAGGTGTAAGTGAGTTCATTTATTCACACCCCCTTCTGTAAATGTCACTCAATTTCATCTTGTGACATTTAGTGGAAAAGGGGGGGGTGTGAATTAATTATGTCACCCACGGTCTCAGTCATGGCTTAACTCTTAACTGCATGGTAACTGTGCAGGCTGTGTATCTAGCACAATAAACCATCAAACATATAAACGGCGAGTGACCGTACTCACTCGCAAATGCGCAGTAGAGACCTTCTCTGCCCTGCCCCCACGTCAATACGTGATGACGGGGGGCGGAACACAGAGGGTCTGTACTGCGCATTAATGCTGAGGGAGAGACACCGCCGTCTAATGCTCCCCCCACCCGAGTCGCCGCCGCCACCCACCTTCTACCCGGTCGGGCCCTCGCTCCGCTATTGACGTCGCCCTTCCTTCTTCTTCTCTGCCTCTGTCCCGCCCTCGACGACGTTACGTCACACGAGGGCGGGACAGGCAGAGAAGAAGAACGAAGGCCGACGTCGGCAGCTCAGCAGAGCTCAGTGCTGCGTTCCCGGACCCTCGCTGTTTCAATAGCGGAGCGAGGGCCCGGCCGGGTGGAAGGTGGGTGGTGACGGCTCGGTGGGGGGGCGCGAACTCGGAGGGGGAGGGGCAGCGGCGAACTCGGCGGTGGGGGCGGGCCTTTCAACCCCCCCTTCCTATAATAGCCCGTTTTTACGGGCTCAAAGTCTAGTATCTTTAATAATTTGATGGTAAGGAAATTATGTCCAGAGCAATTCATTCGCTTCATCAGTGCAAGACTTAGCTACAAAATGCAATATATAATAGTAATCATATTTTTTTCTGTGCAAACTACAAATATAATGGATCTGACTGCGGAGGCTCCGGTTGCTCAGTATGCATTGTTTATGATTATGTTTCTTTGATTTACAGATGATTTTGGTGTCATTTTCAAAGCACATGGACTTACAAAGTTACATAGGGGCTCATTTTCAAAAGGGAAAAACATTTTTAAAAAGTGGCGTAAAGCGCCCAAAAAAAAATGAGCGACCGCCATTTGTAGAATAGCACTTAGCGCTGGGATTGGCACAGAGTTTTCACAGCTGAAATTGGGTGTAAATTCAAATTGTTGCCACTTAGCATCAATTGGTTGTTAGCACCCAATTATTGGTGTTGAGGAGGAGCTTCTATATATGGCGCCTAAAAATTTGGCGCTGAAATCAGTGCTGACTAAAAGTGTATTCTATAATCAGCACCTAGATTTAGGCGCCAATTATAGATTAGTTGACATTTCAGCGCCAATATCTGTGTGTATCCATTAACGCCAACGAAAACCTGGTGTAAATCTCAGCGCATAGATTTAGGCACACTGGGCCATATTCTATAACTAGGCGCCTAAATTTTGGAATGCCCATTTCCCTGCCCATAACCACACCCCTTTACGCCTCCACGCATTAGAAGTTCGGAGTACATCTTTACAGAATACGCTTAACGAGTTGTGCGCCTAAATTCTAATCAGTGCCAATTAGTGCTCATTATTGCTTGTTAAGTGCTGTTATCAACGCTCATTAGCTTGTTAAGCCATTTAAGCTATGAGTGGTGTTATGGAATCTGTGCCAATTTTGGCGCCTAAATCTAAGTACACTATATGGAATCCGGGAGTAATTGGCTCATTATTCAATTGAATTGCACATATAAATTGGGCATGCACCCAAATTTGCGCACGCAGTTGTAAGCACCATATATAGAATTTGGGGGCTTCTATGCATTGCAAGATGAAGTAGTCACTGTACAAACTTCAATTCTTTCCACTTACATAGAGAGACCCCAGGTTTTGGTGCCTAATTTCCTTTCAGTAGGAGGTAAATAAGTCCCTTTTTTGACTCAAATGGACGGAACTCCTTTTTCCTAGTCCAGCGTTTCCCAGACTGTGTGCTGTGACACCCTGCTGCACTGCAGCGCACTCACTGGGCTGCCGCTGCAAATCCCGACCTCCCTCCCACCCGAACCGCTACTGAAGACAGCAGCGGCAGAAAATGAAATACAAAAAAAATCAAGCGCAGGGCTGCAGCAGCCTTCAAGCATATATTATTATTATTATTAACGTTTGTATAGCGCAAGCAGCGCTGAACACCTGACACAGAGAGACCGTCCCTGCTCAATAGAGCTTACAATCTAAAAATACAGACAGCAAGACAATTAAGGGCGAAGGAAGTATTGGGTGAGAAGGAACAAGGGGAGGGCAATTGAGTAGTGGATGGGAGCCAAACACAGAGGTGAAAAGGTGGGTTTCAGCATAGATTCGAAAACAGGTAGAGATGGAGCTAGACGTACATATATACTGTCAGTTCTGCCGGTCCTCTGCCCCCCCAGAACTGGAAGTTGAAGTCAGCAGGGGCAGAGGACCAGCAGAGTGCCCACTGGGGACAGGGAGCAGGAGGTGTACAGAACTTGCAGAGGTGACTGCCAAGGAGGCTTATTCTTGCTTTGAAAAAACACCTCAATATGTGCCTAATGAAAACAGGAGACCGGAAGAAGTCAAAAAGTTGAAGTTAATAGGTCAGTCTCTGTTTACCTTCCCATTCAAAAAAAAAATGCAAACCTATGAGCTGCTGCATCTGAGTTGTCATTCATTATTTTTGGTAGCATTTTTTTAATTTAATCTCACTTTTAAACCTGCTGGCTTGTGCAGCATGCAGGTGTACAAAGAGGAAGGAAAATAATGGAATTACTTTTCTTAGGTAGAGTAGTCATTTGTTATAAATTGTAATCAGTGGTGTGCTGGAGCAGGCTCTCACAGGCTCGCAAGAGCCAGTTGTTAAGTTTTTAAGAATTTGGGGAGCCGGTTGTTAAAGTAGGGCCCTCCATGGCTACTTTAACAACTGGCTCCCAAAATGTGGGCTTGGGCCCCCTGCTGAATTATCTTTTACTTTGCTGGTGGGGATGCTGAGCCCTGCAAGCCAAGTAAATAGACTACTGCTGCTCCCCGCTCCATGTTTCCAGCTCTGGGCAGCAGGCTGGGACTTCTCGAGCATGTGAGAGAAGTTCCAGCATGCTGCTCAGAGCAAGACTTTGGGAGTGGTGGCAGTCCATTTATTGGCTGCCAGCAAAGGTATGACTAGCGTGTCCACACGAAGGGAGGGAGGAGAGAGAGGCAAGTGTTGCTCCCCCCCCCCCCCCCCCCGGCCACCCCCGGCCCTTCCAACTGCAGAGCTGGCTACGTCCAGAGAAAGAGCCTGTTGTTAAAAATTTACCAGCACACCCCTGATTGTAATCAATGTGTCATTTGGAGGGGCTGCTTATAGGGACACTCTAGCATTGTTATATTTGTGCAGAGAAAAAGATGGAGACCCGTGTGGCTGGGGGAGTGGAGCAGGGACCTGTGTGGTCGGTGGGGTGAAGATCGGTGTGGCCGGGGAGGTGGGTGCCACGAAAACATGCTCGGACACGAAGGGTGCCGTGAACTGAAAAGGTTTGGGAACCACTGTCATGCTACTTCCGCAAATTATAAGGAAGATGACACAAATTATAAGAAAGTCTCGCAATTTTCACTTGCAGAGTATGCTAATTTCAGGGCGATAATTTTGATTTTTGCATATATAATTTTGTATTCTAAAATCTAATCATGGACTTTGCAACAAATAAGTCAGAAACGTTTGGTTGTGTTTGTAGAGACTGTGCTGCACTTTCAGGTGTGCCATGAAATAGTCTTTATTTAATTTCAAATCATTATCCAAGTAACAATTATCTAATAATTTGAACTTTCATAATAAAGCACAGAGATACTAATATGCTATTGAAATCGCAGTTGTCTGAAGTTTTGAGTATTCAAACAGACCTAAAGCCCAATTCGTTTTACTATCTGACAGTCTAATGTTTGTCCAAATGATACAAGTTTAAATATTGTAAAATTATTTTTGATCCAGCACAATGAAACCAAAGCTGAGATCCTGTTTTATATTTCCTCCCAGCTCACAGCCTAGTCACAACAGCAGCCCTCGTCTGGGATCCGTGTACAGGGCTGGTGTTGAGGTGTGGAAACAAGACAATTGCCCTGGGCGCCCATATTTCAGGGGGTCCCAAAAGCCTGCCCAAAGCTAAAGAAGGGGCATCCTGCTGGCAGGCTTTGAGTCCCTCTTCCAAATTTCTGTTCCGAGTCCCAGCATGTCAAACACCAGCTCTGTCCATATATCAGGTATCTCATCTCCACTTCACAATGATTGGGTGTCACCTCCACCCCCAGGAGTTATGACTGCTTTCCGTAGCATTCATAGTTCCTTTCAGCCTGGGAAGCAAAAGACCTGAACCAGAAAACAAACCAAGGTCCTTCACTGATTTACTGGGCTGGCCTAATTTTTTTTTTTCTTCCTTTTCTGTGTCTTCTGTTTATTTTGTGCATCAGTATCTGGATTTCAGAAGAAAGCTACTCCGTCACAAGAGAGGAACACTTACTCTGACCCTTTTCTCTTATGGCAGATCTCTCTCTGGGCGTATCGTTGGCGGCGTCTGGTGGTTCTTCACTTTAATCATAATCTCTTCCTATACTGCCAATCTTGCTGCGTTCCTCACCGTGGAAAGGATGGTTTCTCCAATAGAGAGTGCTGAGGACCTTGCCAAGCAAACTGAAATAGCATATGGAACCCTGGATTCAGGCTCCACCAAAGAATTTTTCCGAGTAAGTATTATGGGGGGAAAAAAAATCAATGTGGGCTACTTTTAAGTTGAGTTGTTTTACCACAAGTCAGGTTATTTTAGCTCGGGGTCCATTTTATGCAGAGACCCTGCGGTAAAATAACCCAACTTAACAATAGCTCACATTCAAAGCTTCCCCCACCTATGATTCCAAACTTGGTATGAGCTACATCATGCAAGGAGGGGGTGTTACTTAAGTGAAGAGAATGTAATCCTATTTAACATGTTACTCTTATGTGTGAAATTTGTCTCTGAAAAATCCCATTTACAAAATCACAGGATTAAGGGCCCCTTTTACTAAGTAAGCTGCAGTAAAAGGGGGCCTGTTTTTTATCTAAGGCATGGCCTTGCGGTAAGTGAACTACTTGCTGCGTGGCCATTTTGGTAGGGAGTACTTATTGCCACCCTTTGAGGTGGCGGTAAGGGCTCCTGCAGTAACTGGACAGCACTGCCCGATTACTGCTGGGTAAACACCAGCGCTACAAAAATAAAAAATATTTTTGTAGCGCCAGAAATGGCGCACATTGTGGGTAGTTCCGGATTAGCGAGCGGTAAGCCCGCATTGGGCTTACCACCGCTTAGTAAAGGACCCCCTAAATAGTAGACTATCGGCAGAAAGCATAACCTGCCAGAACATTTTTAAGTGTTCATAGCGTTGAGTGAATTCCTTCAAAAAGGCAGTAAATAAATCATAATAAAAAATTGCCTGATTCAAGAACAGTGAATGCCAGGGCTCCCGGAATTTATGGCGTGGCATTTGTTCTGTCCGTCAGAAACAATCTATAGGATAGTTCTTTCATTAATCATACCCTTCAAGTATAGTAATATAAATCTATTTCTTTATTTCAAAAGATCATTATTCTAATAGGAAAACACAGCAAATTATCAAAACAAATCACAAATATTGGGGAAGGTTTTATGTATTAGATTCCTGTTTGAGTATTGTTGATTTTTTTTTGTCCGTGCCATTTATAGAATCTAGCCTTAAATTTGTATGACTTTATATGTAAAAGAAAACCAAGCATGTCATTATCAGAAAACTGTGATGTTTTTGTATGCTTGTCTCTCTTCACACACACACACACACACCGTCCCCAACACACCTAGGAGAACATTCTAAGCCATTTTCGTACATCTGAACAACTTGAAAGTGCATTTTTTGAAAAGGACTCATTACTTTCTATTAATTGCATGATAATACATGGAAAAACTCTCAGAATGAAAGGAGTATTCTAACTTAAGAAGACTGTATGAATATTAAATTTACCTCCTACTTATCTAGGGAAATGCTGCAACCATATAATTAAGGAAAGGGAAAGATGAACTGTCAGCTATTACTAATTATGGCTATATTTCGGGGAAGCACCTGTAAAAGGTTGCCTGTTGCGTGTAATAAAAAGTGAAAGGTTCGTGAGAGGAGGCAAAATGGAATATAGTTAAGGTGGTTCTGTAGGTACTTCTATATCAGCTTATCACTAAATAGCAATTATTTTGGACTCGTTTGATAAGGATATGAGAGTACCCAATTGACTCTTAGGCTCTTGTTAAGCTGTACACCAATGAAAGGAATAAGGCCAAAATGGAAATATATTATTTATTATAGATATAAAAGTTACAAAACTCTGTATGCTACCAAAATATACTGATTATTACACCAATAGATATATGAAAATATATATACGAGTAATTATACTACTATATTCTTCTGAGAAAAGAGTACCAACAGCAGCAGAATTAGGCTACTAACCACAAGTCTTGGGACAACCAATCAGTTACAGCCAAAAACCATTGCTAACTAAAACCTGAGCCATAAGAAGGAAAGTCCTGAATCTCACCCTTGCGATCTGTAGGCCCCAGACTCCAGTTGATGTGAAGAATCGGCTTCTCTTCTAGGCTCCAGTAGAATACCTGCGAGCCAGGAATAGTCCAGGGCCCCTTCTCTGTGCAACTGGTTGCACAGTCTTTGTGAAAGCCACGGAGCTGCGGACAGGGCCACCAAGAGACACCGCCAGGCCTGGAGCAGAACTGGACCAACATGCACTGCCCTCCCCCCACTCATGCTATCGTGCCCACCCGCACCCTTACCATTCTGTCTCTGCCTCCAAGAGGGGGGGTGGGGGGCCAGGCCCAGTGCTGGCAAGCCTCTTCCTGCCTGCCTGCTCCTACAGTCTGTCCTCTCCTGCTCCTGTCTGTGCCAGGAGTCAGGACCTGAATGATTGCATTAATGCGATATCGCGCTAATGCAATCATCCGGGTCCTGGGCAGCTAGCATGAGCAGGAGACAACAGACTTCCGAGCAGGCAGGCAGGAAGAAGGTTGCTGGGCCTGGCCTCCCCCCCCCCTTGGAGGTCGGGCCCAGGGAATTTTGCCCTCCATGCCCCCCCCCCCCTTCGAAGGCCCTGGCTGCGGATGAACTTTACTTTGTGCAGTGCTCAGTACAGAGTTCAGTTCACAGATGTTTGGGGCCTGACATTGATATCCGGTGCTGATTATCACAGGCTGAATATAGGGGAGCAAAATTTCATCTCATAAAATTGTTTCAAGCTGAGATCAATATTTAGCAGTGTAATTCTCATACAACTTTAAACATGTGAGGGTTAATTTCTTAACAAGGTGTCTATGTGCAATGTCCAAAAAAGGTGCTTGTATGCCCCCAGATTCTATATATGGGTGCCCAAAATCAAGCGCTAGGTGGGCACCGATCCAAGATATGCCCCAATAATTGGGTGCACATTTTGTTATGCACTATTCTATGACAATGTGCACCAAAATCACAGAGTGGGCAACCCAAAAGGGGCAGGTGCCATGGGAGGTGCGTGGGCAGGTCAGGAGCATTCCTAAAATTTGTCCACAGTGTTCTACAATACCGGGGATGTGAATCACACCTGGTTTTAGCAGGTGTAAGTCTTGGCACACAAATTTGGCACTCAATGCTATTCTGTAATGGCTCTTGTTAAGCTGTACACCAATGGACCATGGATGTCCTTCTTTCAAACATTTTGTACGTCCTGAACTGCCCCCCCCCCCCCACACACACACACACAAACACACAGGGACGGCCAAATTTCAAGGGCGTGAAGTGGAGTGGAGGAGTGGCCTAGTGGTTAGAGCACTGGTCTTGCAATCCAGAAGTGACCAGTTCAAATCCCACTGCTGCTACTTGTGATCCAAAATCCAAATAAATAAAGGGGGTGTTGGAGGCATAGCAAAGGCATGGATGTTCTTCTCAAAGAAACATCCACATTTTGGACATCCTCAACTGCTGTTGCAATGACGGAGGCATAGCGAAGGACATCCTTCACCTATACTCTAAAAAAAAAAAAAAAAAGACATTCCTGACAAGCACTTGGACGTTTTCACCTGGACTTGTATTTTTCTAAGGTTGTAGATGGCAATTTATTTAACGTTGTAGACGGATATTATACACGCAGCTTGTCTGCATGTATGAAGCTGTCTTTGGCATGCGCAGAGCAGTCATGCATAATGCTTGGCTGCTCTGCACTGGCTTCCCCTCCTTAGGAAGGAAATCGTGTGCAAATGAGCTAACAGTGAGCAGCTCATTTGCATGCGATTTCCTTCATGCATGTCCGTTCCTTTCCGAATCGCTATGGGATCGGTAAGGGAAGGGCTTTTTCCGTTAAGTTAGTGCATCAGTTAGTCCACTGCAGTGCCTCCTAGAGTGCCCGGTTGCTGTCCTGGCATGTCAGGGAGACCAGTGCACTACGAATGCTGGCTCCTCCCATGACCAAATGAGTTGGATTTGGTTGTTTTTGAGATGGGCATCCTCGATTTCCATTATGGCCGAAAACCGGGGACGACCGTCTCTAAGGTCGACCATCTCAACATTGAGGTCAACCATCTCTAAGGTCGACCTAAATGTTGAGATTTGGGCGTCCCCAACCGTATTATCGAAACGAAAGATGGCAGTCCATCTTGTTTCGATAATACAGGTTTCCCCACCCCTTCGCAGGGACGTCCTGCGAGGACGCCCTGAGGAAAGCTTGGGTGCCCCATTCGATTATGCCCCTCTTTATCTTCTTTAAGTCACTTGATGTGGAGGCGCATTTTCAATATGATGCCTAAATCCTATTTTGGATGTTTTGCTGAAAACATCCAAACATCAAGAGGCAAACATGGCCATTTTCAAACCAGAAAAACGTCTATCTTTTTGTTTTGAAAATGTCCATTTGCTAGATGTTTTGTGCATAGTGTTTTTCTTTTCTGACCATTTTCAGGGGAAAAAAAACATCCAAGGGTATAATGCACAAAAATAAGCCAATGGGATGTATGGGGGGTGGGGGGACATCCCAACAGAGCAGTGGAGCACCCTAGGGGCACTGCAGTGGACCTCCCATAAAGGGAAAGGGAAATGAGACTTGATATACCGCCTTTCTGAGGTTTTTGCAACTACATTCAAAGTGATTTACATATATTCAGGTACTTATTTGGACCAGGGGCAATGGAGGGTTAAGTGACTTGCCCAGAGTCACAAGGACCTGCAGTGGGAATTTAACTCAGTTCCCCAGGATCAAAGTCCACTGCACTAACCACTAGGCTACTCCTCCACTCATTCCACCAATAAGAGTCAACCTCATCAGTGATGTCACAATGGCTTGATTGCCCGATACTTCATAACATAAGGGAAAGGGGGAAAGGGAAATGGGACTTGATATACTGCTTTTCTGAGGTTTTTGCAACTACATTCAAAGTGATTTACATATATTCAGGTACTTATTTTGTACCAGGGGCAATGGAGGGTTAAGTGACTTGCCCAGAGTCACAAGGAGCTGCAGTGGGAATTGAACTCAGTTCTCCAGGATCAAAGTCCACTGCACTAACCACTAGGCTACTCCTCCCAGGTACACATTTCACCATTTCCCCCTTATATTGTATGGTGAGCCCTCCAAAACCCACCAAAATCTACTGTACCCAACTGTACACCACTACAATAGCCCTTATGGCTGCAGGTGTCACCTATATGTGGGTACAGTAGGTGTTTGGTGGGTATTGGATGACTCACACTTTCTACCACAACTGTGACAGAGTGGATTATGGCCTCCACTGATAATTAACTTGCCCTCCTGTTTACAAAGTCCCACTAGTGGCTGCCGTGAGGCAGTGCCGGCAGGGCCCATTCAAGTGTTGGCATGAGCGCATGGCAGCCACCAGATTAAGGAGCCTTGGGAGTGTTATTGCAGCCAACACTGACAGGTCTTTTCTAGTTTGATGTTTTGCCTTATTTTATTAAATATTCATTTTCCAGAGTATGATTAGGTCTGGTTCTCATACAAAATGTAGAATCCATTCTCAGAGTCACAGTGAATACAGAAATGTCTCAAGGCCTATTAATGTCACTTCATATCTGCTCTTAAGTGCCATTAAAACATCTGGATTGGTTCATTAGCATATTAATGAGAAGAATCCCAGAGAACTTGAGAGGGTTGTGGACTAGCAAGATAATGTTAGTTGATGAATGCTGAGCTCTAGTGATATTTGTAATGTGGTAGCTTATTCAACTGCTCATGGGAATATAGCTACAGAATTGGCCAAATTTAAAGATCCCTTGGTCTTTGTAAATTGATTTTGCTAAAGTGGTGGGATATGTGGAGGGGCATAATCGAACGAAAACGTCTATCTCTATGGGCGTTTATCTCCAAGAACGGGTCCATGAAGGGGCGGACCGAACCGTATTTTCGAAAAAAAAATAGACGTCCATATTTTATTCGACAATTTGTGAGCTGGGCGTTTTTGTTTTTCAGCAATAATGGAAAATGAAAGCGCCCAGCTCAAAAACGAATAACTCCAAGACATTTATTCGTGGGAGGGGCCAGGATTCGTAGTGCACTGGTCCCCCTCACATGCCAGGACACCAACCGGGCACCCTAGGGGGCACTTGTACAAAAAAAAAAAAAAGGTAAAAGAGCTCCCAGGTGCATAGCACCCTTCCCTTGGGTGTTGAGCCCCCCAAATCCCCCTCAAAACCCACTGCCCACAAGTCTACACCATTACTATAGCCCTAAGGGGTGAAGGGGGGCACCTACATGTGGGTACAGTGGGTTTGGGGGGATGTTTGGAGGGCTCCCATTTACCAGCACAAGTGTAACAGGTGGGGGGGATGGGCCTGGGTCCATCTTCCTGAAGTCCACTGCACCCCGTAATAACTGCTCCAGTGACCTGCATACTGCTGCCAGGGAGGTGGGTATGACATTTGAGGGTGAAAATAAAAAGTTGTAAAACGACATATTTTGTGGTGGGAGGGGGTTTGTGACCACTGGGGGAGTCAGGGGAGGTCATCCCCGATTCCCTCCAGTGGTCATCTGGTCATTTAGGGCACTTTTTGGGGCCTTATTCGTGGAAAATCAGGGTCCAGGAAAAGTGCCCTAAATTCTTGCTAAAAACGCATATTTTTTTTCCATTATCGGCGAAAGGCGCCCATCTCTGATTAGCCGATAACCACACCCCAGTTCTGCCTTCACCACGCCTTCGACACGCCCCCATCAACTTTGTCCGCATCCGCTACGGAGTGCAGTTGAAAACGTCCAAATTCGGCTTTCAATTATACCGCTTTATTCGTTTTTGTGAGATAAACGTCTATCTCCCGATTTGGGTCACAATATAGGCGTTTTTCTATTTCGATTATAAGCAGGATAGTTGTTCCTTGGGGTATTAGAGAGCTGTTCCTTCACTAAGCGTCATTATGAGTGTGTTGTATGTTTTATTATTGTACATGCTGTGTTGAGTGTTTGTACAGGAATGCGGTATCGAAAACTTTTTAAATGAATAAATAGACCTTATCTCATGCTATGTAAACTGTAATGTCAAATCAGAGAGATCAGCAGGTAATGTTATTTTAGCACACGTCCCATTTTATACGAGACCTAGTTTACTAATCACCGGGGTTAACAGTAAAAGTAAGACAAAATTGAACTTTTTAACTTTTTCTGTTCATTAGAAGACCTTAGTAAATAAAAATTCAGTTCTGTCAACTTTTAACATGGGCTGACTGAGTAACATTAACTGCATTGTTGCTCAAATCCCAGGTACATTTTATTTCCTATTTATAAAAAGTCTACTACATTGCAAACTGATATTGTGCTTATTAGATGACTGTATTATTAAAGAGGAAAGACTTCAGAATCTGGGTCTCAGCTGATCATGCTACTTGCCACACAGCTGACCACAATGCTCGGCGTGACTTTTATTCTTAGTTCACGCTGGCGAGAATCCTCATTAGCCAAAACCTCTACCAAACTATAAACATACTTTATTACAGAAGTACTTAGCTGTGGATAGTGCTGGATTTATTGCTCATGTCCGTGCCCGATGGCGAGCTCCCGCTTCGCTCTTAGCTTCAAGGAGCCGGACTGCGCATCCCTTCACAGCACCTTCCTTTACCACCAGCTTACTCAGTTGAGACCGAGATTCTGAAGTCTTTCCACTTTAATAATACAGTCATCTGGCAGCTTTGGGGCCTACCAAAGGGTCCCATGAGCCTCTGCGCTTCCTCTTTTGCAGCCAGCGCCGGAAGATGGGTATCTCGCGGGATAACTGGCACAAGCGCCGAAAGACCGGAGGTAAAAGGAAGCCCTACCACAAGAAGAGGAAGTATGAGCTGGGGAGGCCCGCTGCCAACACCAAGATTGGTCCCCGCTGCATTCACACGGTTAGAGTTCGAGGTGGCAACAAGAAATATCGAGCTTTACGGTTGGATGCTGGGAACTTCTCTTGGGGCTCTGAGTGTTGCACCCGTAAGACCAGAATTATTGATGTGGTTTATAATGCGTCAAACAATGAGCTGGTGAGAACCAAGACATTGGTGAAGAACTGCATTGTTCAGATCGACAGCACCCCTTACAGACAGTGGTATGAGGCCCACTATGCCTTGCCTCTTGGACGCAAAAATGGAGCTAAGCTGACTCCTGAAGAAGAAGAAATCCTGAATAAGAAGAGATCCAAGAAGATTCAGAAGAAATATGACGAGAGAAAAAAGACAGCCAAAATCAGCTCCCTCCTGGAGGAGCAGTTCCAACAGGGGAAGCTACTTGCCTGCATAGCCTCCAGACCTGGACAGTGTGGACGTGCAGACGGCTATGTCTTGGAAGGAAAAGAGTTGGAATTTTACCAGAGGAAGATCAAAGCTAAAAAAGGCAAATAAACTGAAAACTCCAACTCTCCCGACAAATAAAACACAAATACTTGGTTAAAAAAAAAAAATAATAATAATACAGTCATCTAATAAGCACAATATCAGTTTGCAATGTAGTAGATGTTGTATAGTAGTATAGAAAAAGAGCAAACGCCTTAAAATACTATTTATAAAAAGAAAAAAAAAAATCCAAACATATGAAAAACAATTGGGTACAGCTTTGTAAAATAAGACACAAGAAAGTAAAAACAAGCCCTTGTTGAAAACCAAACTTAAGGAAAATTTGGGTTTTTAAAGAAAAAGACACTTCTCAACATTGCTTTTAATCAAAAGAACTTATACCAAGGTTTATTATTTATTTATTGCATTTGTATCCCACATTTTCCCACCTGGCTTACAATACATCATGGATAATGAGAATAATTATGAAGTAGACATTTGGTATTACAGAAGGGTCTTGGGCAACACGATAATGGTAGAACATGAAGTAATATAACAATAAAAAATATAGTTAATCAGACCTCCCTATATTTTTCCAAAAGGGAGGTCTAATTAACCTTGGTTGGAGTGACTTTGTTCCCATTCCCTTTTCTTTTACTTACACTTTCTTTGTTGCACCTTTCCGTATTCAATTCATAGTAACATAGTAGATGACGGCAGAAAAAGACCTGCACGGTCCATCCAGTCTGCCCAACAAGATAAACTCATATGTGCTACTTTTTGTATATACCTTACCTTGATTTGTACCTGTCCTTTTCAGGGCACAGACCGTATAAGTCTGCCCAGCACTATCCCCGCCTCCCAACCACCAGCCCCGCCTCCCACCACCAGCTCTGGCACAGACCGTATAAGTCTGCCCAGCACTATCCCCACCTCCCAACCACCAGCCCCGCCTCCCACCACCGGTTCTGGCACAGACCGTATAAGTCTGCCCAGCACTATCCCCGCCTCCCAACCACCAGCCCCGCCTCCCACCACCAGCTCTGGCACAGACCGTATAAGTCTGCCCAGCACTATCCCCACCTCCCAACCACCAGCCCCGCCTCCCACCACCGGTTCTGGCACAGACCGTATAAGTCTGCCCAGCACTATCCCCGCCTCCCAACCACCAGCCCCGCCTCCCACCACCGGTTCTGGCACAGACCGTATCAGTCTGCCCAGCACTATCCCCGCCTCCCAACCACCAGCCCCGCCTCCCACCACCGGCTCTGGCACAGACCGTATAAGTCTGCCCAGCACTATCCCCGCCTCCAAACCACCAGTCCCGCCTCCCACCACCGGCTCTGGCACAGACCGTATAAGTCTGCCCAGCACCATCTCCGTCTCCCGCCACCGGCTTTGCCACCCAATCTCGTCTAAGCTCTATTATTAAGGCATTTCGTCTAAGCATATTCGTCTAAGCTCTATTCTTAAGGCATTTACTAGGTTTACTATAGTCTGTAATATTTCTCCTTACAAGAACTTTGTAATTCTATTTACTATGTAAGCCACATTGAACCTGCTAAGTGTGGGAAAGCGTGGGGTACAAATGTAATAAATAATAATAATAATAATAATATAGCAATTCTTAATTGTTAACTCCATCCCTTCCCCTCCCCCATGTGCTCAGTATACATTTCTTCCATAGCTTCTCTTATCAGTGGTAAAAAGTGTTTAGAAAAATGCTACACAGGTTACACAGGGCCCCTTTTACCAAGCTGCGGCAAAAGGGGGCTGGCGCTAGCTCGGGTTTTACACACACACCGAGGCCCCCTTTTACCACAGCTGGTAAAAGGGACGGTCTCGCTTTCCTGCGGGAAATGGCCGGGCGGCAAGTAAAGCGCTTGCCGTGCGGCCATTTCTGGGGGGGGAGCCCTTACTGCTACCAACTGAGGTGGCGGTAAGGGCTCCCACGCTAACCCGGTAGTAACCGGGCAGCGCACGGCACTGACCGATTACTACCAGGTATAGTCCGGCGCTACAAAAATAAATATATTTTTGTAGCGCCAGAAATGACGGCGCGGTAGGGGTGGGAAGTACCGCCGGGCTGCTACTTCCATTATAGCGAGTGCTAAGCTCAACGCCACTTAGTTAAAGGAGCCCATAAACTGTTCCCCCACACACACACACAGGAGAGATGATGAAGAGGGTGCGAGGAAAAGGGTACTTTCTATCAGATTTGGTGGAAGTATACTTAGAGTCAGTTTGGAGACAGATAAAGCATCTTATAGCTCTGTTGCTCGCGATCATCTATGACCTGTCTCTTAAATAGTCCAGCGCCCAGCCTTAGGGTAAGGAAAAACTAGTGTCTCAACTAACACTGGTTGTGGCTTGGATGCAACTGGAGTGTACGCTAGAATTGACTTTTAACTATGGCACGGCACATTTGATAGTGTTGAAACATCAAAATTTACTGAAATTTGACAAGGTTTGGTCTTCATTCACTAAGGGCCCCTTTTACCACAGCGGATAAAAGGGAAGTCTCTCTTTCCTGCAGGAAATGGCCATGCGGCAAGTAAAGCACTTGCAGTGTGGCCATTTCAGGAGGAGCCCTTACCGCCACCCGTTGAGGTGGCGGTAAGGGCTCCCACGCTATCCCAGTGGTAGCCAGCAGCACGTGGCACTGCCCGATTACCACCAGGTACATTCCGGCACTACAAAAATTTTTTTTTGTAGCACCAGATATGATGACGTGCTAGGGGTGGGAAGTACGACCGGGCTGCTGAGGTAGCAGGGCGGTACTTCCTGTTTAGCAAGCGGTAGGCCTGTGTTGGGCTTACCGCTGCTTAGTAAAAGGGGCCCTAAATGGCTTAACAACAAAGATGTGTCCACACTCTGGATTAGAGGGGTTGTAGCTTTGGGGAGGGGGGATAATGTTGAGCATGGGTTGGGGAGGGTGGAGGGCATGAAAATGGACAAAACCAATTGTGTGATAATGGACAAAACCAATGTGCGCTTAAAATGAACTCTGTTAAAGGTCCAGTTGATTGATGTAAATATTATATGAAGGAAGGGGTGGGGAAAATTGAACAAAATGTAACTGTGAACTCATGAAGTGAGATGAAGCACTGAAGAAAAAACAGTGGATCATACTTGGGGGGGGGGGGTTGTTTACTAAAGCTTAGCTTATCTGCAACAGGGCCCGTAGGAATAAAATGGGCCCTGCTGTAGATAACTCGAGCTAAGCTTTAGTAAACAGGGGGGTTTGTTATAAGCTTGCATAATAAATTTTAGAAAGCATTTTAAAAAAAATCACCATATAAGGTGAAGCTATAATTGTTCTAATCTAAACAAACAAACAAAAAAAAAGATGAGGCTTTATTATAAATACTAGTAAAAAAGCTCCGTTTCTGATGCAAATGAAACGGGGGCTAGCAAGGTTTTCTTCAGAGTGTGCATGTGGGAGTGTGTGTGTCCCTGCCCTCTGCCCTCTCTCTCTCTCCCTCCCCCTCGCCCCTCCGAGTCCAGTCCTTCAGTGTTAAGTTTCCTGCTGTACTGTGTTTGTGTTACAGAGAGAGTGAGGGCGTCTCTGTCCCCTCCCCCCTCTGAGTCCTTCACTGTTACAGAGAGAGGGATTTCGTGCTGTGCTGTTTTCCTTCACTCATGGGGAAACCGGATATCTCTGGCGCTTCACACTTCCGGCTGGAGGCTTCAGAACGTTGGTGGTGCCTTTTATATATAGAGAAGATACTCCATTGTCAGACTGGATCCTAAGCTTCTAATAGCACCACTAGAAGTGTAAAATCATAGCACTAAGGGACGCTGTGGAACATAATGTTGCCCTTGTAAGAAAAATGTTGGATTACGTGGAGGAGCATAATCGAACGAGGCGCCCAAGTTTTCCTGAGGGCGTCCTCACAGGACGTCCCGTAAAGGGGCAGGGAAACCCGTATTATCGAAACAAGATGGGCGGCCATCTTTCGTTTCGATAATATGGTCGGGGACGCCCAAATCTCAACATTTAGGTTGACCATAGAGATGGTCGTCCCCGATTTTCGGCGATAATGGAAACCGAGGACGGCCATCTCAGAAACGACCAAATCCAAGCCATTTGGTTGTGGGAGGAGCCAACATTCATAGTGCACTGGTCCCCCTGACATGCCAGGACACCAACCGGGCACCCTAGGGAGCACTGCAGTGGACTTCAGAAAAAGCTCCCAGGTGCATAGCTCCCTTACCTTGTGTGCTGAGCCCCCCAACCCCCCCCCCCAAAAAAAAACCTACTCCCCACAACTGTGCACCACTACCATAGCCCTTAGGAATGAAGGGGGGCACCTAGATGTGGGTACAGTGAGTTTGTGGTGGGTTTTGGAGGGCTCACATTTACCACCACAAGTTTTAACAGGTAGGGGGGATGGGCCTGGGACCGCCTGCCTGAAATGCACTGCAGTACCCACTAAAACTGCTCCAGGGACCTGCATACTGCTGTCATGAAGCTGGGTATGATATTTGAGGCTGGCATAGAGGCTGGAAAAAATATTTTAAATTTTGTTTTAGGGTGGGAGGGGGTTAGTGACCACTGGGGGAGTAGAGGGAGGTCATCCCCGATTCCCTCCGGTGGTCATCTGGTCATTTAGGGCACATTTTTGTGGCTTGGTCGTAAAAAAAAAAAAAAAGACCAAGTAAAGTCGACTAAGTGTTCGTCAGGGGCGCCCTTCTTTTTTCCATTATCGGCCGAGGAGGCCCATGTGTTAAGCACGCCTCAGTCCCGCCTTCGCTATGCTTCCGACACGCCCTCGTGAACTTTGCTCATCCCCGCGACGGAAAGCAGTTAAGGACACCCAAAATCGGCTTTCAATTATGCCGATTTGGGCGACCCTGGGAGGAGGACGCCCATCTCCTGATTTGTGTCGAAAGATGGGCGCCCTTCTCTTTCAAAAATAAGCCTGATAGTGAAGTGATGGTATTCGCCAGCAAACGTCATGTTGCCCTGTGATATGATCTAGAGAGTGAAACAGTTCTGCAGCTGCAATACGAAGACAAAAGGAATGCTGATTAGGTGTTAACCTAGAGAAGAATGATATCAGAAAGCAGTAGAGCCATTTTTAATGAAGGTAGAAAAGGAAATAGGGTATTCCAATGGGACGCAGGCTTTATTCCTATGATGGCACAACTTCAGGATGTGCATGAGGAGCCAGAGACTGTCCTTCACAACAGTTAAGGTCAATGAGGCTTATGGATGTCTGAGTCTTAATGAGAATAATGGGCACTGTGCTGTGTTTTTAAATTAGTGCAGGTCGACACAACCCTCTCCTTATTCTGTAGACTATTTTGCTTTGTGCATCTAGCAATCGAACATCTATCTAGTGTCCTCAGGAAAGTGATGAACAATATACATTTATTGAATTCTGAAACAGAAGTGTCCAACCTCAGTCTCCAAGGGCCTCATCCCAGTCAAGTTTTCAGGATTTCCCTGATGAATATGCATGAGATTTATTTACATATACTGCCTCCACTGTATTACTACTACTACTACTTATCATTTCTGTAGCGCTACCGGACGTACGCAGCGCTTCACACTTGAACATGGAGAGACAGTCCCTGCTCGATAGAGCTTACAATCTAATTATGACAGACAGACAGGACAAGTAAAGGATAAGGGTTAGGACAGACAGGACATATCAGGGATAGGGGACAGTTGAAGGGTTAGGTTTAGGTTTAGCAGTTAAAAGCAGCATCGAAGAGGTGGGTTTTTAGCTTAGATCTGAAGACGGCCAGAGATGAGGCTTGGCGTATGTAAATATGTATGTAAATAGATCTCATGCATGTTCATTGGGGAAATCCTGACAACTTAACTGGGCTAGGGCCAAGGTTCTACACCCCTGGTATAGAGAGAGAGAGGGGAAAAAACATTTTCAGTTGGATAACATATCTCTATAAGGTTAAGGCCCTCATTTTAACACAGGAGTTCTCACCCCAATACTCAGACACACCAAGCCAGTCGAGTTTTCAAGATGTCCACAATGAATATGCATGAGAGATTTGCATGCACTGTCTCCATTATATGTAAATCCACTTCATGCAAATTCATTGTGGGTATCCTGAAAGCCCCTACTGACTGGGTTTGTACCAAGAACAGGGGTGAGAACCTCTGTTTTAGATCATCTACGCATGTAAATAGCCATCATTACATGTGCAGGTTTGCTACGCATGCAAATAGCTATTTTAGAAAGCTGCTGTGTACATGTGGAGATCCAGATCCATGTAACTCAGACTGGGGAGTGGGGGGAGTGTTGTGGGTGATTTGTCTGGGCTGAACACATACAGACAAGAATTCTCCATGTCAGTCTTTACACCCGCCCTGAGGCATGTATAAGCATAGTGTGCATGGGCAGGTACACGCAGACTGTAAGACCCCCCCCCCCCCCCCAAAGGTAAGAGAAAACAGGCAATCTTTTTAAATCAAAGTTCAGTATTGCCTGGTATCAATAATACTATCTTTTAAGATACATAATTTTACATCTTCTCTACAGCACTGGATATGCGGTAATCTTAGAATGCATGAACTGAATATATTCATACTTTACAAATTAAAATTGATATGGTAAGTTATTCAGTTGTTCAAATATAAGCCACTGAGTACGATCCCAGTTGGTATTATGACAGTAGATAAGAATCATAGGTTCTGACCCCCCAAGGTGGACCCTACCATCAGGTACCAAGGTTGATCATCAGTGGTAGCTAGCTCTGCATCTAGACCACCATTAGTACCATCCAGAGAGTTTGAGGGCAGCCAGTACAAATTTTCAGTGGCGTTATCCAGATACTGCCACTGGCCCTGGTTTACAGAACTTAATCTGGGTAGGAGCCACTCCTAACTGGGTGAGTCCTGCTGAACATCAGGCCCAAGGTGTATATTGCATCACCCTTGAGAATGAGTAAAGATGAAAAGCTGTACCTGTACTGAAGAAAACTGCTTCAGAATATGTTCTCACTAATAAATTGCTTAATATTTCCTCTGCCACACTGAAGCATTTGATTTTTATCTGACTTGAGCAAAGATAACCTGGTTTAACCTCAGAAAGGTTCAGGTCTCTAAGAAGCATTTAAGTCTTCGGGCAGCCCAGTGAGAAATGCTCAGATGGTTGTCGATATTTTCTCAGATTGTTATGGACTTGTTCATTAATGCCCAATAATAAATATGTGTAATATTTCAATTAGGTTTTGACTTTGTACTTTCTGAACTGTATTGTAATGTGGTGTCAATTCCTGGCAGTCTTTAGCTGTTTAGTTAGTTGTCAGTCAGGTGGTACAGTGGACCACACAGATCTAGAAGGTAAGGACAGTCTAAATTGAAGATGCTCATCCACACAGTCACTAAGGGGGCTACTCTTAAAGATGTTTTATTTTACTAACTAGTAAAAAAGGCCCGTTTCTGACACAAATGAAACAGGCGCTAGCAAGGTTTTCCTCGGCTCCCCTGCAGCCACCCATGTCCAGTGACCCCCTGCCCCCCCCCTGCAGCCACCCATGTCCAGCGACCCTCCTCTCTCCCCTGCCCCCCTCCAGCCACCCATGTCCAGCGACCTCCTGCCCCCCCTCCAGCCACCCATGTCCAGCGACCCTCCTCTCTCCCCTGCCCCCCCTCCAGCCACCCATGTCCAGCGACCCTCCTCTCTCCCCTGCCCCCCCCTCCAGCCACCCATGTCCAGCGACCCTCCTCTGGACATGGATCAGCAGTGAGGCATTTTTCCCCCCGGGTTCTGAAGATGACATCATAATGGCTTCGGTGATCTACGGAGCCTAGCAGACCAACTCGGAATGAGCCACGGTCCCAGGCAAGTCAGAACGTTGGAGGTGAGAATTATTATGTAGGATAATGTGTGCTATTTTAGCACAGTCCCTTTTTATGCAGTGAGACCTAGTTACTAATAATTGGGGTTAACAATAAAATAATATCTTAACGGTAGCCTACCTTGATAACTTCCCTCTTAATTAAAGAAAAAAGAAATGTCTCTAGGAATCAAAATCTCTGCTTTTTGCAATAAAAGTGAACCAGGTATAGGGCAATCAAGCCATTGTGACATCACTAATGAGGTTGGCTCTTAGGCATTGGTGGAATGATGCATTATGACATCACAGTATCAGAAGTGAGTCAAATACAGGGCAATCAAGCCATTGTGACATCACTGATGAGGTTGGCTCTTAGGCATTGGTGGAATGATGCATTATGACATCACAATATCAGCTCTGGTTACCAGAGACTGAAACTCTTCACACTAAGACAGTGATTTTCAACCTTTTTCATCTCATAGCACACTTACAAGATTTAAATCAAAGTGTCATGCATTTGTAGCGCATATTTCTGAGGAAGAGCACCTCATCCCTAAGGGGCCCTTTTACTAAGCCACGTAGACGCCTACATGCACCCAACGTGCATCATTTTTGAGTTACCACCTGGCTACCCTGTGGCCCTTGCGGTAATTTCATTTTGACATGCATCCGCTACGCATGCCGGAAAATATATTTTTATTTTCTGGCACGTGGACAGTAATCAGGCGGCAATCGGCATTTTATGAACGTCGACCGTTAACCGCCCGGTTACCACGTGAGACCTTACCGCTAGGTCAATGGCTGGCGGGAAGGTCTCAGACCCAAAATGGGCGCGCAGCAATTTTCATTTTGCTGCACGTCCATTTCTGGCAAAACTTTTAAAAAAGGCATATTTTGCAGGTGTGCTGAAAAATGATTTGGCACACACCCAAAACAAGCGTCTACCTACTGAAGCTATTAAGCTCTTTTAGTGGCTGAAAGAGGGCTTAGAATTTGTGACGTGAAAGAAACTTTTTGTCTAGGGCAGCACTTATCACTCCAATTTTGAAACAGCTTCATGGGCTGCCTGTCCAGTGTAGAGTTCAGTTTAAAATGTTATGTTTTGTTCTTCAAGCACGATATTTGTCTTCTACAAAGTATTTGAAGGGTAGTTTCTGTGTGTATCATCCTAGTCGGAGCTTGAGATCAGAGACAGCGATGTGTCTTTCTCTTGATTCAATTGTACATGTTAGATATCATGACACAAGACTTGCAGCTTTTTCTATAACAGGGATTTCATTATGCCATTTTTCGAAGGGGCAGTTGCGTGTGCAGAGGCTTTGCGGTTTAAACAACTTTTGTTTGTTGAAGCCTTTATTTAAGGGCTGAAATAATGTATGCAGCTTCCAGACAGTTTTTTTTTGATGGTATGAGATCTTCATGTTTAATGTTTCAGAGTGTTTGTTTTAATTTTTAAAACTGTATTTTATTTATTTATTTGTTACATTTGTATCCCACATTTTCCCACCTATTTGCAGGCTCAATGTGGCTTACATAATACATAATGCATTTGTAGCGCATATTTCTGAGGAAGAGCACCTCATCCCTAAGGGGCCCTTTCACTAAGCCACGTAGGCGCCTACGTGCGCCCAACGTGCATCATTTTTGAGTTACCACCTGGCTACCGCGTGGCCCATGCGGTAATTTCATTTTGACATGCATCCGCTACGCATGCCGGAAAATATATTTTTATTTTCTGGCACGTGGACAGGTTACTTCCTGTTCCGGGGCAGAGGGAGTAGGGAGCCAGCAGAGCCGAGAGCCACGCAGCTGCTCCCAGCAGCCAAGAATGCACCCGGGGCGGGGGTTGATGCGCTGGGGGGGGGTGTCATTGCGCCAGGAGGGGGTTCATGCTGCACCCGGGGGGGGTGCGCATCGGCGATCCGCCCCGGGTGGCAGCCGCCCTAGGATCGTCACTGATTATAACGTCCTCATTTTTGTTTTCCATTCCTTTCCTTATAATACCTAGCATTCTATTTGCTTTCTTAGCCGCCGCCACACACTGAGCAGAGGGTTTCAACATATCATCAACGATGACACCTAGATCCCTTTCCTGGTCGTTGACTCCTAATGTGGGACCCTGCATTACGTAGCTATAATTTGGGTTCCTCTTTCCTACATGCATCACTTTGCACTTGCTCACATTAACGCCTATGCTTACTAAGGTGCGCTATAGGCACGTTAGCATGGTTAACGCACATTAATGGTTAACACGTGTTAAATGCTAACGCGCCCATAGAAATGTATAGGCGAGTTAGCGTTTAACACGCCTTAACTTTAAAGGTGTGTTAAAAATGCTAGCGCACCTTAGTAAACATACTCCTAAATGTCATCTCTCATTTAGATGCCTAGTCTCCCAGTCTCATATGGTCCTTTTGCAATTTTTCACAATCCTCTTAGGATTTAACAACTCTGAATAAATTTGTGGCATCAGCAAATTTAATTACCTCACTAGTTACTCCTATCTCTAGATCATTTATAAATATGTTAAAAAGCAGCGGTCCCATCACAGACTCCTGTGGAACCCCACTAACTACCCTTCTCCATTGAGAATTCTGACCATTTAACCCTACTCTCTGTTTTCTATCTTTTAACCAGTTTTTAATCCACAATAGTACACTACCTTCTATCCCATGACTTTCCATTTTCCTCTGGAGTCTTTCATGAAGTACTTTCTCAAACACCTTTTGAAAATCCAGATACACAATATCAACTGGCTCACCTTTATCCACATGTTTGTTCACCCCTTCAAAGAAATGTAATAGATTGGTGAGGCAAGATTTCCCTTCACTAAATCCATGTTGGCTTTTGGGCTCATTTTCGAAAGAGAAAGACGCCCATCTTTCGACACAAATCGGAAGATGGGCGTCTTTCTCTTTCGAAAATGAGCCCATCTTTCAACACAAATCGGAAGATGAACATCCTTCTCACAGAAATGTCTAAATCGGTATAATCGAAAGCCGATTTTGGACATCCCCAACTGCACTCCGTCACAGGGATGGCCAAAGTTCAAGGGGGTGTATCGAAGGCGTAGCAAAGGTGGGAGTTGGCCATGCCTAACACTTGGACGTGCTTGACCCATAATCGAAAAAAAGAAGAACGTCCCTGACAAGCACTTGGACGTTTTCACGCGGACCTGTTTTTCTTACGACTAAGGCACAAAAAGGTGCCTGAACTGACCAGATGACCACCGGAGAGATGACCTCCCATTACTCCCCCAGTGGTCACTAACCCCCTCCCACCCTCAAAAAACATCTTTCAAAATATTTTGTGCCAGCCTCAGTTGTCATACTCAGGTCCGTGACAGCAGTATGCAGCTGCCTGGAGCAGTTTTAGTGGGTGCAGTGAACTTCAGACAGGCGGACCCAGCCCCCATCCCCACCCCTACCTGTTACGTTTGTGGAGGAAAGAGCGAGCTCCCCAAAACCCACCAGAAACCCACTGTACCCACATCTAGGTGCCCCCCTTCACCCATAAGAGCTATGGTAGTGGTGTACAGTTGGGGGTAGTGGGTTTTGGGGGGTTTTGGGCGGCTCAGCACCCAAGGTTAGGGACCTATGGACCTAGGAGCTATTTGTATATATTTTTTTAATTTTTAGAAGTGCTCCCTAGGGTGCCCGGTTGGTGTCCTGGCATGTCAGGGGGACCAGTGCACTACAAATGCTGGCTCCTCCCACGAACAAAAGGCTTGCATCTGGTAGTTTCTGAGATGGACGTCCTTGGTTTTCGAAAATCACCAAAAATCAGAAACATCCATGTCTAGGGACGACCAAATCTAGGGACAACCAAATTTAAGGATTTGGATGTCCCTGACGGTATTTTCGAAATGAAAGATGGACGTCCATCTTGTTTAGAAAATACGGGTTTCCCTGCCCCTGGATCGGGATGCTTTGCGAGGACGTCCAAATCAAAACGGACGTCCCTTTCAAAAATGCCCTTCTTTTTCTCATTAATCCATGCTTTTGAATATGCTCTGTATATGCTCGAAGCTACAGAAAGACAGTATATCAAATCCCTTCCCTTTATGTGTAATTACACAGAAAAGTGCCACTCATATAAATGCACTTTTCTATAAGATAGTGACTTTGTGCTATAGTATACAACTGCAACAGTATATATATATGTGTGAGTGGGGCTACTTGATTGTACTTGTCTGAGAGCTTCCCATTAGTTTTGATCCAAATTAGAAAGACTATCTAGGTCTGAACACATGTTAAAATGTCCTTTCTATCTAGTTCTTTAAACACTACCCTGTAAGAGTCCATAGCACTGGGAGACACCCATCGGAATTCAGAAACCGAAGTTGTGAAAAAGATTTGTGTAAAGCAATCCGAAGCGTAAATGGATCAGATTTAGCAATTGGAACAGAACATAGATCTATATTGCGGAATAAGTACATAAGTAATGCCACACTGGGAAAAGACCGAGGGTCCATCGAGCCCAGCATCCTGTCCACGACAGCAGCCAATCCAGGCCAAGGGCACCTGGCGAACTTCCCAAACGTACAAACATTGTATACATGTTATTCCCGGAATTGTGGATTTTTCCCAGTTCATTTTTGTAAAGAAATATTTACGTCAGCAGCCTGCAATTTGGCCTTTGTCTCATAAGTGATCCTTGCCATTCTGAATCGGTCCAAGTTCCACTCCAGGCTGCCTACGACCTCTTCAGCTGGGGCCTAAAAGAGTCTCGGAAAGAGAGGAAGATCCTCTGTCATCATCTCCACTACTCATTTCAGATTTGGCATAATATAAAGAAAGATTTTCTTAGAAGATATTGTTGAAAAAAATTCTATGACTAATGGACTTAAGATCAATGGAGCTCTTTTAAAATGTATAAGAGTTTGTTTGGTATGGTGGTCCATTTCTCCTAAGAAATTGTTACATGATACAGGTTGCACTGCTGTGGTGTAGCTACCGGTGGGCCTGGGTGGGCACAGGCCCGCCCAATCTTGGCTCAGGCCCACCCAGCTGCAGCATCACACTGCTCTCTTCCCTTCTCTCCTCTGCGGCATCCCAGCATCTGCACTCCGGTTTCTGAACCCCTTCCCTCCCTGGTGTTGGTTACAGGTGTCCTAGGCGCCTGCAGCAATTCATTCTTGCTGCTTGCGCCAGCCCCATAGGCTTCCATCTGCGACTTTCCACCAGACAGGAAACAGGCAATGACGTCAGCGAGGGTGGGACATGGCAGATGGAATCCTGCAGGGTCGGCACAAGCAGCGAGAATGAATCGCAAGCACCGAGGACGCCTTTTTTTTACCGACATCGGGGCGGGACGGAGTTCAGAGACAGGAGCGCAGATGCCGGGATGCCGCAGAGGAGAGGGAGAAGAAGTGGGGTAGGTGAAAAAAAAACCTCTTATGTTGTTAAAAAATATTTGTGGTGTGTGGTTTGGGGGGAGGGGGAGGGGGCACACGTGCATGAAAGAGCCCATCCAATTTACCTCTGGGCCCATCCAAAATACGGAGTCTGGCTATGCCTCTGTTGCACCGTGGAGACATTTGTATGTACCTTTTTAAAATAGGCACATTTTGGACTTTTCACGTAGGCATGCTGTTATAAATTACCCCCTTAACGGACAGTCCCCGCTTTTTGACATTAAAAGCTTATAAAGTATTGGATTCCTATTGCATTTCTTTTTTTTTTTTAGCTGCTTTTGTCTGATTCGCTTCACAAACAGTTAGAGCATCAAGACATCATGCCATTTAGGTCAAAACTGCCAAGGGAAACACAATAGCTATCAAACATGGCCTCTTTGCCGGTGTCGGAATTCAAACCATTGCGCATGCTGCAGAGCTGAGGAAGCTTTCTGTTCTAGCTTTAAAAAAAAAAAATGATTACGAAAAAAGTGGATACAATGGAGACATATGGGACAGAATGCCAGTTGTCTGCGTCACCCAGCACTTCACTGTGAAATTCTTTTATTTGTATATGAAATAGGTTACATGTGGACTGAGTACCCAGAGGGACAATTTACTGAGCTGGCTATGGCGAACCCTGGGAATGTGCAGCCCCTCAGTTTCTATTCACGGAAACCATGTAATAATGTTTGCAGACCATTCAGAACCTGCCTTTGTTAAGGCAATGAACTCAATGAGCCTTCAACTGTAGTCACCTGGGAGGAATTCTCCATGTTCCCCTCCCATTAAACCCAGAATTTGTGAACAAAAGTCATCTAATTGAGGAGCATAAGTTCTTCTTCTTTCCAAGAACCACAACAAGAGAACTCTTAAGCAAGTCATTAGGTGTTACTGTTGTGCGATGGTTGATATTCCTTTCCTCCCAGGGACTATGAATGCTGTGTCTGCATTTCCAGCTCTGAAACTAACATAAGAATATAAGTGTTGCCATACTGGGACAGACCAAAGGTCCGTCAAGTCCTGCGTCCTGTTTCCAACAGTGGCCAATTCAGATTACAAGTACCTGGCAAGATCCCAAAACAGAGCAATAAATTTTATGCTGCCTTTCCTAGAAATAAGCAGTGGATTTTCCCCAAGTCCAAATGGCTTACGGACTTTTCTTTTAGGAAACTATCCAAGCCTTTTTTTAAACCCCGCTAAGCTAACTGATTTTATCACATTCTCTGGCCAGGAATTCCAGAGTTTAATTACACAATGAGTGAGAAATATTTTCTCTGATTTGTTTTAAATTTACTGCTTTGTAGCTTCATTGTGTGCCCCCTTAGTCCTAGTATTTTTGGAAAGAGTAAATTAGCGATACACATCTACCCATGGCCATTCCACGCCACAGTTTCTAAAATCTTAAACAGTAGTAGCAAAAATAATATGGTGCTTCAGTTTTAAAATTTGTGCTAATCCAGACATTTGTCTGTGAACTAGCACATGCTTAACATATGTTGTGTATTCTTACATGTACTTTCTGGCTTCCAAGATTCCTTGCTGGTCCTAGACACCATGAAATTAAAATAGTGTAAAACAGATTTCCACACATACCAATCTCAACGACATAGGATATGATTTTAGATGGGTTAGGAGCCATTTACTCATCTAAAAAGCATTATGCATGTAAATGAGCATATGCAAAGCCCCACATTTATCTGGGGCTGCATAATGTGTACATGAACACAAATCCACCACATATTGTTATTACTTACCTTTACATTGTGACATTTGGGAGGGCTGGTATTGATTGGCCGAAGAATTATCCAGCTGCTGGTACAGAGGTTTTGGTGGCATTCCATCACGGGTGGTTTGGGGTGGTGAGGGGCTTTTTGTTTGTGGGTCTCCTCAAATAAAATTGAAAGTAAAGTTGAATTAAAATGACAAGCTTTGAGTGGTTCGCGATAGTTTGAGGTGTTTGTAGCGGCCGGAAAAAAAACCACAACTGGTCTTGGAATGCTTTGCTCAAGTTTCCTTTTCTGGCAGCTATGTCTTTTGTGACATCAAGTTTCTTTTACTACTACTAATCATTTCTGTAGCGCTACTAGGTGTACGCAGCGTTATAACCAGGCACTTTCTCTGTCCCTAGAGGGCTCACAATCTAAGTTTATGTACCTGGGGCAGTGGAGGGTTAAGTGACTTCTCCAAGGTCATTGGGAGCTGCAGTGGGAATTGAACCCAGGTTACCAGGATCAAAGTCCACCGCACTTGCATGTGCAGCTGAGTGAAACATGGTCTCAATGATAAAGAGAGAGTAGATGGGAGGTATGTGAATTTCATGCTGTCGGAGTTTTAATTGCGTTTGCTGTTTGACATTTGCAGCAAAAAGGTGGGATAATGTGGAATACAAATGCAATAAATAAATACATTTAAAACAGCTGTGTTTGCTGGTGGGTAATCTGGGAACGTGTGTATAAGCAAAGCAATTGTTTTGTGTTTTTTTTGTAAATTGGTGATTGAGTCTGTGGGATGATGTGGGAGTGGACTGGCTGTGTGGTGATAGGGGCTCATCAAGGTGAAATTGCTATGGCTTCAAAAAAGTGAGGTGCTGAATTGGAAGTCAGGGTTAAATCTGAGGTTGGAAAGAAGCAGGCTAAGCAGGTTGATGGGGAGTAGCCAGACAGCAGATTTTGGGTGAGCCTAAGCAAGAAGTGGGTGGGCACCAAATGTTCTCTCCCCCAACCCCACATCAAAAAAACATCTTAGCTGGTTGGAAAATGCTTCTCTCCAGTCTCCACCTTGGTAGTCTGCAGTAGGCATGCGCTGAAAACTGAGCACGCGAAGGTGCCAGTATTGTGGAGAGCAGCATTTTCATTACCATGTGCTACTGTTGGATGGGCTTGAGCCCTAAGTGGGGGGGCCACGCCACTGATTGGAGAACAAGTGCAGAAGTTGGTGGCAGGGGCCAGAAAACATGCAAAATAGAGGTGGGTGGAAAAGATGGTGTAGGTAAGAAGAATGAAACTTGCCACAAAGGCCAAAACTCACAGCACCAACTTTTTCAGGTACATCAGAAACAGAAAGCCTGCGAGGAAATCCATGAGAACATTAGATCATGAAGGAGGAAAAGGGATACTCAGGAAGGACAAGGCCATAGAGAAGAAACTGAATTAATTCTCTGCTTCGGTCTTTATGGAAGAAGATGTAAGAGATCTACCTGTACCGGAAATGGTTTTCAAAGGTGATGATGTGGAGGAGCTGAAAGAAATCTTGGTGAACCTGGAAGATATGCTGAGCCAAATCGACAAATTGAAAGAGTAGTAAATCACCTGGACCAGATGACATACATCCAAGGGTACTCAAAGAACTCAAGCATGAAATTGCTGATCTGCTGTTAGCAATATGTAACCTGTCATTAAAATTGTCCATAGTACCTGAAGATTGGAGGGTGGGCAATGTATCGCCAATTTTTAAAAAGGGTTCCAAAGTGATCCAGGAAATTACAGACTGGTAAGCCTGATGTCAGTGCCAGGTAAAACATTGGAAACTATCATAAAGAATAAAATTACAGAATACATAAATAGACGTGGTTTAATGGGACAGAATCAGCATGGGTTCAGCCAAGGAAAGTGTTGCCTCACCAATTTGCTTCATTTCTTTGAAGGCGTGAACAAAAATGAGCCGGTTGACGTAGTATATCTAGATTTTCAGAAAGCTTTTGACAAAGTTCCTCATGAGAGACTCCTGAGAAAATTAAAGAGTCATAGGATAGGAGACAACGTTCTGGTGTGGATTAGGAATTGGTTATTGGACAGAAAACAGAAGGTAGGGTTAAATGGTGATTTCTGTCAGTGGAGGAGGGTGAATAATGGAGTGTTGCAGGGATCAGTACTAAACATATTTATAAATAACATGGAAATCTGAATGATGAGTGAGGTGATTAAATTTGCAGATGACATAAAACTATTCAAGGTTGTTAAAACACAAGTGGACTGTGAAGAATTGCAGCAAGACCTTAGGAAGTTGGAAGACTGGGAAGTTGGAAGACTGGGATGAAATTTAATGTGGACAAATGCAAAGTGACCACTTAGGAGACAGCAAAGTGACAATAAAACGATGATGCTGTATGGTCAGAACAGTTTATTGGTCAGGAATAGTTACTCATCAGTGACGACTCGACACGGCCGTGTTTTGGCCCACTGGCCTGCCTCAGGAGTCTTTCTATGATGTGTGACTGGGTCTATCAGTGTCACTTCCTGTATTAAAATATTCCTAATCTGATTGTTGGTGTGCTTAAAAGGTGGGAAGCCCTACACCCTTGACAAATGCTGAAGAAAAAAAAACACTAACAATTTCTTCTAGACTTATGACAGCTAGTCTTTGTCTGTGATTCTTCATAAGGAACAAGATTATGAGGAAAGAAAGAAAGAGGATGGAAAAGAGGAGGTGAAGAGAAGGAGGGTGAAAGTTACAAAATCTATATATAATTGGCTATTGGATTTTAATATTTATGCTGCTGTTTTGGGGGAGGCAAAGCCTGAATTATATCCATGTTTTTTAGGTATTCAGATATGATTGTGAGGGCTTACAGAACTTATGGTGAATGGTCATGGTTAAACTATGACACTCATTTTAGGAAACTTGGTAAAGGATAAGTCTGATGCCTGGGGCTGGATGGATGTTGACACCTAATTGACAGAGATGAATCCGTTTCAGCACTTGTCCTTTTGTGGTTTCGGGGATTGTGGGAGGAGCAGGAAGTCAGAGAGGAAAAAATGCCTGGAGAAATTTTCAGCCAGGTACATTGGGAGGTACATTGGGAGGAGGTGGCAGTTTCTCAGGATCAGGTGTTGGGGTTCAAGGGGTTGAAGGTGGTAATGCCTGCTTCCACTTTAACTCAAGGCAATGTGTGCAGCAGTCCTGTAAGTTTAGGCATAAGTGTCACATCTGTGGAGGGAATCATCCAGCCCTCTGCTCTAACATTAAAGGAAGCATGGCTTCCAAGGGGTATGGATCTAGATCAGTACCCTTTGGAGGTTTTTTGCAAGGCCCCATCACCAATTAATTTGGATATTATGGAAGAGTGGTTAAGGTATTATCCAGTGAATGAGGATGAAAAGTTGCTGCTAGAAGGTTTCTATGAGGGATTTAGGATTCCTTATAATGTCCTTATGTTGCTGTACAGTTTACGTAGTTCATTATCTGTGGTTATTCATAATGATATTGTGGTAGAGTAGCTGGGCCATTTTCTAGTCCTCCATTTGATAATTTAGTCATTTCTCCATTGAGGAATGTCCCTAAGAAGGAACCAGGAAAATATTGGATAATTCATAATTTATCTTACCCTATTGGAGCCAATGTTAATGCATTTATTGACCCTAGTGATTGTTTTGTATCGAAATCTTCATTGGATTAAGCAGTCCTATTGTTGAGGTCTTGTAATAAAGGTGCTGATATTGAATTGACCATCAGGTTGTTACTCTAGTACACCCTGAATCTTTTTGTTTGCTGGGTTTTAAATTTCAGTCACAATGGGATGTCTATCTCTTGCTCCTGTTTTGAAACGTTTTTGACATTCATTCATTAGGTGATTGAGCAGGTGTCTGATGATATGAATATTATACATTATTTAGATGACTTTTTTTGTGGATTCTGAAAAAAACAAGTTTTTGTAAGGATTTGGTTGATACATTTGAGAAAGTGGCAAATCAGTTTGGTATTTCATTGGTTAAAGATAAGTCTGAGGGCCCTTGTACACTCTTACCTTTCTAGGAAATATGAAATTGGATTCTTTGCAGATGCAGTGTAGATTGAGAAGGTTAAGAAATTGGTTGAAGCTATTGATGTTGCTTTGACTGTGAAAAAGTTGACATTGAAACGGATTCAGTCTTTGATTGGATTATTTAATTTTGCATGTAGGGTAATTCCAATGGGGCAAGTTTTTATTAGATTATGCTATTTAACCAGAGGATTTACGAAAACACATTACTTTATCAGGATTCCATCCCAGGTGAAGGGAGATTTGACGTTATTGAGGATGTTTGGAACACTTTAATGGAGTGACAGTTTGGTAGATTCCTGGTTTCTAATGTGGATTTGCAATTATTTTTGGATGCTTCTGGGAGTGTTGGATTTTGGTATTTATTTTGCTGGATCTTGGTGTGCAGAAGCATGGCCAATTGTGTGGTCTCAGAGAGTCTGAACAATTTGACCTTTTTGGAATTATTTGCGATATGGGTGGCATTGATGTGGGGTGAAATATAGGTGACATTGATGTTGTGGGGTGATAGTTGAAGAATTGGCAGCTAGTTATTAGATCTGACAATATGACTGTTTTTGCTATTAATCACCAATCTGAACATTGCCATTTGACATTAACAGTGCTGCATATGATTTTTTTTTAGATGTTTGCATTTAAATATTTTATTGACAGTTTTCCATATTCCTGGATGTAATAATGATTTAGCTGATGCATTATCTCAATTTCAGTCATCCTGTTTACGGTTGCTTGCTCTGGATGCAGACAAAAATCTTGACAACAACGCCAAAAGAATATTGGAGAGCTTTCCTGCTTTAGTTTTGAAGCTCTTATCTAACGCCTTATCAGCTAATCACATTAAAATCATATTGTTTTCTGGAAAATATTTTGGATGACAGTGGGACCCTTGAGACTAGTTTTGGGTACCTCTGTTGATGAAAGTTAGATAATTGAATTTATTATGAAAGTGGCAGGGGAATTTTGGTCAAAGTCAGCTGTTACAGTTGATTTGGCAAGTATTGCATTTTACTGTAAATGCAGTGGATTCAGAGATCCTGCATATTTGTCTTTAGTGCAGAAGTTATTAAAAGTAGTTTTTTCTTCTGTTTGTAAAGTTCATGATTCTAATTGGCGTATGCCTAGTCTGCTGTTATTTGAAGTACTTCCAACAATTTTGTTTTTCTGCATACGCTTTCCAAAAATACTAGGACAAGGGGGCATGCGATGAAGCTGCAGTGTAGTAAATTTTAAACGAATCGGAGGAAATGTTTCTTCACTCAACGCGTAATTAGACTCTGGAATTCGTTGCCGGAAAAAGTGGTTAAGGCGGTTGACTTAGTGGACTTTAAAAAAGGGTTGGATGGCTTCCTGGAGGAGAAGGCCATAGAATGCTATTGAATGGACGGGGGAATAATCCACTATTTCTGGGATGGACGGGACAAATTTTTTGTTCTTTTGGCCGCTGTCGGAGACAGGGTGCTGGGCTCGATGGACCCTTGGTCTGTCCTGGCATGGCGATGCTTATGAGTTGGCTTTCTTTCAAGTTGCATTTTTATGGGCATTTTTTGGTGCTTTTAGGGTGAGTGAGTTAGTTTCAGTTTCAAAGAATGACATGGACATGGGTATGAGGGATCATTTGATGGGTAATGTTGAAGTTAAGTCTTCTAAAGTTATTTTGCCAATAACGAGGTCTAAAACAGACCAGTTGAGAAAAGGGGCTGTGGTTATTTTGAGGCAAGTAAAAGGATTGATTACTTGTCCAGTCCATGCTGCACAAGTTTGTGGAAAGTTGTGGAAAGATGGATATACTGGTTAGTTCATACTGATTTGTGTCCATTGTCATGTTATCAGTTCGCTGCTGTGTTGAAGTTAGCATTAAAAATGGTAGGTCTGAATCCATCATGTTTTCAAACATACTCTCTTAGAATTGGAGCAGATGTCGATGGATGCAAAAAGATTAATTACCAGTTGGTCCCCTTTTGCAGCATTTGACTCATCTACTTATAAAAGTTATGTGCGCTAGCGGTTTTTCTTAATATGTTATTGATTAAATGTTCTCTGTAGTTTTAATTCCAGTTCTTCAGCGTGTAGAGATTGCGGTATGGATTTGCAGACATTCTTATGTATTGTGGGATCTGAAGTACTTGGAGAAGTCACCAATGGAAATGCATTTGGGATTGGCATCACAGGGATTTGGGATTTATTGGTTGGGATTTTGAGGAATGTTTTGGGACCAGTTGATGCCTTCTTTGTTACAGGCTAGAAGATGGTTGAATGAACCTCATAGTTTGTTGTCCCATCTGGGGGGAGGGGTGATGATTTATATATAGGGCTGCACATTAATCGCTATTAACAGGTTAATTATTAATTACAATTTTAAAATGTAATATGATTAATGACAAACTGCCCGCCCTCCCTTGCCTGCCCACATGCATACATGCACGGTCGGTCTGGCATCGCTCCCTCCCATCCCAGAAAACCGACTGCTCTCTCCCCTCCCCCCTACCATCCCTATTTACCTTTTATTATTCAATAAATCTTCACCCTGCAGCAGCAGCGGTATTGAAACGTTGCCTCGGCCTGCACCGGGCCTTTCCCTCTGACCCATCCTGCCCCTTTCTGATGAGCTTCCTGTTTTCAGAAGGGGGCAGGATGCATCAGAAGGAAAGGCCCGATGCAAGCTGAGGCAGCTTTTCAGTACCGCTGCTGCTGCTACAGGGCAAAGATTTACGTTTTTTTTTTTTTTAATGGTAAACAGGGAGGGGAGGGGGAGGGAGAGCCACTGGCGGTCTGGGATGGAAGGGAGAGATACTAGATTGACTTTGTGTAATGTAAAGATGATGAAGAAACAACGTTAATTCCTAGTGATGTTAGAAGGTATCTATCAATTCTTGCAAGCCAAAACAGACAATACTGTCTGTGTCAGACTACAGCGTTTAAAAATGACCTGAATTAGTGAGGAGTCAAATATTGAGAACATAGAGGAGTATGAGATAAACTAATTATACATAAATGAGTTAACAAATAGTAAACTCACTGACATCTTGCAAGTCCAGGTACTTTGATATTCCGCTATTGTTGACTGTCAGTTCTTAGGTCAGTGGAATGCATTCGTCAAGTTACTTTTGAAGTTGCTGACGAAGGGCAGGGCTTTTTTTGTGCCAGTACGCACCGGTACGGCATACCAGCATCTTTTTTTCCCCGGCGAGTCCTGCACCCTTCCTCTCACTCCCCTACTTACTGTTTTTTTTTTTTTTACAGACTCAGCAGCGCGAATGGTGCAGCGATTGAGAGAGGCTGGCAGCGTCGGAGCTTCCCTCTGCCAGTCCCACCTACTTTGTTTCAATTTCCTGTTTCCGCATAGGCGGGACTCGCAGAGGGAAGCTGCGACGCTGCCAGCCTCTCTCAATCGCTGCACTGTTCACGCTGCTGAGTCTGACGCTGGCAACCTTTATCGCTTCACTGGTTGTCAGGCAGGCAGTGGAGAAGGAGGATGGGCTGCGGGAAGGAGGATGGGCTGGAGGAAGAAGAATCGCTGGACATGGATGAGAGGGGAGGGCAGGGAAGAGAGGAGAATCGCTGGACATCGATGGGAGGGGAGAGCAGGGGAGAGAGAAGAATCGCTGGACATTGATGGGAGGGGAGAGCAGGGAAGAAAGAATTGCTGGACATGGATGGGAGGGGAGGGCAGGGGAGAGAGAATTGCTGGACATGGATGGGAGGGGAGGGCAAGGAAGAGAGAATTGCTGGACATGGATGGGAGGGGAGGGCAGGGAAGAGAGGAGAATCACTGGACATGGATGGGAGGGCGGGGAGAGAGGAGAATTGCTAGACATGGATGGCAGGGGAGGACAGGGGGCAGAGAAGAATCACTGGACATGAATGGCAGGGGAGGGCAGGGAAGAGAGGAGACATACTGGACATGGAGGGGAGGTCAGGGAAGAGATTCGCTGGACATGGATGGAAGGTGAGGGAAGGGGAGAGAGGAGAATCGTTGGACATGGATGAAAGGGGAGAGAAGAGGAGAGAGGAGAATCGCTGGACATGGATGGCAGGGAAGGACAGGGGACAGAGGAGAATCGCTGGACGTGGGAGGGGAGGGCAGGAGAGAGAGGAGACATTCTGGACATGGATTGAGGGGAGGGAAGAGGAAAGAGATGCACATGGATGGAGAGGAGGAAAGAAGAAAGAAGAAGATGCACATGGATGGAGATGAGGGAAAGGGAAGAGAGGAGAAAAACTGCACATGGAATGAGAAAATAGGCAAAAGCTAGATCCACGTTATACCTCCTCCAGTCAATTCCACGGAGGAGGACCCAGCTTTTACTTATGGATGTAGGGCAAGAAATGAAGAAGAAAGGAGGAAAGTAAAGAAATAAATGGAAAGGAAGCCCTGGAAATAGAGTTAAGAGAACAGATAGAGAGCAGCAGAATCAGAGACTGGGACCAATATGGATAGAAAAACAAAGTCACCAGACACCAAAGATAGAAAAAATCATTTTATTTTCATTTTAGTATTTGGAATATGTCCAATTTGAGAATTTACATCTGCTGTCTTATTTTGCAATGGGTATACTGGAGCTGTAACAGCTTACAGAAATTATTTATAATGAAAAAAAATCACGTTATTTTTTTCTCCTATACTAGTATAATATTTTCAATAATGTCTGTTTATATGCGCCATGGCTGGTGTAAAGGGTGTGGCTATCATAGGGGTGGAGCCATATGTGGTGATCCCGCACATAATGAGTACCGGCACCTTTTTTTCTACAAAAAAAAAAGCACTGACGAAGGGTATCAACTAACAGAGGGTATCGACTAACAAACCTGGTTCAGAGTCCTTCCAAAGACACTGCCGAAGTGGTGCATGAAGGGGCACAAGCCTCAGCAGTTGTAGGCAGATTCAAAGTGGAGCAGGAGGTGATATCAACCACTTGGTGCACCTTCTGATTGGTTTGTTGCAATGCAGTGGTTAAGGAAGGTCCGATATAGCCTTCTAGGTGGACTGGGACTCTGAACTGCAGATACTGAAAGTTAAATGCCACTGAATATACCCATTTAGGCCCTGACAAGCAATTTAAACAACAAACGTAATTCTGGGTGTTCTTAAAGAAACGGTTTCAAATTATAAAATTAATAAATGTAACAGAAACCTTCAAAACTAATTTAAACAAAACTTATCACTCTCATTATTCATATATGTATAATGTTTTTCTGGAATAAAATCCAATAAATTATAAATTTTTTTTTTATATATGTATTGTGCTCAGTTTTTGGTGTATTGCTGTGGACTGATAATCCAAGTTTAGCAGGAACACCACCCTTACATCATGGCACATCCTACCTCCATCCTATTACTATTATTCCATAGATGGGTAAAATTCAAAAAAGTAGTAAACTTGATGTTCAAAACGTGTGTAAATAGCAGTTACTTAGCTTAAGTAGAGATGTGCTGAAAAGATCTTCTTCCTGCCAAGTTCTTGTCCACTGCAATGTTTTTTACAAAAAATCCCTCCGTGCAAAATATAGGACCATAATGGTCACAGTTCAGTGATTTCAATTCCCTACATGGGCCATGTTTCGCCAATCTAATGGCGTCTTCAGGGGAACTGATTGTTCAGCAGTACCAGGGAGGAGCCCCACCCTGTCCGGTTCACTAGCCTGCTAGTGAACCGGACAGGGTGGGGCTCCTCCCTGGTACTGCTGAACAATCAGTTCCCCTGAAGACGCCATTAGATTGGCGAAACATGGCCCATGTAGGGAATTGAAATCACTGAACTGTGACCATTATGGTCCTATATTTTGCACGGAGGGATTTTTTGTAAAAAACATTGCAGTGGACAAGAACTTGGCAGGAAGAAGATCTTTTCAGCACATCTCTACTTAAGCTAAGTAACTGCTATTTACACACGTTTTGAACATCAAGTTTACTACTTTTTTGAATTTTACCCATCTATGGAATAATAGTAATAGGATGGAGGTAGGATGTGCCATGATGTAAGGGTGGTGTTCCTGCTAAACTTGGATTATCAGTCCACAGCAATACACCAAAAACTGAGCACAATACATATATAAAAAAAAAATTTATAATTTATTGGATTTTATTCCAGAAAAACATTATACATATATGAATAATGAGAGTGATAAGTTTTGTTTAAATTAGTTTTGAAGGTTTCTGTTACATTTATTAAGCAATTTAAACAGCCAGGAGCCTCTCCTGCCCATTTAAATCGCTCTGAACATCAACCCTAGGTTTGGGGTTTTTTTTGGGAACTAGATCAGAATCTACTATAATAAAACTCACCCTCAACGTTCTGAGGACACTGACGTCAGTGAAGCCAAGCCCTGACTTCCTTCAAAAAGGTTCGAAGGTTCGTGGTGGTGAAGCCACCAAAATTGCTCCGGGCCCCGCCCTCGAGGGCGGAGCAATGGCAGAACAACGAAAGGGGTTGGCAGGGAGGGAAGCAGGGAGGCGGGGTGGAAATCGCTCCGGGCCCCGCCCTCGCGTCAAACGTCATGACGTTGGGGGCGGAGCAATGGCAGAACAACGAAGGGGTTGGCCAGGGAGGGAGGGGGGTGGCGACGAAAACCTTGCTAGCGCCCGTTTCATTTGCTCTGAAACGGGCCTCTTTTACTAGTGATTAATAAATTCATATACAAATTCCTATACTCAAAATATGTTTGATGTGTGATTTTGGCAATAGTTTGGGTTGTATATATATTGATCCACAGTTTTAATGACTTTGTTTTGAATTTCTTTTCATCAATTTTTTTCAGAGATCAAAAATAGCAGTCTATGAGAAGATGTGGTCGTACATGAAATCGGCAGAGCCCTCCGTGTTCACCAAAACAACCGATGACGGTGTGGCCAGAGTTCGGAAGTCGAAAGGGAAGTTTGCCTTCCTGCTTGAGTCGACCATGAACGAATACATTGAGCAGCGCAAGCCGTGCGACACGATGAAAGTCGGTGGAAACCTGGATTCCAAAGGCTATGGTGTGGCAACTCCAAAGGGCTCAGCATTAAGGTGGGTGGAATAATATAACAATATGTCCGTTGTTATAGTATTCCACCTACCCTGATGTGTTTGTGTTGTCATTTTCTTTCTTATGAATGCTTGAGGTAACAATGTTTAAACTCTTCGTTACTCCTTGAAGTTTACAAAAGACGGGTAAATTATGGTTTAATTTTAATTAATGCATCCATTTTTAGCGTTCTGTGTGTTGTCCTCTGTTTGTTGTGTTTTTAATTTTACAGTCCAATGGCTTTTTTTTTTTTCGATTTAAATAGTAAAAGCCAAGTTAAACTGCCCTTCGTGACAAATGTCCGTTGCATGATGTGGTGTTTCCTGTTAACTATTTTCTCAGACAATTTCCCCGTCCCGCACACTTCAGTTTTGAGCAAATGTTAATCCTTCATGCCACCTTCCAATATTTAACCCTGTACTTGCTGTTCAGACATTTTTTTTATAGCTCCACATTCTGTGAAATTTAGCCAATTTGTCCTCTTGTGCTCCTTTTTATACGTTACGATTTTTTTTTTTAAGCATTTTGTGCATTTTCTTACAAGTTATGTTTTATCGTTTCAAGAAATGCTGTTAACCTGGCAGTATTAAAACTGAATGAGCAAGGCCTCTTGGACAAATTGAAAAACAAATGGTGGTACGACAAAGGAGAGTGCGGCAGCGGGGGAGGTGACTCCAAGGTCAGCCTCAATGTCACCACAATCGGGTACCTTAGACGAGAGTAATCGGCAAGGCTGTTATTTTATGATCAAAGTGAGAGCGCAGATTTTGAGCCGTGTAAGTCACGATGGCCATGTAATTCACTTTTACGGTAGCTTTCGAATTAGGCCGTATTATTTGCATCCTTGAGTCTGGTCAAAACTGGAAATCCTTATCAAACTAAGAGATGGAAGCTGTAATATAACTTTACCGCCATAAGCATCAGAGGCATTCTTCAATGCTTAAGGTATGTAAATTAGCAGCCTTATTTCTGAGTACTGCTCATTACTCAAGCAATCAGTCGCAAATGGGCGGCTCCCAACTCATAAAAGTTATCCATTGCAGAAGACTGCTTTTGACTGCTAAGTATGTTAGTACTCTCGGATAACTTCTATATAACATTAGTAAAAGGAAAGAGATTCATATGGTTAGAAAGGGGGGAGGGAGAGAGAGATTAATGCCCTTCGAGCTCACTGGGAAAATGAAACTGTTCTAAGTCATGACCAAACCAGGAGGATTAAACCTCCAGTTTCAAAATAACCTGCATAGCTTTGCATTAGGTTTTCTCTGCATTTCAGTGGCAAGCTGAACTGTTGATCGGCAGACTGGAAACAATGAAAGATTACAAAAAGCAATTGTTTTCTCAGAAAACATATGCTCCCTTCCAAATCCATGAAGCATGAGGCAGGGATGCTGTGTTCTTTTCTTTTCTTTTTTTTTTTTTTCTTTTACTTCCAGTTTAATCAGAACCAGTGCAGGGATTTTTGCCTCCTAGCCTTGGTTCACAGCCACCCAGAGATTTCTCCTCTCTGTTTCTGGACTGGTCATGGCTCAGTGATCGTGAGCTCAGGAGTCAGGCACCAGAATCCTTCTTCCACACTCCAGAAGGTGCAGACACTGCCCCACTACATCCCCTTGTCAAGCCAGGGGCGTAGGCAGACCTGCCATTTTGGGTGGGCCCAGAGTTAACCTGGGTGGGCCCTTCCCACCCCCACCCCTACCCCGTACACACATTCAATGTACTGTTTTTTTTTATGACCCGATGTCTGCCCGTTTCTGTCTGAAACCCCTCCCCCAGTCCTACCTCAGAGAGCCAATGCCTGTCGCAATTCCTATAGGCAATCTGCGCCGGCTCTGCAGGCTTCTCTACCACATTCCCGCCAAAGAAACAAGAAGTGACATCATTGAGAGCAGGACATGCTGACTGGGTGGGCCTGTGCCCACCCAGGGCCACCCTTAGCTTCGCCACTGATGTCAACTGACCCAGTGAGCAGAAGATCCAACCCAAGAATCAAATCAGTGGACCTTCTGCATGGTAGTGCACAGCTCTGGTCTGAGCCACCAGACTCGCCCCTTATATTCTGTTTCGACATTGCTTAGTCCACTAGTACCCTGCAGAATAATAAACTGAATTGTGGTCAAACACAGTTAAACATAATTCTAATCTAAGAGTGCAATCATATATTTCCAATTCACATAGAACTCTCTGTAACAGCTGGATTTATCCAGTTAAGCATTTGAAAGCTCTGTATTTGGAGCACATTTAACTGGATTACTATAATTAAGCACCCAAAGGGGACCTGGTAGGATCTATTGTATAAAGGAATGTAGGTGCCTATTTTCCTATATAGAATACAAGCATAATAGCAAAATATATTCCTAAATTTAGGAGCAAACAGTCATGCCATCCATAGAGCTGATCTGTGTTTGCCTAGGTGCTGCACATAGGCATGAAACATGTAGTATTCTATCAGTTATTCCCCAAATCCTATATATGATGCCTTAATTTGTGCGTGCTAATTTGGCCGCATGGCCAAATTGCACGCACAACTTGATTAACAAGCCAATCAGCGCCGATAATTGGTACTTAACCAATTAGCAGCACTAATTGGCTTTAATTTAGAATTAACACACACAACTTTCTAAGTGTAGTCTATGACGCGATGCACGTAAATTCTAATGCACACAGTCAAAAAGGGGATGTGGCCATGGGCGGGTTGTGGGCATTTGAAAAAACTATGTTCCCTATTATGGAATACACCTGATCTGTGCCTAACTTAGGCGCAGGTATTTAGGCCTGGTTTTAGGTGGCCTAATTGGGTGCACCTAAATTTTAGTTGCAAGAACGGTGTGTGAACATATTCTATAAACTACGCATAATTTTAGGCCTAGCTTATAGAATCACGCTAACCGCATGGTTTTACAACACCAGTTTTTAAGGTGACATATGTAGAATTCCTCTCTATGCACATAAGTGAGTCCAGCCCATGCTGTGCCCAGTCTCTGCCTATGTATACACCCAAGTGTACAATATGCACTGTGCAAAATATGAGCATCTTTACTAGGGCTTTGGGGTCAGAGTGGGAGTCAGTAAAAATGTACCAATTCCAACTCCAGCTTCAAAATAAAATCTTACATTATAATCTATGGTAAATGTATTAGTTTTATATCATTTTTATATAAATTTATCATTTTATACTTATACTAGTAAAAGAGGCCCATTTCGTAGAGGAATGAAACAGGCGCTAGCAAGGTTCCACGCCCCCCTCCCTACCTCCCTCTCTCCCTGTCTGTTGTCCGAGTTCCATGGCCCCCTCCCCTTCGAGTTGCAGGACACCTCTCCCCTGCCCTTCGAGTTCCATGGTCCCCTTCCCCTCGAGTTGGAGGCCCCCTCCCCTTCCAGCTGCAAGACACCCCCCTCCCCTTCAAGTTGCAGGACACCCTCCCTCCCTCCCTCCCTCCACACCCCCCTCTCCTCCGAGTTCAACGCCCCCGCACATCCCTCCCTCGACATGCAAGCAGGACCTGTCCTCCGGCAGCCCCTCGCCTTCCTGCATGCCGGCTCTAATTTAAAAATTGTTACCTCGGGGTCCAGCGTCAGCATTGAAGGCGAGCGGTGCTACAGACTGCCTTCCCATCTGTCTGAGCTCTGCCTCTGGTCCCGCCCTTCGAAGGCAGAGCTCAGACAGATGGGAAGGCAGTGTGAAGCGCCGCTCGCCTTCAATGCTGATGCCGGACCCCGAGGTAACAGTTTTTAAATTACAGCCGGCACACCCTGTCCCGCAAGTCTCACAAGGCCGCTGCTTGAACTTTTGGCAGCCATTTTGACTAGGCGCTGGGAGAAAGACAGTCTGCAGACATGCCGGGCAGGAAAGAGAGAGCTCTTTCCTGCCCCAAACAGGTCACTAGACCACCAGGGCACCACACTAAGGTAAAGGAGGAGAGGATAGGACACCCTGAGGCCCATCTGCCTGCAAATCCGGATAAACGGACAGGCTGGCAAAACCTTTTTCCCTCAGCCGAGCCTGAGTCCTTTGTCTACTTGCTGTTATTTCCTGATTATCTCTTCTATTTTTTTGCCCTGATGGGTCGGCAAGGGTATGACCTCTCTCTCCAATCAAGGACTATGACCTCCATTGCAACCTGGTCTCAGGCTGTTCCTATTGGTCTTTTCAGTTCACCTTCCGGCCTTGTGGGTGTTCTTCTTGGCCCCTCTGTCCCTGTGAGCTCAGACTCTTCCATCTTCCCTCAGATGCATGTGCTTCTCTGCTCCCCTGGAGTGAATTTGCCTTTTTACTAATACTGCACAACTCAGCACCTCACATCTGAACTACCTTCATCTACCTGCCAATTCTCCCACTTCTACCATAAAGCCTTCCTTTATCTCTTAACAACTTCACCTCCACCACCCACTGTTGCAGCATTCAGAATTACAAAGGCCCAGATGCATCAACCATACGTAAAAAAATTACAAACGTTAAAGTCCGAACCGAATTTTAAAAAACGAACAATGCTCAAAAAAAACAAGCTGCACAAGTTCGGTACGGATTTAAAAAGTACAATGTATCAATGATTCGTAATTCTGGTCGGTAATCGGCCCTTAAATCATGCGCAGAGCAGCCAAGCGTTATGCTGGCTGCTCTGCGCATGCCACGAACCGTCAGAACAACAACAACAAAACCCCCACAAACACGTGGCTCCCCGCTCCATCACTGAAAAAATAAACATACCTTAAAAAAGGATCAGGAGGGGCAAAGGCACTCATCAGAAACGTCCTGTATGGACGGCCTTGCCCCCCCCAGATCGCCGCTGTTCCTCGCTTCCGCCCTTCACTAAATTAAAAACTGAAATTAAAAAGCTAAACTTTAGCAGCACCAGGCCCCCCTCCCTTCCTGTGTTGATCTTCTTCTTTTCCCAACACTGCTCCGCCTCCCGCCATCCTCCGCCCCTTGCTCCACCCCCCGAGTTCGTTGCCGCCGTTCCCCCCCTCCAAAGGACCCCCCTCCGCCTTACCGGCCGTGCAGCGCCTCTCACCTTTGTGTGAAGGCGCTGCACGAGATGAAACAACGGATCGTCGCTCCCTTCTGCCTCCACCGACGTCTCTCTCCTTCTTCCTTTTGTGCACGCCCTCCTCTGACATAAGTTTCCGTTTTCGTTAGCTGCTTGCTTCTTTGGAAAAAGGCCTTTAATGCATGCAACGGTTGGAATTTCCTTCGTTAAATGGTTGTTAGAGGGTCGTTGAGGTTTAGTGCATCTAGCCCAAAGTCTCTTGCTTTAGGGCAACAAGCTTCTGAGAATCTACAAACTGTGAGTAAATTAGCTACATTTATTCAATAAAAGTAAATTTCAGAAAAGAACAGAGATTTCTCATGTATGCTAATGTGCTAAGGTTATACTCCCTGGATATCGGAGCATGTGTACACTTTAAGAGGGCCCGGAAACCTACCATCTATCCTTTCACAGATCCTTATTTATATCATGTCCCATTCCATTAAACTCTGGGATTCCAAACGTTGAGTTGCTTCCATCCCCTCCATAAAAGATGGCCATTCTTACTTACTCTCCCTGCCAAGTGTGCTGAATGTCATAATAGTTATATCCTTATAGCTAACTGCTGCTTTCAATCTTGCATGTTCATACAAATGTGTGCTCTACTCAGGCTAATCTCCCACTGATGTTGCGACATGGGGTGGCACCCTAAGGTACCATTGAGGGGAGGGGAGGTGGGGGGACACTGCCCTCATGCCTGCACTCCTAAACTGTCCCCTTGACTCCCTGCTCCTGTTGACTCACATGTCCTACCTAGCCCCTTCCTTAAGGCCCACCCCTTCCCTGTACCTAAATTATCTGCCTGCTCCACCTACCCCACAGTTCCCTACTCCAAGCCTGTCCTTTTGCCAGTTCATTTTCATCCCCCCTTCCTCTATTCCCTTTCCCCATACATTTATTTATTAATTATTTATTTATTGCATTTGTATCCCACATTTTCCCACCTATTTGCAGGCTCAATGTGGCTTACAGAGTGTGGTTATGACATAATTATTTCGTGATAACAGGTACAATTCTTAATGTTTGAAGATTAGGTAAGGGAAGATAGATGGAAAGTGTTAGGTAGGTTAGAGGTGAACTGTGATAACTGTGTGGATTGTTGAGGTAGCTTGTAGGTTATGTGTTTTCTTTATAGGCTTTTTGGAAGAGATGTGTCTTCAGAGATTTTCGGAAGTTTGTTATATCGTCAGTAGCTTTCAGGTCTATAGGTAGAACGTTCCACAGCTGCGTGCTCAAGTAGGAGAAGGTGGTGGCGTGTGTCAGCTTGTATTTTAGTCCTTTACAGCTGGGGAAGTGCAGATTGAGAAATTTGCAGGATGATCTTACAGCGTTTCTGGGAGGCAAGTCCACAAGGTTTAGCATGTAGATTGGGGCGTCTGCGTGACTGATTTTGTGTACAATCGTGCAAATCTTGAACGCAACGCGTTCTTTGAGTGGGAGCCAATGAAGTTTCTCTCTTAGGGGTTTTGCGCTTTCATATTTATTTTTTCCAAATATGAGTCTACATCTACTCATACATCTAGTGGCCCCCACCAATTCCCTTTAAGATATTAAGCGTCTCTGGATGCCACCTGCCTCTGCCCCACTACCCTAATTGGTCGTGGCTGTTTCTTTTTCCTTTTGTGTGCATTGTGCTTATTTTAATGACTACTGACAGAGGTAGTTACTAATATGAATTAAAGGAGAAATGCATATTTTCCACTTAATGTGTTAAAACAACAAATCATGTGTTATTTAGTGTAATGCACTTTATTTTACCATAATAATGAGGTGCAAAACATGCAAATACATCCAGAGCACCTCATTTTTATGCAAATTAAATAATGTGCCTTGCACTGAACTTCAGAAGCTGTGTAATTCATGGAAATATAATGCTAGCTTTCAGTTGGCATTGCTTTTCCTCCCAGCAGCCTCAGGCCACTATCATGTTGCCCCGTGGCTCCCAGGAATCATCTTAAAGGAACCGTAGTTTAAAAACTGCCGTGCAGCCTCCAATTCTCCTACCCCCATAGACCTTCCTGAGACCCCAAGACAATTCCCCCCACCACCACCACTTGAAGATGCCCCCAGACTTCAAAACAATATCCCACAACCCCCAAAGAGCTCCTACACAAGACCCCCACTTTTCTAAGACCTTCTGGGTCCCAAGACCCTCATAACACCCTCATCTGCCCGCAACCTCGGGGTCATCTTTGACTCCTCCCTCTCCTTCTCTGCGCATATCCGGCAGATAGCCAAGACCTGTCGCTTCTTCCTCTATAACATCAGCAAAATTCGCCTCTTCCTGTCTGAGCACACCACCCGAACTCTCATCCATTCTCTCATTACCTTTCGCCTTGACTACTGCAACCTACTCCTCACTGGCCTCCTACTTTGCCATCTATCCCCCCTTCAATCCGTTCAAAACTCTGCTGCACGTCTTATCTTCCACCTGAACCGGTACACTTCTATCACCCCTCTCCTCAAGTCACTTCACTGGCTTCCGATCAGGTACCGCGTACAGTTTAAGCTTCTCCTTTTAACCTATAAATGCACTTGATCTATAGCCCCTCCCTACCTCTCTACCCTCATCTCCCCTTACATTCCTACCCGTAACCTCCGTTCTCAAGACAAATCCCTCCTGTCAGTACCCTTCTCCACCACCGCCAACTCCAGGCTCCGCCCTTTCTGCCTCGCCTCACCCCATGCCTGGAATAAACTCCCTGAGCTCGTACGCCAGGCCCCCTCCCTGGCCAACTTCAAAGCCTTGCTCGAAGCCCACCTCTTCAATGTCGCCTTCGGCACCTAACCATCATACCTCTATTCAGGAAATCTGGACTGCCCCTACTTGACATTTCGCCCATTAGATAGTAAGCTCCTTGGAGCAGGGACTGTCCTTTTGTTAATCTGTACAGCGCCGTGTAACCCTAGTAGCGCTCTAGAAATGTTAAGTAGTAGTAGTAGTGGGTCCCAAGACAAGAACCCCAACCCCAAAGATTCCCCAATGAACTATGGTGGTTTGCCTTGACAATTTCCTTTTCAGGGGGAACATGAAACAGTGAGGAATTAAAGGGACTACCTCTCCTAATCCCTCCAGTAGAGGGCTGCTCAACACTGACTGCCATAGGCATTTTGTTCAGATAAAGACAATAAGAGCAAAAGATGACAACATGAGAATATACAAGTGAAACGTAAAAGCGTTCCAGTGATAGTCTCAAAGGGAAAGGTGGGGGAGGCTGGGACAATGTGTGAGAAACATGGAGAGACTGATAGATAATCAGAAGGTGGCAAAGCAGTATAATTGTATGGTTTATAATGTGATAAAGAGATCTCTATTAAGTCCTGTCACGTTGGTGTCAAAATATTTCATCATCTTAACTTCAAAGGTTTAACTTTCCTGGATTGTTCTGAAATTTCCACTTAGTATTCTTCTGCTTTGTCACCTTCTGATTACCCATTCACCTCTCCCTGTTTCTCACCCTCCCCCCATCCCTACCTGTCACTGGAATGCTTTGATGTTTCACTCATATATACTGATTGTTACATTTGTACCCCGCGCTTTCCCACTCATGGCAGGCTCAATGCGGCTTACATGGGGCAATGGAGGGTTAAGTGACTTGCCCAGAGTCACAAGGAGCTGCCTGTGCCGGGAATCGAACTCAGTTCCTCAGTTCCCCAGGACCAAAGTCCACCACCCTAACCACTAGGCCACTCCTCCACTGTTGCTACTATTGAGATTCTACGTGGAATGTTGCTATTCCACTAGCAACATTCCATGTAGAAGTTGGCCCTTGCAGATCACCAATGTGGCCGCGCAGGCTTCTGCTTCTGTGAGTCTGACGTCCTGCACGTACGTGCAGGACGTCAGACTCACAGAAACAGAAGCCTGCGCAGCCTTCTACATGGAATGTTGCTAATGGAATAGCAACATTCCATGTAGAATCTCCAGTAGTAGCAACATTCCACCTAGAATCTCCAATAGTAGCAACATTCCATGTAGAATCTCCAGTAGTAGCAACATTCCATGTAGAAGTCGGCCCTTGCAGATCACCAATGTGGCCGCGCAGGCTTCTGCTTCTGTGAGTCTGACGTCCTGCACGTACGTGCAGGACGTCAGACTCACAGAAACAGAAGCCTGCGCAGCCTTCTACATGGAATGTTGCTAGTGGAATAGCAACATTCCATGTAGAATCTCCAATAGTAGCAACATTCCATGTAGAATCTCCAATAGTAGCAACATTCCATGTAGAATCTCCAATAGTATCTATTTTATTTTTGTTACATTTGTACCCTGCGCTTTCCCACTCATGGCAGGCTCAATGCGGCTTACATGGGGCAATGGAGGGTTAAGTGACTTGCCCAGAGTCACAAGGAGCTGCCTGTGCCGGGAATTGAACTCAGTTCCTCAGTTCCCCAGGACCAAAGTCCACCACCCTAACCACTAGGCCACTCCTACTGATATTGTCCAATAAAAAAAGGTATCGTCTTATTTTTTTTCTTTTGTTTTACTTCTGCGAGTAGCCTAGTGGTTAGTGCAGTACACTTTGATCCTGGGGAACGATTCCCACTGCAGCTCCTTGTGACTCTGGGTAACTCACTTAACCCTCCATTGCCCCTGGTACAAAATAAGTACCTGAATATAAGTAAACCACTTTGAATGTAGATGCAAAAACCTCAGGATCAAGTCCCAGTTACCTTTCCCTTTTTATCTGTAAGAAGAGAAGCGTCACAGTATTTACTTATGATTCAAACTTACAGATCAACTTATTTTGGTTTGAAAGCAGAAATCATGAGGGTGAGCTTTGCAGCAGAAGCAGACTGTGCGGCTTGGCCTTTGCAATGTCTACCCTACAGGGCAAAGGCAGAGTAATGACAGCCCAAGTCTTCCTGGATCTTCCTCTTGCATGCTTCCTTCTGTCCTTAACTGTGTCCTTCAACATTGCTCGTTGAAAATCCTTATTCACACAGAGGGACCCTTTTACTAAGCTGCTTTAGTGCAGGTTATACCATATGGTCGACCCGCACACTAACCATCATGAGTGCTGACAGCGTGACTGCACTTACCACCACTTCATGAGGACTGCAGTAGGTGCAGCCATGCTATGAGCAGTCCTGTAGTGCAGCTACTGTCACAATAGGCTTTGAACAGGTGCACCCCCCCATATCCAATCTCCGCAACCCCCCCCCCCCCCCAGTTTAAGACAGGGGCGTAGCCAGACCTCTATGGGAAGGGAGGGCCAGAGCCCAAGGTGGAGGGGGCACATTTTGGCCTGCATCCCCACCGCCGCCCTCTCACCACCACTTCCGTGCCCCCCGCGGCTGCTACAGCCTCCCCACCACCGCCCTCCTGCCGCCGCTTCTGCTTCCCCCCACCTCCGCTCCCCCCCCCCCCCCCCCACTGCGAAAGTACCTTGGTTGGCTGGGGTTCCCAACCCCAACCAACTAAACATTTGTCCCATGCTGGTCTCACATTGCCTGGCACCCTGTTCTGTTTTCAGTCGCTGTGCACGTTCGTTTTAATGAAACTGGGCATGAGCAACCATTCTCAGTTTCATTAAAACGAGCATGCACAGTGACTGAAAACAGGACAGGGCGCCAGGCAATGTGAGACCAGCGTGGGACAAATGCTTTTGCTGGTGGGGGTTGGGGACCCCCACCAGCCAAACTGGGGGCCCCAGAGCCAATTTGGGGGGCCCAAGCCCCCATGGTCCCCCCGTAGCTACGCCACTAGTTTAAGATCACAAGCCTTAGGTTGAAACCTCACTCTCATGCATAACCTGCACCCCGCCCAGTGCATCCTAGGATGCACTGGGTGGGGCTTAACTACCATATAAAGGAGTCCCTTATATGATAGACCCCACCCAGTGCATCACAGGATGCACTGGGCGGGGCAGGATGCCACCATTCTGATGACTCGCCCAGCAGGAGAAGGGACTATGACTCCTTCCTTCCTCCTCTTTCAAGGTAGGAGGGGGTTGAAAAGCCACCGCTAGGCCACCAGGGTTAGTCTAAGGGGGTTCCTGGCCAGGGGTTCCACTGGACTACCAGGGTTTTATTTTTGGGGAGGTCTGGGGTCCAATAGACCATCAGGGCTTTTAGGTCTTTGGGAGTTCTGGGGTCCACCAGACCACCAGGGCCTTAAGTCTTTGGGGGGGAGATGGGGGTCTGGGGTCCACCGGGCCACCAGGGCTTTAGTCTTTGAAGGGTTGGGGAGTCTGGACTGTACCGGACCACCAGTGCTTTAGAAGTCATTCTGTCCCCACGGCTCGCACAACCCTAACGCCAGATCTGAGCTGGCTTAGGATTTGCTGTGAGAGGAGCACCGTTATTTGGCGCACTGCCCACTGAGCATTGGAGAGGAATAGGGGATGACCACTTTAACGTGCATTTGCACGCTCATTGTTTCACACGATCATCAGTTCTGAGCTTTTGGCGCTAGTCCAGTGCTAATAGCCTCTTGTGACCGCATTTGCTTCTGAGCATTGGGGTTACTTCTGGGTCTGTCCCCTTTCATCTTCATCGTTCCAGAGCTTCCTTGCAATTGAAAGAGACGTGCCTCCTATGCATTTATGCCATATAGGTATTTAAATGGCTCTATCATATCTCCTCTCTCCTGCCAGTGGAGCCACTAGAACTTCCTAAGTTCCTTCAGTACCCTCAGATGGAAGGAATAACATTGAGCACCAATTTTTATTGGTGCCAGATTTTCGGCACCATTTCCCTACTGTTCTCCTTCCATGTTTTCATCTATCTTTTGGCCTCCATCACCTCTACTGGGAAGGCCATTCCTCGAGCCACCACCCTTTCCATGAAGAAATAGACTGACAGGCAACGTCGGAACTTATCTCCTTTCCAGCCGTCTGTCATAAGTGTATTCTTTGAATTGCAAATAGGTGACTAAACTGTTAATTCACTATGAGATTGGAATACATCATAATGATTTTCATAAAAGCCATCTTTCTGCCTATGTATGTATCCAGCATGTGCTGAAAGCAGTGTTTTATTAACTTTTCAGGTCTCTGCTATCAGATGTCAGCCCATCACAATGAAATATGACCTTGTAATCTGTAGTCTAAAACACAGACGAGGCAAGCACACATTAAAGCTTTATTACTGGAGTCCTTTCTTCAAATGGCAATTTTTTATTTTTTTTACTTGTCAGCTCTCATGCTACTTACAGGTTGCATGGCATTTATACTCTCGGCCCCAATTTTCTGGTGCTTGGATTTCAGTTTCTGTTAATTACAGCTGGTTGGAATCTTGATGTATATTGTCAGGGTATTTGATTTTCTAAAAATGATGGCTCAAGTCATTTACTGAGGCAGTTTTGAACTCAAGTGGCAGTTTAACTACTACAGGAAGAGAGATACAAGCAGCACAACCTGCCGTGAGCGCAAAAGCATGACTGGCAGGGATCAAGCTGTTACTCTCCAGGAAGAAAAGGGTTTGTGTTATAGGCTTTATCTCCTGGAAGTCAGACTCGGGATGGCTTTCGTATTTAATTGGTTAGTCTGTGAAATCTAGACTGAAGGCATTGATCGAGAACTTCTGAGACTGCCTTGTCTATATGTGTCTCTTGCAACATTTGGTTTTGGTGTCCTAGCCACAGCAAATCTCCAGCCCATCAGGGATTCCCAGTGGGATCTTGCTAGCAGTGGTGTAGCCATGAGTGGGCCCAGGCCCCACCCACTTTGGACTCAGGCCCACCCAGCAGCAAAATGGCTGGCAGGGATCCCCAAGCTCCGCCACCTGAAGACTCCCAGTATTTCTCCCTCCAGGAGATTTGGGGGGGGGGGGTTCACTTGACTCCACTCTCCCTGGTACCTTTAAATCTTTTAGTTCTTCACTGGCAATGAGCATCAACACATTCCCCCTGCTTGCGCGTCCCTGTCTTTTATCTAGCACATTAACGAAAATTTTATTTGGCCAATGAAACATAAATGAAAGCTGTAGAAAGTAGGCTGACAGTGTTGTACAGGAAAAAGGAAGGCTGAAGCATTTGGAAACACAACTATGGCTAAAAGTGAAAGTTAGATCATGACATCCATTCCAGCTTATCTTTTACACTAAACTATAGAAATGTAGAACATTTTAGCAGAAAAAGGGACATTTGGTTTATCCAGTCTTGTACCAAACTACTTTTTTCATAGATCTTACTAGATCCGGGGACAGAGCAAGATATAGACAAACCAGGCACAGATGGTTAGTGAATACCTGTCAGATGTGCTCAAGATTAAGGAAACTAGGGTTGCCAACTGTCTGGCATTTTTCAGGATTCTACAGTTTGTTTGGGTTTTTTTGCATTAATGTCTGACAGCTGTAAGGATGGCTAACATATCTGGACATTTTTTCAGAGTTTAACATTTGCATTCACAGCTCTCCAAGCCTCCCTGTAAGTGAGTCTGCCTTATCTGGTTTAGCAGTAGAAACCGTGATTGGGATCCAACCAATGGGAAGGCTGTGGGGCTGCAGCACTGGAGGATAGCTGTAGTCACAGGGAGGGAGGCGGTGAGCCGGTGAAGTTCCTGAGCTGTTCAAGTAAGACTTCTGCATCAGGGGAGGGCTGGGGGGGGGGGGGGTACTGAGCTCTGCAAGGGGCCCTGGGCTGATCATACAGGGAAGAAGGGTAGAAGTGGAAGAAGGATGGGAGGATAGTGCAAGAGGGTTGCTACAAGCTGAGGGAAATTGCTGTCAGCATTTGCAAGAACTTTACATAATGATTGTCAGAGCTGATAATAGTTGGGGGGGGGGCACTCACTGTATGAACCCATGAGCAGCAGGTAGCAGCACAACACCATAAGTTTGCAGGTGTGGGTGTCTCCCACTGTGTGTGTGTTTCTGAATCTTTTCCTAGTGGATGCTATACCTTATAAATAGAGTTTCCCTTTGAAAATTTGGGCTGGGGAAGTCCACTGGTACTGATTTACCCATGTGCGTGCTAAATGGAAGCAGGGGCGTAGCCAGACAACAGATTTTGGGTGGGCCTAGGCAAGAAGTGGGTGGGCACCAACCTATCTTTCATCTGTTGTCATCCCTTATACACCTCCCCATGCCCTACGATCGCTTGACTCTCGCTGCTTGGTTCTTCCCTCACCAAAACTGGCTCACTCTGAATCCATTTGCCACATTGCTTTCTTTTTTTCTAGCACCGAAATTTTAGAACGACCTTCCTTCCACTTTACGCTCCAAACTTTCTTTCCCAAGCTTTAAAACGCTCCTGAAAACGCATTTTTTTCACCCTTGCTTATGGTTTTTCCCTTCACGCTATCTAGTGACGGATACTAGTCTAATCTGTTCAAATTAAAAACATTTTTTAAACGTTTTATATATATTTTAGATGTGTGCAGTGTTCTTGACTGAATGAGTCTTTTCTCATTTTTGTTTTGTTTTGTTTTTAACTTGTTGGATTTTGTGACCCGCTTCGATCTTCTATTAGAAGTGACAGTATATTAAGCACATCAAGACACAGAAAGAAAGTCTGCAGTGATAACTATCTGGTTAACTTACAACTGCCTTTTTGCTGGCCTAAGTTAACTGAATAGGTATGACCACTGAATATCAGTATTTCGCAGGTAACTCCCAGCTCTGCCCTGAATCCACCTCAGGACCATCCCGGCACTAAGTGGATAGTGCCACGGCAGTCAGACAAGATATTCAGCAGCACTATCCAGGTATGTTTCACTGAATATCCTGTGAAGACCCAGTCAACACTAGTTAACATGGTAGGAGCTTTTCCAACCCAGTTAACTAATGTTAAATATCGATCTCTGTGTGTGGATAGATTCAAAACAGCTTTCTGCCCAATTAATCAATTACCCTCGTACCTCCAATTGGACATTTACTCCCAATTCCATAAAGTTGAGCACCCAACCATACGCTTAGCATGGTAAGTTGTTTGTGCAATTTATAGAATAAGGTCAGTTGCACATTCAACAATTCAATTGGCTTAAATTGGCTCTAATTGGCACCAATTAGCAGTTACCCTGAAGTTCTATATATCGCACCTTAATTTCCACACAGAAATTTGAATCGTATTCTATAATAATATAACATAATTGGTTAACTAGCTAATCAGCGCTGTTAATTGAATGTTAAGCAATTATCAGCACTAATTGGCATTAATTGAGACTTACGCACACAACTCGCTAAATGTATTCTGTAATGTGATGCGTGTAAATTCTAAGTTGAATAGTAGTTGAAAAGGGGACCTGGGGCAGGGCATGAGTGGTTCTAAAATCTGTACGAATTATTATTGAATAGACCTGCTGTGCATCCAATTTAGACATCAGTATTTACGCCAAGAAAAACGTCTAAATGGATGAGACCAAATTTGGTTGTGTGGAGAGGTGCTCGGCGTATTCTATATACTGCGCGGAAATTTAAGCCTATTCTATAAAATTTAGGCATACTTTAGAGAATACACCTAGGCTTTTTTCTGCGCAGATTTTTCAGGCACCATATATAGAATCTTGCCCTATGTGTATCATTGCCCTTAATTGATATTCTATAAATTGCCTGCTCAAATCCCAGAATACACAACTTCAAAGGTGTGTGGATATGGGAAGGGCATGGATATGGGAAGGGCAGGTCAGGAACATGTCAGGCAGTTAGGCGCTCAGGTCTAGAATTCTATCATTTATGCACCCAACTGCCTACGGTTGACGTGACCCTTTGCAACAACCACACGGAACTGCCGTTATAGAATTTTCAATCAGCTCACATCGTCTCAGCACCTAAATTTCAGTGCCATTTATTGAATTTACTCCTTAGTATGCAAAGTTGCACGCACAAGTTATAAAATAGTGCTAGTTATGTGCACAGTTGGAAGTAATTGCTGCTAATTGACACCAATGTGCAGTTACACCCATAACTGCCCTTTGTATTCTATAAATTGTATGCGCAAAATCCATAGCACGCAACTGCAAGGGGGGTGTGGACCTGGGAGGAGCATGAGCGGGTCAGGGATGAACCTAGCAGTCATGCATACAGGTCATCAAATACTGTTAGTTACGTGCCTGACTGAACGCAGTGAGGCGCAGCATTTACACCAGCCATTCAGCTAGCGTAAGCACTCACACCTAAAGTTAGAACTGCAGACTTATGCTATCAGCTCACCTTGAATCCACACGCCTTAGTGCTTTTTTACCCATCCTTTATCCCTCTATGTAATTCCTCTCTGAAGAATTTTAAGATTGACCTGGCTCTTTGAGCAAGATTTTGGAAGACCTGTCTATCAACAAAAGCTACCTACCTACCATTTTATTTTACTTTCAACTTTGTTTCTTGTTATTTTATCGCTTTTTTATTTTGTTTCCTTATCTTGATTTCACCTCTTTGTTAGTTACTCTTTGGAATGGATGTTATTCTTTATTATTTTTAATGGAGTTCTTTTTCTATTCTTTGTCTTTAGCCTGTACACCGCTCTCCTCTGCTAGTCAGAGCAGTATAGAAAGTTTGGGGAATAAATAAATACATCATATCCTGTAATGGCAATTACATGCAAAAGCTGTGAAAACAACCCACAACCACTTGAACTTCAGGAAATCACTAAAAACCAACCTCTTCAAAAAGGCCTACCCCAACGACCCAACGTAACCCTCTTCACCTACCAACACAGCATGACTGTGATCGAACAGGGCAACACGCAATCTTCATCCATTCCGACCCTCCACTTATACCTCATACGATCACTATACAACTTTGTATTTGTTATCCACCGACTGAGCAAACGCCTTTGACGGTACTATGTAAGCCACATTGAGCCTGCAAATAGGTGGGAAAATGTGGGGTACAAATACAACAAATAAATTCATAATTGCTGATTATAAAATTCACACTTAGCATGCTTCATCCAAACATCTAACTTTAGGCAGCCTGCAGAGAATTATCCCCCCCTCCCATCCTGTATTGCAACATTAATATTTCTCAAATGCTGATCATTCGTGGCATCAAATTTCTTTGCTTTGTGCGTTACTTTCTGTCTTCTGTTCTCGTTGGTGGCCTTGATTTATAAGTAAAATCACAAGGCATTTGGTATAATTTGGGCAAATTCCCATGAAGTAATCTATCTGACTTTTAATAATGCTATTAGATGCTGGTTAAAAGCATCGCCCATAACCATTCTGCCAAAAGCTGATACAGCAAACAGAGAAGCATATGTCACCTCTCTCGGGGCACGTCACAGCAGTGGAGCATCTGGCGCACACAAAGGAAATATCAGCCATTTCTACTGATAGTTAATTAAATCAAGGTGCCAAAAAAGAACAATACTTTAAAGAATGGAAAGTTGCATCAGAACACTGGAAGTGACGCTAGCTTTCAGGTGACCATTGGGGACGGATCTTCACTAGCATTTGAGATGAAAAACAAGTCCACTCGGCGGTGGATTCATTAAAATGTATATGTCTTTGCCCATTATTCTGAATGAAATTTTACTTGGCAGGCTCTAAATCTTGCTAAATGCAGTGTTCCTGGTTCTACTGATTATAGTTTTGAGACGTGTTTGAAATACAGTTAATTCCCTCTATTCTTCATCTTTCTGGAACATATTTTTAAGCCTCTGATGAGCTATTTATTTATTTAACAAAATTTATAGCCCACACATCCGAACTTCTGAGCAGGTTACAATAAAACAAACATAATCATAAATCACAAATAACAATACAAAAAAAAAAAAAAAGCTCGGTTATAGTTATTTAAAGGACATGATTTTATAGAACATATAAATAGAGTTCATTCTCAAAATATAATAGCTGAAGTCAACTTTCCTCCTTTCCTAGAATTGAGCAGAGCTCAAATGTGCCAGGGCCACAGACCCCTATGTAACACTGGATAAAAAGAAAAACATTGTTGTCTCTGCTAAATTTGTCACTGCTGATTTTCATCCTTTTTCTTTCCTTATTTTTGTGTTTTTCACCCTCCCTTCCCGGTCAAAGTCCATCGAAAACAGATATAGGGGATAACTTTGTATAGGTTGTGTAGGTAACTAAACAGACATGTAGGGCTCAGGGCCGGCAAGAGACAAAGCCAGGCCTGCAGCAAAAAATGTTACGGAGGATCCCCTCCCCCCTTACCCCCCCCCCCCCCCATGGGCACACCTACCGCACTGAAAAATAATAAATATTTTTTAGTGTGGGATTAGCAAGCACTAAGCATAAGTACATAAGTAATGCCATACTGTCACCCTTCGCAGAACACTATGATGGGGTGCCTCGGTGCATCCTGCAGTAGGCGTATCTCATTTCGGCGCCGGGTATTTTAGGCACTGCATACATCTAGTAGAGCTATAGAAATGATTAGTAGTAGTAGAATACTGTAAGTTATGCGCATATCTGCCGCAATTAGGTGCCAGCACTCACACCAGCTCTATGGCCGGCATACCTGTTTGTACCTAACTTTTAAGTGCATATGTACCCAGCTAGCTGGTATTTTCTAAGAGAAAGTAGACACCTACAACCCTTTATAGCATAGGTTCCAACCAGGTGCTCTGTTATAGAACTGCCCTCATTATTATTTAGGAATAACATGTTAATTGTGATAATGTGTCCAAACACAATGGCTTGCTTTAGTAAACTGAGCTCTGTTACTTCTATGCACAAATGCTTAGATACAATTTTATTACTGCATTGTGTGCTCCAGTCTTTACTACTTGAAAAATGGAATATTTCTGTTTTGTCGCTCAGCCGTGAGCTCCAGGACCCATTAAGAGAGTTGAAAACCTGCTGGAACTGCAACGCAGAGCTGCATTAGAAAGAAAAAGCACAGGTTCCGGGGTTTATTTTTTTTTTTTTCATTTTTTTTTTCAAATCCAAATATTTCCTTTATTGTCCAAAGAGAATCTACGTGTGTGGAGAACTCAAAAGGTCCTGCGGAGTAACTCAACGAGAGAAGGAAAGTGGGAACAAAAAAAACCACGGATTCCAGAGACTGGAGCACACAATATCTTGATGAAAACAAAGCTTAATGAGAAATCAAAAAATGACTCAACACAACGCTGTGTTTCGGACAGAGGGCCTGCCTCAGGAATCTGTGTACAAAGTACGGATTAAAAAACATCACAGGAGAAAGTCATAAGGACCAAAATAGGATCCGAGATGCTCTTTAAAAAGACGGGTCGATTTTAAACGCATTTAGAAAGTTAAGGCAAAAAAATCAAATTATTTCCTTTATTGTCCAGCTATATGAGTACCTTTTTTTTTTTCTACATCCATCAACTATTGTGATCAGTAATTATCTGGTGATACAGCGTATCACGGGGTGGACGTTTGCTAAATGAATCCATACATTCATTCTGATGAAAAGCGTGCATGTAAAAAAAAAATATATATATATATACTGCTTCTTATCTCTTTGTGGATAAGGAATGCTGGTAGATCAAAGTTTTCAAATTAATAACGAAGGCTACTGTGAGTTATCAACGCTTAAAATAGGAAAGACAATTCTGTAAAACAGTTTTCATTTATCGCTACTTAACAGTGTGTGCCGATTACTCAAAGCGATATGGGCAGGACCTGGTGAAGGTAGTAGTATCACTCTAGTACTGAAGCTTATAGTGTTGATCAGGTTGCCTGCAGTGTAAAATGACAATTGTGGCCAGGATCCCTGCCTTATCGCTTTCCAGAGTTTTAAAGTCGTTTAAAGCTTGAATAACATAAAATAACATAATATAATGTTATTTATGTTATTTCCCACGTGAAGAACGCCTGTAAACCTTGCAGTATTGAAACTCAGTGAACAAGGCATCTTAGACAAGCTGAAAAACAAATGGTGGTACGATAAGGGTGAATGTGGCGCCAAGGACTCGGGAAGTAAGGTCAGTCGCAGAAGGTCTTTTTGTACTGATTAGAAATCACATGTTTTTGATCCACTGTTCATGCTTAGCAAACATTTTTTTTTTTTTTGATTCATAGTTCCAGTTAAGACATGGGGGTAGAACATGTCTCAGTTGCATTGAATAGTATTTCAGGATTGCACAGCGAAATTGTTTGGTCTTTAACCTGAAAAAAAAAAATACATATATATGTATACACACTCACATATATATACTATAACAACAACTATACACAGTACAGGCAGGAACACTGACATAGCATCTATGTTGTTATCAAGCTTTATCAGACATAATGTAGTTTCACTAAAATGCAAGGGGTTCTAAACCCAGTAGTCGGGACACACCCAGCCAGTCAGGTTTTCAGGATGCCCACGCTGAATACCCATGAGATAAATCTGCGTGCACTGCCTCCACTGTATGCAAATCTATCTCGTGCCTTTTCACTGTAGCTATCCTGAAAATCTGATCGGCTGGCTGTGTTCCGAGGACTGAGTCGAGAACCACCGCTAAAATGGTTAGGCACACAACAGTTCGGTTCTGTTGCGAGCCAGCAGCATGCCTCTTGCAAAGATACGTTGTGAACCAACCGCCCCACAGCCTTCCTATGAACGGATGGACTTTTTGTTTTCCTTACTCTTTCTTACTAACATTGTGGCGTTGGGAATTCACATCGTCTCTGGGGGCATTCATGTTGATTGTGCTCTGAATTGCTTTGCTACTGTAACGTTGCATATTAGCTGAGGTTTTTTTGTCAAGGCTGCTGGCTTTCCATATGTTAAGAGATGTACAGTATCCCAAATGAAAATGTAGCCATTTTAGTTATAACCCCACTGAATGCATCTGTCTTTCACATACATGCAGTGTGCATATGATTTTTTTCCATAGCTATGGCACAGTAATAAATTCAGATACTACTTGACAGTATTAATAGACAGTTTCCATGTAAGCTAAACACTAGCAAGTTAATTCCATAACAGGACAGCTGGTAGGGTACCTTCTTTCCTTTGTAGAATATTAATAGAACCAGGTATGTGCAGTTAGACGCAAGCTCTTGAACCAGCCACAGAACTACCTTGCTTGCTCACTGCTACTGGTCAGAGATACACATCTAACTTACAGCGTTCTATATAATTTACATACATAAATGCAAGGCCTGCCCAGGCTCCACCCCTTTATACACCTCCCTTGCAAATATACACTATGCAGGATTACACGTGTATATGTAGAATGAGGCTTAGTCAAAATATTGATAAATATGCAAATATTCTAAACACCCTGCTGATGAGACACTCGTATTTCCCTACAGAGATAATTGGGAAGTTTGACTTAAAAGTAGCAGGTCATCTTCATTTACTTAGACAAGAAAACAGCAAAAAATATATTCCTCTCAAACCAAACGATTGTGGTTTTTGTATAGTTCTAAGTAGCTTTGAGCTGTCCACCCTCTACTTATTGGTGCACAGTGGGAAAGAAAGTCTGTTGGTATGATATAAACAGGTGCCTTCCCTCCGCTGCCATATGAACGTAGCAGTGCTAAAAGCCTCGTCAGCCCATCTGTGAAAGGATCAATATTCAGAAGCCCCTCTTTTGGGAAGGAACCATTAGGAATCCCCAGGCTAGGAATCTGGAACCATTATTGACAGTGAAGTACATTATTATAGAGTAGCCAAATAAGAGTATGGAAGCCAGTGATACTCTGGCTTGATACTTAGGTGCTCATTTTCAAAGCGCATAGGCTTGCAAAGTTGGGTGCACCTACGTAACTTTGTAAGTCTTATGTGCTTTGAAAATGAGCCTCTTACTATCAATTAAAGGACACATTTTCAGATTACATCAGAATGCTATTATTTACAACTAGGGCAAGGAATATCAGTGGAAATGAAGCTTTCCGCCACATCGCTGGATCTCAGTACAACTAATAATCTTGTCCATTTTTCTTAGGACAAAACCAGTGCCCTGAGCCTCAGCAACGTTGCTGGCGTCTTCTATATTCTCGTTGGCGGTCTTGGTCTTGCCATGATGGTGGCTTTGATTGAGTTCTGTTACAAGAGTCGGGCGGAGTCCAAAAGAATGAAAATCACAAAGACTTCGCAAACCTTTAAACCTGTCCCGGCCACCAGTGCTCAGAATTATGCCACGTATCGAGAAGGATACAACGTGTATGGAACAGAAAGTGTTAAGATCTAAGGGTATGACTGAGCCCTCGTAAGTTAAACCAGCTGGTTTTGGTTTCACTGAACCCTTTGTGTAGGTGGGGGTGCTCTCAAATCTGGTGGATAATCTTGTACAATAACCCTCTTAACCACCAATGTGTCTTGTCTTGTTTTGTTTTTTTTAAGGATGAAATGCCAGATAAATTTTTGTTTCTCAGGTAATAATGCTGTTCTTAAAATTCAGATTGATGGTATATATTTGTTTGGATAAGCATATTTGGTCAGTACTCAAAGTTACTTGTCCAGGTAAATTTAGAAGTTACCTGCATAAATCACTTTTAAAATCCCCGCTCCCCTCCTCCTGCATAGCAGTTGGTCAGGCAGTTCAGTGTCCATCCAAAATTAGCTGGTTAAATGTGGGAGAGGTGGGAGGTGAGCTGGGGGGTAAGATTAAGTGTTAACAGGATAGCCCAATATTCATCACTACCAGATTTAACTTAACTGGTCAGTCAGGTTAGACAAATAGCAGCTTTAAAGATAAAACATCCAGGGATCCTTTTACTAAGGTGCGCTGAAAAATGGCCTGCGGTAATATAGACGCGTGTTTTGGGCGCACGTAGAATCATTTTTCAGCGCACTTGCAAAAAATGCCTTTTAAAAAATTTTGCCGTAAATGGATGTGCGGCAAAATGAAAAATTGCCGCTCGTCCATTTTGGGTCTGAGACCTTACCGCCAGCCATTGAGCTAGCGGTAAAGTCTCATGTGATAACCGGGTGGTAATGACCTATGCGCGCCAGAAAATTTAAAAAATGAAATTACCGCAAGGGCCACGAGGTAGGGTGTGCGTAGACGCTTGCACGACTTAGTAAAAGGGCCCCCAGGACCAACTTAACCTGGTACGTGGCTGCTTCTACAGCTTTCTCCTTACTTTGGTCCTGGGGAACTGAGGAACTGAGTTCAATTCCCACTTCAGGCACAGGCAGCTCCTTGTGACTCTGGGCAAGTCACTTAACCCTCCATTGCCCCATGTAAGCCGCATTGAGCCTGCCATGAGTGGGAAAGCGCAGGGTACAAATGTAACAAAAATAAAATAGATACTATTGGAGATTCTACATGGAATGTTGCTACTATTGGAGATTCTACATGGAATGTTGCTATTCCACTAGCAACATTCCATGTAGAAGGCTGCACAGGCTTCTGTTTCTGCGAGTCTGACGTCCTGCACGTATGTGCAGGATGTGAGACTCACAGAAGCAGAAGCCTGCGCGGCCACATTGGTGATCTGCAAGGGCCGACTTCTACATGGAATGTTGCTAGTGGAATAGCAACATTCCATGTAGAATCTCAACTAGTAGCAACAGTGGAGGAGTGGCCTAGTGGTTAGGGTGGTGGACTCTGGTCCTGAGGAACTGAGTTTGATTCCCACTTCAGGCACAGGCAGCTCCTTGTGACTCTGGGCAAGGCACTTAACCCTCCATTGCCGCATTGAGCCTGCCATGAGTGGGAAAGCGTGGGGTACAAATGTAACAAAAAAAAAACTCTCTGAAGTTCCTGCTGGCTCCCTCTGCTGCTGTTTATTTATCACATTTGTATCCCACCTTTTCCCAATGATTGCAGGCTCAAAGTGGCTTACAACAATATTGTAGTAAGTTGCAATGCAAAAAGAACAATTTTTTTTTTTACAAGTTGAGCATAATAGAAATAACAGTTGAACAGCGATGGGTATTGAAGTAGGATATAATTAACAATCAGTAGTAAATATGAAGATAAGGTGTAATTAAAGTCCATTGGATCATATAATAGTAAGGGATAATTCTGATTATGTTGAACCTGGGGAGTAAGCCTTCTTAAACAATACTGTTTTCAGTGATTTCCTAAAGTTTAGGTAGTTCTGGGTAGCTTTTGTTCATTTGGGTAAGGCGTTCCACAGTTGAGTGCCAATGTAAGTGAAGTTTGAGGCGTAAATTGATTTATACTTTAAACCATTGCAATCTGGGTAATGAAAGTTCAGATATGATCGCAAGGAACTGGTTCTGTTTCTGGGTGGTAAATCAACCAATTCTAGCATGTAGTCTGGTACCTCACCGTAGATTATTCTGTGGATTATTGCTATTGTAAGTGACCCATGCCCCCCCCCCCTCCCCTTTCCGAGTGTTATAAAGTATTCCACCAGAAGTCTTGGGTTACCTAACAGGCCTTTAAAAATTATATGGTACACAAACTCTGCCTTTAACACTACAAAATGATGGAGAGGGGGAATCACTGATTTGTCATTCACTCTCTGCAGTTGGCTGGGCTCCCTCTGCTGTTTAGAAGCCAGAATGTCCCACAAGATCTATTATACTATTGCATGAAAGTCTGTAGATAGATAACAGGGATTGCCTCTAGAGCGAAATTAGACACCAGCACACTGAGGGATTAATTTTATCCCTGCATCGATACATAAACAATATGCCCACATTTTTCTATAAGGAGGCTTTGGCGACTTTTCAAAATAAACATATACATAACATAGTAGATGACAGCAGAAAAAGACCTGCATGGTCCATCCAGTCTGCCCAAGACAAACTCATATGTGTATACCTTACCTTGAATTTGTACCTGTCCTTTTCAGGGCACAGACCGTATAAGTCTGCCCAGCAGGATTCCCCGCCTCCCAACCACCAGTCCCGCCTCCCATCATCGGCTCTGGTACAGACCGTATAAGTCTGCCCTCCCCTATCCTAGCCTCCCAACCACCAACCCCTCTTCCCCTCACCTGCTCCGCCACCCAATTTCAGCTAAGCTTCTGAGGATCCATTCCTTCTGCACAGGATTTGAAATGCTGCCATTTGAAAATTAGCCTAAGGAATTTATAGGCTTGCATTCATGCCTGTTCTTACCATGCAAACCTTTTCTGAGTTAATTTATGCACAGATGGTTGAAGTTTTGATAATATGCATGTAAATTCAAACCCCTCCCCAAACCCACCAGCAGGAACACCTCCCCTCAGCCCAGGTAAATGTATGTGCGGCTTTATAAAAGCCTATTTCTGTAGGTCAACCACTGCTTTCCGAAAATACTGTTGAAAATTTCCCTGCCTGTAACTTAGGTATGACGCTTGGCAATGGTCCAAGCCCCGATAAAATGCAGAAGCATCTGAGATATCATTTATCCAGGGAAGTTCACCCAAATGTAAAGAACTCCATAAGAAGAGATTTGGCAGTAATTATTCATTTACAAAAAAAATTATTATAGCACTGATCCAAGAAAATGTTCTCTCAGCAGTGTACAAAAACATATAATTAAAACAAACAAATCAACAATAAAAATACAGATTAGAATACCAACAATAAACAAGCATTAAAAATAGATTAAAATACCAATTGTGCCAATGCAGTCTACTCAAACCACCCCAATGCCTCTTAAGAAAAAAGAACTGCAGGTCAATATTTAAAAGCATTTACAAGGAGAACAGCATCTGTTATCTGGATGAGGTGCACTGACTGGATTTATCCAGTGATTTTCAGCAGCAGTTTTCAGATATAGTCACTCGTGATTTTCAGTGGCATTTGCCAACAATGTCTATATAATGCTGATGAAAAACATGAATGGCTACCCAGGCGCTATCCACATAGTCATCACAGTAGAGGGGGAACAACACCAAGAGGAAGAGTCACAACAAGAAAACAAAGAGTTTTGTTGGCCACAGATGTAAGGAATCATCTATAAATCGTAAAGGGATCCTTTTACTAAAGGGTTGCTGCGCAGGTAACCTGGAACTACCACCGGCCCAACACGGGTGTTGGCGGTAGTTCCACCCCCAGCCAGTGGCGTAGCCAAACTTCCGTGGGGGGGGGAGTCCAGAGCACGAGGTGAGGGGGCACATTTTAGCCCCCCCGCCCAGCGCCGCCAACCCCCCCGCCATTGCTGACCCCACCACCGCCAACTTTGCCCCCCCCCCCCGATTGCCGACCCTCCCGTCCCGCCGCCAACCCGCCGTCGCCTATCTTTGCTGGCGGGGGACCCCAGCCCCCGCAAAAGGCTTCCTTCTGTTTCTGACATCCTGCACGTACAACGTGCAGGACGTCAGACTCACAGAACGAAGCCTTGCAAATCAGCTGATCTGCATGTTGTACAGGGAGAAGAGGACCTCGGCAAAGGCAGTCAATGGCCAGCAAAGGCAGTCGATGGCAACGGCGGGAGAGGGGTCGAGGGGGTCATCGGCAGGGGGGTCCAGGTCCCCCCTGGCCCCACATAGCTACACCACTGCCCCCAGCGCACGCCATTTCTGGTGCTAGCGGAAATATTTTAAAAATATTTCTGCAGGGGGTTACCCAGCAGTAATCAAGTAGCATCATGTCACTGCCTGGTTACCTCCGGGTTGGTGCGGAAGCCCTCACCACCACCTCAATGGGTGGCAGTAAGTGATCCCCCCACACACACCAAATGGCTGCACGGCAAGTGCAAACTTACTGCACAGCCACTTCTTTCTTTAGCCTTTTTACCTGCTGCGGTGAAAAGGGCCCTTAAATGTTTATTGATCACCTAACATGGACCATGTTTCAGACTTCGCTTATGTCAAGGGTCTGAAACATGTCCATAAAATCAAATAAATACAAATAACAAAGAATAAAATTATATAAAGAAATAAAAGCAGACAGACAAAACCCAAACAGTAAAATCACATATATAATTTGATGACAAAATGAAGGACGTAATTTAGGGGAAGGACAAACTATCCTAAGTATATGTAGAGATAATCAAGTGAATCAGTCTCTTGCATGTTCATTTTGGACATCCTGAAAAACCAGACTGGCCAGAGGATTCTCTGGGACTAGCTTGAGAAACAAATGGGCCAGAAAGCTGGAAATTAGAAAAGCTCCTTGGTGGGGATTCAGAATTACTACTTTGCTATAAATCTTTTCTGTGAGCTTGAGTGATGTACTGTTGAGGAGCAATCGTAGCAATGTTGTCATTTTCCCAGTGCCCATTAGAAGGCACCAAATAGCAAATTCATATGGAGCGGAGGAGTGGCCTAGTGGTTAGGGTGGTGGACTTTGGTCCTGGGGAACTGAGTTCGATTCCCACTTCAGGCACAGGCAGCTCCTTGTGACTCTGGGCAAGTCACTTAACCCTCCATTGCCCCATGTAAGCCGCATTGAGCCTGCCATGAGTAGGATAGCGCGGGGTACAAATGTAACAAAAATAAAATAGATACCATTGGAGATTCTACATGGAATGTGCAGGACATCAGACTCGCAGAAGCCTGCGCGGCCACATTGGTGATCTGCAAGGGCCGACTTCTACATGGAATGTTGCTAGTGGAATAGCAACATTCCATGTAGAATCTCAAATAGTAGCAACAGTGGAGGAGTGGCCTAGTGGTTAGGGTGGTGGACTTTGGTCCTGAGGAACTGATTCCCACTTCATGCACAGGCAACTCCTTGTGACTCTGGGCAAGTCACTTAACCCTCCATTGCCCCATGCAGGGGCGTATCTGGACTCGGGCGGTAGGGGGGGCCAGAGGGAGAGGGCACATTTTAGCCCCCCCCCCCCCCGCCATTTCCGGACCCCCCCCCCCCTCGCCACCAATGACACCCTCCCCCTCTGCTGTCACTTACCTTTGCTGGCGGGGGACCCCAACCCCCCGCCAGCCAAGGTCCTCTCTTCCATGCAGGCTGCGCCGCTGCAAGTTTCAACGCTTCCTGTTCTTCTGAGTCTGACGTCCTGCACGTACAACGCGCAGGACGTCAGACTGAATTCCAAATTCTGAGTCTGACGTTCTGCACGTTGTACGTGCAGGACGTCAGACTCAGAAGAACAGGAAGCGTTGAAACTTGCATCCTGCACGGAAGAGAGGACTTCGGCTGGTGGGGGCTTGGGGTCCCCCGCCAGCAAAGATCGGCGACGGGTTGGTGGCGGGCGGGCGGGAGGGAGGGGGAGGTGGAGAGGGTCTGTGGTAGGGGGGTCCAGGGCGAAATCTGCGGGGGCCCAGGCCCCTGTGGCCCCACGCAGATACGCCCCTGGCCCCATGTAAGCCGCATTGAGCCTGCCATGAGTGGGAAAGCGCAGGGTACAAATATAATAAAAAAATAAAATATGTGAAGCACAGCCTTTGAAGATTTCCATCCCAGAGATGGCTACACATACATCTCTGAAGGACAAAAACTGACATACGAGGACTAAAATGGTCATTTTTATTATCAAATGAATTTAGGTGAAAGAAAGACGACAATGCATCGTGCAGGAATCCATTCTAAGGAAAGTCAGCTGCAGTCTATGAGGGGTCCTTTTATCAAGCTGTGGGGAAAAGGGCCCTGTGCTAGCAGTGGGGACCATTTTTCTCATACACCAGGGCCTTTTTAACTGCAGTGGGTAAAAAAAAAAATCCCAGACAAACATGACCATGTGGTAAGAGAACTCTTACCGTATGACCATGCAGCGGAGAGCCCTTACCGCCACCCATTGAGGTGGTAATGGGGGCTCCAGCGGTAACCAGGCAATGCAATGAGATGCCTGATTACTACCATGCAAGCCATTTCCAGGGGAGTTATCTTTTTCCCTCTCAAATGGCGCGCCTTCGGTAGTAATCCCGATTTAGCATTCTTTTTCTTACATTTGTACCCTGTGCTTTCCCACTCATGGCAGGCTCAATGCGGCTTACATGGGGCAATGGAGGGTTAAGTGACTTGCCCAGAGTCACAAGGAGCTACCTGTGCCTGAAGTGGGAATCAAACTCAGTTCCTCAGGACCAGAGTCCACCACCCTAACCACTAGGCCACTCCTCCACTGTTGCTACTATTTGAGATTCTACATGGAATGTTGCTATTCCACTAGCAACATTCCATGTAGAAGTCGGCCCTTGCAGATCACCTATGTGGCCGTGCAGGCTTCTGCTTCTGTGAGTCTGACGTCCTGCACGTACGTGCAGGACGTCAGACTCACAGAAACAGAAGCCTGCGCTGCCTTCTACATGGAATGTTGCTAGTGGAATAGCAAAATTCCATGTAGAACTTCCAATAGTAGCAACATTCCATGTAGAATCTCCAATAGTATCTATTTTATTTTTGTTACATTTGTACCCTGCGCTTTCCCACTCATGGCAGGCTCAATGCGGCTTACATGGGGCAATGGAGGGTTAAGTGACTTGCCCAGAGTCACAAGGAGCTGCCTGTGCCTGAAGTGGGAATCGAACTCAGTTCCCCAGGACCAAAGTCCACCACTCTAAGCACTAGGCCACTCCTCCACTTGGTAAGCCCACCCCTGAGTGCCATAACTGTTTTTCAGAAGGCCCACTGTTCATGATCATTCATTTGGTTATCCCAGTACTTGGTCACCCCCTTCCTAATCTATTATCTTTCACTCTAACGAGAAACCTGCTGAGATACCACATTATTCTTTTCTTGTTCTTCATAGGTTGCTAATCATTGAAGGCATGCAGCAGAGAAGAACATCTAAGAAAGTGGCTACTTCGTAGAATCATGACCACTGGAACTGGCTACCTTCTCTCCTTGGCATTCAGGCATGACTGAAAAAAAATTGCTCATGGTGCAATTAACTTTTGTTAGGAAGAACTGAAAGATTTCCTTCAGTGCCTTATGAAACAATCTACAACTCACAACAATGCAAGTCATCCTTGAAACATCCCTTCGCTTTGCTTGAAAAAAAAAATAAATTAAAAAACAAAACAAGGAACTGGTACCATGACATGGTCCATACATGGTGGGGTGGGGGAGGAAACATTCTTGTACAAGAAGTCAGTTCTGCAAAAGCCATTATTTGATACCACTGTATAGTGTAAGGAATGTCTCTGTTTCATAAACCCTTGATACAACAATGGCATTCCAGCTCTCTTGGGCTAAGACTCATGGCTTCTGAGAGCCACTAACACTTGTTGTATTAATTTCTTTATAAGCCCTGCTATAGAGCAAAGGGTTGGACAGCAAACAATGCCCTAGTAAGGTAGAGTGATGTGGAAAAACGTTTTCTCCCCCTCCTGATTTCCCCTATTATTACTTATATGCCACACTAAATAATTCCTGATCTTTAAACAAAATCTAATATTAGACAAAGGGAACCTGAGTAAACACATAGCACAGTTTTTAAATTATTACTTCATATATTTAAGGAACAAAGTTATCCACCACCCATATCAACCTAACTTAATGACTGGTTGCACCACCTTTAGCAGTAACAATTGCAATGAAACACTTCCTATAATTCGATATCGGTCTTTCACATCTCTGTTAAGGTAGCCCATTCTTTAATTCAGACACATTCTTAGGTTTCCGTGCATGAACTGCTCATTTTAGGTCCAACCGCAACATCTCTAATGGGTTTGAGGCAGGACTTCGACTAGGACAATCCAAATCTTTAATTTGTTTTCTTCTCAGCCATTCGAATGTAGACATGCTCTTTCTTTTGGATCATTGTCTTGCTGCATAACCCAATTATGCTTCAGATTCAGCTCAAATGCAGATTGGAAATTCACGTTAAGAATTTCTGGGACAGTGCAGAATTCCTGGTTCATTCAATAATGGCAAGCTTTCCAGGTCCTGAGGTTGCAAAGCATCCCCACACCATCACGTTACCACCACCACGTTCGACTGTTGGCATGATGTTCTTACTGTGGAATGCTGAATTTGCTTTACGCCAGACATAATGGGACCTATGTTGTCTAAAGAGTATCCCAAAAGGCTTGTGGATCATCCAGGTGTGTTTTTGCAGATGTGAGATGAGCATTGATGTTACTCTTGGATAATAGTGGTTTCCACCTCGCTACTCTCCCGTGAATCCCATTTTTGCCCGGTCTCTTTCTTATTGTGGAGTCATGAACACTGACCTTAGCTGAGGCTAGAGCTGCTTGCAATTCTTTACGCGTTCTTCTAAAACATTTTGTGACTTCCCAGGTGAGTTATTGCTGTGCCCTTGGAGTAATTTTTGGTGGACCAGCCACTCCTAGGCGGATTCACTACTAATTCAAGTCTTCTCTGTTTGGAAATAATGGCTCACCCTGTGGTTTGATGGAGTCCCAGAGCTTTAGAAATGGCTTTGTAACCTTTTCCAGACTGATATATATCAACAACTTTTTTTTCTATATTTAAACAAATGTTCAAACAGTATTTTCAAGCATAAACTTAAATACAGAAAATATACTAAATTCCAGGCAAAATTCAAATAAGGAAATTTTAATAAAAAGAACATATAATAATTCACATTTTAAAGAAACTAAGAGGGCCAAAGGAAAATTAAAGAATAGGAGTAACCTTTCATTAACCATTAAATAATAATAGGAAATCTCTTCCAGAACAGCAAATGGTCAAGCTTCTACTTACAAGACTCATATGTTCAGGTGACTCCACCCACCAAGATAGAAGAAGACACAAGAATTGGTATAGGCAGAAATCTAGCTTCTAGAACATTTTTATGATTAGGATCCATGAAGACAAACGTTTTACCCTCAAGCTGTATAATACATTTACATGGATATTGCAGGGAAAATGTACCTCCCAGTTCCAACACTTGAAGTCTATAAGCCAAAAAGGCTTTCCTCCTCACTTTTGTAGCCCTAAATAGGTCAGGAAAACACAAAACTTTTTCTGGCCCCAAAACAACTGATCTTTACGACAAAAATACAGTTGTAAAATCCAAGCCCTGTCAGGTTCTAAGGCAAAAGTGGTGATGAGTAGCTTTAGATACTACTTCACCAACTCTCCATAAATTCTGTTAAATTAAGAATCCCAGAAGGTTCTATTCCCTTCTCTAAAGGTCTGATTCATCTCTCCCACATAATACACTCATAGGTGTATGGGAGTATTCAATACCTCATTTAGAGGTCCTTTTACTAAGGCGCACTAAGAGATTTAGCATGTGCTAACAATTACCATGCAGTAAATAAGACACCCGTAGGAATTTAATGAGCATCTTATCAATTAACACAAGCTAATCATTAGTGCACACTAAATCTGTTAGTGCGCCTTAGTAAAGGGACCCCTTAAATATTTCTTCAGTGCCTCCATAGTTGATCACAAAGGAGATTTAGTAAAATTCAAGAAGCGAAGATTAAAACACCTCTCATAGTTCTCTAATGCTTCCAGTTTCTTCTGTACAACCAAATAGTCCTTGACCATAACACTATGGCCAATTTTCAGTTCTTTAATAGACTAGTCCAACTCCTTAAGTCTCTCCTCCTGTTTCAAAACAGTCTGAGTTTGTAAGTGTACTTATATTTACAGAAAAGAGCCTTCCAAAACCATAGGAGCCAACTCTGTGGGTTGGCTTGAGCACCCCCAATATTGAAAAAATTCCTTATATGTTTCCAGGGAGAGGTTATTTCCATTGGGTCTAGCACCCCCAATAATTTCGAAAAGTTGGCTCCTATGTCCAAAACCATATCAGTTTTACTTAACAAAGACTTCTTCAGTGAACCAATTGCCATCCATACCTCTTTCAAAGTTATAGGGCCACACGCCTTCATCTCTACCATGCATTTTGAACTTCCCAATTCTTGATCAGCAAACTCAGTCTTACCCAACAGACAAGCCACTGCACCTCCCACCAAAGCGTGCTCACCACCTCCAACCATATTTGGGGGAAGGTGAATTTTAGGCTCACTGGCCTTAGTTCCCTGTCCTCTAGGGCAGCTGTAGCAACCATTCTAGTAACTCCTGTAACTTAAGTCTGCCTGCTTATCTGAGTCTGGGAAAAGTCTCTTTCGGACCACAGCATAGCGAGTTTTCCAGTGCTGTGAGAATAAGGCCTCCCTTTCCAAACTTTCCATCTCTTTCAGTCCACAACACTGATCTTCAAAGTGACATAATTCGCTATGTACTGCTGTACCAGGTTTGAGGGAGGCATGTCTGCAGACAGGTAAGGACACACCTTCCTTTTGCATTTTACCATGATACACCCTCAAGTCTACACAGCCTGTCTGCTCAATCCACCACAGCATTTCTCAAGAAGCACAGTTCAACAGCATAGTATTCAAAACAAAACAAAAAAAAACCCAAAAGGTTCCAAAATCTCAGCAGTTCATATAAAGCAGTTATGCAAAGCAATTCTTTAAACAAAGTAGTTCAAAAAGGGCTCAAACTCCCAGCAGTTCATGTATAGCAGGTATGCAAAGTAATTCTCCAAATACAGTAGCTCCAGAAAGGGTTCAAACCCTCCCCAGCAGTTCATGTCAGCAGTTAGGTAAAACAATTCCCCAAACACAGCAGTTCAGAAAGGGTTCAAATTCCCAGCAGTTCATGTATAGCAGTTATGCAAAGTAATCCTCCAAACACGGTAGATCAAAAAAAGTTAAAACTCCCCAGCAGTTCAGGTAAGCAGTTATACCCAAAACCACCACTCCTCCTCTCTCCCTTTCAAAAAAAATCAACCTAGGGAGAGTGGCAAGGGTCCCTCCCCAACCAGGTCAGCATTATACCCTGACCACTACCCGCATGACCCTTCCGTGGTAAACCTGTTCTCTCATCTCCCCTCGTGGGATAGCCACCTTTTCCCTTCTTCTACCAGGCTCTCCTCCCAAGCAGCCCTCTGCTGTTTCACCTCCTTTCCTTCGAGTTTAGTCAAAGCAGCAATCTCCATCAGCTCCTCTTGCTCTAGTTCTTCCCCCTTTTCTTTCCCTTGCCAGTCCATAGGTTCCTCCCCACACCCATTGCTCAGCTGCTCTCCATTTGCTTGATTGGGCAGGTTCAGAGCTCCTTCCCTCATCCTGGCTCTCTGGGACAGGTTTTTCCAACTCCTTTCTCCTGCCCTTCTCCTGACCTCCTCTGGGGGGTATTGGGGATTGAAGTCCCTGTTTCTACCATGGGACCTACTCGGGGTCTACTGGGAATTGTAGTCTTTTCCTTTTCTCCAATCCCCCAGGGGAAAAGACGCCTTCCTTTCTCTACCCAGTCTCCCTCCCTCTCGAGCCTCCTCATTCCTCCATGTGCCTTCATTCTCCCTCTCACCCTCATATTCCTCACAACGTCCGTGCACTTAAAACAGCCAAATCCCAATTTTACAAAGGCAGTAAAGGACGTCCAACACCGAAGTATGTCCAAATAGCAAGGGGGGGGTGTTTTGGGCAGGGCTAGGGAGGACACAGCATCAGGACATCCAACAGCGATTACCCAATGGGAAGAAACATCCAAGTCTAAAAAGAAGGACATCCTGTGTTAGACATCTCTCAGTCACATCCAGGCAGTGGCGTAGCTATGTGGGGCCTGAGGGGGCCGGGGCCCCCGCAGATTCACCCCAGGACCCCCTCCTGGCGAACCCGCCCCCGCCGCCGCCTACCTTTACTTTTGCTGGCGGGGGATCCCACTCCCCGCCAGCCGACGTCTTCTCAGTCCTTCCTGCTCTTCAATTTGTTTGCTGACGTCCTGCAGGTAATTGTACGTGCAGGACGTCAGACTCAGCGAACATCTGAAGAGCAGGAAGCGACTGAGAAGAAGACGTCGGCTGGCGGGGAGTGGGATCCCCCGCCAGCAAAAGTAAAGGTAGGCGGCGGCGGCGGGTTCGCAGCGGGAGGGGGGGGCGGCAATGTCGGCGGTGGGGGGGCGCCGCTGGGGGGGAGGAGGGCTAAAATGTGCCCTCTCCCCCTGGGCTCTGGCCCCCTCCCCCACGGAAGGTTGGCTACGCCCCTGCATCCAGGGTACAAAAAGGTGTTCTGACCTAGCAGCTGACCACTGGAGGGACTAACGCATGACTCTTCTTTAATCCTCCAGTGGTTGCTGTTCCCCCCCCCCCCCCCCCTCTCTCTCTCTCTCCTGAAAGTGAAACTGAAAGGGGATACCAGGCTCTATGACAGCTTCAGGTATTATGGACATTCTTAGCAAAGCAGAAAGCAAGTCTGAGGAGTAGCCTAGTGGTTAGTACAGTGGACTGTAAATTAAGGAATCCAGGTTCAAAACCACTTTAACTTCTTTTTTTTTTAAATTGTGAGCCCGCCAAAAACAGAAAAAATGCATACTGTGCCATACTGCGGCTAGGAAAGCGAATAGAATGTTGGGTATTATTAGGAAAGGTATGGAAAACAGGTGTGAGGGTGTTATAATGCCGTTATATCGCTCCATGGTGCGACCGCACCTTGAGTATTGTGTTCAGTTCTGGTCGCCGCATCTCAAGAAAGATATAGTAGAATTGGAAAAGGTGCAGCGAAGGGCGACTAAAATGATAGCGGGGGATGGGACGACTTCCCTATGAAGAAAGACTAAGGAGGCTAGGGCTATACAGCTTGTAGAAGAGACGGCTGAGGGGAGACATGATAGAGGTATATAAGATAATGAGTGGAGTGGAACAGGTGGATGTGAAGCGTCTGTTCACGCTTTCCAAAAATACTAGGACTAGGGGGCATGCGATGAAACTACAGTGTAGTAAATTTAAAACAAATCGGAGAAAACTTTTCTTCACCCAACGCGTAGTTAAACTCTGGAATTCGTTGCCAGAGAATGTGGTGAATGCGGTTAGCTTGGCAGAGTTTAAAAAGGGTTTAGACGGTTTCCTAAAGGACAAGTCCATAAACCGCTACTAAATGGACTTGGGAAAAATCCACAATTCCAGGAATAACATGTATAGAATGTTTATATGTTTGGGAAGCTTGCCAGGTGCCCTTGGCCTGGATTGGCCGCTGTCGTGGACAGGATGCTGGGCTTGATGGACCCTTGGTCTTTTCCCAGTGTGGCATTACTTATGTACTTACGTAAATATGTAAGCCACCCGAAAGCTATTAAAGTGGTGTACATTCAGGAACAGTATGCATTTTTCTGTTCCTGGAGGGCTCACGGTTACAAAATAAGAGTTAAAGTGGGATTTGATCCTGGGTCCCTTGGTTTACAGTCCTCCACACTAACCACTAGGTTGCCTCTCTGTTCTGTGGGGATGCCTGTGTAGTCATTCTTCCGAGAATGCTGTCAGACAGAGGTCTTTGTCCCTGCCTTTTGCTGTTCATATGTTGGATGTTCCAGTTTTGTAAAATGGCTGGACATCCTCAGCACACGGACGTCTATTTCACATATTATTGAACAGGAAATCTTGACGTATTTCCTGTTGGAAAATACACAGGAAATGGGCGTCCATTTTGGACATTATGAGCTGAATATTTCTATTCCGACTTGGATGTCCTTTTGAAAATGCCCCTCTAGATGTCTTCGTAAAATATTGCCTTAATAGTTGCCTACTTACCATCTCAAACCAGGCACCCTGTTATAAAATGACCCTCACGGAGTTTAGTTTGTATATTAGTTGGTACCCTGCTGGGGCATTATTTGCTGTCCATCACTCTTGTTTTCTGTAGTATTTACTATGGTTTGATTTTTTTGCCTCTCCTTTGTTGATTTTTTTTTTTTTTAAACCCCTCTAAGCCAACCCGGACACGTAGAATGATATATATCAGCCAGAAGTCAATGGAGCACTTTTTGAAAATACAACTGACAGAAGGAATGGGGTGACACTCATCTAGCTTGTTTCCAGATCAATCAGCTTATGAACTGCATAGGCTCTTACAGGCCTGCTTAAGAAAAAAAACCTTCCTTATTAAACCAAATATATATTAATAAAAGGGAGGAAAATGTCTTTTAAGGACATGATTAATCCCTATAGTAGAAGTGCACCTCATTTCCTAGGTTATGTTTGCTTATCTGTGCAATGGTGAACACACAGGGTTTAATTTCTAGGGGAAGTGCCTGGAACATGGTTCAACTACTTCTTTAGAGAATGCAGAGCAGCAGGGGACTTCTGTTCAAACCCTCCCTTCCAAGCAGCCTGCAGAGGAGGAGGTTAAACCAGCAGCAGAGCAGAGAACAGCCCTTCTTCTCCTGCCCTCACCCCCTCCCTCCGTCAGCTCCTTTTTATCTACAAATTAAGCCCTGGGTGCACAGACCAGTCAGAGACTTTATCAGTTTATTACATGGGGTTTTTTTCCAATCAATTTATTCCAAAGATATTTTAGTTATGAAGTCTCTCCTATGAGCCTAAGCTATACCCTGCACCTATAAGAGAGGATACTACCATCGGCTTAATTTAGTCCTGTACTTCCACATTGCAATTAATTGACTTAACATTACTATTTTGATAGCTAGAACTGCTACAGAGGATTGTCACCCATTTTTCTTTTTTTAACAAGACCATAGTCTTTAGGGAGCTCCAAACTGCTGGGTCGCAATTCGGCAAGACTCCTGAGGCGTTTGGAGCAAGTGTTTGAAAATGGTTTGGTCAGATGCCATATTTCCTCATGCACCTCACAAAATGCTTGATTTGGTCACATGGACCACATTTACTCCTGCACAAATGTTTCTGCATACTTCACACTTGTGTACAATAAGTGCCCCATAGGTCGATTCGTTCACAGAGGCTTTAGCATCAAGGAGTCAAATGATGGCCCAATATCAGATTTTCCTGATGTCCATGGACCATACAGGTCTTTGTCTGCCATCATCTACTACGTTATTATGTTACTATGTCCACCGTTGGACAAAGGGGGGGGGGGGAAATCAGTCAGTCTCAAAAAGATGTGTGCACAAGTGTGAGAAAATATATTTTGAATGAGCAAAAGCAGAATCCATCCAGAAGATCCATTATCGGGCTTCTCTCTATCTTGACTCTGCGCTATAACTGTTTAGCCATCAGCTTATGTTAACGTCCCTCAGGCTTCTTCTTGAACATTTTTACAATGGCTCAAAATGCGCTCAAGTCCAGTTGGTCTCCCATTTCCTGTATAGCTCTTGCTCTTTCCCACAGGAGGAATAACACTTTTCTTTTATCTCCTCTGGGAACTGGATTATGGCACATGGTTTCCTTTAACTCTGACCAACTGTATTGTAATGGAATTAGAACAAACTCTCAGATTTAAAAAAAAAAGTCCTATTTGGAACCATTTCACTGTGCTGTAAAATGAAAGGGTCACACCATGGCAGCAGCATATCATAGCACTTGGGCAAAGAGCAGTGTTTATAAACCCTACCTAATGCACTAACATGTTAACAAGAGAGAGTCCAGGGAGTAGGGTAGTTAAGCTCTTCCAAAAGACCAAGGGAGACGTAAGTTTGAAGGATAATCTTTTTTAAAACAATTCAAAAGACTCGACACAGCTGCTGTTTTTCGGCGTGAAGATGCCTGCTTCAGGAGTCTCATGATGTTGGTGGTACAAAGGTAGATGACATTTCCTAAACAAAATGCAACTTTTTCTTTTGGCGTTTTGCCGAGACAAGTTACTAGTGTGTTTACAGACTCCAGATCTACTTTGTTCGTTCAAAGTTGCATTTTGTTTTGGTAATGTCATCTACCTTCGTACCCCCAACATCACAGTCCTGAGGCAGGCGTCTTCACGACAAAACACAGCAGCTGTGTCGAGTCTATTGAATTGTTTTAATAAAGATCATCCTTTCAACTTACGTCTCCCTTGGTCTTTTGGAAGAGCCTATCTACCCTACTCCCTAGATTCTCTCTTGCTGATGTACGTAGGGACAGTGTGTTCCTCCACTTTGTGTGGCTGGCTAACATGTTAACGTACAGCCCCAAAATGGCCATCTTTCCCCTCCCACCACCATCATACACATATAAACCAACATCCTGTCCTCTCTCCCTCTACATTCATAACTCTTTCTCACCATTTACACACAAGATAACAGTTTCTGGACCAGCCCTGTACAAATTCATCCTTACCCCATAGTGAGAGTTAGCTTTCATACACACCTATTATTAATACAAAAGAAAGGAACGCCATTCAATCAAGAAAAGAGAAATGCAGAAAACAAAGTACATGCATTCTATAAAATGCATGCAAGAACACTTGTACTGCCCAATGGCCACCCATGCCCTTCCCATGTGAACATCCCCTTTGCAGTTCCACACTAGAACACTGAGGCACCCAGTTATAGAATAGCACTCAAGTGCACTTAGGTGTCTAACTTGTCATTTTCTGTTATAACTGTGTTATAATTTTTAATAAACGTTGCCATACTGGTACAGACTGAAGGTCCATCAAGCCCAGCATCCTGTTTCCAACAGTGGCCAATCCAGATTACAAGTACCTGGCAAGATCCCAAAACAGTACAATACATTTTATGCTGCTTATCCTAGAAATAAGCAGTGGATTTTTCCCCAAGTCCAATGGCTTACTGACTTTTCTTTTAGGGCGCTATCCAGACCTTTTTAAAAGCCCGCTAAGCTAACTGCTTTTACTACATTTTCTGGCAACAAATTCCAGAGAGAAAGAGGGCACCAAGTTTTTGGAGTCTCTAGGCCAGATATAGATCCTTCTAGTGCTTCCACGAGGGCCTTTCTCACCTCTTCCTCCTTGCTGTTCCCAGAGACACAGCATAAGCATATCTGGGCATGGCTAGAAGAGAGGGAAAAGAACAATCACATTGGTTGCCTCACAGATTGAAAACAGTAGATGCAGAAAGAAGGTAGCACATCCAACTTCACCTACACCGGGTGTATCTCATCCCATAAGATCCAGCTCTGTGTGTGTTTGAGACGTACCCCCAATATTGAGCAAACTCTTTGACTGGGTCCAGGAAGAGGTCATTTCTATTGGGTTTGGCACCCCCATTAATTTTGAAATGTTTGCTCATAGTCTCTTTCTTTCCAAAGCAAAGCCCAGAGAATGCATCCATCCATCCACCAAAGATATGCTGAAATGTAGGACACTAATCCTTAAAAGACAATATTGCATGCTGTAGATAGTCAAGGAAGAAGAAAAATGCTAAAAAGCTAAGATACAGCAGGGAACAAAGAATGCAAAGGTAGGAAGTCCTGAAGAGAGGAAACACACAATGTGACAAAAACTCTTCAGGGACCACAAACAGTGTCATGTGCCTTTCCGTTACATGCACTGGAGGACCACGCCCAAAGAAGACTAAAGAAGCAAAGCTACAAAACACATAAGCGGGGGCACAACAGAAAGGGACACAAGGAGGGAGGAGACACTAGGTTAATGTTGGACCAAATGACATAGCAACAAGAACGAACTCAGAAAATGCCATAGCAACATGCCAGAGATCAATGCAATAGGATAAAACACTCAGAACAAACACCCTTCTGATGCTATGCTGAATAATTGCAGCAATATACAGGGGAGAAATTCATAGAGTTGATCTCTACTAGCTACAGTTGGTGCTCTGACATCTTACTGTCCTGAGGGTCCTCCATGCATCAGCAGGACACCCTGCTCTACTGGCTTCTGCTTCCTGGTAGCTAGGATGCCAAGATTCAACTCCTGGATTAGGTATCTCACAAGATCCGTAAAACATCTGAAAATGAACATACTAATTTGTACACTGAGTCCTACAAGAACCAAAAAAATGAGTCTGGAGAAAAGACAACCTTATTGTAACATCAGCAAAACATGTGAATCCCACCTTTCTCAAACAGTAAGACAGAGGCGGCAAGATATGTGGCCAGACTTACCAGTGATGTAACAGAAGGATGCTCCAGGGTAGTGTAGGAAGATTTGCTGCAGAAAACATGGGGGGTGGTAGCTGGAATATTTTGCCCAGCACCACTGCTAAGATGGTGCATTACCAGTACTTAAAGGATCCAGGTCTGTTTGGGCTGACAGATATCCTGTACTGTTTGGTAACGGAAGCAAGTGGTGAGTGGCATCCAGATATGCCCATTTGTCCGTGTGTAGCTACCTCCATGAACGCTGACCTGCAAGTGACAGCAAGTGATGTGGAGGGCACCTTAGCTTAGAAAGCAATAGACCAAGCTATGGCCAGCTTATTCCTGCTGTATACCACCTTGAGTGAATTACTTCAAAAAGGTGGTAAATATTTCCTAATAAATAAATATGAAGAACATGTTGGGGAAAGTGGCTCGGCGCATGCAGAGGTAAGACAGAGCCCTTTGCAGGACAGATGATACAGCAAAGGAGCCCTTGTGTGTGAAAATACAAAATTTAGTTAGCAGAATGCTTGCCTGTGTTGAAGGGGATTGTGAGATTGTAAAACACCATCAACAATGCAGGATTGCATAGTGCATGCAAGGGAAATTCCTTAACACCCTGTAAACGCTGTCGCTTTGTGGAAAGGACGACTGTGAGTGAAGCCTGCAGAACAGAGATTATGTAAATGGGAACAAATAAGGGGGAGGGGGTGAATTTCATGTCTGTAGGTCCTCATGCCCCACAAATGAACTTGCTAAGGCATTGTCAATTTGTTTTCTGACAATAATCAGCAGCGTTATAAGTACATAAGTTTTGCCATACTGGGAAAGACCTAAGGTCCATCAAGCCCAGCATCCTGTTTCCAACAGTGGCCAATCCAGGTCACAAATACCTGGCAAGATCGAGAAAAAGTTCAATTCATTTTATGCTGCTTATCCCAGAAATAGCAGTGGATTTTCCCAAATCAATTTAATAATTGTCTATGGACTTTTCCTTTTGGATGCCAGCCAGTCCTTTTTTTAAACCCTGCTAAGCTAACCGCCTTTACCACATTCTCTGGCAATGAATTCCAGAGTTTAATTGCACATTGAGTGAAGAAACATTTTCTCCGATTCATATTAAATTTACTGCTTTGTAGCTTGATTGCATGCCCCCTAGTCCTAGTATTTTTGGAAAGAGTAAACAAACAATTCAAAAATACTAGGACTAGGGGGCATGCGATGAAGCTACAAAGTAGTAAATTTGGGGTATGTATGTGCAAATGCTGGGTGTTTTCCTCACTGATTCTTAAGGAGCCAGGGTAAATATGTGTTCCCGAGTATTCAAATGAAGCAGTGTGGAGACTGAAGTAGGTAGGAACAAGTATTTTTCACTTCTTGTCACTAGATCACACTGACATCACAGCACAAGCATGCTCAGTAAGATTTTCTCACATTTTCTAAAAGGGAACGCCGTTACCTAAGTAACTTTGCATCTTCAAAAAGTGACATTGAGGCCTACACATAAGTAGCTCATGTACTCATGTAATCCAGAGCTCAGAACAGGACAGGCTCATTTTTGTCCGATTCATTGCAACCTTTGCTCCAGTTTTGAATAAACAATTTTATTTACCAGCCTGCCCGAGTACCTTCTGTTCACAAAATGAGTGAATCAGTTCCTCTGCTCCCTTTCCTCAAATGTTTAAAGATAGACCTTCTGCATTGCTTTAACCCAGCTGCTCAGAACTCTATCACAAAACTGCTTAAGTACATATTTTCAGGAAGAAAAAAATCTATACAAGTGCTGCAATCAAACGCTCAGAAAACTGTCTTAAGCTATATCTTAGCCCGTACCATATGAATTCAAAAATCATGCATCATCAAAAAAGGCAATCGATGGGCACCCTAAATAAAAACACAACTCAGCCAACTGCTCTGACAGAATTTTTTTTTCTTCACTTCTGAAAAGAAAGTGTTATGAACCTAGGTATGGTGAGGTGCCAATGTGCTGTTTGTCATCATATTGGTACGGTACCATCACTCCAATACACCCAAAGTCTAAATGACAAATAAACAGGCCAACACACGTGAACTGTAATGAAAACATTCCCCATCTGATCTAAAATTGTGAATGGTTAGAAAGCAAAAAAAAAAAAAAAAGGAAGGAAACTCAGGAATAAAACAATGTGGAGCCAAGAAAGAGGCAACTTTATTCACCGTTGATTATCTTTAATATTGTAACATGCAATTTCTTCACAACAGCAGTTTTCTATATGGGTGGCAGGTTGTAGTCATTCTTAGGAAGTCAAAGATTCAGAGGCATCCATTTCATTGAGAACACCACAAGAAAGAGACAATAAAGCAAAGTCTTGTTAACAAAATCAACATAAAATGTAACGTAAGATAAACTTTCCATTCCAATAAAAAGTTTTTCAAAAGTGAAAGATGTCAATACAAATGGACTGATTTCTAACAGGTATTAAAAAAAAAGACACAAACTTCCCCCACTCCCTCCCCCCTTGAAACTGTGATTTTTGAATGCTCCAATGTCCCAAGCAGGGAAAATAATGCTGTGCGATTAATAATTGTATTAAACAAAGAAAAAATAAATAAAAAGAAACTTTTTCTTAAATGATGTATAAAAGATATGTGCGTTTATTGAGAGACATTCAGTTTTTAAGTGTGAGATCACAAAAGTAATTGATTTGCTATTTTTCAAAAGCCTGCATGTATAATGTGTTGATTGCTTAAAAACTCCTGCTACTAACTTGAGGAAATATTGAGGAGTTCCTTGAGTTTATTCTTTTTCTCTCTCTCTTTTTTTTTAATTCTTGTTTTGTTTTGGATTTTGTTTGACTTTCGATAAAGGCACTTCAGTGAACAGAGAACTTGCTCAGCAAATTAATGGCTCTAAAAGCATAAAGTGCATGTGTGGGTAAAAATTTACTATACCTCATTTTAATGAGGTGTTGTACAAAGAGTTTTAATACAATTTTGTAAATAAAAGGGTAAAGAAAAAAAAGGTTTTGATCTGCTTGCTTATCCTTCCTTATTTGGTTTTGCTCTTCATATCTATTTTGTGAGACAACTGGTCGCACATTGTGCTCATGAATCTTCTTCCTCTGGAAAACATGTGAACACTAAAGGCTGATAGATACCATGCAATATGCTGAGAATATGTGACGAGCACAAACAGACTGGGACTGAGTAATATGGAGCTCAGTTGTTCTAGAGAAGTACAGTTGTTTGGGGCACACTGATTGCATTTATATAAAGTTTTATGTGCATATGAAAAATGTGATAAAAATACTGAGGACAGTTTTCAAAGGGAATTTATCCAGGTAAATATTGATTTATCCAGTGTAAGGCTGGCTGAAATTGCTCGCCTGCAGTGCTCTAGAACATGCATATCTTCTTGGACAAATTACAGAGACAAGTCCCGGAAGGCTCCAGAATGCATACAGCATTCTAAAATACGCATAGCTTTTCAGCCAAATTATGGAGACAAGTTCTCAAGAGCTCCAAAATGCATACAGTGTTCTAGAACAGGGTTTCCCCAAGTCTGTCCCAGAGTGCCCCCTTTAAAGGCCAGTCAGGCTTTCTGCATATCCACAATGAATATGCATGAGATTGATTTGCATACACTGCCTCCATTGTATGCAAATCTCATGCATATTCATTTTGGATATCCTGAAACGTGACTGGCAAGGGGGTACTCCAGGACTGACTTAAGAAAGACTGTTCTAGAATGTGCATACCTTTCTAGCCAAATTCCAGAGACAAGTTCTTTCAGGGCTCCAGAATGCATGTGTGTTGAGTACTGGCTTGACTGAGCTTTTACGGGTGAAGTTTTATAAAGTTTTATCAGGGCATATTTAGATGCAGAAAGGGACTTTTATGAAATTGTGCAGCCTCAAAGGGCATAAAAAGCGGGCAGACACTAGCGATGGGGGCTGTTTTTCCCACGCACCAGTGGCGTAGCCACGGGAGGGCCTGGGTGGGCCAGGGCCCATCCACTTACGGTTCAGGCCAACCCAACAGTAGCACACATTTAGTGGTATCTGGTGGGGATCCCAAGCTCCACCAGCTGAGGACTTCCCCCTGATGGTAACGAAAACGCTACTCTCCATGATACCGGCACCTGCGCATGCTCAGTTTTCAGGGCATGCCTGCTGCAGTCTGCCAAGGTGGAAAGAAGCATTTTCCCACCAGCTGAGATATTTTTTTGGTGGTTGGAGGGGAGGGGGAACACTTGGTGCCCACCCACTTCTTGCCTAGGCCCACCCAAAATCTGTTGTCTGGCTACGCCCCTGCCGCGCACCAGGTAAATAGCCCCTAAAAATAAAATGGCCATGTGGCATGATTACTCTTACCACATGGCTATGCAGTGGGGAGCACTTACTGCCACCCATTGAGGTGGCAGTAAGGGTTCCCGTAGTAACCCGGCGGTAACTGGACAGCATGCGATACTGCCCGATTACTGCTGGGTTAATGCCACTGTAATAATAGCAAAACTATTTTCCACTGCACTGAAAATGACAGGCACTCGAGGTGGAACTACCGCAGATGGCCACGTTGGGCTGGTGGTGGTTCCGCTTTACCCACCCCTTATGTAAAAAGGGCCCCTTAATTTTTGTTAGTTTTCATATTGCCCATCCAGCAGTGAATTTTATAACCATCCCAAATTATATGAGTCACATGAAAATAAATGGGACTAGATTCTATATATCAGGCCTAACAAATTGGCGACAAAACAAAATATGCCTAGGCATATTCTATAAAGTATGCCAAAATTCAGGCATACTTTAGAGAATAAGCTTAAATTTCCACGTGGTTTATAGAATATGCCGAGCGCTCGTCTGCCTGACTAAATTTAGTTGCGGGCAGTTACAAAAAGTAAAACTTGGTATAAATGCTGATGCCTAAATTACAAGTGGACCGGGTGCACTCTAACATGCATAGATTTTAGAAACGCCCACAACCTGCCCACTCCACACCCCCTTCAACTATACAACTTAGAATTTAAATGCATCACATTATAGAATATGCTTAGACAGTTATAAGAACATAAACATAAAAATTGCCAGACTAGGTCAGACCAATGGTCCATCTAGCCCAGTATCCTGTTTCAAACAGTGGCAAAGTACCAGGCGGAAACCCAAATAGTAGCAACACTCCATGTTACCAATCCCAGGGCAAGCAGTGGCTTCCCCATGTCTACCTAATAGCAGTTACTACTACTACTTAACATTTCTACTAGGGTTACGCAGCGCTGTACAATTTAACAAAGAGAGACAGTCCCTGCTCAAAGAGCTTACAATCTAATAGACAAGTGAACAGTCGGTCCGATAGGGGCAGTCAAATTGTGGCAGTCTGGATTCACTGAACGGTAAGGGTTAGGTGCCGAACGCAGCATTGAAGAGCAGTTCTGTGTGTAAATTCTAATTAATGCTGATTAGTGTGAGTAATTGCATGGTAAGTGGCAATTAGTGCTGATTGGTTTGTTAACTAATTACGTTGCGTGCGCAAATCCAGAATACAACTGAATTTGCATGCACAACTTAAGTCGCGCTATATAGAATCTGGAGGTTAGGGTGCTACTGGAGTCCCAAATATTGGAATGCTCTTCCGCAGCACCTCAAAATGCAAATGGACCACATCCTTTTCAAACAATTGCTAAAGACTTACTTCTTTGTTAAAACGTACTCCCCTAGTTACTCTGCTGATTAATACACCCTTCATACTCCCACACCCTGCTTAGTCCCCCATTGTTAGCTACTGCTTCCCTGGTCTTTCCTTTGTCAACTTTAACTATCCTTTCTTAATTTGTGATTTTCCTAATTTTCTGTAAGCCACATTGTGCCTGCATGTGTGGGAAAATGTGGGATACAAATGAACCATAAATAAATAAATTCTATAATGGGCACCCCGATACAGTGTGGGGAGTGCCGGTTCTATAATAGAATCAGCGCAAACCCACATCAGCACGCCAATAAGGAAAGTGTGTCTATGTATACCAAATCAACAGCATGCTGTGACACCAAGTAGACGAGCCTGAATGCACCATTCAAGGTGTGCATCTGATAGTATTCTGTAAGATGAGCGTGTTGATGGTGGATCCACCCATGCCCCACCACCCAGGTGTATGCCCCCTTTGCAAGTGTGCACTAAGGCATGCTCTACCATACAGAATAGGTCATAATGCATTAGCTACATAACTGCCAATATGGTGCCCCCTTGTGCAAACAAGGCATGTGTACCTGCTGGAGGCCGTTTCTTGATCTGCCTAGTTAGAACTGCAGTAACCAAAACAAGACTTTAAATGAGTGCCTTTCTCCACTTCTCACATCGGTGCAAAGGCTGTCCCAACTTTAGCTGCAGCTCCTCAGTATCTCTCCTTGCCTATCTCTTCCTTTATCCCTCCCTGGGAACTACATTCATCAGGTAAGTCACTTTTATCTTTACTCTTCTCCTCCACCTCGAACTCCAGGATCCATTCCTTCCATTTTGCTATGCTGTACACCTGGAATACACTTCCTGAGTCAGTATATCATGCTCTGTCTCATGGCCCTAGCTATTCCAATCCAGGTTAAAAGCCCTCCATTTTAAGGATGCTTTAATCTCTTAACCCCTTATTCTCCTTTTCAATACTCATATTGTTTTTTAATCATTCCCTACATATAATTCCCTAATCCCTTATTTGCCCTGTTTGTCTATCTTGAATAGATTGTAGGGTCTGCAGCAAGGTTGATCTGTAGAATATCTAGGTTCGAGAGAGCCACTCCATTGTTGCATTCTCTCCATTGGTGGCCAATGGAGGCCCGCTCTATTTTTAAACTTTTGTTGCTTGGCTTATTTAATTCTTTATAGAATGGCCCCTCATTACATGGTTTCACTAAGTGTTCTTTACAAAAAAAAAAAAACTTATGTGGTAGATTCTCAGCATTATCTGATGTTTCAATTTCCTTCCCCTTCCAAAGTGATCTATAAATCTGTATTGGAACTGACCATCTCTTATCAAGTAACTGGAGGGTGGAATATGCTTGGAGTTTGAAGAGGATCAGTGGAATCAACTCCAAGATGAGAAAGGACAAAGCACAGTCATTCTATCTCCAGACAGTGACGACCGAGAGGCCTGCACCACAATGCACTCTGAGGTTATGGACCGACCTGGGTAGGCCAGAGACAGGGGTGGAACACCGGCGCAGCCAACCAATCCGGAGATGTCCACATACTTGAGATTTCCCCCAGGGCCTCACCAGTAGGAAATCTACTCTGGGACCACCGCAACCCCACACCCACTCATGTTCTTAAGCAAAGGTAATCGCAATGCTGTAGAATCTAAGAGCACGAACAGATCCGCGAGTGCTGCTAGTGCAGTCAGAGCTCTGGGGCGGACAACCGGTCTGACAAACATCTGAAGATTTGGAGAGGTCCCCTGGGGCAACATGATCCCCTTCCCATTCAGGGTAGCAAAGCAAGGATCATTTCATGGCCGCACCAGAACCTACACCTCACTCTGGCCCCTTGCCTATCTAAAAACCAATACAATACAATACCTAGCTATCTTCCCAGCTCAGCATCCACCCAACACTTCCTCGATCCAGAAGCATCCGAGGAAGCCAGACATCTAGGGATGCCACCCAGGTTAAACTTCAGAGAAAGTCAGCGTGAACCATATTATCTCACCTGATAAACTGCAGATGGAAGACCTTATCACTCCTCACGACCTCAGACACCTGTGTATATCATCTGTGCCTCACCAACAATCAATCAACAAGTATGGTACCAATTTCTGTCCAACCTACACTTAAGCTAAACCCACAAACCAAAACCAAACACCACACCTCCAAGAACTGAATCCATCGTCAACTGAAAAAATTATACCTACAACCAGAAATGATAACAATTACCAAGCCATCCCCACTGGATATACCAAAGTGAGATCTGTAATTAGCAAAACAGAGACACTAAAAACTGGATCGAAGAGGAGAACCTAGGACTAGTATTCATCACTGAAACCTGGCTTCACTCATAAGAAAACCCCATCATCAATGACCTATGCCCACCAGGCTACATGATCTTGCACTGGACCAGGAAAAAAGAAGAAAGGAGGCGGAATAGCGTTAATATACAGGTCCTTCCAAGTAGTAGCCACCATCAGAATCGATAACTCCCCATCTGGAAATAACTGCACTCAGACTTCACGCAAGGACAAATTTGCTGCAGCCTCTTTTACCGACCACCAGGCAAATGAACAGATACCCAGATTGAATTTATGGACTTCGTCTCAACCCAATGCATCACCCATAACAATGTTCTACTGATTGGAGACATCAACCATCACTTGGAAAAAAAGAGAAGACAACTACATCAGGGACTTAGAGGAATTCATCAAGCTCTAGGACCTCCAATCATTACCACCTAACATAACCCATACAAAAGGCCACACCCTAGACCTGGTAGCATCCAGATTCCCCCCAAACCAATATTTCAATTTAGGAGATCACAATTGGGTAGAATCTATCTGGTCTGACTACTACAAATTACATTTAACCCTCTACTGGAAAGAAGGTAAAGAATCAAAGGAAAAAAATACACACCCTTCGACAAATATGAGGATGGATAAACCAAGAAATAGTCTCAGAAAAATGTACACCAACCAATGGAATGGAATTCCGGATTCCCACATGTTTTTACTAGAATGAGATGATAGCCCCATTGAAGATGAGATGTCCCAAACAAAAATCAGCTCCTGGTTCAACAATGATCTAAGTGAATTAAAAAGCAAATGTAGAAGGAAAGAAAAACAATGGAACAAAAACAAAACAGACAACAGGGAGGAATGGAAAAAATTAATAATGTTTTACAAAGAAAAAATAAAACTAGTGAAATGGAAATTCTACAAAGAACAACTAAGCCCAGGTCAACCTAACATCAAAAAACTATACAGCCTGGTCAATAGTATGCTAAACACACGCTCAATCACAAAACAAAAAAAGACTCTCACCCTATGGCAACAGAACTAGCTAAACACTGAAAACAAAATAGTTGAACAAAGAAAGGGCCTCACACACACTGGCTCCACACTAGATCTTTCATGGATGATCTCGGAAATACAAAAGAACATATCATAGCAGACAGAATGAGTGGAGGAGTGGCCTAGTGGTTAGGGTGGTGGACTTTGGTCCTGGGGAACTGAGGAACTGAGTTCATTCCCACTTCAGGCACAGGTAGCTCCTTGTGACTCTGGGCAAGTCACTTAACCCTCCATTGCCCCATGTAAGCCGCATTGAGCCTGCCATGAGTGGGAAAGCGCGGGGTACAAATGAAACAAAACAAAAAAAAAGAATATGGACATTTCAATCTCCAACACTTGATACAGTAAACAATGAACAAATCACACTCCACCTGAAATTTATGCTATCACACAGCCTATTCCTCCCAGGCAAAGGCAACATAATGCTAACACTCATAGCCAAAAACAAAGATCTAAGTGCAAGCACAATCACAAACCTTTGAGGCTTTTCCTTTTCTGTTTTTGATATCCAGTAGTATTATCCACTTTGAAGTGTCAGGTTTTTCATTCCCCAGGTTTATTTAAGAACCCAACCCAATACACATGATACAGGATACAGCACGCACTACGGGACTGGGATTGATACATCTAGGAGTTGAGTGATGCTACACAAAAACATCTAGTTTTCTTGTGGATGATCCCAATGTGCCAGAAGGACACGGATCTGCACTATTCTATAACATTGTGTGCATTTTATGGGAACTCCCCTGACCTGCCCATGCCCCTCCTATGGCCACACCCTCTTTGTAGATCTGACAAAACCACCTAGGCACTATTCTATACATGGGTGTTTGACACTCCGAGTGAGGGTTGGGCATGGGCTGGTGAAATAATACAGCCGGACAAAAGGGTGGAACCAAAAGTAAGTATTTATTCAAGGGAAACTTCAAGCCTATTCCTTTCACAGGGGCCCGAGATATAGGGTAGAGAAACTTCTGCAGCTCAAATATATTCAGTCTTAGCAGCCTCTAGCAGTAGGCCAAACACAGTCTGCGACTGCTGGAGTTACCACACCCCAAACACAGCCGATAAGTCCTCGGTTCTCCACCAAGATTCAGGTCTGGCTCCAGTCAGATCTCAAAGCGAAACTTATGAAGTTCAATCTGGTAAATCAAATGGCTTACCTCAGCCAGGTCACGATTATTGAACAGTATCTTCCACATCATATGCTGGAGATTCAAATCTTCTCTCCTTGGGCCTCCCTATCCTCAGCCTGGCTCTGTCTTCTATACTCCTAGGTATGGGCTCCGCCCCTCCTAGCTCACCTCCTCCCAGGGCAGGTCTCATGCTCGTAAGATGGTCCAGGCTATTGGAGGGACTGCTCTTAAGGTGGTCCAGGCTATCGGAGGGACTTTTCTTAAGTGAGAGGGGCAGCATTCTATAGAAACATGATGGCAGATAAGGGCCAAATGACCCATCCAGTCTGCCTTTCCTCAGTACCCACTAACTCCTCCTTTCTGTAAAAGATCCCAAGCTTTCTCAAATTCCGACACAGTCTTCATCTCCATGCATCCATCACCCTTTCCATGAAAAAGAGTATTTTCTTAGATTCCTCCTAAGCCTATTGCCTTTATAACACTCTATGGTGCAACCACATCTCAAATATTGTGTTCAATTCTGGTCACTGCATCTCAAAAAAGATATAGTGGAATTAGAAAAGGTGCAGAGAAGGGCTACGAAAATGATAAAGGGGATGGGACGACTTCCCTATGAGGAAAGGCTGAAGCGGCTAGGGCTCTTCAGGTTGAAGAAAAGATGGCTGAGGAGAGATATGATAGAAGTCTATAAAATAATGAGTGGAAGGGGTATACGTGAAGCGTCTGTTTACACTTTCCAAAATACTAGGACTAGGGGGCATACGCTGAAGCTACAAAATAGTAAATTTAAAATGAATCTGAGAAAATGTTTCTTCACTCAACATGTAATTAAACTGTGGAATTCGTTGCCAGAGAAAGTGGTAAAGCTGGTTAGCTTACCAGAGTTTTAAAAAACGGTTTGGACGGCTTCCTAAAGGAAAAGTCCATAGACAATTATTAAATTGGACTTGAGGAAAATCCACTATTTCTGGGATAAGCAGCATAAAATGTTTTGTACTTTTTTGGGATCTTGCCAGGTATTTGTGACCTGGATTGGCCACTGTTGCAAACAGGATGCTGGGCTTGATGGGCCTTTGGTCTGTCCCAGTATGGCAATACTTATGTACTTATCCTATGCCCTCTCATTCCAGAGTTTTCCTTCATTTGAAAAAGGATCACCTCCTGTGCATTAACGCCAGCGAGGTATTTAAATGTTTTTATCATATCTCCTCTCTCCCGCCTGTCTTCCAGTATATACATGTTAAGGTTCATAAGCCTATCACTAGATGTTTTATGAGCGAGACCGCTTACCGATTTGGTAGTCACTCTTTGGATTGACTCCATCCTGTTTATATCTTTCCGTAGGTGCAGTCTCCAGAATTGCACGCAGTACTCTAAATGGGGTCTCATCACAGAATTATACAAGGGCATTATCTCTTTTTTCCTGCTGGTCATCCCCCTCCTTATGCATACAAGCATCCTTTTCTATTTTTGACCCCCTCACAGGGTGCCTAAGAGGCATATTTTCAAAGCACTTAGCCTTGTGCTGTGAAAATATTGTTTTCACATAGATCTGCCATTTCTGCCTCATTTCTGTACTGGTAATCAAAAACAGCGAAGATGACGCAAAAACCGGAAAAAAGAAAACAAAAAAAGGAAAAAATGAAAAGTAAATAATAATAAAAAGTAAAAAGTGCAAAATACACAGATGGAGGAAAAAACTATAAAGAACAAAATTATAACTAAAATGCAAAAATCAAAAAAAGATTGCCAGCGAACGTTAAGCTCTTTTTCAGCTATTCTAGTGAGACATATATATTCTCAGAGCCAGAGTCTTCCATAACGATTTTTGTCAGATCATACACACAGCCTTTTAAAGGTAGAGTGATTTTGAATAAAGGTGCGTTTTATTGAATACTCTTCAAGGACTGATATTACCAGAAAATACATACATGGTGTAACAGACTCCTGATGCAGGCCAGTTGGGCCGAAACACAGCTGTGTCGAGTCATATCACCTCAATAAATTAATTAATTTTTTTCATTTTGCTTGTGTCATCCCCCTTTTTTTTGATTTTTGCATTTTAGTTATAGTTTTGTTCTTTATAGTTTTTTCCTCCATCTGTGTATTTTGCACTTTTTATTATTTTTTATTTTTCACTGTTCTTCTTTTTTACTTTTCATTTTTTCATTTTTTTGTTTTCTTTTTTCCGGTTTTTGCGTCATCTTCGCTGTTTTTGATTACTGGTGTTTTTTGCGAAGACAGGTTTCTTCTGTATTTTTGATATCATTTCTGTACTGTGCATTTGTTAGAACGCTTTTCTGTGCCGAAAATTCAGCACAGAAGTACAGCCTGTTTGGCACTGTAAATAGAATTCCCCCACAGGTCTCCAATATATGTAAATTTACCTTATGCATATTCCTTATAGATAGCCTATAAGGAGCAAATTTAGGTGTGCTTCCACAACAGAACCGAGAACCACTAAATTACACCCATCACATCCATATCCTGTCTTGTTCTTCCATCTTGTTGCTAAATGTTGTACACTAAAACCCAATGGTCATATTTGAACACATGAATCCTTTGCTGATCTGATACACAAAAGGGAACTTGCACCACTCTGCCGTACTAATTTTGTTATATCACTGAATGAATGCTTGCATATTCCCACGAGATTAATTCTAAATAGAACACTAAGAAAGGTACCGACTGAATCAGCCCATACCTTGAAATATCTTTTCTATGCAGTTTGAACTTTTTAATGTTTTCAATTAGCACGCTGTAATTTAGATACATAACATCCCAGCCCCCAAAAAAATCCGGCCTTTCCCCAAGCATGTACAGCTGGCATAGAAAACAACTGTTAAGGAAACTTTGCTAAATATTTTACCACCCCACTGTTCTGTAATACACTATTAATGAATGCTCGATTTAACTTTAAAATGCAAGAATAATATTTTCATTCTAAAAGCTAAAGCACCAATTAAGCACACCGTGGGGAGTTTTATCATATTCTCCCAGCAGGATCTGCAATAATGCCGAGTCCTACTGTGTTCTGCCTGCCATCCCCTCTCCTCTTCTGGAGGTATGGCAAAGAGACATGATCTAAAAGTTTTTCCTTTGTGTAGAAGCTACAGGCTTCTATTATCTAGCTTTACTCTATTATACAGGCAAAATACAATAACTTATTTATTGTATTTGTATCCCACGTTTTCCCACCTCTTTGCAGGCTCAATGTGGCTTACAATATATCATGGATAATGGAAATAACAAGAGATATACATTTGGTTTTACAGAAGAATTTTGGGTTACATGGTCATGAAGTACAAGATAGTGGCGTTACAGAAGACATTATCAGACATTAGGAATAGAATATACTGGTGTTACGTGAAACAATGGACGTGTTACAACGTTTGTAGGTGTATTTGGAGATATTACATATTTTATTCTTTGTGGTATATCTTTTCAAAGAGATGAGTCTTTAGTAGTTTACGGAAGTTAGTACAAACACTTTTCTAGTTCTCCCTCCCCTTTTCTAGAGACTTGTTTCTTATTTGTTACTCAACCATAATTCCGCTCATTAAATTCCATTACGAACTTCGTCCAACTATAGATCTGACATTTTTCCCTTGCAATATACACTTAACATGCTAAGCTGCTGCAGGACATCAAAGACAGCCATGACGACGGGCAGTAGAGAGTGGGCATCACTCCTGCCTGTTCCCCACTACACCACAGAGGATTAGGCATTTAGGCCTGGAGGGATCCTGGGAGGTGGTGGACTTTCGTAATATTCAGGATGGGAGGGAGGGAGGGATTGGAATCCTATGGGGGGGGGGGGGGATCGGGACCTAGCCAGATACCCTTATGTTTTAACAGGCTTGACTAGTTTTGTATCATCTGCAAATTTAATCACCTCACTCGTCGTTCCAATTTTCAGTCATTTATAAATATGTTAAATAGCACCAGTCCCACTACAGATCCCTGAGGCCAGGGCCATGCCTAGGGTCTCCGGCGCCCCCCTGCAGTTGCCCCCCCCCCCCGCCCCCCCCCCCGAAAACGATCGCTACACTACCCGCCCTCTTCTCCCCAGATCCTTTTCCTTTTTTTTTTTTTGTTTAAATTTACCTCTGTCCGGCGGCAGCATAGCGTTAGTGAGAAGGAGGCGGCGCTCCCCCGTCCCGACGTCAGTCTTCCCTTCGAGTTTGCTCAGTGTCCCGCCTTCTTCTGACATCATTTCTGATGTCAGAAGAAGGCGGAACTGAGCGAAGGGAAGACTGACACGTGGGGGCGGGGGAGCGCCGCCTCCTTCTCACTAACGCTACGCTGCCGCCGGACAGAGGTAAATTTAAACAAAAAAAAAAAGGAAAAGGATCTGGGGAGAAGAGGGCGAGGTAAGCATGGTGCGGCGGGGCGCCCCCCCAGAGGATGGCGCCCTCCTGCCATGCTTACCTCGCTTACCGTGTTGGCACGGCCCTGCCTGAGGCACTCCACCCTCCTCCATTGACAGAAATGACCATTTAACCCTACCCTCTGTTTTCTGTTCGATATTTGGTCGAGACCCGCATAAGTTCTGGCAGCCACTACAGTTTCAATTAGCTGAGTATCAGCGAGTTATGTGTTTATTGGCTAGATATTTTAACTGTTTCTTGTTCCATTCTGATTATACTATGTAAATGGTGTTTTCATTATGTTTCAGTAGAGTCATTTTAGCTATTAAAATAACTTTCCTTTTCGCTTTGTGTTTTTAAAGTATGTTTGCATCCAGGGCCCAAAATCATCACGTGCCCAAATAGGCACATCTGTATCTGTGCTAATAAAAAGCATCGTTGTAGTTATATATTTTCTGAATATTTAAATACCTTCCTCCATAGTTGTCTAATGTAGGGGTCCCCAGATCCAGTCCTTGAGGGCCACAAACTCTCACGAGTCATTTTCCTTGTGCAAATCCTTAAACCCAGACTGGTTTGCAGCCTCACGGATCAGAACAGAGGACATGTGCCAGAGCCGGTGGTGGGAGGCAGGGATAGTGCTGGGCAGACTTATAGGGTCTGTGCCAGAGCTGGTGGTTGGGAGGCGGGGATAGGGCTGGCCAGACTTATACGGTCTGTGCACTGAAGAGGACAGTACAAATAAAAAAGTAGCACATATGAATTTATCTTCTTGGGCAGACTGGATGGACCGTGCAGGTCTTTTTCTGCCGTCATCTACTATGTTACTATGTCTAATTTATTTATTTATTTGTAGCATTTGTATCCCACATTTTCCCACCTATTTGCAGGTTCAATGTGGCTTACATTGTTCCGTAATGGAGGAGTGGCCTAGTGGTTAGGGTGGTGGACTCTGGTCCTGAGGAACTGAGTTCAATTCCTGGCACAGGCAGCTCCTTGTGACTCTGGGCAAGTCACTTAACCCTCCATTGCCTGCCGCATTGAGCCTGCCATGAGTGGGAAAGCGCGGGGTACAAATGTAACAAAAATAAATAAATAAAAATACAGAAAAGAGAAATACATAATGGCAGAATAAGATCAAAGTTGGGCCTCAGTGGACCATTGTCTTTTTAAATACATAAAACATATTTCTCTATGCAGTTTTGACCTCCAATGTTCAGCTTTGTTTTAGTTACATAAAACAAACTGCATTTCTCTTCCAATAATGATTTCTGAAATATTTTTATATGGCCTCACACAGTCAATCCCCTCCCACATAATCGCATTCCTTTCTGTTCCCCTATCTGTAAACAATGTTATGCAATAGCACTAAAGGAAAGCAAATTTGGACTACTTCACAACTTTTTCAGTCGTCGTTCATGGTGAGTTACATTCAGGTACAAGGGCTATTTCCCTGTCCTTGGAGGGCTTACAATCTAAGCGTGTACCTGAGGCAATGCAGAGTTAAAGTGATTTGCCAAAAATCACAAGGAGCAGCGGCAGTGAGATTTGAACTCTGGCTTTGCTGGTTTGCAGCCCATTGCTCTAACCATTAGGCTACTCCTCTACTCTGCACTTTAGAAACCCAACTCAAGGCTTGCAAGTACATTGTAACCAGAGAACGCTAACCTTATTTTTAGAGAGAAAGCCAGGTTGGAATTTACATAGTAACATAGTAAATGACAGCAGATAAAGACCTGTACGGTCCATCCAGTCTGCCCAACAAGATATACTCATTTTGCATGGTATATGATACTTTATATGTGTATACCCAAGTTTGATTTGTCCTTTCCTTTCTCAGGGCACAGACCGCAGAAGTCTGTCCAGCACTCTTCTTGTACTAAAAGCTCTGAAAATTCTGGAATCCTAAAGAGTTACAAGATTCCGGAATCCCATTTAGTAGCAACATTCCATGTAGAACCCCAACGAGTAACATAGTAAATGACAGCAGATAAAGACCTGTACAGTCCATCCATTCTGCCCAACAAGATAAACTCATTTTACATGGTATGTAATACTTTATATATATGTCCCTTTGTAAATGTGACTGACCACAGAAAAGGGCTCCATTTTTGGCACAACATTTGCATCTGCCTCGAACAGGTGCTATTTGCTATTAAAAGTGTTCAGCATCTCACAATTCAACTTCTAGAAGCAAATCCTGTTGTCACATTATGCTAATTCTGCCATTTAATCTTTCACTGTTGAGCTTCACACAACACATATGAAAACTGCTCCATTAATTACAAATTTAACCACCACAAATTATAAGTTCTATGCAGATTCCAATAAAATAATCATGACAAACATATCAACAAACAATTCCATGGAAAACAATCTTCAGTCTAACATTTTCAGCATTTATTACAAGAAAGTGGGATGTTTGACCACAGAAAACCAAAGCCTGGATAGATTGATCTTAAAAACACTTGTTTATTGATGAAAAAAACTTGACACAACTGTTGTGTTTCGGCCGTTAGGCCTGCATCAGGAGTCTCAGTCAACAGAGAACATCCGATACACACGTTTAAAAGTACATGGTAAGGTGATCCATATAGTGGGTCTGTAGCTCAGTCACCGGAGAACAGCTGATGCAAGCGTTGGCATTCCAATTGTCTTCGAGCAAGTTTCTTCGAAAAAGGTCTTTTTAAAGACCCACTTCATAGATCAACACATCACGTGTCTTTCAACATTTGCATCAGCTGTTCTCCGGTGACTGAGCTATAGACCCACTATATGGATCACCTTACCACGTACTTTTAAACGTGTATATCAGATGTTCTCCGTCGACTGAGACTCCTGATGCCGGCCTAATAACCCAAACACAACAGTTGTGTCGAGTTTTTTTCATCAATAAACAAGTGTTTTTAAGATCAATCTATCCAGGCTTTGGTTTTCCGTGGTCAAACATCCCACTTTCTCCTATACCTGTATTCTCCCGTGGGGCATTCGAGTTCTCCGCTTGTTTGCAGATTTGTTTGAACAGCATTTATTACAAGACACATTCTTCCTTCTCCCTGCAGAATCTTAGCTCAACTACGTACCATAAAATGGCTGCTGTTTTTGTTTGTTCAGCTGTTATTAACTGGTCGACTGTTATTTCACATTTTTTAATACATTTATAATTCTTAATATTGTTGATCTTCCAACTCTAATCTTTTTGTTACAGAATTATCGACCGTTAGTTTACTCCAAAACCTCCAATGTATTCAAAACAGTCACTGCCTCCAATATCTTGTCCAGAATCTGGAATTCCTCAAGTGTGCTATTCTCAAACACACCAGATACTATGATTGATTTTTTTTTATTGTTTGTGAGGGGTTTATACTATACCAAATACCTAAATATTTGATTTTTTTTCTGATTTCCATTTCAAAGGGAATTCTGCCAAATGGTGTTTCATGGCAAATCAAGAAAGGGGCATAACGGATGACTTCGACCAGTTAATTTTGTAACCAGACGAGGCAAAAATTGTTAATGCATTTTTAATATTGAGGGGAGTTAACTGATGTATACATTAAGATGTCATCTGCATATATAGATAATTCTCCATTCTACACAAGTCGCAATCGGGCTTTCGACCTGGCCACAGCACAGAAACTGTATCACTAACCTTAATATCCAAATTCAAGCTTGAAATTTCATTTGGAAACAGCATCCTCCTCTTACAGTTCAATTTATCTAGCACATTCGACATGGTAAACCATGACATTCTTACAAGATTACTGGATAAATTAGGGATTGGCGGGAACATCATTAAATGGATAAAAGGTTTCATCACTACTAGATCCTATCGAGTCAAATCATCTTCATCAATCTCGTCTCCCTGGTCACCAATATGCGGGGTACCCCAAGGTTCGCCTCTATCACCAATCCTCTTTAACCTTATGATGACAAGTCCCTATCTAAAGCTGGCCTCAATCCCTTCATTTATGCAGATGACATCACTATATTCATTCCCTTCAAATCCAACTTGGCAGAAATTTCCAATAAAATAACTAATGGAATGAACATTCTAGCCTCCTGGGACAACGCATTTAAGATGAAACTGGATAAGGAGAAAACACAATGTCTGATCCTCTCATCCCAGCACTCTCCATTCATCCTAACCACACTCAACACCCCAGACGTCAACATTACCATATCTGACAACCTAAACATTTTGGGAGTAACATTAGACAACCATCTAACTCTGGACAATCACGCAGGTGCCATAACAAAGAAAATGTTCAATATGATGTGGATGTTGAAACGTGTGAAATCCTATCTACCCTTAAATACCTTCCGCAATTTGGTTCAATCCACTTTACTTACCCATGTTGATTATTGTAACAGTATTTTCATTGGATCCAAGTTTCAAATCCTGAAAAAACTTCAGACCGCCCAAAATACGGCTGCCAGACTTATTTTTGGTAAGTCACAATTTTAGAGCGCAACTCCTCTCCGTGAAAAACTCCATTGGCTTCCTATTACTGAACGTATATCCTTCAAGCTCTATACGCTGATTCACAGGATTATCTACGGGGAAGCCCTGGGTTACATGTACAATCTGATTGACCCTCTAATTACCATGGACATTCCCTATTGTCTACCAGTTTCCCCGAGGCTTCCAACTGCTCTACACTTTCTAGAAACTCTTGGAACCTTCTTGACAGGTGCAGGAAGCACATAAGTTCAAGTAGAGGCCACAGGTAGGCTGGACCTCACATTAAAGAAGGCCAACAGTGGAAACACTGACATAGAAATGAAATAGGGAACAGCACTAAGAAGTCAGACATCCTTAAACTGCTGAATTTCTCATGGTGTTACACAGCTTTGCATGTTCAAGAATATCATAGTTTATAGGTTATTGGTACTTGCTAAACTGCTCTAACAGACTGAGAACAGAGCAGTGTACAATCTATAACACATTTAGAAAAGGAAATGAACTCCATTATATGATAGGAAAGTAGTATAGACATACAGAGAGATAAAGAGGGGAGGGGTAAAGGCAGTGGGGGGAGGGGAGCATGGAAGGGAAGATCTCTATCGACCTGGTGATCCCAATCTTCATCTCTATAAGCCTGTCTGAAAAGCCAGGATTTTAACTCTGCTTTGAAAGTCTTAGGCTATGAATAGTACTACTACTACTACTACTACTACTACTATTTAGCATTTCTATAGCGCTACAAGGCATACGCAGCGCTGCACAAACATAGAAGAAAGACAGTCCCTGCTCAAAGAGCTTACAATCTAATAGAGTGTCATCCTTGTTAGTAAAAATTGGATGTGACAGTAAGGTACCCGCTACTTGTTCTCAGGATTCAGTAAAGCGAAATATTTCTGAACCAATGAAGATCACACGTTCCACTAAAGTCTATACATTTGATCCTAGTTATGTGTCTCAACCCTATACCGTCTCTTATTTTTTCTTCCCAAATTTTCAAAAGGAAGTGCAGTGTGGATTTAAAGTCTGATGTGGCTTGCTCAGCTTCCTAGGGTAAATCCTTGTCCTGGCCCTGTTCTTCAGCTACAAATACTGTGTTTGTACCCCTTTTCCCTACTGCTTACTCTAGGCATCACAAGGGGGTTACAGCTGTTTAAAAAAACAGCTTTTTAGACTTGCCACCAAAGGAACATTTGCTAACAGACTAATCTCAAAATATCTTGTGGAAACAATACCACATAAAAGCATTCAGAGACATGTACATTAGGAGTATTAAATCCTTTTATTTCCAATACAAAAACAATAACTACAAAGTCCTCCACTACCACAATTCACGATTAGCTCTAAGTAGAACAAACAAGACACAGACCAAAACTCATCATATCATTATTGTGAACATAGTAACATAGTAGATGACGGCAGAAAAAGACCTGCACGGTCCATCCAGTCTGCCCAACAAGATAAACTCATATGTGCTTCTTCTTGTGTATACCTTACCTTGATTTGTATCTGCCATTTTCAGGACACAGACCGTAGAAGTCTTGCCCAGAACTAGCTCCACCACCCAAACACCAGCCCCGCCTCCCAATCTCGGCTAAGCTTCTGAGGATCCGTTCCTTCTGCACAGGATTCCTTTATGTTTATCCCACGCATGCTTGAATTCCACTACCGTTTTCATCTCCACCACCTCATTCTTCTCTTAGGCTCGAAATTAGTGGTGTGCAGTTCTGGTCTTTGAGGAGTCAGGTTTTCAGGATACTTCCAAAGGAAATGTATGCGATAGAGTGGCATACAGATCCACTTCATACATATTCATTGATGAAACCCTGACAACCCAAACTCTTTGTGGCCCTTGAGGGCTGATAGTGAACATCAGTGGTCTAGATTATCCTTGGTGTTTGTCTACAAAAGCTTTTAACCTTCTCCGCACATACTGGTCATTCCACAAAGAGAAAAAGCTGCAAACTGCACCACAGAACTACTACTACTACTCATCATTTCTATAGCGCTACTAGACATATGTAGCGCTGTACACCTGAACATGAAGAGACAGTCCCTGCTCAACAGAGCTTACAATCTAATTAGGCCAGACAAACAGGACAAACAAGAGATAAGGGAATATTAAAGTGAGGATGATGAAATAAGGGTTCTGAACAAGTGAATAAGGGTTAGGAGTTAAAAGCAGCATCAAAAAGGTGGGCTTTTAGCTTAGATTTGAAGACAGCCAGAGATGGAGCTTGACGTACCAGCTCAGGAAGTCTATTCCAGGCATATGCTGCAGCAAGATAAAATGAACGGAGTCTGGAGTTAGCGGTGGAGGAGAAGGGTGCAGATAAGAGAGATTTACCCAGTGAACGGAGTTCCCCGGGAGGAATGTAGGGAGAGATGAGAGTGGAGAGGTACTGAGGAGCTGCAGAATGAAAGCACTTAGAAGTCAATAAGAGGAGTTTGAACTGTATGCGGAAACAGATAGGAAGCCAGTGAAGTGACTTGAGGAGAGAGCTAATACGAGCATAACGACACTGGTGGAATATTAGTCATGCAGCAGAAATTTGAACAGATTGAAGAGGAGAGAGATGGCTAAGTGGGAGACCTGTGAGAAGCAAGTTGCAATAGTCTAAGCAAGAGGTGATAAGAGTGTGGATGAGGGTTCTGGTAGTGTGCTCAGAAAGGAAAGGGCGAATTTTGCTGATATTATAGAGAAAGAAACGACAGGTTTTAGCAGTCTGTTGAATATGTGCAGAGAAGGGGAGAGAGAGGAGTCGAAGATGACCCCAAGGTTACAAGCTGATGAGACAGAAAGGATGAGAGTGTTTTCCACAGAAATAGAGAATGGGGGAGGAGGAGAGGTTGGTTTAGGTGGAAAGATAAGAAGCTCGGTCTTGGTCATGTTTAGTTTCAGATGGCGCTGAGACATCCAGGCAGCAATGTCAGACAGGCAGGCTGATACTTTGGCCTGGATTTCGGCTGAGATTTCTGGTGTGGAGAGGTAGATCTGGGAGTCATCAGCGTAAATATGATACTGAAAACCATGGGATGAGATCAGAATACCAAGGGAAGAAATATAGATGGAGAAAAGAAGAGGTCCCAGGACAGATCCCTGAGGTACACCAACTGACAGTGGGATAGAAGTAGAGGAGGATCCACTACACTAAAGGTACGCTGGGAGAGATAAGAAGAAAACCAGTAAAAGAACAGAGTCCTGAAATCCAAGTGAGGACAGCGTATCAAGGAGTAGGCTGTGATCAACAGTGTCAAAAGCAGCAGATAGAGTGAGAAGGATGAGGATAGAACAGAGACCTTTGGATCTGGCCAGGAACAGATCGTTGGAGACTTTAGCAAGTGCTGTTTCAGCTGAATGAAGGGGGCGAAAGCCAGATTGAAGTGGATCAAGATTAGCTTGAGATGAAAGAAAGTCAAGGCCTTATATCATAAATTTCTCAACAAACTGGTTATAACAGACTATAAGTGTTTTTATACTAATATCATACCTTACTATTTATGGTACTTCTGAGCATAGACCCTATTAAAAGTGGATGTACAAACAAAAAAGCTCCTCCATGCTTATGAGGCAATCCATAAGAAACACCGTATTCCAAGAGTCTAACATTCCAAAAGCTAAAGATAGAATGGACATTATAGAAATAGATTATACATACAGATCTACAATCATATGCCTCCAGGCCTATATGACAGCATCAATAGACCCAAATACACAAAAGGTTTTGAAGTATGAAAAATTCAATATAGGTCGATAAAGGTTAAGCATCAAAAAACTGGGCGCTAAGCTCATATTGTATAACAGGAGAGTTGCACACTAAATTTGTTATAGAATATTAGCATAAGACCACAATTATGTGTCTATAGCTGACCTACATGGTGGTGTCTAAAAGCAGCAGTTGGGAACATAAGTTTGACTATTCTATAAAATGTGTGCAAGAATAGTGGGAATGCCCCTGACAAACCCATGCTCCTCCCACATTAACATCTCTTTCCCATTTGTGCATGAAAGAAATTAGGCTGAAGGTTCAACTAGGGTGTCGGATACTCTTAGGCCAGCCCTGGTCAGTGACAAATGATTATTCCATACTTCAGAGAGAGAGAGAGAGAGAGAGAAGATCCTCGGATACCAAGAAAATGTGGCAGAAAGATATAGACATATTTCCTATTGTGCTGGCACCAAAGGCATTATTAAAAGTCATTTCCAAGCACATTCTGATAATTTACCTATGCATAGCTTTACTCATCCCAGCGGTGCCTCCAACAGATAGGGAAGGATTAGGCTGGGGCTTGGAATAAGTTTGTGCGGGTACGGGGGGTAGGGTAGACACCGACGGTGGGCCTGCCGGGACTGGTGGTGCGGGTGGATTCTTAGGATCCGGAGGTGCACCGGGGCCTTTGGGCTCTGGCTTGGGAGGAAGGGGAAATAGATCCACCGTACCAGAAATGTGCACAGCTGTAGGACTATCGAGGGTAATGAAAGTCAGGGGTTCAGGTGGTTCTGAAAGTGGCTGTGCTATGTGTGGTTGTGCTTGTGAGGGCCTTGGAGATGGGATCCCCTCTGTAGTAGGCTTATCACAGTAGCCAGGGGGTATGGGAGTATATCCCACAGCGCAAGGTAGCAGCTTGGCAGGACTAGCAGCAAGTGCCAAGTCACATGGAGGCGGGGCACTAGGTGTCACTGCCTCTTCACAAGGGGACTGGTCGGCATCAAAGTTAGCCAACGATTTACAATTTTCATTTTTGATGGTGATCTGCACAACTTGGGCTTTGTTCAGAGAATCAAGGGAAGCAACTATGTTATTTCATCCTACAGAGCTAAACTGGTTATCTTTTTGTTCAAAAGCTCCTAGATTTCATAATTCAAATGAGAGCAGAGTGTCATTCTAATTCTTCAACAAATGTATTCAGTAAAATCCAATTTCAGCCCACTATGAAGTGCACAAGCATGAAAAAGCAGCTTCATGTTGATCTCCCCCCAACTGAGGTGCATGTCAGAATTTCCTACATACCACCGAGAGCAACGCAGCACTCTGTCATCATGAGAATTATGTGAGTGTGCAAGAGATTCTAATGACAGGCTGATATAAGGTTCTCCCTGCGTGAGCAGGCTCTGCAAATTTATCCATGCCGTAGTTTCAGACAGTTTCAGCAACTGCAGATAAATGGTTGATTTAACATTTTCTGATAAATATTCATTAAGCTGCATGTGTCACTTATTATCCCTGTTCTCTTTACAAGTGGGAGAGCAAGCCTTTTCAGCTGGCATCATATACTGAAATACATTCATGGATAAGCATTTAAGTGAGCTCTGCTTTTTAAACTTGTTAATAGTGCATAGAGCAATTATTTTATTTTTAAATAGAATTTTGTCCTAGGACCTAATGTGACCTCTGACATCATTACATGGCACCACAATTCCAGGAATAACAGATATAGAATGTTTGTACGTTTGGGAAGCTCGCCAGGTGCCCTTGGCCTGGATTGGCCGCTGTCGTGGACAGGATTCTGGGCTCAATGGACCCTTGGTCTTTTCCCAGTGTGGCATTACTTATGTACTTATGAGAGTTTCTTCAATTAATTTCTATTGAGAAATGCGCTACCTATTTCTAAATGATCTGAGATGCAAAATGGCCAGAAGTCATTACATGCAGACCATATTGTTTTGGAAAACTTAAAGGTTATCAATAGAAATCAAGCAAAATAAAACATGGAAAAGAAAATAAGATGATACCTTTTTTATTGGACATAACTTAATACATTTCTTGATTAGCTTTCAAAGGTTGCCCTTCTTCGTCAGATCGGAAATAAGCAAATGTTTTATTTTGTTCGATTTCTATTGATAACCTTTAAGAGTGGACTAACACGGCTACCACACCTCTCTACTTAAGATGGAAAACGTAAAGTAAGCAAGATGCCAGTTATGTAACCTACCCTTACAGGATCCATCAGATGCACAGCATACAATTGCAGTACCAATAAAACATTCACACTGCATAGTTGTGCAAAATATTGGCACGTTTTGGTCTGTCAATCAGGTTCGTTTGTGTATTTCAGTTATGCTGAAACTCAGATCAGTTCAAATTTTAAGGTCAACAAACCGTAGGGTCAGAAGCAGCATGGTTTTACCAGAAGTAGGTCTTATCTGACAAATATGACTGGGTGAACAGAGAAAAGGATCAGGGGAGAGTGTTGAATGGCGTATATTTGGATTTCAGTAAAGCTTTTGATATGGTTCTGCATAAGCAACATAAACAGAGCTCACTTGATATGTATCCTAAAGTAACTGACTGAGTTACAAACAGTTTGGAATTCACTCTAGAGGTGTGTATAGGGAAGGGGACAATGCTGAATGCTGACAAAACTAAGATATTATGGTTTACTTTTAAATCTGTCCAGTATTCCGCAAATTATTTTGAACGATGAAAGGACTCAGTTGAGTGTTAAAATACAAAACACAAATTAATGCACGCATCAACCTTTTCCTACATAAGCACGCAATTCTAGAACGCGTTGCCACGCAACCTAAAAGCGATCTATGAACTGACCAACTTCCTCAAACAATTGAAGACCCATCTCTTTGACAAGATATACCACAAAGATCAACACATGAAAAAATCCCCACAGATATCCAGAAATGTTTAATAATGCCTTCTGTTATATTACTATCATGTATTCCACTACCATATAACCCAAAATTCTTCTGTAATACCAAATGATTATTCTCTTCTTATTTCCACTATCCATGATGTATTGTAAGCCACACTGAGCCTGCAAAGAGGTGGGAAAATGTGGGATACAAATGCAACAAATAAAAAATTATAAAAGGGTGTCTAGAGTTTTGGAAACGCTCTTGGACTCCTCATTAACTATGGATGGAGCCTCAGATTAATAGTCTAATTTGGAAAGCCTATTTTAAATTAAAAGAATTACAACTGTTGCACTCTTATTTTTGACAGGATCATTTTAGATTAATAGTACAATTAGCAATTTTAACTTTGCTAAATTATGGACATTCTTTATATTTAGGCTCAACTTCCAAGTTGATTTCAAAGATCCAAATGATTCAATACTCAGCTGCTAGATTGTTATTTTGAAAATCTCAAATGGACCATGTTACTCCTTTGCTGAGAGAACTATATTGGTTACTGGTATTTTAAGGTGCTGTGTTTGGTTTTTAAGTTTTTAGATGGTACCTGTCCGGAAGACGGACACCAACTGGTAAATTTGCTATGTTGTAAAATAACTTCTAGGAGTTGTTACTATTTGCTTTTACATTTCCCTCGACTAAAAGTGTGAGAGTCAAAACCTTATTCTCCCACTCCTTTCAATTTTTAGCTGTTCGGTTATGGAATAATCTTCCCCTGGAATTACATTTAGTGAAAAGTTACTATTCATTTTGTAAAGTGTTGAAAACTTATTTGTATACCAATTTAAATTATGATCTGATGTTTCATTAACTGTATTTTTTTCTGTGTAATTCCTGATGTTTTGTATCAGTACTTAGTCTATGAAAGTATAACTCACCTCGAATCTCAATTGAGAGAATTGACAAGAGTTAAGACCTTTTTAATATAACAAAACAATGGGAAATCCATAGGAATGGTGAGGGGGTGGTAGCAATATGATGGGGATGGGAACCAGATTATGTTCCTGTGCACACCTCTAATTCACTCTAAGGACAGGAATGTTACCAGTGGTTTGCCCCAGGGATTGGTTCCTGGTCTGTTGCATCCTGATGCCCTCAGATGATGTCACACATCCTTTTGCTCCAGAATGATGTATATTTCTAGTGCTTTTTAGATTCCATTCATCCTTATATTTATTTTATGAACAACATTGTATTCTTTTTCAATGTTATGGATGTTGCTTTAGTCTGTTTTATATGTGTTTATATGTGTTTATTTTATCTGTCAAGAGTATTTGTTGGGTTGCATGGAATATAAGCATAATACATTAAATAAAATGAAAATTATAGGGGAGGGAGGCGACATGCTGAACATGGAGGGGAGGGCAGGGGAGAGAGGAGAATCGTGACTTCGGGTAAAAGATTTTGGAGCGCGAGAGCAGGAACAGAAGGGAGCGGGCAAGTGAGCCGGACCTCAGGAAAAAGGTGCCGGTACATTGTACTGGCGCGTACCGGCACAAAAAAAGCACTGTATGTATCCCTCATTGATAAGTCTCTGACTCTAAAGTTTAGCAATTTAAAGCAAAATGTATTTTCACATATCACAAACTCTTCCTATCCAAGCAGAATGTTTTATATTTATTTATTGCATTTGTATCCCACATTTCCCACCTCTTTGCAGGCTCAATGTGGCTTACAATACATCATGAATGGTGGAGATATATAAGAAATAAACATTTAAGTAATTACACACAAAACATTTAGTAATTACACACAAAAAAGCAATCAGGTTTTCACTTACCCAACTTCCTCTTTGAACCTACTGTTTGAACCATCAGCCAATGAAATGGCTTTTAGCTGTAGATATCTCAGGTTACCTGATAATTATGCACACATCATTGCAGTCATGCCTTCCTCTCAGTGTACATGCTCAGAAAAAAAATTTTTTGAACTACTTACAGATTTTAACAATTACACTATTTATTTTTTATTTCTCCCCAGTCTCACTTGCACACCTCCCTCCAAACCTGTTCTCTTTAATTTGAATGTTGTTCAAGCTCACCCTGAATGAGGAGTTCTTCCCACACCAAAGACATATATAGCACTGGTTGTACACTTTGAAGCAACTTTAACAGAGCATGTCTGCCTCAGTTAGCACTGCTGGGCTGCCTTCACTTCCTGAAGTGGAAAGGGAAGGGCAGGGGAGAGAGGAGAATCACAACTTCAGGTAAAAGATTTTGCAAGTCAGCGGACCTGGGCAGCGCCCTCCAGAGGTCGGTGCCCCCCTGCGGTGCTTACCCCGCTTACTGTGTTGGCACGGCCCTGGAAACTTGGTACAGCCAAGGCTGGGGAGGACAGAAGCAGAGCTCCCAGCCTATGGTGGGACAGAATATCTCAACAAGTATGCAACAGCAGCACCTAGTGGCAAGATCAAGACATGTGCCTAGTGGATTCCAGAAGGAGTAGCAGACTGTGGCCTCTATCCTGAGAACTCTTATTGCAATGGCTGGACTAGACTGGGGAAGTTACTGCATGGAAGATAAGCCTCATCACCAGAAGATAAAGAAGTGGCATCCCAAGGGATAGTGCTGACTGAGCTTGAAGCCTAAAGGAGTGAGGTGGAGAAACAGCCAGAATATGTAAAAAAAAAAAAAAAACCTACTGTATTATCCATATATCCATTTTCTTTTTAGATTTCAAGCTGTTTTGTTAGCCATTATTGACTCCTTTCACCTTTCTCAAATATTCCTAATTTACACATTTATGATTTTCTGTTAATATTTGAAACATTCTGCTCAATTAGTATGAATTAGCCCTTTTAAAAAAACACTATTTATATGTTAAAGTAATTTGTATAATCTTTGGAACTGAGAAGCAGCATGCCCCTGCAAATGCTAATTCAATTAATATATTATGGGCAAAAACCAAGTTTGAGACGAACAAATTTGACAAAGAATATTAAACAGCATTTGTACAGAGTATGCATATTATTTTAAAATAGTATTTTGTCTTGATTGAATCTTTATGGCTTATAGGAATATTAAAAAAGGGAGTCTTTTACAAAGCCATGCTAGCATTTTTAACTTGTGGTAAAAATCAGCTGGCAGTAACGCTGAGACACCCATAATGGGCTGATTTTTACCATGAGCTAAAAATGCTAGCGTGGCTTTGTAAAAGGCCCCCAAACTTAGAGGTATAAAGTCACACATACTTTTCAATAAAGAATGCTATTTTACTATGGGACACTACCTAAAATAATTTCAGAATTTGCTTTAAATATACTTTTCCAGTGAGATTGAGCTGCTACAGGATCCAGTATAAAAATGTTCTTTCACAGGACCCACCAACAGAATCTTATTTTCAGCAAGCACTCTATTTTCAAAATATTGTGCTAATTACTATACATTCTGTAAACAGAGCACTGTAAGACAGTATGTTTACATTTATATTTGTCAGATTCTTGATATATACTGCCTTTCTGTGGTACAATCAAACACGTTGAAGGGCCCTTTTAGAAAGGAACATAAGGGCCTACACACATCCAGCACACATCAAATCAGCATTACCACCCGGCTAGCATGTGAGCCTGGTGGTAATTCCCAGTTTAGCATGCACCCAAAACACACGGTACAAAATAATTTTCTATTTTCTACCGTGGGGGCATTTCCAGCGGTAATTGGCAATTGGTGCATGCTGGATGGTACTGTGCAGGTAATGCATGAGCCTTTACCACTAAGTCAAGGGGTGGCGTTAAGGGCTCAGGCTGTAAATAGATGTGCGTTTTGCCACATGTCCATTCCCCCCCCCCCCCTCAAAAAAACCCTTCTTTTCCCAGACATGGTGGAGAAATGGTCCCGCAAACGTCCAAAACACACACCCATACTATCGCAGGCCACTTTTTGGTGCGCCTTTGTTCAAGGGCCCCTCAATGTTCTTTGGAACATACATTTTTTTTAAAAAGTGATGCCTTTTTTTATTGAACTACATAATACGTTTTTTGACTAGCTTTCAAAGGCTTGAACCTTCTTCCTCTGGTCAAGTTAGTCCAATAGAAATAAAAGAAAATAAAACAAAAGCTTTTTTTGTATTAAAGTGGATTAACTCAACTGCCACACTTCACTGAAACCGGAATTTTGTAGTAGATGCATACAAGGATATATGACTTTACAGATGAGGGGCACATCATGGTTCTGTGGTCTCACTCTAAACACAAGTTTACAGTGACATTCGTACCTAAATGCAATATTGTCATTAGCTTTAAACGAATAAAAGACTTGAAAAATATGCCCTCTGCCATATTTCAGAATACTGTGGCTTTTCTTTTCATTTAAACAATTGCCGGTCAATATTCATCCGGCAGTGGTCAGTATATTAAAAGCAGGAAGCCGGCAAAAGAATCGGTTGGGCCGCTGGATGACCGAGAGGTAAAAGGGGCGATCAAGGAAGACAAAGACGTAGCGGAGAGACTGAATGAATTCTTTGCTTCGGTCTTCACCGAGGAAGATTTGGGTGGGATACCGGTGTCGGAAATGGTATTTCAAGCGGACGAGTCGGAGAAACTTACTGACTTCACGGTAAACCTGGAGGACGTAATGGGGCAGTTCGGCAAACTGAAGAGTAGCAAATCTCCTGGACCGGATGGTATTCATCCTAGAGTACTGATAGAATTGAAAAACGAGCTTGTGGAGCTACTGCTAGTGATATGCAACTTATCCTTAAAATCGAGCGTGGTACCGGAAGATTGGAGGGTGGCCAATGTAACGCCCATTTTTAAAAAAGGCTCCAGGGGAGATCCGGGAAATTATAGACCGGTGAGTCTGACGTCGGTGCCGGGGAAAATGGTAGAGGCTATTATCAAAAACAAAATTACAGAGCACATCCGAGGACATGGATTACTGAGACCAAGTCAGCATGGCTTTTGTGTGGGGAAATCTTGCCTGACCAATTTACTTCAATTCTTTGAAGGAGTGAACAAACATGTGGACAAAGGGGAGCTGGTTGATATTGTGTATCTGGATTTTCAAAAGGCGTTTGACAAGGTACCGCATGAAAGGCTACAGAGGAAATTGGAGGGTCATGGGATAGGAGGAAATGTCCTATTGTGGATTAAAAACTGGTTGAAGGATAGGAAACAGAGAGTGGGGTTAAATGGGCAGTATTCACAATGGAGAAGGGTAGTTAGTGGGGTTCCTCAGGGGTCCATGCTAGGACCGCTGCTTTTTAATATATTTATAAATGATTTAGAGATGGGAGTAACTAGCGAGGTAATTAAATTTGCTGATGACACAAAGTTATTCAAAGTCATTAAATCGCGACAGGATTGTGAAAAATTACAAGAGGACCTTAGGAGACTGGGAGACTGGGCGGCTAAATGGCAGATGATGTTTAATGTGAGCAAGTGCAAGGTGATGCATGTGGGAAAAAAGAACCCGAATTATAGCTACGTCATGCAAAGTTCCACGTTAGGAGTTACGGACCAAGAAAGGGATCTGGGTGTCGTCGTCGATAACACACTGAAACCTTCTGCTCGGTGTGCTGCTGCGGCTAAGAAAGCGAATAGAATGTTGGGTATTATCAGGAAAGGTATGGAAAACAGGTGTGAGGATGTTATAATGCCGTTGTATCACTCCATGGTGCGACCGCACCTTGAGTATTGTGTTCAATTCTGGTCACCGCATCTCAAGAAAGATATAGTAGAATTGGAAAAGGTGCAGCGAAGGGCGACTAAAATGATAGCGGGGATGGGACGACTTCCCTATGAAGAAAGACTAAGGAGGCTAGGGCTATATAGCTTGGAGAAGAGACAGCTGAGGGGAGACATGATAGAGGTATATAAAATAATGAGTGGAGTGGAACAGGTGGATGTGAAGCGTCTGTTCATGCTTTCCAAAAATACTAGGACTAGGGGGCATGCGATGAAACTACAGTGTAGTAAATTTAAAACAAATCGGAGAAAATTTTTCTTCACCCAACGTGTAATTAAACTCTGGAATTCGTTGCCGGAGAAAGTGGTGAAGGCGGTTAGCTTAGCAGAGTTTAAAAAGGGGTTGGACAGTTTCCTAAAGGACAAGTCCATAAACCGCTACTAAACGGACTTGGAAAACTCCAAAATTCCAGGAATAACATGTATAGAATGTTTGTACGTTTGGGAAGCTTGCCAGGTGCCCTTGGCCTGGATTGGCCGCTGTCGTGGACAGGATGCTGGGCTCGATGGACCCTTGGTCTTTTCCCAGTATGGCATTACTTATGTACTTATGTAAACAATTGCCGGTCAATATTCATCCGGCAGTGGTCAGCAGTTTTTTTAAGCATTTGTTTTTATGTGGTGTTTTAATAGTTTCCTTTTTATTTTTTCTCATATTTTCATTATTCTTTGTTCATTTTAATGAGCATCATTAAATGCTTATTTAAGTGGAAAAATTCCTTTGAATGTACATGTCTTTCATATATAAATCTATGGGCCCTATTTAGTAAGCCATGCTAGAGGTGCCATTTTTAGTACATGCTAACCATTAGCACGTGTTGTGTAGGTATAAGTTACTCCTTTAATAAAGTTATATACATCTATAGCCTCTGGTATCTGTTTTAAGCAATAATGGGATGTGACTGTAAGGACAGATGTCCAGGACACAGTTCTGCAAATCTCCTCTATGAAGATCGATCTTAACTGGGCTACTGAAGCAGCCATACATCTGACATTTTGAGCCATGACAGAGTCAGTCCAGCCTAGGCATAACTGAAGGAAATGCAGTCTACTAGCCACTTGGAAAGTATGTGATTGCCAATGGCAGTCCCCCCATCCTACTTGGATCAAAAGAAACAAAAGCTGGGTGGACTTTCTATGGACTTTAGTTGGTTCCAGATAGAAGGCCAAAACTCTCTTGCAGTTCAAAGTGTGCAGTGCACTTTCCTCTTTGTAGGCATGAGGTTTAGGGAAAAAAAGATTGGAAGAACACACAAAAGGATTGACTCGGGCTGCACATACTTCAGCGGGACATGTTTATACACTCCTACCCTAGCTGAGATAATATTTAACCATCTCTCTGGCCTCACGTACAACTTTCTTCAAATCAATCACCTTACTTTCTAATTCTTCCTACTTTCTTACTCATCTATATGTTACAACTTTGCCTTACCCTTCACTACCAATTATAATGTTCTAGTACATATTGTGTTGTCATTGCAAGTAGTATACCATGCCATACTTTGTATTGTTGTTCGAATATTTTTACTGCTCTAATTGCCTCCTGCTCATGTTTGATCTATTCTTACTGTACACCACCTTGAGTGAATTCCTTCAAAAAGGCAGTAAATAAATCCTAATAAATAAATAATAAAAAAATATTAACTGTTTAAGATGGAAATCTGAAACAAGTTTAGACAGGAATTGCAGATGGATGCATAGAACATTCTATTATTTAAAAACCTTAATGGATCAGTCACTAGGGCCTGGAGCTCACTAACTCTGTGCAATGAAGTAACCTCCACCAAAAATAAGACCTTCCAGATCAGGTACTTCAAATAGCAGGCATCTAATGGCTCAAAAAGAACTTGCATCAGCTGGGTAAGTACATGACATAACCACATAACAACATAATAAATGAAGGCAACTATGGCCTGTTCAAGTTTGACAGTTTAACCACAGCATAGCTTAATCATACACTGTTATGTGACATTAAGAAGGGGTCAGACCAATGGTCCATCTAGCAGCCCAGTATCCCATTTCCAACAGTAATGCTGAGGCTAGCACAGAGGCTGGAAAGTAATATTTTAAATCACATTTTGGGGGGATGGAAGGGGGTTAGTGACCACTGGGGGAATAAAAGGAGGTCATCCCTGATTCCCTCCAGTGGTTATCTGATCATTTAGGGCACTTTTTTGTGGCTTATTCATTAACAGGTATAGACCAAAACGTCCAACTTCATAACCCTGCACATTTTTGTTTTGTTCCATTGTGGCAGAAAAATGTCCAAGTGTTAGGAATGCCCAGATCCCGCTCTTAACATGCCACTGACATGACCCCCCCCCCCCCCCTTGTGATTTGAACACACTTCTGACGGATATAATGAAAAAAACATCTAAAAATTGGTTTTGAAAATACCAATTTGGACTTTTTGTGAGAAAAACGTCCAAATGCAGATTTATGCCACTTTTTGGACATTTTTCTCTTTTGAAAATGAGCCCCATAGTGGAATTAGAAAACTTACAGAGAAGGGCAACAAAAATTAGAAAGGGGATGAGACGACTTCCCTATAAGGAAAAGCTAAAGTGTCTAGGAGGCATATTTTCAAAGCACTTTGGGAGGCTAAGTTCCATAGGTTTCTATGGAACTTTGGGAGGCTAAGTGCTTTGAAAATGAGCTTGTAGGGCTCTTCGGCTTGGAGAAAAGGTGGCTGAGGGGAGATATGATAAAAGGTCTATAAAATAAAGAGCAGACGTGAATTGCTTGTTTACGCTTTCCAAAAATACTAGGACTAGGGGGCACGCAATGAAGCTACAAAGTAGTAAATTTAAAACGAATCAGAGAAAATGTGTCTTCACTCATAGTAACATAGTAGATGACGGCAGAAAAAGACCTGCACGGTCCATCCAGTCTGCCCAACAAGATAAACTCACATGTGCTACTTTTTGTGTATACCTTACCTTGATTTGTACCTGTCCTTTTCAGGGCACGGACCGTATAAGTCTGCCCAGCACTATCCCCGCCTCCCAACCACCAGCCCCGCCTCCCACCACTGGTTCTGGCACAGACCGTATAAGTCTGCCCAGCACTATCCCCGCCTCCAAACCACCAGTCCCGCCTCCCACCACCGGCTCTGGCACAGACCGTATAAGTCTGCCCAGCACCCTTCGTCTCCCGCCACCGGCTTTGCCACCCAATCTCGTCTAAGCTCTTTAGGATCCATTCCTTCTGAGCAGGATTCCTTTATGTTTATCCCACTCAACATGTAATTAAACTCTGGAATTCACTGCCAGAGAATGTAGTAAAAGCAGTTAGCTTAGCGGGGTTTAAAAAAGGTTTGGATAGCTTCCTAGAAGAAAAGTCCATAAGCCACTATCACAATGGACTTAGGGGAAATCCATTGCTTATTTCTAGGATAAACAGCATACAATGTATTATACAGTTTTGGGATCTTGCCAGGTACTTGTAACCTGGATTGGCCACTGTTGGAAACAGGATGCTGGGCTTGATGGACCTTCAATCTGTCCCAGTATGGTAACACTTATGTTCTTATGAGATTCTCTCAAAAGTGGAGTTGCACTATATTTTAAACTACCCAAGAAACTTCCTATCAAAAGACTAAGGACCCTGTTTACTAAACAGGGACCTTGGTGCGACCGAGCTGCTGGGACAGACGAGCATGTGGTGCGGGATCTCTCTTTTCACCTCCAGCCCTGAACTTCAAGTGGTCTTCGAGTGGTCAGAAACTGAGGCGTGCATTCTCAGAGGGAAGTAAACTCGAAGTTGCAGTCACCACCACGCTCATTTTGCTGTGTAGGGGCACGGTACAGAGAGAAGGCGCACAGCCACTGTTCCCGCATGCGACGCACCCCTAGCAGGCCTCATCTTGGCACCAAGAAGGGGCGGGGAAACGGTTCGGGCAGCTCCCTCCCCGCCGGCCTGGGGAACGAAGGCCTCCGACACCACCGCCGCCTCTATGTGGTTGCAGTTGCCGTGGTGTGAAGCGTAGAACGGGCCTGGCATGGGAAACTGCAGCCTGGGACTGGAGCACAAGGAGTGACCGAGAGGAGTGGCACCTAGAGCTGAGAGTTTTATAGTTCAAATGGAACTCTTTGTTGGATTTAGTTTTCATCCTGCTTGATGAAGCTTTCAACTAGTAGAATTCTTGACCAGCCTGGATTACTGTACGATTCTCCAGTCCTCTACTGGTATGGAGGTGAGGCTGAACTGTGTGTCATCACAAGCTAAGCTTTAATATTCAATCTGAAGAATGTTGTTGTTAGGTGATCTTTAACAAAGTTTAAAAAAAAAAAAAAAGCCTAATGGGGAAAACTCTGCCCTTCCTGCATGCGCTAGGAAGTCAGAACTAGTGCTGCTGCGTCTTTGGCTTCAATGTTTGTTTTTCACGATCAGGACATTCTAATTAAGGCATATAGAACCACAAGAAAAGTGCATTAGCATGTGATAGATAGAATAGAAGCACTTCATAGTACTACTACTATAGCTGATAGGCTTATTACTGAATCAACAAAATCACCCCATATGCTTGTCCATTGAGTGGGAGTTGCAACCATAATTTGAACTACACTGAGTTTCTTGCATTTTGATTGTAATAAAGACACAGTTCAAGTGATCATGCAGGGTTTTCTTATGGATTCTGATTGAGGCAATTTCAAGTTGGGGTGTTATGGACTCGAAAATGGTTTCGGTGGTAAAGTGGGATCGATAAGATTAGTGCTATGCCTCCGCCTCTCTTTTCCAGTGTATGATTTTGTATCCTGGAGGGCATAGGTCTATGATTATAGGGTCCTTTTGATCATGGATCCAGGTTTCATTGATAAAAAGTAGATCAAGGTTTTCTGACAAGATCCAGTCTATTACTATTGTTGTTTTGTTTACTACAGATCTGGCGTTGATGTAACCCAGTTGAATTTTTTGGTATGGGTCTTCTATGTTTGGTGTTGTGTGGATTTTTGTTAGTTGTCACTTCTTTGTTAGTGTTTGTTAGGACCTTTCTTTCCCTTCTGTTGTGGTTGTCCGCATGTTGGTGTTCTTCCTTTGTTTAGGTTGTTGTCACTTTGATGAGGTGTGGTGTATCTGATCAGTCTATGATGATTATGTAGTATGGGTATGATGTTACTTTCTGCGAGTGGGGTGGTTAGTGTTAGGTGGATCAGTGATAAGAAGTAGATTGCTAGGAGTAGTTTGACGGTATTCATTTGTGAAACAGGAAAGATTTCGATTTTTCTGATTTGCATATCCTGCCTCCAATATATGCAAATCTTTCATGCATATTCATTGTGGATATCCTGAAAACCTGACTGGCAAAGGGTACTCTAAGACCGACCGACTGACTTGGGAAGCACTGTCCTACACTGTCCTGGGCTCCTCCTGTCTCTAACTGAAAAGGGATGGCCTGGGATATCTCCTGAACAAAATCAATTAGAGTTCCCCTGGTGGGGATTTGTGTCCCTTATGTGGGGAAGGATCTGAAAGGAGACCACTAGACATCTCTGTACAGCTCCCTGGTTCTTTATCAGAATCCCAGGAGCCTTCTGACTCTCTCATAAAAGAAATCAGTTGGTAAACTCTTGAGTTTTTGTCTTTTACCACTGAATAGTGGTGCTGAGGCTTCCCTGTGCACTGCTGAAGCTTCCTCTCCCGAAGCACTGGAAATGGAGACCAGTGTAGCCAACCTCAACTTTAAAACCCTCTCCAAGCCTTTGGGCTGGAGCATCTCTTTCAGCCAGAACAAGGTCTCAAGTATCAGCTGGACTGCATCTGCCATTGACAATGTGGAATTTCTCTGCTCCTCAAAAGCTATCATTAACAAAGGTGTGGCCTTGTTCTGAGTCAGTTGGGAGTGCATCAGAACCAGGCTTTCGAGTCTATGAAGGCTGTTGCACTTTCCCTGATGGTATGAAGGATGAGCAGTCCTCACATTGAGAGTGTGAGGACAACAACAATCTCAATGCCTTAGTGCCACATTCAAAGGGGAGCAATGTTGAGATATCTAGGCCTTGGCCAGATGTTCTACATTTTACTTCTTGAGGCCAAATACTTCCTCTTCTTCGGCCAGGAATCAGACTACTGTTCCCAGTGGGTTCTACCAATGTTCAATGTTGAGGGTGATTGATACAAAGAAAAGCGCAAGCGAAATAACCAATTACAGACCAGTAGCATCTATACCACTAATAACCAAAATAACTGAATGGATGGTAACAAAACAACTCACAAACTATCTAAACAAGTTCTCAATACTGCATGATGCCCAATCAGGATTCCGGTCGAACCACAGCACAGAAACAGTATTAATTACCCTAATGACTAAATTTAAACAAATGATTGCAACCGGCAACAATATACTCCTCCTACAATTTGACATGTCAAATGCCTTTGATATGGTTGACCACGGAATCCTATTACACATACTTGAATATTTTGGCATCGAAGGAAATGTCCTAAACTGGTTCAAGGGGTTCCTAACCCTGCGCTCATATCAAGTCACATCAAATTCAACTACGTCTGCTACATGGACACCTGAATGTGGAGTACCGCAAGGATCACCCCTCTCACCAACTATTTTCAACCTAATGATGATCCCCTTGGCAAAACTCCTATCAAACCATAACCTTAACCCATACATATACGCCGATGATGTAACAATATACATCCCTTTCAAACAAGACATTAAAGAAATCTTCAATGAAATCAACCAAAGTCTATACATCATGAACACCTGGGCAAATGCATTTCGATTGAAACTAAACACAGAAAAATCTCAATGCCTGATACTCACCTCCCAATACAACACGAATGAATTTACTGCTATAAACACACCAAAACTAAACCTTCCAATCTCAGAAACTTTAAAAATCCTTGGAGTCACTATGGACCGCCACCTAACACTTAAAACTCATGCAAACAACACAACCAAAAAGATGTTCTACTGCATGTGGAAACTGAAAAGAATAAGACCATTCTTCCCAAGATCCGTCTTTCGCAGCCTAGTGCAATCCCTCGTACTCAGCCATCTGGATTACTGCAACTCACTATACGCAGGTTGTAAAGAGCAAATACTGAGGAAACTTCAAACAGCCCAGAACACAGCAGCCAGACTCATCTTCGGAAAACCAAAATACAAAAATGCAAAACCCTTACGAGAGAAGCTACACTGGCTCCCACTCAAGGAACGCATTACTTTTAAAGTATGCACATTAGTCCACAAAATCATTCACGGTGAAGCCCCAGCCTACATGTCTGACTTAATAGACCTACCACCCAGAAAAGCTAAAAGATCATCCCGAACTTTCCTCAACCTCCACTTCCCTAATTGCAAAGGCATAAAATACAAAGCGCTGCATGCATCAACCTTTTCTTATATGAGCACGCAATTCTGGAATACACTACCACGCAACCTGAAAATGATCTACGAACTAACCAACTTCCGCAAATTATTGAAGACTCATCTCTTTGATAAAATTTATTGAAAGGATCAAAACACATGAAGTCCACACACACTGTTAGTAATGCATCAATACATTCTCTTCGGAATTCTCAATAGTAGGAGAACATTCGGTATAACATATTCTGTGAGTAAGCTATAAATGTGGTAAAATTAAAGGGGGATGAGAATTCCGTTTTGTTGCCCTATCAGTTTCCCCTTGTTTCTTTCCATTGTTCTATTCCCTCAACGATACTCTGACTTTGTCTTCGCATAATTCCTCACAATGTAATCCATAACCGAGTTGTAACAAATTGTATTTCCATCATCCACAATGTATTGTAAGCCACACTGAACCCGCAAATAGGTGGGAAAATGTGGGATACAAATGCAATAAATAAATAAATAAATAGAGACATCCTCAGTGTCAATACATCCTCAGGTATCCAATGCTGCTTCTGGACCCATGGAGGTTGATGTTTCCGATGCCAATGTCCATGTTCCAGTCTTATCAACAAACTGCTTTTCTCTGCCATGAACTCTCTCTGACATCTGTGAACAGAGAATGAAATGAGCAAGATCATAGCCACGTCCCAAAGTAGGAACTAGGAATGAGTATCCGTAATGGATATAGTCCTATTGAACTGGAAATAATTACTGAAGCAGTTGGGAGTCTTCTTTTGGAACACCCCATCTGGAAAAACAGCCACAAAAAACTAAACTTTAAAGTGACAAAAATTCCCTGGCTGGGAGTTCAAGGCCTATTGGTGGCCCACACTGAGCTAACAGGAAAAAAAGAAATAAAACTTGAGGGAACTCATGAAACTGAACCACACAACAGGGACAAGACTTACAGGCTGAAAAAGACAAAAATATGACAAATTACATGCTGAAATGACTATGTGAGAAAACAGTTCCATGAACAAGTTTAGACTGAGAAGGTCCTGTGCAACTCATGCAGGTGAAAAATAGTCGCACATGCACAGTGAACCTACTTAAAAGGCTTCTAAAAAAAAGTTGCTGAGGTACTGTTTCCTGTGTCAGGCTCCATCAGTGATGTCACTCATATGTGAGAATTTACAGTCCTCTTGTCCTCAGAGGAAAGATTTTTTTGTTGTGTTTTGTTTTTGAAGTTAGCTTATACACCAGTCAAGTGATTGCTTACTTCTTGTTATGTGCTGGGTTAGTAAGGGCTTCTTTTACAAAGCTGCGCTGCCAATTCTCGGTGCGCCAAATGAGAAGAAGCCCATAGGAATTGATTGGGCTTCCTATCATTTGATGCATCGAGAACCGGCAGCACAGCTTTGTAAAAGAGGCCCTAAACTTTGGTCACACTTTCCAAGGTATTCAATCATTTACCATAATGTACTTTTAAAGCTTAAGGAATTGAAATGCCTACAACAATGTAACGGAACTTAAGGGCTTGTTAGTTGGAGACAGGAAGATTAATAAAAATCATTCAAGACCAAAAAAAAAAAAAAGAAAGGCTTGCTTCCAGTCTCTGGGCAACTGAGATAAACAACAAATGCACGCTTGTAGGTAAGCTTTAAAAATTAGGCAGTCTGATTGGTCCAAAAGAAGGAAAAGAAAGATCCGGACTTGTATATTGCAGCAGTCCATTAATGAGCAGATTTTAAACAGCTGATATTGAAAGACCATAATAGCAGTTAGTACCCAGTATACAAAGTTTACCTTGTGCTCTATTTTTCTACTCATTAGCAAGAAATGTTTTCTCTATATCCAATTTACTGCTCTAAATTGATAAAGGTCAATCTGTTTAGAAGCTATACTTTCAATCGTGCATTTCTGTTTTATTTCCAGAAAAGGCAACTCTGGCATAAAGGCCATGCAGATAGCACAATTTGGCCACAAAGTGTTTATCATCTTTATTTTAAAACAATTCTGCTCCTTGAATTCACATTTTGGCAATTTGAGATGGCAAGGTTGGCCACCAGCTAACCTTCCTACTGTTTACATCATTTTAAACTCAACTTTGTGCTATTAAATCTTGCAAGAATCCATCTCAGCCATAGTCATTGAATAAGGCACAACACACACAATGATTTACGACCCATTCAGAAAACTACTGTTTATTTAGAAAAAAAAAAGGTTACACTGGTAGATTCAGCAGATAAAAATTTCTTTAAAAAAGTCATTTTGAAACTTTCAGACTATAGTTCGGCGATACAAAGCTCCTGCAGCTGTATAATTGTACCCTAATTCTTTCCGTTTCATGGACGTTTTTTTTTTTTTCCTTTAGCTCACTTAAAAGAAAGTCACAACAGACAGAGAGGTGTGATGAGGGATATTTCAGCACTGAAGTCTTCAGTTTTCTATGCCCACTCCCCACTTTATGGGTCTTTAATGCTGTATGTATCTTATACAAATAAGTCCTAGGCATTGCCTGAAGACAGTGCTCCCATGCATATTTGCCACTCATGTCAGGAACAGGTCAAGTAATAAATAAAAAACTGAGTTTAAATGAGGTGAATTAAAAAAAAAATTCAATAAATGTTTATTTATGGTTTTTGACATTAAAAAGAATGCATTTCAGATTTTGAAGTTGTAATAAATCCCAGGCAGTATTTAGGTAACCTAATATGGAACTCTGTACATATGTAGTAACCTCATTTGCACTATGGCAATTCACTGCAGCACATTGTGCTAAAAAATTATGGCATAGGAAACACTTTCAGCCATGTACTGAAAATAAATGTCTAAGAAACTAAGCAACAAGTTAAAATACAATAATGCACAACTTAACATTTAATTCTCAGAACGGGAAAAATAAATGCAGAGAAATGAATAATTTAAGGAGATACAGATGGGTCCTCTTCATTCTGTGCAATCTATGTTCAGTTAAAATAGAAATGTGGTCACAGCTGGTTATTTTTCCAATAGAATTTTCACCTAAAACATAATGAAAAGTATTAGTAGCAACACTTACACAGATTTGCACCCAGGTTATATTAATACTACCTAATCACAACAATTATACGCTACCTAATTAATACTAATTAAGAAAAATCAATAGGGAGTTATTTATAAAGATTTTCATGCTACAGAATTCCAAATTTCAACCGCAAGACCACTTCAGAATGTGCATACAAATGATCTTTTTGTCCTCTCTATTTTATTACAGAGCAGAATGACAACACCATTTTACTTATTTGCTTGCTTTTGTGCATAATAAATGTAGTTCCGTAACCCATTATTAGTCTTTAATTAAATAGACTGTAAGCTCTGTTGAGTAAGGTTTGTGTACAGCGCTGTATACATCTATTAGTGATATAGAAAGGATAAGTAGCAGTAGTGCAGCTTTCTATACATCAAAATATTAAATTCTACCAAGAAAAAATGCAGTGCCAGTCTCCAAAAGGAAAAGAAAATGCAATTACATGGTAACATGATGGGACAACAAGTTTTAAAAATTAAACTGTCTAACTGCTTAATGTTGAGAACTGGATTTTCTTTGCACATCTCACTGTAGTAATGAAACTAGCTCTGGGACACTAATCAAATCATATATATATATATATATATAAAAAATTAACTACAAGCAAAAATGCAGTTAACTCTATCATGGACCTAATGACACCAAAAGCAGAGACAACAAACATGAAGGACACTAACGCCTATGTTTACTAAGGTGTGCTATGGGCTCATTAGTGTTTTTAACGCGCGTAAATGGTTTACGCGCGCTAAACACTAACGCACCCATAGAAATGTACTACTACTACTACTAATCATTTTTATAGGCGCGTTAGCGTTTAACACACCTTAAATTTAAGGGCTCGCTACAAATGCTAATGCACCTTAGTAAACACACCCCCAAGTTCTTAATAACATTTAGGGTGTAATTTTATAACCTCTTTCTGTGCATAAAAGAGCTTTTATAAAATTACCCTAGAGGACATATGCATAATATGCATGGTGACAGAACAGTGCTATATCTTTTTAAGTGACACAGATGTAGAAATGTTCTAGAGTGGAGTTTAGGTGGAATCACAAAATATACACTCTTTTTAAAAAATATGTAGGGCTGTGCAGATTGTACGTGCATACTTTTACATCAGCCCATGAGCTTGTATAATATCTGCAGTTTGAATCTAGCCACAATTTCTGACAGTTTACCCCTCATATTTTAGAGAGACATATAGCGGTGTAGTTTTAAAGAACATAGGTTAAGATGGACTTTATTAGTATCTTTTGTGTTTGAGCAGGACTTGGAAGCGCTTAAACGATTATATTTTAGAAACGCAAATGTACTTTTCCTAGGCAAGAAGGTATGGATGTTCCCGGATGTAACTAAATCTACACAAGAGAGAAGGAAAGCTTTTCTTTCTCTTAGGGCTGAAACTTTAGCCTTGGGGGCATTCTTTTACCTTAATTATCCTTGTAAGTGTGTGGTTAAGTACCTAGGGATAAAATATGTATTTTTCCAACCTGAACATCTTAGTGAATTTGTTAAAATTAAGAAATTGACTGCTGGTTAGTATCAAAGCTGAGATAATAGTTAGAATGGATAGATGTGTGCTAAGCTATATAGTGCTTTGTTTTGTTTTTTCCTGTTAAAGACCTCTCCTGTTAAATTTCCTTTTTTACGTGATCTTAGTTATTGTGGTCTAACAAGGATAATATAATTATTTTGAACTTATTCTATTGTATAAAAATATGGATCCGAATTACCTGTACAAGTTTGTATATGGCTTGTAAATAATTCTAAAAGCATTAAAAAAAAATAAAATAAAATAAAGAACATAGGTTTACAAAGTTACATATTAACCTATGGAATTTTGTACTCTTTCAAAATTGGGCCCCATAGGTACCCATGTGGCTTTATAAAAATAGGCTTTAAAAAATTTTTTAAAAATGGTACCTTCTTACCCTGTTATAAAATTACCCTCTTCAAGTCTCATGCAAAAAACAAAAACTGAACACCAATTGGGAATAGCCAACAATTATTTGCTGATGTATCTACTGATGCAGAAATATGCTGACCAACCTAAAAAAAAAACCTCGTGAACAGCTGCAACAGACTTTGTGCTGGGAACAACATTCACTGCAGTGCCAAGGGATCAGCAAAGATGTACAATTTGGACTTCTGGTTGACTGCTCCCAAACAAAATGAAATCTTAATCACACAGATGATGACTCTTGGATTTTGCAACCAGAAAGGCGTCAGACATGAATGTCTTTTCAAACACACCAGTGAATAAAAACATTTGCCCTTTATTAGCTGGGGGAGACATTGCACAGAAAGTCAAATAGGGCAAAAATTGATGTTTAATGAGGCTTTTTACGTCCACCCAGTACTATGGAATGCATTAGCTGTGTCATTACTTATGCATGAGCTTCACTATTCCTTTCCAGACCAGCAAAATCACTGTTGACATTAGTCTCCTATAGAAAAGAGCAGAACACACATACCCAGCATGCTCCAAAAGCAAAGATCCAAAACACCTGTCCACGCTCTTGTCTCCAAATTCTCATATGCTCCACCAGTAATCTGAACTGATTTCACAAATCCTCTAGAACTCTCACTCTCAAGAAACAATGAGGGTCTTTTACTGAGATGTGCTAACATTTTAAGCTTACGCTAAAAATCAGCTGGCGCTAAACACTGAGACACCCATTATATTCCTATGGACACCTCGACATTTAGCGTGAACTAAAAATGCTAGTGTACTTTAAAGACCCTCCAATGTTTGCCAAAGTCAGCAAGCAAACCACTAATAGTTTAGCAAGCTGCAGGGTATGCATAACCGCTTCCATGCAAGGCAAGCATGTGCCCAAAGAGGCAAAAGAACAAAACAAAAACCTCCTGGGAGGATTTCTGCCCCCCCCCCCCCCCCCCAAGGATTAACTAACAAATCAGTATAAGTAGAAGTATATATTAGTTCAGCAATTTCCAAACCTAATCCTGGAGGCACCCCAGTCAGTCAGATCTTTAGGATATCCACAATGAATATGCATGAGAGAGATCTGTATATCAAAGAGGTAGTGAATGCAAATCTTTCTATGAAAAAGGTGGAGAACAAATACATTTTTTTTTACTTATTTGACAGCTTTGTAATTTATTTGAAAGCTTCCCATATGTAGATATAAATACCATGAAATAAAATTCACTAAAACCGCTTAAACAATTATTGTAGCTGGTAAAAACAGCACTAATAAAGTCTGTATTTTGTGCTCATTTTTCTATACTGTTCTATGCAATACAGTAATACTTGGCCAAATTTCAGTGAGGATATCCTGTTTACTGATGGGTTCATCTTAACTGGTGTAATCTGCCTTGGGGAGGAATATACTGTGAAATTAAATTCAATTTAAATTAAACTTTCCTTTCATTAGGGGCACATGGAATCACATCTTCACCTCATCTCTTTTGTACAAATGGATTATTCTGTTTTGAGCATGCTTCATGGACAAATGGTTTTCATAAGTCAAAATAAAAAAAAAATTTCTTTCATGCAGATTTCTCAATTATTTAAACATAACTAAATGGGCTATAAGCCCCTAATGCAGTCCATTGGTTTTCTTTTGTCCTTGTGATGAGTGTGACTTATACTGTGCTAAAACATGCCCGCAGCCCCCTCCCACCACCGCAGTTGCCACCGCCACCTCCTGCATACTACAAACCCACCACCAACACTGCAGTTACCGCCCCCTCCCACACACTAAAGCCCTCCCTGGTCCTACCCTGAAGGGCCTTAGCTGTCTAGTGACTTCTTCAGGGGCAGGTAAGAACCCAAATCATTCCTGGTGCCGCTCATGTTTTCAAAATGGCTGCTTAGACTGCCAAAGCCTCGGCAGCCATTTTTAAAACACAACAGCAGCGCAGAAGAGAAGAGCAGAGACAGAGTAGTGGCAGCGGGCAGGAAAGAGCGAGATTCTTTTCTGCCCCCACAGACGTAGAGGCCACTACATCACCAGGGCGGGCCGTTCAAGGTAGGACTTGGGAGGGCTGTAGTGTGTGACAGCAGCAGCCAGTGAAGCGCAACGGGTAAGCAAAGCATCAGCAGTTTCTGGCACCCCTCAAATGTTGGTGCCCCCTGCCATGCATACCCTTGCTTACTGCTAGCCCTGATTGAAGACCAAACCCATCTGCTCAAAATAAGATAGGAAAGCAAGGTCTTGCTACACCCCCAGCCTGGGTGGAGAGCACAGAGGTCACAAGGGCAAGTCCTAACCAGTCCCTAAGAAGATGTGCACTATTAAGATAACAGATTAACTCATGCTATGGCAAGCTAAAAGACCAGGATCAATCATGTGTGTGTCAGCCAGATGACTAGGCATATATATATATTTTAAGTATAACATGCAGGGAGAAATTTGTATTCATTAGAAGCAGGTTTGATCTGTCAGACTCCCTCCCCCCTCCGTGCCGGGCTGCCTGCAGCGATTCCACACAGAGGTGAGAGGCGCTGTCAGGTCAGTGCAGGGGGCCCGATACGGAGGGGGGCGGGAGCGGAGGCGGGGATGGGGGGGGGGAGGGTGGAGGTTGGTGCGCGCGATGTTCGTTTCCAGGCTCCAGCAGCAGCGTCCGACTCCATTTCCCTCTCTGTTCCGCCCTCTGATGTCATCACGTCTTGACGCGAGGGCGGGACAGAGAGGGAAGTCTCTACTGCGCATTTGCAGGTGAGTCGTTCACTTGCCATTTACATGTTTGATACTCATGAAGCATTCAAACAACATAGAAGAGGAAAAAAGACACATTACCTTGATTGTATTATTCTTTATTATCTGTGCTTATCTGAAGATTTATGGGTAAGCAAAACGTTAAGGAATAAATACTTCTATAGTCAGAGTTTTCTTGCAAGAGAATATCTTAAAATATTTAAAAAAAAAAAAAAAGCAATCCACATTAGGGCAATTTTCCTTGCACTTTACCCACAGCACTGTTTATTCATGATTTAATTACTATGCAGAATTTCTTTTTCTGCTTCGACAATACAAGCCTGTACTTAAGTTGTCAACATATTTACTAATGGCAAAAAAAAATTCACTTTGTGCATGAAACGAAGATATTCCAGGAGGTTGCTACATAGGTCAAATACATGTGTAAATGGCGATTTCACAATCTATGGGGTCCTTTTATTAAGCTGCAAGAAAAATGGCCCTATGGTAGCGGTGGGGGCCGCTTTTCCTGCACACCTAGTAAAAAGTAGAAGGTAAAAAGCCCCTAAAAGAAAAGATTACACTTACCGCGTGCCCATGTGGGGGGAAGCACTTACTGCCACCCAATAAAGGGGTGATAAGGGCTCCGGCAGGAACCCAGCAGTAACCGGGCAGCGTGCAGTGATACCCGATTATTGCTGGGTTAGCGCCGAGCTATACAATAAAAAAAAAATTCCAGCACGACAGAAATGGCACACACTTAGAGGCAGAACTACCATCAGCAGCGGAGTTGGGCCAGCAGTAGTTCCGGGTTAGCGTGCAGTAGGCCTGCATTGGGCTTACCAACGCATTGTAAAAGGGACCTTATATGTGTGTTCTCCATCTTCCATAGGGAATACATGTCAAAAAAAACAATTTCACAGTTGGGTTCTGCCACATTTCAGAGAAACACACACATTTTTTAAAACGTGCTTGTTCCACCCAGGGTTTTTACAAGACAGATTAAGGAAGTAATTCTCCTTTTCTCTCTCCACTGTTTGATTCTGCTTCCAAAATAAATAAATAAAACTACAGCCTCACTACTGTTCCTCATGAATAATGAGGGTAGCTTGTACTAACAATCAGTAATGCGTGACACAAACTTAAAATGATCTTGCCAGTTTCAAGTTCTACCAAGTTGTGTACACTCACCCATTCAGGACTTCTAGTAAGCTTGTATTTTAAGGAAACTGACAATTACAATGCAAATGGGTGGAATATTTTGTTTATGCTATTTAACATATTTATAAAATACTAGTAAAAAAGCCCCGTTTCTGATGCAAATGAAACGGGGGCTAGCAATGTTTTCTTCTGTGTGCATGTGGGAGTGTGTGTTTCCCTGCCCTCTGGCCTCTCTCCCCTCCCCCCCTCTGAGTCCTTCACTGTTACAGAGCCAGCGATTTGATTTCGTGCTCTGCTGTTTTCCTTCACGGACTGTGTTACAGAGAGGGCGGGGCAGACACTCATAGGTAAACCGGATATCTCGCCCCCTTCACACTTCCGGCTGGAGGCTTCATAGAACGTTGGTGTTGTCTTTTATATAGAGAGATATGGAAATCAGAACGACAAGTTAGGAGATTAGATTTGCAGATGATACAAAACTATTCAAGGCTGTTAAAACACATGTGGGACTGTGAAAACTGGAAGACTGGGCATCCAAATGAAAGACAAATTTAATGTGGACAAATGCAAAGTGATGCACATTGGGAAGAATCTGCTACATGCCTTGGTCTACTGTAATGCCTTGCTGGCAGGGGTACCACTGTCAAACAAAGTAGCTCCAGCTTGTGCAGAATACCTCTATCAAACTACTTTGTAATGCAAAACAAATGTCTCCCCCTTGCTGTCTCAACATCACTACCTTCCTGTGTTATAGTATTCAAAATTTAAAACTCTTTGGCCCATCATGCACTGTGAACAGGGTTTCCTATTTATTTCAATTCACTAGTCATCTCCTACTTTCCATCCTGGCTCCTGGAGTCATCCCAGGCACATCAGGAATACCCCCCACTGCTGTGATTTGAATAGGAGTTTAACCTCTTGTTTTCTGGCCCTAGCTTTCTGGTACTCCATCCTCCTAGACCAGGGGTGGGCAACCTATGCAGCCCATCACTGTATTTTATGCAGCCCCCCAGACACCACTGGAAGTATACACAAAAATCATCATTAACAGGAGTTCTGGCAATTTAAAATACTGTATTTTGCAAATATTTTCAGAATAGCCATTCTAGCAGTTTGTTTCCATCATTTTTAGTTAATTTTTTAAATATATTTATCAATAAAAGAAGCTCTTATGTAATGTTGTGGCACACTAGGGGCAGAACTGACATTCATGCAGGAAAGGATGGGCTCCACCTTAACCAGGGTGGGACCAGGCTGCTGGCATCGGCATTTAAAAAGGAGATAGAGCAGCTTTTAAACTAGAAATGGGGGGAAGGCCGACAGTCACTCAAAAGCGCATGGTTCGGGATAAGGTATCTTGCAAGGATACCTCACAAACAGGAAAGATAGGGTTTCTGGATAGTGAGGTTGCACAACACACCGTGGTAGGCCAGGTGCCCTTAAATACAACTAAAGATCAGACAAAAGATGGCAAATCAATAGTGTCAAGTACTAAGCATCATGCAAATAGGAACAGCAAACATACTCTGAAATGTCTATATGCAAATGCTAGGAATCTAAGAAATAAGATGGGAGAGTTGGAATATATTGCACTAAATTAAAAATTGGATATAATAGGCATTACTGAGACCTGGTGGAAGGAGGAAAATCAGTGGGACACTGTCATACCGGGGTACAAGGTATATCGTAGTGATAGGGTGGACCGGACTGGTGGAGGGATAGCATTGTGTATTAACGAGAGCCTTGACTCAGATAGATTACAAATTCAGCAGGACACAAATCACACCTTTGAATCATTGTGGGTTGAAATTCCATGTATAAAAGGGAAAAGGACGGTGATAGGAGTGTACTACCGTCCACCTCGCCAGGATGAGCAGGTAGACGCAGAAATGATAAAGAAATCAGAGACGCAAACACAATGGGCAATGTGATAATAATGAGTGACTTCAATTATCCAAATATAGACTGGGTAAATTTAACATCAGGACACGCTAGAGAGGTACAATTCCTTGATGAAATCAAGGACAGCTTTATGGAGCAGCTGGTGCAGGAGCCGAAGAGAGAAGGAAAAATTCTAGACTTGGTCCTTAATGGAGCGCATGATCTGGTGAGGGACGTTATGGTACTGGGGCCGCTTCATAACCGTGATCATAATATGATCAGTTTTGATATCAACCTTGAAGTAACTATACACAGGAAGTCAAATACGTTAGCGTTTAACTTAAAAAAAAAAAAAAGGAGACAATGTTAAAACAAGAAGAACGGATAAAAAAAAATAAAAAAAAACTTAGGGGGGCAACTGAGAGGGTAAAAACTGTACAACAGGAATGGACGCTGTTCAAAAATACCATCCTGGAGGCACAGGCCAAACATATTCCGCAAATTAGAAAAGAAAGACGGAAGTCCAAAAGACAGCTGGCATGGTTGAAAAGTGAGGTGAAGGAAGCTATTAGGACTAAAAGAAACGCCTTCAGAAAATGGAAGGAACCATCTGAAAATAACAAGCACCAGCATAAGAAATGTCAAAGCAAACGCAAGGCGCAGATAAAGAAGGCCAAGAGGGATTACAAAAAAAAAAGATAGCATTAGAGGCAAAAAAACATAGCAAAAATGTTTTTTCGGTATATTAAAAGCAGGAAGCCAGCAAAAGAATCGGTTGGGCTGCTGGATGACCGAGGGTAAAAGGGGCGATCAAGGAAGATAAAGAAGCAGCGGAGAGATTGAATGAATTCTTTGCTTCAGTCTTCACCAAGGAAGATTTGGGTGGGATACCGGTGTCGGAAATGGTATTTCAAGCAGACGAGTCGGAGAAACTTACCGACTTCACGGTAAACCTGGAGGACGTAATGGGGCAGTTCAGCAAGCTGAAGAGTAGCAAATCTCCTGGACTGGATGGTATTCATCCTAGAGTACTGATAGAACTGAAAAATGAGCTTGCGGAGCTACTGTTAGTGATATGCAATTTATCCTTAAAATCGAGTTTGGTACCGGAAGATTGGAGGGTGTCCAATGTAACTAGAGGGCATGATATGAGATTGAAGGGGGTCAGACTCAAGAAAAATGTCAGGAAGTATTTTTTCACGGAGAGAGTGGTGGATGCTTGGAATGCTGTCCCGCGGGAGGTGGTGGAGAGGAAAATGGTAACGGAATTCAAACATGCATGGGATAAACATAAAGGAATCTTGTTCCGAGGGAATGGATCCTCAGAAGCTTAGCAGAGATTGGGTGGTGGGAGGCGGGGATAGTGCTGGGCAGACTTATACGGTCTGTGCCAGAGCCGGTAGTTGGGAGGCAGGGATAGTGCTGGGCAGACTTATACGGTCTGTGCCCTGAAAATGACAGATACAAATCAAGGTAAGGTATACACTAAAAGTAGCACATATGAATTTATCTTGTTGGGCAGACTAGATGGACCGTGCAGGTCTTTTTCTGCCGTCATCTACTATGTTACAGAACCGGTGGTGGTAGGCAGGGCTGGTGGTTGGGAGGCGGGGATAGTGCTGGGCAGACTTATACGGTCTGTGCCCTGAAAATGACAGATACAAATCAAGGTAAGGTATACACAAAAAGTAGCACATATGAGTTTATCTTGTTGGGCAGACTGGATGGACCATGCAGGTCTTTTTCTGCCGTCATCTACTATGTTACTATGTAACGCCGATTTTTTAAAAAGGTCCCAGGGGTTGATCCGGGAAATTATAGACCGGTGAGTCTGATGTCGGTGCCAGTGAAAATGGTAGAGGCTATTACCAAAAACAAAATTACAGAGCACATCCAAGGACATGGATTACTGAGACCAAGTCAGCACGGCTTTTGTGTGGGGAAATCTTGCCTGACCAATTTACTTCAATTCTTTGAAGGAGTAAACAAACATGTGGACAAAGGGGAGCCGGTTGATATTGTGTATCTGGATTTTCAAAAGGCGTTTGACAAGGTACCTCATGAAAGGCTACAGAGGAAATTGGAGGGTCATGGGATAGGAGGAAATGTCCTATTGTGGATTAAAAACTGGTTGAAGGATAGGAAACAGAGAGTGGGGTTAAATGGGCAGTATTCAAAATGGAGAAGGGTAGTTAGTGGGGTTCCTCAGGGGTCTGTGCTAGGACCGCTGCTTTTTAATATATTTATAAATAATTTAGAGATGGGAGTAACTAGTGAGGTAATTAAATTTGCTGATGACACAAAGTTATTCAAAGTCATTAACTCGCGACAGGATTGTGAAAAATTACAGGAGGACCTTACGAGATTGGGCGGCTAAATGACAGATGACGTTTAATGTGAGCAAGTGCAAGGTGATGCATGTGGGAAAAAAGAACCCGAATTATAGCCACGTCATGCAAGGTTCCACGTTAGGAGTTACGGACCAAGAAAGGGATCTGGGTGTCGTCATCGATAATACACTGAAACCTTCTGCTCAGTGTGCTGCTGCGGCTAGGAAAGCGAACAGAATGTTGGGTATTATTAGGAAAGGTATGGAAAACAGGTTTGAGGATGTTATAATGCAGTTGTATCGCTCCATGGTGCGACCGCACCTTGAGTACTGTGTTCAATTCTGGTCGCCACATCTCAAGAAAGATATAGTAGAATTGGAAAAGGTGCAGCGAAGGGCGACTAAAATGAAAGTGGGGACGACTTCCCTATGAAGAAAGATTAAGGAGGCTAGGGCTTTTCAGCTTGGAGAAGAGACGGCTAAGGGGAGACATGATAGAGGTATATAAAATAATGAGTGGATAGGAACAGGTGGATGTGAAGCGTCTATTCACGCTTTCCAAAAATACTAGGACTAGGGGGCATGCAATGAAACTACAGTGTAGTAAATTTAAAACAAATCGAAGAAAAGTTTTCTTCTCCCAACGCATAATTAAACTCTGGAATTCGTTGACAGAAAATGTGGTGAAGGCGGTTAGCTTGACAGAGTTTAAAAAGGGGTTAGACTGTTTCCTAAAGGACAAGTCCATAAACCACTACTAAATGGACTTGGGAAAAATCCACAATTCCAGGAATAACACGTATAGAATGTTTGTACATTTGGGAAGCTTGCCAGGTGCCCTTGGCCTGGATTTGGCTGCTGTCGTGGACAGGATGCTGGGCTCAATGGACCCTTGGTCTTTTCCCAGTGTGGCATTACTTATGTACTCTGTCTATAACGTTTGCCCTCCCCTGCCCTAGACACATGTATGGAAAGTTTCTTCTTGAAATGTAAGAAAGGGGTAAAAACCTGATTGTTTCAACAATCTTTCCCTAATTTAGCAAAAATGTAAGGTAAGAAGTGGTCATAATCTTTGCAGATTACTTACTTCCTCTTGTGTTACACTGTGTTACAGTGTTCTGGAGATTACTGTTTTGCTACTACATAGTCCCCTTATGTAATCTCATCGCCATTCTGTTCATCTTAGCCTATCCCCATCTCAATTATGAATCATTTTGCTTTTGTACAACACAGTGATACCAAGAATCTTGAATCAACTGTGGTATAACAAAAGTTACAAATAAATAAATACTGCTATGAGTTGGATAACTGGTCTTTATTATAGCCTGGAGATGGCTGGACATTATACTTTATTCCTAACTGTTTTGAAATGGGCTGAATGGAATGTGGATTCTGCCACTGCTGGTGTTTGAGCATGCATGCACAAATACAGCCATTATCTCAGACAGCCTGAAAATCCTCGGAGTCACATTGGACCGCAACCTAACACTAGAGAGCGAAGCGAAAACCACAACAAAGAAAATGTGGAATTTCAAGCGCATGAAACAATTCTTCCCAAGGGAAACATTTTGCAACCTAATACAATCAATGGTACTAAGCCATTTAGACTACTGCAATGGAATTTATGTAGGATGCAAAGAACAAACCTTAAAGAAACTTCAGGCAGCTCAAAACACGGCAGCCAGGCTCATCTTCGGGAAAACGCGATTTGAAAGTGCAAAACCCCTCCGCAAAAAATTACACTGGCTCCCAATCAAAGAACGCATTGCTTTCAAAATATGCACTATGGTTCACAAAATAATCTACGGTGAAGCCCCAGGATACATGACAGACTTGATCAACCTACCAACTAGAAACTAGAATCATCAGGAACGTACCTAAACCTGCACTACCCAAGCTGCAAAGGACTCAAATACAAATCAACTTACGCATCCAGTTTTTCCTACGTAAGCACACAACTGTGGAACGCACTACCAAAAGCCTTGAAAACTACATACGACCATCTACACTTCCGGAGAACACTAAAAAATTACCTGTTTAAAAAGTCATACCCTACCAACCCAACATAAATGCCTGCTCTGCAAAAAAAAAAAAAAAAGTAATTGACATAAAACAACCCTTCCAAGTACGATTCCCTTATGTGGCTATACCACATGAGCGTTATCTTACCACAACTTCAATAAGTATTTGTTTACACCGGAGTCTGCAATCGCCTGTCCGGTACAATGTAAGCCACACTGAGCCTGCAAATAGGTGGGAAAATGTGGGGTACAAATGTAACAAATAAATAAATTATTGTCTCGGTAGCCTCTATGTATTTGAGAAGGCCAAATATATGTGATCTGGGTTCCACTTCTTGCTGAACAGAGAAAGGAATTTTCTTGGCCACTTTACAGGCAAACTATTGTTATGAAATGTCCTCATATGGAGACTTATTCCCTGGTGGTAGTGGAGAAGGGTCAGATGGAATTATTGTGCACTCCTCCTCTTGACATTTGGAAAAAGGTGGCTGGATATTGGAAGGATCTAACACGCCCTGAACATCAGACTGAAGTGAGTCCAGAGAAGATGGAGAAAGAGAATGAGGGCATTAATGCTCTGAATGTTGATTGCACTGAAGACCGAACATCTGAGATTCCTCATATAGCCCTTTAGAAAGTCTGTGAACATCTTTTGAAGAGAAGAGTAGGAATGCTTAGATAGCTGAAAAGATGTGTAATAAAGATTCATCTTCTACAGTGAGCAATACCAGCGTAGTTGGACATTGTGCAGTGGCACAATAATCTGCAAAGAGATCTCTTGCTATATGGCAGTTCCATGGAACAGGTACTAGTACTGCATTGATGCTTCTGTATAGGAAGAATGTCTGAGCACCTCTATTTGCTGGTAGCAGTTTGTATTGACGTCTTTGAGCTTCATTAGCTCTTCAGCAGGAGTTGATGCAAGCAGCCTCTTCTCAAGCATCTGCAAGCATTCCAGAGGAAACTGCTGTGAGCCTGGATATCTCAAAGATCTCAATCCTTTGGGTGACTGGTCTCTTAAGAGCCACTGCACCTAGAGGTTCTAAATATTCCTTAAGACAGTTTAGGCACCATCTTCGTGCTCTTGATGACATCTAAACACAATGCTTATAGTCATTCTGATTATGGTCAGGACCAAGGCACAAGAGGCACTTAGTGTGTATGTCAAAGTTTTGAATTTTACTGCCACAACTTCAGGTATGAATGAAATCCTGACTTCCATGACACATCATTTTTATCAAATGAAAAATTATGGTTAACACACCAAAAAGATGCACTGAAATCCAAAATATATGGGAAATGTTTGTTTCGCATCCATTTGGTTGAGGAAAAAAATTGTAAAATCCCCAAAACCAAAAACAGACTTGAGGAATTGCTGAGATCACTACACGCAGACAGGACTGTCCATGCTTAGAACTTTACACTGGAAAAGCAATTGTGTCCCAGTGGCTTCGGATGACATCACCCACTTGTGTGCCTGACTCCATTTTGCTTATCAATGGAAAACTATAGTTAGATAGAAGATATTCCAAGGGCATTTCTACAGTAAAATAAAAACAGGTGATTTTATAATATCAACGTCATCTTCACCAGTACATCTCTGAATATCTTCAGTCTTCCTTTCTTCTTAGCCCACACACTAATAATATCTTATTAGAGTGTGAGCTAAGCAGAAAGGAAGACTGGTTCAAATTCCATTGTGGTTCCTTGTGATCTTGGGCACGTCACTGAACTCTCTCTTGCTTAAGTACAAGCTTAGATTAGAAGCCCTCTGGGGACAGGAAAATGCTGATTGTGCTACAACCGATACTGTATGCCCGTGCCAGAAGATGTATGTAGGGCGTTCATGTCGCCCAATTAAAATCAGGCTTACTGAACATAAGTCCCGCATTAAAAACAAAGTTTTATCAGCTCCTATGGTGCAACATAGGGTAGATATGCATCATACTACAGATGATATTCAATGGTGTATTCAATGGACCACATTCAGCTGGGTTGGGAGGGTGGTAATTTTGAATCTTTATTAAATCATAAGGAGCAAAGGTGGATTTTTCAGCTGCATGCGTTACAACCACAAGGATTGAATTCTGAGGTGGACTGGTGGTCGTTAATCTGATTGGGAGGCGTAAGCTTTTGGCAGTCCTATCAGGTTGTGAGTTTCATAATCAGCTGTGTTCCATTTAAATTGGAATGGCTGCTCAAGACGCCGCAGCCATTTTTTCTTTTCATTTGTGTATGAAGCAACTTATTCTGTGACGGTAGAATCTCAATGCATAGTGTTTTAAGATAGTGATATGCTCTGATGGAAAGTTGAGATAAATATTACTTTATTGTTTCTTCTCAGCATGCCTCTTCCCTGAAGAAGGATACCAAAACCTGGCCATGTCGGCGGAGGTTTGATCTGGGAAGAAAAATGCTGCTGAATCACATTTACAAAGCTAAGTTTTAGTAAAGCTAAATGATAATTCTTGTATAAAAAGACGGGGGAAAAAAAGGGAAAAAGAAAGAAAAAAATTTTTGTAATGAAATATTAAAATACGGGTTGATCAATGAAGTTGCAAGTAACACCACTAATAATTACGGTGACAAAGTTCCCGGATGGTGGAGAGAGTTGAAAATCTGAAGATCCCCGTTTGATAATTGTATGATGGTGAAGCATTGGGGCATTATGATAAGGATACTTGAAATGAAGGAGTGTTTGGGATATTTGTAATTCTGTATATTTTGAGTTAAATCCCCACACTTGAAAGTTATAGGTCTACTAAATTGTATTGTACAACCGATACAAAGGCATGACCTAAATCCAAAATCCCCTCCCCTTATTACATATATGCACTTGCTGCTTCTTGTCTCGCTATATAAAGCAGTGATTACAATATGCAAAAAGGATATTGTTTCTTTTCTTCCTTTCCTCCAGAACTGTCACGTTTTTCTTTCTTTTCTGACTTTTCCTTATCATGCCTAGATTCCTATGCAAAAATGCAATTCAGATAATTAGCCTATAACATTATCTCCATCACAGTAAAGCTGCCAGGGCATAACATTTTGATACCAGTAAATGCTGTGGCTCATAAATTTCACAAGATCCGTGTGGTGCTGTGAACTGTTCCACTAGAAAAACATTTCACATTAACATATATTAAATTTGGCAAATGGCGAAAAATGACTTTGCATAATACTCATCTTATATTCAGTTAAATCTATCTGCCCCACTGCATACTGTACCATAATAGGGACAACAGACAAAACAACACATGTAAGGCACAGAGAAAACATTATGTAGTCATAGAGGCTCTGAAGTCACCTGACTGCCATCATCCAAGGCATCAGAAAATACATTATAGAAAATAAGATGTACAAGACTGGGGTAACAGCTTTTGGCACCTAAACTTTATACCTTCCAGGAAATCTAGACTGCCACTATTTGACTGACTGTACATTTGTCCTTTAGATTGTAAGCTCCTTGAGCAGGGACTGTCCTTCTATGTTAAATTGTAAAGCGTAACCCTTGTAGCGCTTTAGAAATGTCAAGTAGTAGTAGTAGTATCATACCTTCTTGCTTCCAGAAGAACTTTTCTCCATCTTGTCAGGTTTGAGTGAATCACTTTTTTCTTTGCTAGAAGATTTTGATTTGTTTTTCTCTTTCTCATTTGAACGAGGGGAATCAGAAGGACTTTCACTTTTACTATGTTTGGAAGAGCCACCTGAAACGATATTGAGCTCATGAAATTCTGTGCAATGGTTGGAACCAGACAACAAATCCAAGAAAAAAAAATATACCCTACTTACCTGTTCCATTTTCTTCTTTACGTCTTTTTATTTCTTGGCTCACCTCACGGTCATTGTTTGAATGATCCTAAAGTTGAAAATAACCAAATAAAAATTGTGACCAGTATATGGAGATCTGTAACCACATCTTACATAGAAGAAAACTCAATTTTATGAGGCTGGTTTTTAGAAATGAGAAATTTCAAAACTGAAGTCTGGAAATTATGAAGGTGTTGGTTAACAGCCTTATTTCTAGTATTTATGGCCCAGCTCATCATTGTCTAATCCAACAGAATGAGAGAAAAGCCTCAGTGAATCCACCTCTTAGGCTGTTAATAGCATCATTTATTAATGTGACTGGACACTTGAAACACTGACAGACTATTAATACAGATGAATGTTTAAATCAACTCTTGGTAATGCCAACTTCATGAACATTAGGAATTTGTGGGACACAGAAAGATGCAGAAGTGATCCTCTCCACAATGTGTCCCCACTTTGCTATGTTCACTAACACAAAGTGTATGATTCAGAGTCCAGAGCTGGCTCTAAGGCAGGGGTTCTCAACCCAGTCCTCAGGACACACCTAGCCAGTCAGGTTTTCAGGATACCACAATGAATATGCATGAGATAAATTTGCATACAATGGAGGCAATGTATGTAGATCTCTCTCACACATAAATACATATATACATTTTATACTTCTATACTGCACAATACCTCCAGGTTTAAAGCAGTTTACATACAAGAAACCAAGTCAAACTATTGAGATTTCAAGGAGAAACAAACCTACCAAAAATAATGTTTTTTAGATTTTCTTAAAAAGAAGAAAAATCTAAATGAAATTTTACACAAGAATATATATATTTCCATAATTTGGGGGCATGAACAGCCAGAAGTTGGTTTAATATCTTAAATCTCATTTATCCCTTTAATGGAAGGTAAATACAAGCGGGATGAATTATGAAATGACCTCCTGCATATTCATTGTGGATATCCTGAAAACCTGACTGGCTTGGTATGTCCCGAGGATTGGGTTAAGAACCCTTGCTCTAAAGGATTCTCTTGGGTGATTTCCTTAGACCCCTAAAAGGAAATATTCCCAAACGTTATATAGCAACAATTCAGCATCCATTACATTATGATATGGACTTCTGCATGGGAGACTCTGCAACAATATTTTTCTCATAAAAGTAAGTACTACTACTCTTAAAAGACTAACAGTTTGTAGATAATTAAGTTAGCAGTTTAATTATTCAAGATACAGTAAATTCACTGTATTTTCTTTCATTTCATTTCACAGAAATAGTACTTTCTAACATTTTTAAAGCTCCACCTATTTAACTACCTACTACCATGAATCTAAACTGTATGTCGGTGACCTTATCTTTATTAGAGCTTCAAAAAAGGACCTGAATTGGCCACTGTTGGAAACAGGATACTGGGCTTGACAGACCTTTGGTCTGTCCCAGTATGGTAATGTTTATGTTTTTATGATCACTGTGATACATGTAAAAAATGAATACAGTTTCTACCCCCCACCTTCCCCCAACAGACAATCATTTCTGTAATATTTTCATGCCTTGGAAAGAAAAAGAAAAAAAAAAGAGAGAGAGCGAGAGAGAAAATAATGGAGTCAACAGCCAGAGAAGTCAATGTTTTGCACGCTTGCTGCTATTTCCCATTATTTAAAAGTTAGAATGCTGAATTTTTACCTTCCCTGCAACTTTTAATTCTGCAGCATGCAGGAAACATTATTGCCTTACATTTACTTTTCCAATTTATAACCTGCTGTTCCCTTAGGCTCAAAGCAAAATAAAATCATTAAGAACAGATGATACAATCAACACTAAAGAATAATAAAACAAGAACCACCACCATATAAAACAAAGCTAACATCATAACATTAATAAAACATTAAAATGGATTTTTTTTCCTTTTTCAGAGCTTATCATCATCAATCTGCCCTCACTATATAAAATCTTACTGATTGGTTGGGAGTCTTTAATGATATAGCACCACAGTTTTAGTATTAACGGTTTAGGTCAGTTCCCACCTGGACAGTTCCCACCCACCAATTCCCATCTGGACAATTCCCACCACACCAGGGTGGACAATTCCCACCCATAACCCAAAAAATACAAAACACACTAGGACAAAATCTCCCTCCCTTTTCTCTTTCACATCGTTTGGGGGAGGGGGGGCAGTACCCCCTCACCAGCCCCCCTCCCCCACAACATTATCTTTTGCACATCCCTTTCCCCTTCCAGACATGCAGTTCGTGTTCAACCCCAAACTAGGTCTCAACCTAATTCAGCCCCTCCAAATGACACAGAGTATGATTTATAACAAATTACTACTCTACTTATGAAAAGTTATTCCATTATTACACGTCCTCTGTGTGCATCCGTATGCTGCTCTAACCTCCTTGTTTCAGATGCCGTTAAAGAGAAAAAAAAAAGCACCACCAGGATTTATGGGACCTGATACAATAAAGAAGCTACAGGCCAGGGAGGGTAGGAGTTCTTGGTGGGAACAGTCCCCTTAAGCGGCAACTTTACAGGGGGGAATTGTACTAGGTGGGAATTATCTCAGGGGGAATTGGTGGGTGGGAACGCGCCTGATAGCAACAAGCCTTCACATTATAAAAAGCAGAATCTCAGTTCTGTTTTAACACAACAGCAAAAAGATTTTTCAAACACTATATTTTGCAGAGCTGGTAAACTAATTTTTGCCAAGTTTCCCTCCCTCATCAGCATTCCTCTTTAAAACTGATGCATGGAAAATGAGGAAATTTTTCTTCCCTTTATTCTCCTCTCCTTGAGTTCTGCTAGACCAGTCCTGATCAATGGGTTGCATCCCAGTATCAACAGATGGGAGGCAGAGAAATCTGAATATTCTGGTGACATCGCTGCTATAAGAAGTAGTGCAGTCTCCTGGAACACTTCAGTATGCTCATGCCAAAGCTCAAAATAAGTTGACATCGCAGAACAAAAAACAAGAATCAAATAGCCGTGGAATGAAAACTGGGAGCTATACAATAATCATCAAACCAGTCAATAAGCAAATATGTACCCAGACAGCAGGGTGAGCAGGACACGCATCAACCAATATCCTACAGCCATTATTCTTATGGGCCGGATGCTGGACTGGTCTAACAGGACTCAAGGAACGGCTAGACCAGTTCTAACCAATGGGATATACCAAAGCTTATCCCTCTGGAAGGTAGGAAGACAAGGTTCTCTCCATTACTGCTTTACCAAAGGTACTATCCTCTCATGCTAAGACATCAACCCTGCAGTATTTAACAAAGGAATGCAGCAACAACATTGATGCTGTGCAAACATCCACAGGAAAAGACCACACCAGCTTCTGCCCAGGATGCCATACTAATGCTTATAGTATGGGAAATAAAGTGCTGGACTTAGATACTGTGATGGAAGAGACTAACTTGGATTTAGTGGCTGTCACAGACATGTAGTTCACTGAGAACCATGACTGAAATATTGTTATACTGGGCTATTTATTTATTTGTGACATTCATATCCCACATTAGCCCAAACAAGTTTGAGTTCAATGTGGCTTACAATAAACAGTATAGAATACATAACAACGAATAATGCATAAGAAAGTAATTTGTTGTAAGAATCCAATTTTACAATACAGCATCATAAGCATACTAGGTTAACTATGGATGTTAGCATTTAGAAAATCTATTATGAATGAGAAATTGTACATGAACCAAAGAGAAAGTTAATGGTAAAAAGAGTAATAACTAATTCAGGTAATAATTAATTGTTTGAGACGTAGTCGTTCTTTGTGAGGGTTTGTTTGAATAGAACCGATTTGAGGATTTTGCAGAATCTAGAATATTCCTGTATATTTCTTATTTAGGGTGGTAATCTATAAATCTATTCAGGAAAGACAGGGTAAGAAGAAAGGGAGGAGAAATGGGGTTATTACGTTAAAGATATTAAAGCAGCTTATTCATGCAAGAACAGTGAAATCTTTGCAATATTACAAATTTCAATTTTATCTCCATGGCAATAAACATGGTAAGCTATTAAAGTGCTTAAGCAATCTAAGGGGCTAGCAATGAACACACAGATACATATAGTAAATGATGGCAGAAAAAGACCTGCATGGTCCATCCAGTCTGCCCAACAAGACAAACTCATATGTGCTACTTTTTGTGTATACCCTACTTTGATTTGTACCTGTCCTCTTCAGGGCACAGACCGTATAAGTCTGTCCAGCACTATCCCCGCCTCCCAACCACCAGCCCCGCCTCCCACCACTGGCTCTGGCACAGACCGTATAAGTCTGCCCAGCACTATCCTCACCTCCCACCACCGGCTGGCTCTGCCACCCAATCTCGGCTAAGCTCCTTAGGATCCATTCCTTCTGAATAGGATTCCTTTATGTTTATCCCACGCGTGTTTGAATTCTGTTACCGTTTTCATTTCCACCACCTCCCGCGGGAGGGCATTCCAAGCATCCACTACTCTCTCCATGAAAAAATACTTCCTGACATTTTTCTTGAGTCTGCCCCCCTTCAATCTCATTTCATGTCCTCTCGTTCTACTGCCTTCGCACCTCCGGAAAAGGTTCGTTTGTGGATTACTACTTTTCAAATATTTGAACGTCTGTATCATATCACCCCTGTTTCTCCTTTCTTCCAGAGTATACATGTTCAGGTCATCAAGTCTCTCCTCATACGTCTTGTAACGCAAATCCCTTACCATTTTCATAGCTTTTCTTTGCACCACTTCAATTCTTTTTACATCCTTCGCAAGGTACGGACTCCAAAACTGAACACAATACTCTAGGTGGGGCCTCACCAACGACTTATACAGGGGCATCAACACCTCCTTTCTTCTGCTGGTCACACCTCTCTCTATACAGCCTAACAACCTTCTAGCTACGGCCACCGCCTTGTCACACTGTTTCGTCGCCTTCAGATCCTCAGATAATATCACCCCAAGATCCCTCTCCCCGTCCGTACCTATCAGATTCTCCCCGCCTAACACATACATGTCCTGAGGGTTTCTATTCCCTAAGTGCATCACTTTGCATTTCTTCGCATTGAATGGATAGAAGAGTGCTGGTACAGTCTGATTAAGAGGTGGCTGTAGTTTTTTGCCAACTTTTATGCTCAGCCCTCTGAGGCTGGCTTGACCAGTGACACCTATTTGGAGAAATTTCCCTCCCTGTTATCTCAGACAATTCTAAGCAAGTGCTGAATGCAACTATTACCGACAATGAAGTGTCACTGGCCATTCAGCAAAGTGCACATTTTAAAGCACAAGGGCTGAATTTGGCAAACCTTGATCGTTCCCACCTTGCAATCTTTATTCATCCAGTTTGTGACAAGACGCGAATTGCTAATTTCACTACAATTAGCCCAGATTGTGGTACTTATGAAGCTGAGGAAAGACCCAGTGCAACTACTTCTTACCGCCCCATTTTCCTTTTAAATGTGGAGACCAAGTTATTTACTAAGATCTTGGCCAATCATTTGGCACAAGTGATGCCATCATTGGTGGCATTTGTGAGAGGCCAAAATCTAATAAAGAATTTAAAAACAATTTTTGCTTCATTGGAATATGTAGAACAATGAACGTTGCCTTCTCTGCTTGTCAGCTTTGACACAGAGAAGGCATTTTATTGGGTAGCCTCGAACTTTCTGTTTGCAACGCTTGGTAAATATGGGATAGAGGGTGTTTTCTGGATACGGTACGATCCTTGCACTCCCCTCCAAGGGCTTTGATTTGGGTAAATGGTATCTTGTCAGAATCCTTTGCAGTACAGAGGTACACATCAGGGCTGCCTCTCATCTCCATTTTTATTTGTTTGTACCTTGGATCCCCTTATAAGAGAAATTTTGGGTAACCCAGACATACATTTTTGTGAACAATATTGCAGAAGGTCTGTCTGGTAAGGTTTGCCTTTTTGGACGAAAGCAAAATCTCTGATCAGGTTGACACCTCTGATGGTGTGGACAGCATGAGGGGAGATTTAGTAAAGCTTAAAGAATTTGGCAGCTAAGATTTAATGCTAAAAAACTGAAGCTTGAAGAACTTGGCAGCTAAGATTTAATGCTAAAAAACACAGAGACAGGGTGAGGAAGTGATGTCACCAGAGATGCCTAAGTCGGGTGCTCCATCGTGCGTTCAAGCAATCCCCCCCCCCCCCCCCCCAAGCAGTTCACAGGGCTCGGTCTGCATCAATAGCAGCGGAGAATGAAGTGTGATAACAGAGAATCAGGATGGCTGTAAAGAAGAAACTGGAGGATAGTAAACTTACTGCTAGGGTGGCAGAGAATAGGGTGCAATGTGGGCCACGTGGCGCAGCACAGGGAGAGGAAGCAGGCAAGCATTCAAGCAGGCCAGGCTTGAATGCTTGCAAGTGTAATGGAAATGCATCTGGAACTGAAACCGGGGGTTAACTCAGCTGGTATGGGTTGACTTACTGCACCGGGTCAGTGAAAGAAGACTGAGATATCCTTAGTGAAAACGAAAATAAAAGAAGCGGTACAGGAGCTTAAGAGTAACCTGTCTGACAAGGCGGCTTGGATTGATGGAGTGGAGAACAGACTTGATGGTTGTGAAGATTTGGTATTGGGAATGTGTCAGAGTGTAGAGGATTTGCAAAAAAGAATATACTGAGCTGGTCAATAAGCTGGAAGACTTGGAAAACCAAATGCACTGTAATAATGTGCGTATTTGTGGTGTGCCCGAGGGACCAGAGTTTTGGGATGCAGCAGTAGTAGCCTAAGCGATTTACCACAGTATGGTGAGGAGTGCAGATACTGATCCGCATAGCACGTCTGACCTGCCTATTGAGAAGGCACACCGATCTCTGGGGCCCTGGATGGCAGAGCATAATAGGGACATCATAGATTGTCCCAAGAGCTTTTTGGATAAAGAGAAACTTGTGTGTAGAGTTCATTGGAAAGGATATAAAATAGAGATATATCAGGACCTGGCCTATAGCACACTCCAGAAGCGTTGATCCTTCCGCAATGCAATGCAGGCTATGTCTAGAGCCCAGTGGAGATACCGCTGAACCTTCCCCTTTGGCCCTGTCATAACTGTGAATAGAGTACACAAGAAAATTGCTACAGTGGATAAGGCTTGGAAACTTTAAAGCAAGAGGGCATCACATGTTCTGAGACGACAGACAGCAGTATCCTGGATTGGATGTCTTCCAGCGGCTTGCTGGATTTCGCTGGGACCAGTGAAGGATACTAATACAGGGACCAAGTGATCTGGAGGCCTTGGTACTGACTGGGCAGAATGAGGACTCTATGCAGACTGGCCAGGGTTATAAGGATACTGTTTCTTTTGCTGGGACACACTGAAAGAGTTGCAAGCACTGCATTGCCTCCTCTTTTGTGTGCTAAGTGTTTGATTGTACAGCTGTGTATGTGTGTTGGGGGGGGGGGGGGGTCGGTGGTGCAGGAGGGTTGGGGGGTTGGGGCTAGAATGTGTGACTATGTTGTTTTGCAGGGTTCAGAAAGGAGATTTGTAGGACTAATGTTGTGTTTAACGGGGTATTTGTAAGGGTGGGTGTTTTGGGTTTGTTGGATGGGAGAATGTATCAACTCATGGGAGGTTGCTTCCTGAGAGTGGAGAGGGAAATGGGAGTTTTCCTGCTAACAGTGGATTGTGGAGGGGCGAGGAGAGGGGAGTTGAGGGGGTGCATTGTGGGGAAGAGGGTAGTTAGTTTTTAGAGGGGTTTTTTTTTTGGGAGGGGGGAGGTACTTACCAGAATGCAACAACAATTTTACATAGTAATATAGTAGATGCAGCAGCTAAGATCTGTACAGTCCATCCAGTCTGCCCAACAAGATAAATGCATTACATATGGTAAGGTGCAATACATCATATATACAGTGCACTCCATTTAAGTGCACGTCGGATAAGCGCATGCTCTGTTTAACTGCATGCCATACTTCGGTACCATTTTTGGCACCATCAATTTCTATGGGGACAAACTTCAGTTTGGCACACCACTGATAAGTGCAAGATTCGCTTATTTGCATGGTTCAAGACCGCTCCTCTGCAGGAAAGACTGCACATAAGCACGCATGGAATATGGAAGTCGATTGGTGCGTGACAACCAACGAGATTTCAAATTTACTGCCTCTAACTGCCACAGGCAGAATAAGCAAAAGAATGTTGTTTGAGCATACACCGGGGTCATCATCGTCGTCGCGGCGGAACTGTAAGACTTCAACACTGGTTGAACAAATAGAAGTTCTTAAAAAATTAGAAAACAAAGTCAAGCGTCTATTGCTACAGAATATGGTGTCAATCCCAGTCAAATTTCACATGTCTTGAAGCAGAAAGATCAGCTTCTGGAAGACTGGCAAAACAATACAAATCCACAATGGAAATGAAAATGGGAGGGAAAAGCTGAGGAGGTAGAAGATGCTCTTCTTCGGTGGTTTTCTCAAGTCAGGAGCAGACAGTTTCCTGTCAGTGGTCCACTGCTTATGGAGAAAGCTAACCAGCTAGCTGAAAGTCTTGGACTAACTGAATTCAAAGCCACTGTTGGATGGTTGGAAAGATGGAAGGAGAGGAATAGCATAAAATTCAACAAACAGCATGGTGAGAAACAAGACGCTGATGACTTTGGTGCTGAAAATTGGGTTGTTTCAGTTCTTCCTACCATCTTGAAGGAGTTTGCACCTCGTGACATTTTCAGTGCTGACGAAAACGGTTTCTACTTGCAAGCGATTCCTGATGGAACACTTGCATTCAAACATGCCGAAACTACTGGAGGTAAAACATCGAAGGACCGACTGACGATCCTCTTTTGCTGCAATATGGATGGGAGTGAGAAGTTGGAACCACTCATCACTGGGAAGAGCAAACAGCCCCGTTACATCAAGAAAGTTAAGCAACTTCCTGTGTTATTCAAGGCTAACGCAAATTCATGGATGACTAGGGAAATTTGGAAGCAGTGGCTAAAGAAGATAGACACTAGAATGCAGGCACAAAAACGTCACATTTTGCCGCTTTGTGATAATTGTGCTGCACACAGGGATGATGTCAGGCTGTCTAACGTCAAGGTGGTCTTCCTGCCACCAAACACTACCTCTCTGATCCAACCTATGTGTCAGGGCATAATAGCCAATTTCAAAACAACATTATCGGGCTCTTGTGCTACGTCGTCTGATGAGCGTTATGGATGACCAGACAAGGATAAATGTGCTGTTGAAACGGCTCGTAATCTATCACTGTTGGATTCCCTACTTATGCAGAAAGAAGCCTGGAATCATGTTACACAGGCAACCATTGTGAACTGCTACAAGCGGGCAAGCTTTGTTAAGGATGTGGAGAGGGACGAAACAGATGCAGCTGTTGCAAACGCGTCAGATGAACAGGTTATTGACATCCCAGCTGGTGTTACTGAAGAGGAGTTCCATCGCTACGTAGCTGTTGATTACGATCTACAAACAGCTGAAGACAGCACTGATGTCGAGATATGTGCCTACACACAGGCAACAATGGCTGATGATGGAACAGATGACGAAATGAGCAGCGAGGTACATGCTGACAAAATTCAACAACCTCCTCCTGTCACTTTTGCAAGAGCGCTGGAGAGTCTCAACACCGTGCGGGCCTATCTAGAGGCCACTGGATGTCAGTGCTATGACAGTTTTTACCGTCTGGCAGATGTAGTCTATGGAACTCACAAACCCAATAGTGTACAGAGGACTATAACTGATTACTTCAAGTAAGCCTAATGTCAGTTAACGGAGACTGAATACTGTACGTATAATAACAGTACTGTACATATGTTCATCAGATGTCAAGCTTCTTTGGGTCACAACAGTTAAGTGCACACTCTGGTTAACTGCATGCATTTCTTTGGTCCCAGATCCTTGCACTTAAGCGGATTGCACTGTATACCTGATCTTGATTTATCTTTGCCATTTTTAAGGCATTGACTGTAAAAGTCTGCCCAACACTGGCCTTGATCTAAAAGTTTTGATGCTGTTGTCAAAAGCCCCAGAAAAGCATCCCTCCAGCCCATCCAGAGCTATTCAGCCTCAATCAGGGCACAGACCGTAGAAGTCTACCCAGCACTAGCTTTCCTACCTAATTCCCGCTAAGCTTCTTTGGATCCATTCCTTCTAAACAAGATTCTTTTGTGTCTGTCCCATGCATTTTTGAATTCTGTTACCGTTTGCATCTCTACCACCTCCTATGGGAGGAAATTCCAGGTATCTACCACCCTCTCGGTCAAAAAATACTTCCTGAAATTATTCTTGGGCCGGCCCCCTTTCAACCTCAATTCATGTCCTTTAGTTCTTCCGCCTTCCCGTCTCTGGAAAATGTTCGTTTGCGGATTAATACTTTTCAAATATTTCAATGTCTGTATCATATCACCCCTGTTTCTCTTTTCCTCCAGGGTATACATATTTAGGTCAGCAAGTCTCTCTATGTACATCTTGCTATATAAAACCCATACCATTTTTGTCACTTTTTACATCCTTAGCAAGATAAGGCCTCCAAAACTGAACACAATACTCCAATTTTCTCGGTTTATTTGGGCTGCTAAGCATCCTAGAGTGATGAGGGGGGTTACGTGGATGAGAAGAATGGAAGATGGATTAGTGGTGACTAGTGTTAGGCATTACTACCAGGCTGCTCTGCTGTGGGCAATCTTGGCTTGGCAAGCCCAAAACATTAAACAATGGGTAGCATTAGAGGAGGGGGAGGATAACTCTCCTTTGATGCATTTGCTATGGCAGAATGAAGAGAGGGATCTAGGGAGAGGGAGAGGAGCAGAGGGCCCCTATAGGTACACAGCTATGACGGTATGAGGATAAACTAGGGCAGCAGTATTACTGGAAGTTAAGGTGTATTCGTGGTACACCCCCTTGAGGTATAACAGAATTTTGCCCAGAAGAGATCAGGTGTTATTCCATAGGTGCGAGATAGGGTGAGCAGTTAGTTTGTGTGGGGCAGTTTATAGTTCCTGGTGGTGGGGAGGAGGGAGTAAAGTCTTCTGGAGAATTGCAGGCACCATACACATTATTACCCAGCTTGGGACTTTCTAGACGTATGTGTGTCTTTCTAGACGTATATATATATATATATATATATATATATATATATGGGAGTACTAAGGAGGGGGGTTGAGGGAAGGAGGGAGGGAGGAAGGGTAAGATGGAGTGGATGCACAGAAGAATCAATATGCATCCACCAATGGTTTGGTATTGTGCTTTGTTTGTGCATTGTTATGTTAAGTTAAAAAAATGCAGGGGTATAAATTTGGGCTGCAAAAACTCAAGACAGTAGTACAGTATAGAGGGTGAAGTACTTCTGTGAAGACGTATAGGTCCGAGGATAATCACATGCGATGATCTTAAGGGTCCAAACAGATAGAAAAGGCAACACCAAATCCCAGAAGGATGCTTAGGTGAACAGGAATAGGAATGGACTGTAGGAAAAAGGAGGTGATAGTGCCTCTGTATAAGTCTCTGGTGAGACCCATTTAGCGTACTGTGTACAGTTCTGAAGATCACACCTCCAAAAAGATATCAACAGGATTGAGTCAGTCTAAAGGGCGGCTACTAAAATGGCAAGTGGTCTTCATTAAGACTTAAAAACCTTACTTTGGAAGAAAGGTGGGGGGGAGGACAGATATGATAACAGACATTTAAATACCTCTGTGGTATAAATACACAGAAGGCCATTCTCTTGCAACTGAAAGTAAGCTCTGGAAGGAGGGGGGGGGGGGGGTCATAGGATGAAGGTGAAAAGTAAAAAGGGAAAGACTTGGGAGCAATCAGTGTTTCCCAAACTGTGTGCCGCAGCGAACTCTCTGGGGTGCAGCAGCAAATCCCGACCTCAGGGCTGCAGCAGCCTTCAAAAGCACGTGCTGTCAGTTCTACCGGTCCTCTGCCCCCAGAACTGGAAGCTGACGTCAGCGGGGGCAGAGGACCAGCAGAGCCAAGCCCATGCCTTAAGGCTGCTGGGGCCCCATGCTTGCTTCTTTTTTTTTTTTTTTGTCATGGCTACTGGGGACACGGAGTAGATGGCCTTCAGGACTCACAGAGGCAACTGCCAAGGAGGTTGGATGAAAACAGGAGACCAGATGAAGTCAAAAAGTTGAGCCAATAGGTCAGTCTCTGTTTCCCTTCCCATTCAAAACAAAGCAAGCAAACCTATGAGCTGCTGAATCCAAGTTGTCATTCTTTATTGTTGGTAGCATATTTTATTTAATCTCACTTATATTTTTTAAGCATTCTGGCTTGAGCAGCATACAGATGTACAAAGAGGAAGTATAATAACTGAATAACTTTTCATAGGTAGAGTAGTAATTTGTTATAAATTGTAATCAGTGTGTCATTTGGAGGGGCTAGTTGTAAGGACACCCTAGCACTGTTATATTTGTGCAGAGAAAAAGATGGAGACCTGTGTGGCCACGGGGGGTGCCATGAAAACTTGCTCGCACATGAAGGGTGCAGTGAACTTAAAAGTTTGGGAACCACTAATCTAGAGAAAGGGAAAATTAGTTTCTTGCCTTGGTAATTTTCTTTCCTTTAGTCACAGCAGATGAATCCATTATGAATGGGTTGTGTCCACCTACCAGCAGGGGGAGATAGAGAACACTGAAAACCATAGTGCCTCTAGGACGGCTAGCTCCATCTGCCTCTCAGTATTTTGAAGCTTCCAAAGCAGTGTTAAACCGCAAAGTAGCATAACACGAACTTTCCTCACAGCGAACGAACGCCCCAGAACAGGAGCAATAACACAAAGGAAGGGACGAACTCAACCTCCTGTAACAGAACAGTAAACAGAAATCCTGAAGACTGTTTTCCACCTTCTCCCAATGAGGGAACATGTCTGCAGGAAAAACTGAACACAAAACAGAGTCAATCAGGGAGGGATCATGGATTCATCTGCTGTGACTAAAGGAAAGAAAATTACCAAGGTAAGAACCTAATTTTCCCTTCCTTGTCATCAAGCAGCAGATGAATCCATTACGAATGGGATGTATCAAAGCAATCCCTAGATAGGGTGGGAACAAGCCACACCACGTGCAAGCACTTGTGCTCCAAAAAGCGCGTCCCTCCTGGCAGCCACATCCAGCCTGTAATGACGGGCAAAAGAGAGCTTAGAAGCCCAAGTAGCTGCACTACATATCTCTTAGAGAGTGCACCCGTCTCAGCCCAAGAGGAAGAAATTGCTCTTGTGGAATGTGCCTTAAAGGCGTCAGGCGGAGGCCGGCCAGATAGCAGATATGCAGAAAAAATAGCTTCTTTAAGCCAACGGGCTATAGTGGCTTTAGACGCTGGAGACCCTCTCCAAGGACCTGACAACAATACAAAAAGGTGATCAAAGGTCCTGAAAGCATTAGACATCTGTAGATACTGCAACAGAGCCCTGCGCACATCCAGAAGGTGCAACTGCCCAAAATATTCCGGAAACTCCTCCCTAGTAAAGGAGGGCAGATAAATAGGCTGGTTTAGGTGAAACGCTGAAACCACCTTAGTGAGGAAGGAAGGCACTGTACGTACTGTAACTCCGGACTCTGAGAATTGCAGAAATGGGTCTCGACAGGACAGCGCCTGGAGCTCAGACACCCATCTCGCCGAAGTAATGGCCACCAAAAAGACTGTCTTTACAGTCACATCCTTCTCCGAAGCTCGCCTCAGCAGCTCGAAGGGCAAACACTGAAGAGCCTTTAATACTAGCCCTAGGTTCCAAGCCGGACAAGGAGGCCGCACGGGAGGACAGAGCCGAAGCACCCCTCTAAGAAACCGTGCAATGTCCGGGTGCGCAGCCAGGGAGAGGCCAGCGACCTTCCCTCGAAAACATGCCAAGGCTGCCACTTGAACACGCAGGGAATTGTAGGTCAAGCCTTTTTTATACCATCCTGCAAAAAGTCAAGAATCGACGAGACAGAAGCCCGCATGGGTGTGATCGCTTTAGAAACACACCAAGCCTCAAACTGGCGCCAGATCCGAGCATAGGCAACGGAAGTGGAATGCTTGCGGCCCTGCAAAAGAGTGGAGATGACCTTGTTAGAATAGCCCTTGTCCCTCAATTGCGCCCTCTCAATAGCCATGCCGTAAGACCAAAGCGGCATGGATCCTCCATGGTCACCGGGCCCTGCATCAACAGGTTCGGTACCAGAGGCAAGGGAAGGGGAGCCTCCACCAGCATCCACCGGAGGTCCGCATACCACGGCCACCTGAGCCAATCCGGGGCAATGAGGATCACCACTCCTTGATGCAGCCGTATTCGCAGGAGGAGTCGCCCTATTAAGGGCCAAGGAGGGAACACATACAGGAGGCCCGGGGCCAGGGTTGAGCCAAGGCATCCAACTCCGCCGAGCGCGGATCTCTCCGTCTGCTGAAAAAGGATGGGACTTTGGCATTCGTGCTTGAGGCCATAAGATCCGCTACGGGCGTTCCCCATTTGGCACAGATCTGAAGGAACACTTCGTCTACCAGTTCCCACTCCGCAGGGTCAATTTGATACCTGCTTAGAAAATCGGCTTGCACGTTGCTCTGACCTGCTATGTGAGCTGCTGACAGAAGCTGCAGATGTAGCTCGGCCCAGTGGCATACCTGAGCAGCCTCTGCGGCCAGTGCTTGCCACTGAGTACCGCCTTGTCGATTTATGTAGGCCACTGCTGCCGTGTTGTCCGACAGAACTCTGACAGCCAGTCCCTCCAGAGTCTTGTGAAAGGCTAGAAGAGCCTAGAATATCGCTCTCAGTTCCAAGCGATTGATGGACCACCCTGCTTCTTCAGGTGTCCACAGACCCTGGGCATAGCTTCCCTGGCAATGTGCTCCCCAGCCCTTCAGGCTGGCATCCGTTACCACCAGGCACCAATCGGGAAGCACTAGAGGCATTCCTCGCCGCAGAATGCTGTCTGAAAGCCACCACGCCATACTGAGCCGGGCCGCATGGAGCCACATGAATCTGCATTGATAATCCTGGGACATAGGAGACCATCGTTAAAGCAGGGTAATCTGCAGAGGTCTCATGTGCGCTCTCGCCCATGGCACCACTTCCAAGGTGGCCATCATCGACCCCAACAGCTGGACAAAGTCCCAAGCTCGCGGGCGAGGCATCCTCAGGAGCAGACAGACCTGATTCTGAAGCTTGCACTGCCTTTGGTCAGGAAGAAAGACAAGCCCCGAGGCCATGTCAAACCGGATCCCCAAATATTCTAGAGATTCAGAGGGGGTCAGGTGACTTTTGGGTATATTGACAACCCAGCCCAGAGACTGCAGTACTGAGACCACTCTGGCTGTTACATAATGACTCTCTTCTGCCGAGTCCCCTCTGATGAGCCAGTCGTCGAGGTACAGGTGAACCCGGATACCCTCTTGCCTGAGAAAAGCAGCTACTACCACCATTACCTTGGAAAAGGTTCGGGGAGCTGTGGCGAGGCCAAAAGGCAAGGCCCGAAACTGGAAATGTTTTCCCAACACCGCAAACCGGAGGAACCGTTGGTGCGGGGGCCATATAAGAATGTGCAAGTAAGCTTCTTTTAGGTCCAGTGACGTGAGGAATTCTCCTGGCTGTACCACCGCAATGACGGAGCGCAGGGTTTCCCCATGTGAAGATGCCGCACTTTTAGTGACTCGTTGACTTTCTTTAAGTCGAGAATGGGCCGAAAAGCTCCAGCTCCACAAAATAAATGGAGTAGGGACCGCAGCCGTGTTCGGCGGGAGGCACGGGGGAATCACTGCTCCAAGGTGCAACAAGACTTGTAAGGTCTCCTCTACCGCTGCCCGTTTGACGGCAGTGCCGCATCGGGACTCCACAAACACGTCTCTCACCAGGGCACCGAATTCCAATCGGTAACCTTCTCTGATCCGATCCAGTACCCACTGATCTGAGGTAATCTTGGTCCACTCCTCGAGAAAGAGGGAAAGGCATCCTCTTACAGCTGCAAAGGAGGAGTGGACCGGCGTCCCATCATTGTGGCGGATGGCCCCAAACTCCTGGCCTTGAGCCTGCCGCTGCGAAGCATTTGTCCGAGCGAAAGGAGTTCCTCTGCTGAAAGCAGGCACTTTGAGTAAACCCAGCAGAGCGCCCCGGGCGATACCTTCAAGCTTCACGGAAGCGAGGTCTGGAGGAGAAGGACGGAACCACTTGACCCTTGGAAGAAGGCTGCGGCCTATCCTCAGGTAACCGCTGGGGTTTAGCATCCCCCAGGTCTTTAACAATCTTCTCCAACTCCTCTCCAAATAACAGAAGGTCCCGAAAGGGCAACTTCACCAGCCTTTGCTTAGAGGCCATGTCAGCTACCCAATGCCGTAGCCATAGAAGGCGGCGGGCGGACACCGCCACAGACATCTGTTTAGCCGAAGCTCTGACCAGATCATAGAGGCACCACTCTCCGACGGGGAATTTACCCGTCTATGCTTAGCATGCATCCAACGCTCAGGGGCATCCACTTCTGACATCAGCCCCGGGCCTTCATCAGTTGGAGGGGGACCAGGTAGGAACGCAGTGTCAGACACCTGCAGCACAGCTCTTTTCGAAGCTGTGCGGCCCAGGACCGCGCGTCCACGTGGCAGCCGTCTCGTTCCGCTGCCTGGTGACCGGCACAGCGTGGGAGTTTGAGGTAGGGTGGTGAGTCGGCGGAGGGCGGCCGGGACCACGCGTCCACGTGGCAGCCGTTCTCCCTAGCCCATCTGAGAGCCAGGAGACCTGGGCAGCTGGCCCTGGTGTTAATCCTGCTGACGTGGGAGCTTGGGGAGCCAGGTGTCCACAGGCAGCTGTTCCCTAGGACCTCATGTTCATGTCCCGTGGCCCTCACTGGCTCTGGTCCTGCCTGTCTGCCGCCTGCCCTCTGTCCTGGCTTGCTCTGGCCCTTCAGCCTGCTCCGACCCGGCTTGCTCCAGCCCGCTGCTCTGCTCCCTCCTGCTTCTGCTTGTCCCAATCTGTCTGTTCCAGCTTACTCGGGCCCTGCTACTCCTACTCCTGCCTGTTCCAGCTTGTTCCAGCCCATCTGCCTGAGCCTGTTCCAGTCCATCCGCTCCAACTTGATCCAGGCCATCCGTTCCAGCTTGCTTAGTCCGTCTGTTCCGACTTGCTACAGTCCACCTGCACCTGCCTGTCCAAGTCCGGCTGTTCCTACTTGCCCCAGTACATCTGCACCTGCTTGTCCTAGCGTGTTCCAGTCCTGCGGTGCCGCTGTCTTCTGCTCCAACTTGATCCAGCTTATACCAGCCCATCTGGCCTAGCCTGTTCCAGCTTGTTCCAGCCCGTGTGCCAGCTCGTTCCTGCTCTAATGCTCCAGCTTGTTCCAGCCCATTCCAACCTGATCCAGCCCACTCCAGCTTGTTCCAGTCAATCCCTGCTTGCTCCAGTCAATCCGCCCCAACGTGTTCAAGCTTGTTCCAGTCCTCCTGATCCCAGTTTGTTCCAGTTCGCCTGACCCAGCTTCCCCCGCTTGTTCCACTCCATCGGCTCCAGCGTGTTCCAGCCCGCTTGTTCCAGTCCATTGGCTCCAGCGTATTCCAGCCCGCCTGATCCAGCCAGCGTGTTCCAGCTCGTTCCAGTTCTCCTGAGCCCAGCTTGTTCCAGCCCGCCTGATCCTTCCAGTCTATCGGCTCCAGTGTGTTCCAGTCCGCCTGATTCAGCTTCTTCCGGCTTGCCCCTGTCCACCGGATCCAGCGTGTCCAGCTAGTTTCAGCTGCCGATCCAGCCTTCCCCTTGCTGTCCATCGGCTCCAGTGTGTTTCAGCCTGCCTGACCCAGCCTCTCCTTGCTTACTCCAATTCTTCTGCTCCAGCGTGTTCCACCTCGTTCCAGTCTTCCTGATCCCAGCTCGTTCCAGTCTTCCTGATCCCAGCTTGTCCGTCTGCTCATCCTGACACAGTTCATCTGTTCCTGCTTGTTCCAGCTTGTCCATCTGTACCTGCCTGTTCCGGCTTGTTCCTGCTTGCTTCAGCTTGTTCCGGCTTGCTCCAATCCATCTGACTGTTAACACATCGAGTAACCTGCCTGCCTGCTTGCGAGCCTCTCAGCCATTGACTTACCTACCTGCCTGCTAGCTTATCAGCCATTGACTTATCTAATCGCCAACCCAAAACCTAGCTTCAAGCCCTATCTATCTGCTTAACACCTCAGTCATTACATAGTCACCCATTAACACCTGTTAACTGCTTAACACCTCAGTCACTATATTGTCACCTGTTACACCTCAGTCACCACCTATGGCCCCTGTCCATGTTCTCTTCCTTGCCCTGTCCCTTCCTAATCTCCTTTCCCCCCCACTCCCACTGTCTACCATTAGAACTACTCGCTGCCCTCCCACCCTGCCCGCCACCGCAATACCCTATTCACCTCCATCCCTCACCTTACCATCCCTCTTGTCCCCCCTCCTTCCTGGCTCTCAACCTTCGGCACTTCCTTCCTGCCATTAACCCATCCCCTTTCCTCCTCAGTACACCCCGTCTTCGTCGCCTTCGTCGCCCAACCTCCCCCACCCTCCTCCGCACTCTCTTGCTCCTCCTCCTGCTATCCGCGGGAGACATTAACCCTAATCCAGGTCCCCCTCACCTGTCCCCGTCCTATCCTTGCGAACGATCCCGGGATGTCTCCAATCTCGTCTCTATTCCCCTCCTTCCCCCCTCCTCCCTCCCCTTCTCATGCGCCTTGTGGAATGCCCACTCAGTCTGCAACAAACTGCCTCTCACCCACGATCTCTTTATCTCTCGCTCCCTTCAACTGCTCGCCCTAACCGAAACCTGGCTCTCCCCGGAAGACTCTGCCTCCGTTGCAGCCCTCTGCCATGGAGGCTATCTCTTCTCCCACACGCCCCGCCCAATTGGCCGCGGCGGAGGCGTTGGGCTACTACTCTCACCCTCCTGTAGTTTCCAACCCCTCCACCTACCGCAGTCTCACTGCTTCTCATCCTTTGAAGCCCATTCCATCCGGCTATTCTACCCGCTACCACTCAGAGTGGCAGTCATTTACCGCCCCCCTGATAAATCCTTCCCTTCCTTCCTTACCGACTTTGATGCTTGGCTCTCTGTCTTTCTTGACCCCTCATCTCCGTCCCTCATTCTCGGAGACTTTAACGTACATGCTGATGACCTATCCGACCCCCATGCTTCTAAGTTCCTCACCCTAACATCCTCCTTCAACCTCCAGCTGTGCTCCACCACCCCTACTCATCGTGACGGCCATTGTCTTGACCTCGTCCTCTCCTCCTCCAGCTCACCCTCCAATTTCCACGTCTCAGCTCTTCCTCTCTCCGACCATCACCTGATCACATTCACACTTCTTCACCCCCCCCCTCCACCCCGTCCAACTTTAACCACCACCTCCAGGAACCTCCAGGCTATTGACCCCTCCACCTTATCATCTACTATCTCTAATCTCCTCCCCTCCATCATGTCCTCCGAAACTGTCGACAAAGCGGTCTCCGCCTACAATACCGCTCTCTCCTCTGCTTTGAACACCCTTGCGCCATCCATCTCCCGTCCCACAAAGCGCACCAATCCCCAGCCCTGGCTGACTCCTTGCATCCGTTACCTTCGCTCCTGCACCCGATCCGCTGAGCGCCTCTGGAGGAAATCTCGTACCCTTCCAGACTTCCTCCACTACAAATTCATGCTATCCTCCCTCCACTCCTCCCTATTCCGTGCAAAACAGGACTATTACACCCAATTGACCAATTCTCTCAGCTCCAACCCTCGTCGTCTCTTCACCACCCTTAACTCCCTCCTAAAAGTGCCCCCCGCTCCTACTCCCCCTTCTCTCTCTCCTCAATCACTGGCCGACTATTTCCGCGACAAAGTGCAAAAGATCAACCTTGAGTTCACGACCAAGCCACCACCTCCTCTTCACCCTTTAACCCTCTCCATCAACCAACCTACCCAGGTCTCTTTCTCCTCTTTTCCTGAGATCACCGAGGATGAAACTTCCCGCCTTCTTTCCTCCTCGAAATGCACCACCTGTTCCTCTGATCCCATCCCCACCAACCTACTCAACACCATCTCCCATACTGTCACCCCCGCCATCTGTCGCATCCTCAACCTCTCTTTCTCCACTGCAACTGTCCCTGACACCTTCAAGCACGCCGTTGTCACACCTCTCCTCAAAAAACCTTCACTTGACCCTACCTGCCCCTCCAACTACCGCCCCATCTCTCTTTTACCCTTCCTTTCCAAAATACTTGAGCGCGCTGTTCACAGCCGCTGCCTTGACTTTCTCTCCTCTCATGCCATCCTCGATCCACTTCAATCCGGCTTTCGCCCTCTGCACTCGACAGAAACAGCACTCTCTAAAGTTTGCAACGACCTGCTCCTGGCCAAATCCAGAGGTCACTACTCCATCCTCATCCTCCTCGATCTTTCCGCCGCGTTTGACACTGTCAACCATGATTTACTTCTTGCCATGCTGTCCTCTTTTGGGTTCCAAGGCCCTGTCCTCTCCTGGTTCTCCTCTTATCTCTCCCACCGCACCTTCAGGGTACACTCCCATGGATCTTCCTCCACTCCCATCCCACTATCTGTTGGAGTTCCCCAGGGATCTGTCCTTGGACCCCTTCTCTTCTCAATCTACACCTCTTCCCTGGGCTCGCTGATCTCGTCTCATGGTTTTCAGTATCATCTTTATGCTGATGACACCCAGCTATACCTCTCCACACCTGACATCACCGTGGAGACCCAGGCCAAGGTATCGGCCTGTTTATCCGACATTGCGGCATGGATGTCCAACCGCCACCTGAAGCTGAACATGTCCAAGACCGAGCTCCTCGTCTTTCCTCCTAAACCCACTTCTCCTCTTCCTCCACTCTCTATCTCTGTTGATAACACCCCTATCCTCCCTGTCCCATCTGCCCGCAACCTCGGAGTCATTTTCGACTCCTCCCTCTCCTTCTCTGCGCATATCCAACAGACTGCCAAGACCTGTCGCTTCTTCCTCTTCAACATCAGCAAAATTCGCCCTTTCCTCTCTGAGCACACCACCAGAACTCTCGTCCACGCTCTCATTACCTCTCGCCTTGATTACTGCAACTTACTCCTCACCGGCCTCCCACTCAGCCATCTATCCCCCCTTCATTCAGTTCAGAACGCTGCTGCACGTCTTATATTCCGCCAAAACCGATATACTCATATCACCCCTCTCCTCAAATCACTTCACTGGCTTCCGATCAGTTATCGCATACAATTCAAGCTCCTCCTCCTTACCTACAAATGCACTCAGTCCGCGGCTCCTCACTACCTCTCCACCCTCATCTCCCCCTATGTTCCCGCCCGTAACCTCCGCTCACAGGACAAAGCCCTTCTCTCAGTACCCTTCTCCACCACTGCCAACTCCAGACTCCGCCCATTCTGCCTTGCCTCACCCCATGCCTGGAACAATCTTCCTTCACCCATACGCCATGCCCCTTCCCTACCCATCTTCAAATCTCTGCTTAAAGCTCACCTCTTCAATGCTGCCTTCGGCGCCTAACCACTCGAGATATATAAAATACCCCAATCTATCCACCCTATCAGACTAACTGTTCACTCGTCCTCTAGATTGTTCACTTGTCTTTAGATTGTTTTCTTGTCTTTTAGATTGTAAGCTCTTTGAGCAGGGACTGTCCTATGTTTAAATTGTACAGCGCTGCGTAACCCTAGTAGCGCTTTAGAAATGCTAGTTAGTAGTAGTAGTAGTAGTAGTATGAAGGCTATATGAAAAATAAGCACAAACTCGGGGGAGAAAAACTCACCCTGACCTCCCGTCTCCGAATTAGGAGCCCCGGGGAACGGAGTTCCTCTGGTAGCCTCAGCCCGAGGCCCCCCTTTGCTCTCAGACTTCTCTGCAACCGCGGGGGTCGAGCCATGCGGCGTTTCCAAGATGGTGCCCGCTGCCAGCTCTATCGAGAGGGAAGAATCAACATCGCTCGCCATGCTCGTACTGGCTCTACCGTCTAAACAGCACGTTTTACAGAGCCCTGCTGCTGATCTGCGCTTGCCACAATGGGAACAGCGCTTAACTCCCTCAGCAGCCATCGCCGAAAAACGGCGGAATAAAATTCAAAATGGCGGCTTTGCGCCCAAATCACCCCGATCGGAACGCCGTCCGCGGGCCCTCCCTGGAGGAGTTGAGTACCGCTCTTACCGCCAAGGACCAAGTCCACGAGCTCCGGTCACGCTGCACAGTCAGGAAAAGTCTCAGAAATAGTAGCGCTGAAAAGCATGGGGTTTTGTTTTTTTTTTAACGCTGTAAGGAAAGTTGGTGGCAAACAGCTACAGAGGCACTACGGAAGCAGAAGAGGGTGGGAAAGGCAGGGAAAGGGCGAACCTATGTGCCTGCATCCACACAGGGGGGAGGGTAAGGCAGGGAAAGAGCGAACCTATGTGCCTTTAAAGTGGGCCCCACTTAGCCACAACACCCCTGCTACAACTGGCAAAAGCACAGGAGCCACCCCAGGCAGAATCTTGAAGGAGCTGAATAAGCTGCGTCCAACCCTGCTGGGAGATAGAGAAATACTGAGAGGCAGATGGAGCTAGCCGTCCTAGAGGCACTATGGTTTTCAGTGTTCTCTATCTCCCCCTGCTGGTAGGTGGGCACAACCCATTCGTAATGGATTCATCTGCTGCTGATGACAAGGAAGACTTCTTTATGGAAAGGATGGCAGATGCAGGGAATTCCCCTCCCCACCCCCAGTGGAATTGGTGGAGAAGAGGACTATATCTGAATTCAAGAAAGCATGGAACAAGAATAGAGGATCTCTAAAGGAGAGGAAAGGATAGTCAAAATTAATAGTTGGTATGGATGAGCAGATTGGATAGACCATAATGTTATCATCTGCCATCATTTTCTTTGTTTCTATACTAAAAGTCCAGTTCTATGCGTCCATATTCTGTGTATTTTCTCACATTCTTTTTGAGTTTCCCTCCCTTTCACTTCATATAATGACCACCTGTCCCTGAACTTATCAATCTACAAAAAATTCTACACTCGGGTACCTTTTTGAAGCTTGTTAGATATTTGATGTTTATTATTATATATTCCCCTTCCACTTTTGTCTTAGAGAATAAGACTTCAAAAAGTGAAATGCCAATATTATGAACTGTAGTTCCAAGACTAATTCAAATTAAGTCCCAACAAGGTATCTGCTTTGTAACATCATGAGATTATTTTCTATGATGCTGTACAGCAAGGCAAACTATCAAAACTGGTTCAAGTAATTCTACAAGCTATTTTATGAATCAAGTTATGGTCAATTTTACTCTTCTGATACAACTGAACTGCTGATCTCTTCTTCACTTTCCAAATCCAATCTTGAACAATATCTAAATCTGAAAGATTCTTACATGAAGGTGATAGGGAGCTCTGTATACTTTAAAGAGTGTAATACTGCACCGGAACATTTTTGACATTTACTCATGGAGAAGATTAAAACATAGCAAAGAATCAATCAGCACTTAAATAGCGACCTTTCAAGTATGAAGAGAACAAATGAAGAGTTGCCCCAACAGCAGGTCACTTCTACCTATAATGGGCAGCACTTCAGAGCTCCATCAAGACTCCTGCTGATGCCAGCATAAATTACAGATTGATGAAAGCAGTGCTAAGAATATATTAACTTTCCAAAGCAATTTATAAATATGTCACAAACCCTTTTTCTTTCCTTCCTTTCCTTTTCTTCTTTCTTCTCTCTCTCTCGTGACCTTTCCCTTGATTTATCCAAATCTTTCTTGTCCACTTCTCTCTCCTTGCTCTTGGACAGTGTTGGAGCAGTATGGTTAGGGTAGTGCTGTTAAAGGAATGCAATACAGTGCATATGTAAAATTCAATTGTCAACAGAATCTGTACACTAGAGATTCAAACACAAAGAAGGTACATATAATTTTTTTTAAGTATTTACAGTGGCTTAACTACTAAGCAATCACATTATTTGTAAGCACTTAAAATACTTTTAGTCACAAATACACAGCTAACAAAAACTGAACAAGGGTAGCATCGGAAGTTTCTACACAGGAACATTTGATCACATTGTACTGAACAGAGTGACTGACAATAACAGCTTTGTTTGCCAAATGAGTTGCTTGGACACAATTGCAATTCCTAAAACACAGATTTCCAATTTTTACTATACCATAATTAGATTCTAACAGCCTAAGAATCATAATTAGATTCTAACAGCCTAAGAATCCAACATTTCCAAGTAGTTAATGCCTTGGAAGATTAATTGAAGTTAGTGAACAAAAATTGCCCAACTTGGAGGTCACTCTCACCATTAGAAATGGAACAAAAATATCTTTTATATACTTTAAAAGGTGCTGTTGCTCTAGAACTGCCTTGACATAGTTAACACTCATTTTACAGCTGTGGGCATACTGGCCATTACTGCTCACTGGCACAATTCCTATCTCTGCATTTTGGCCAGGTTTATTATACCAATCACTGGTCCAGATGCTCATCACAAAGAAATTAACAGCAAACTATTTAGCTTTATAACATATACATTATTAAAACTGCTTCCAATTCATAATAAAAATCATAATTTCGATACTCAAATTCTAAAACCTAAATGTTATTTAGGCAGATAAAGTTTTTATAAACGTGCCTTTCCAAATATATCTTGCATGTTGTTTCCCTTAGAAGGAAATGCTAAAAATGTCCCGTAGGGCAATCATCACAGGACAAGTTTTCATTATATTCCAAGATGACTGGGTTCAATATAAAATCAAACACTGAATTAAAGATAAATTTTTTTCCTTAAATCTTGAACTGATACTCATAGACAGAGTTATGTACCTATAATTTGTGCTCTCTGACAAGAGTGAGAATCTAGATTACACTTAGGGCCAGATGCACTAAACCTAACGAGCCATTAACGAGCAAGTTGTAAACCCTGGCATGTACTAAAAGCCATTTTACAACGACGGTAGCAGCTAACAAAAACGGAATGCAGATGAGCAAATTGTGTAGAAACCCTATTGTAATGAGATGCACTAAGCTTTTCCGATTGCCTTAACACTGGAAACTCTAACGAGAGGTCTGTACCTCTCTTTGGGGCTGCACAGGATTGAAAACTGATGAAAAAACGCTATAAAAATTCATTCCGCCCCCCCCCCCTCCCCGGACGCAATAATTTATTTATTTATTTATTGTGAACACTTATATCCCACAAAATCCCTCTGAGGCAGGCTCCATGTGGCTTACAACATTCAAGGAAAAGAATAACATAGTAATTCTAGAACAACAGAGAATAAGGCACTGTGATTGGCTCAGAGACTTCCAGGTCTCTCAGCTGAGTGGAAGCACGGCCAAAAAAGACGTTTATTATTATTGCGGAGGTGAATGACGGTGAAAACAGACGGCTTCTTTTCGATGGCCAGCCTCAACTGCACTTTAGTTTTTATTATTGTGGCGGGGGGCGGAATGACGGTGAAAATGGACAGCTTTTTTCGATGGCCGGCCTCAACTGCACTTTTGTTTTTATTATTGAGGCGGGGGGGGGGGGGGGTGAGCGGCACAGCGCCTTCAGGTATTTGGTATGCGCACAGCAGCCAGCGTAACGCTTTGCTGCTCTGTTTTACAATGGAATAGAGAATGCAAGTGAGCTACAATGAGTAGCTCATTTGCATTCCCTTTCCTTGATGCATAGCCGTTCCCTACCGATTCGCTATGGAATTCGGTAGGGAACGGCTCTAACAATGACTTTAGTGCATCTGGCTCTCAGCCACTAAAAAATATGTTTACACTCAGCTGTGCAGAAGCAGGAGCCCCCCCCCCCCCAAAAAAAAAAAAAAACCAAGTTATTTATCCAAGCATATATTTAAAAAGTTGAACTTCAAAAGGAAGTGGGAAGGTATATATGATTCAATCTGCTGTCCATAGAAAACACCAGTCTGTTTGTTCCATTAATAAGCAGGTTAAATAGGTCCCACGTATAAGGACCCCCAAATCAAATGTTTTCTGGGAATTCCTCATACTCTCCGTAAGATTGACAAGCTGAGTTTTGGCAGGGAGGAGATGAGCGCAATTGTTTAAAATTAACATTCAAAAGGTGAAGTCTCTGTTTAAAATTTGATTATAAAAACAGTTAGACTTCCTTTTAAACTGCTAAGTTGTGCACTGTTTAGAATATGATTCCCACCTACTACATGCAACTCTCACCTACTCCAGGCTTTATCTTCGTTTAATATGCTTTTTAAGCCAATTAGGAGGATAGAGGGTCTAATTAGGGCACTTTCATCAGCCAGTACTTAGCTCTTAGCAATATAGGGGGTCAACATTCATACCGATTCAAGCCAGCAGACCAGCCACTAATATTCAGCAGCACTTAATTGGGCTGAATATCAGCACTAACTGGCCATCTTGAAAATAGACAGAAAAGGGGCATTATGGGGCCAGCATCGAGGAGTCGTCACCAGTTATACACGTGGCATGCTCCTCTTGCAGATGCAAAGACTTGACATTCAAGATATCACCTCACCTAAAGGCCTTTGTTTTCAGAGAACCTGGGAGCGAATCTGGCACACTTTAACCCCTAGGGCACATAGTAGAGTGCTTAACTTATCTAGATAAGTTTTTTGTTTAGAATATGGATTGTGTGTTAAGCATATGGATTGTGTTTTCCCACCATTCCAGTTGGTTGGGGGGGGGGGGGAATGGTTGGGTGGGGTTTGGAGGGAAGGAGACTGAATCTGTATATGCTTTTGTTAGGACTGGTTTGTCTATGTTGTATATATTTGACTGAATATGCTCTCTTTGCGGCATGCTTTATAATGCCATGTTTTTGTGTTTTTCAGTAAAAATATGAGTTAAATATATACACATGCTCGCATAGCTAAGTGGGTGGATAGGACCACACAAAAATTAGTACTACGTCAACTTACTTATGTGAGCACCGGCACTGAATTATCAGCCAGCACCCGCATGCTACCAGCCTGTAGCAGCCCATATTCTCCCCTCCCACCAAAACCCTCTTCCCACAATAGAAGACTCCTCCCAACATGTCCCAATACCCCCAACCATAGAAGTCAGCTCTTCACATTATAACCCCCTCCCAAACCTTACTACTACTATTACTACTACTTATCACTTCTATAGCGCTACAAGGCATACGCAGCGCTGTACACCATACATGAAAAGACAGTCCCTGCTCAAAGAGCTCACAATCTAAATAGGACAGACAAACAGACAGAACAACTAAGAGGTAAGGGAATTAAAAAGGTGGGGATAAAAGGGTACAGGGCAAGTGAGTAGTGGTTAGGAGTCAAAAACAGCGTTAAAGAGGTGGGCTTTTAGCCTGGATTTGAAAATGGCCAATGACGGGGCCAGACGTACAAGCTCGGGAAGTCTATTCCAGGCGTGAGGTGCAGCGAGATAAAAGGAACAGAATCTGGAACCAGCAGTAGAGGAGAAGGAGACAGACAAGACAGATTTATCCACAGAACGGAGGGGGGTGGGACGTAGGGAGAAACAAGAGTGGAGAGATACTGGGAAGCGGTAGAGTGAATGCACCTATAGGTCTGTTAGAGAAGTTTGAATTGAATGCGAAAACAGATAGGGAGCCAGTGAAGTGACTTGAGGAGAGGGCTAATGTGAGCATAGCGACTCTGGCGGAAAATGAGTCACGCAGCAGAGTTTTGGACTGATTGAAGAGGACAGAGATGGCTAAGTGGGCAGCTGGTGAGAAGCAGGTTGCAATAATCTAGGTGAGAGGTGATAAAGTGTGGATAAGGGTTCTGGTAGAGTTCTCAGAGAGGAAGGGACGGATTTTGCTGATGTTATAGAGAAAGAAACGACAGGTTTTGGCAATCTGCTGAAGGTGAGCAGAGAAGGAGAGAGAGGAGTCGAAGATGACCCCAAGATTATGATCTGATGAGACAGGGAGAATGAGAGTGCCATCCACAGAAATAGAGAAAGGGGGGAGAGGAGAGGTGGGTTTAGGGGGAAGGATGAGACGCTCGGTTTTGGCCATGTTAAGTTTCAGATGACATTGAGACATCCAGGCAGCGATATCAGATAGGTAGGCTGATACATTGGTCTGGATGCTGGTTGAGACTTCGGGGGTAGAGAGGTAGATCTGGGAGTTATCAGCGTAGAGATGGTATTGAAAGCCATGCGATGATATCAGAGAGCCAAGGGAAGAAGTGTAGACGGAGAACAGGAGAGGACCGAGAACAGAACCCTGAGGTACACCGATTGGTAGTGGGATAGAAGTGGAAGAGGATCCACCAGAGTGGATCAAACCTTCTCCCAACTAAAACCTCCTTCATGTCCGAGTGAACCATCTGGGCTTAACTTCACTTCCATGGTGGTCCAGTGGGTAAAAGAGACAGGAACAATCACCACTCACACCTGCTGCAGCTTAAAAACGGCAGCCACATTGACATGGTGAGTGTGGGTCTATATCCCCGTAGGTTGGGAGTATTACGGTGTTTAGGCAGGTGTGGGGGTAGGGAGTAGAGAAAGGGGAATACTGGAAAGGGATATGATAGATGAAGGGCTTGGATATATCAGGGTGGGAGGCCTTTCCCCTTAGTTTTAGTTTATTGAAACACTTCTCTTACTTCATCTCCGGCCCCAACAGTTATTTCCATAAACTATATAACCTCCCTACTGTTTATACATATGTCTGGAATACAGTGATAAAAAGTTTTGTAGTGTGTTTTATTTAACAAATAATAAAAAAAAAAATTATGTGATGCATGAGCAGTGGTGTGCTGGAGCCAGCTCACACTGGCTCACGAGCCGGTTGTTAAATTTTTTACCGACTTGCGAGCTGGTTGTTCCTGAGGGCGAGCTGGCTCTCCTTCCTTCCTCCTACAGGGTCCGGGGTCCCTCACCTCCCTTGTCCAGCGAATTCTTCGGGGCAGGCAGTCTTGCCTGCCCGCTGTCAGATCGCTCTTTAAAAATGGCCGCCAAGACGTCCAGCAGCGGCCTCACGAGACTTCTGCTGAAGTCTTTGAGGCTGCCCTCGTAAGTCTCGGTGGCCATTTTGAAGAGCGATCTGGCAATGGGCAGGCAAGATTGCCTGCCCCGAAGAATTCGCTGAACAACCTCGGTGGCTGGAGGGAGTGGCAGGGGAGAGAAGGGAGTCGCTGGACATGGGTGGCTGGACGGGGGGCAGAGGAGAGAAGGGAGTCGCTGGGCATGGGTGGCTGGAGGAGGGGGGCAGGGGAGAGAAGGGAGTTGCTGGGCATGGGTGGCTGGAGGGGGGGCAGGGGAGAGAAGGGAGTTGCTGGGCATGGGTGGCTGGAGGGGGGTAGGGGAGAGTGGACAATCGCTGGGTATGGGTGGTTGGAGGGGGGGCAGGGGAGAGAGGGCAATCAATGGGCATGGGTGGCTGGAGGGGGGCAGGGGAGAGAAGAATCGCCGGGCATAGGTGGCTGGAGGGGGGGCAGAGGAGAGAGGGCAATCGCCGGGTATGGGTGGCTGGAGAAGGGTCAGGGGAGAGAGGGCAATCGCCGGGTATGGGTGGCTGGAGGGAGGGTCAGGGGAGAAAGGACAATCGCCGGGTATGGGTGGCTGGAGGGAGGGGCAGGGGAGAGAGGACAATCCCTGGGTATGGGTGGCTGGAGGGGGCAGGGGAGCAAAGAGAATCGCTGGGTATGGGTGGCTGGAGGGGAGGGCAGGGGAGCAAAGAGAATCGCTGGGTATGGGTGGCTGGAGGGTTGCTGGACATGGGTAGATGGAGGGGAGGGCAGGGGGGAGAGCAGGGTTGCTGGACATGGGTAGATGGAGGGGAGGGCAGGGGGGAGAGGAGGGTTGCTGGACACGGGTGGATAGAGGAGAGGGAAGGGAGAGAAGAAATGCTGGACATGGATGGAGGGAAGGGAAGAGTGAGGAAGGAGATGAGATGAGGGAAAAGGAAGAGGAGAAAAACTTCACATGGATAAAGAAAATAGGCAGAAGCTGGATCCACTGGACAGTCAAGTTTTGAATTGCCATGCCTCTAAAAGAACTTAGGATTTGGAGGTGGGGGGGGGGGGGGGGGAGAAGAGATGGGTTTCTGTGGGGACACAGTGGTGTTATGAGTCTTTCTTTTTATTTTCCTGTTTCATTACCTTCCCTTATTTTCTTTGGAAGACCTGGACAGGTATATTTTTGGGATTTAACTTTGCATGTTTAGTTTGTTTTCTTTTGTAAAATTGTTTATCCTGATTTGTTTCCGATATGCCTCTCACTTGCCTCATTTTAAAGGTACAAGAATTAAATACCCCAGGTTAAGACTTATGTTTAAAGAACTGACCGGATTAAAAGCGGATGTGGCCTTCATCCAACAGACTTACTTAAAGCCTGCCCAAGAGCATTTTGTAGCTCATGGGAAATACTCAAATATCTTTTTTGCTTCTAATTGCTCACAGCATAAGACCAGGGGGCTTTTGATAGCTCTCTCAGCAAATTATCCACGGCATATAAAGAAGGTTTCTTAGGATAAGGAAGGCCATCATTTGCTGGTTAAATTGTTGCTAGGAGATAGTATTTATACTTTTCTGTGTGTACATGCTCCTAATGAGGGACAAAACAGAGCAAAAAGCACAAGGGTTTTCAGGAGCAGGACAATGGGAGATTCTTTATTAGAAAGACGAGACACGGGACATGTTCTGGTGACTATTCACCTACCTCAGGGTCAGAAGAGTTTGCAGATCCAGGATTTATAAAGCGCTCTTACATCAAACTTCCCCCTTGTCCCAATATACTGATAAATGGGAGACTCTTTTATCCGTCCATTATGAGCGGGATAAATGGCCCCGTATATATAAAACTTTATTGAATTTTTCTGTGGCAACACCTCTGGTGGAGAATGGGTACAAGATGTTATTCCAGTGGTACCTCACCCCCCACAGAATATCACGTATATTTCACACGGAGGTCTCAACTTGCTGGCGGGGCTGTGGAGCCCGGGGTACATTTTGGCACATATGGTAGGACTGCCCGACCATAAAGCAGTTCTGGACAGACTTAATAGCACACCTCCACACTAAGCTGGGGATAGCAATTACGCCGAGCCAGGAGCTTTGTTTACTTAACATACCAGTGGAGGGCATACGTCGCTCATTTCATGGTATTCTCTCTCATGTAGTAACAGCAGCACGTATTTTAATTGCTAGATACTGGAAACAAACATCGATCCCTACGTTGGATCAAGTCTTTAAAAAAGTGGATTACTGTTGTTTAATGGCTAAAATGACAGCTGTGAAGCGGGGACAGATGGTAAGATTTCTCAAAGTGTGGACAATATATATGGACTGGAGAGGGATCTCTGTTTGATAAGGTGGAGGATTCCTTCGGTTTGAACTGTTGAGCCCGACTGCTGTTACCCTGGAGGAAGGGTGGGTGGGGGGTAGATTGTAAGCTCTTTGAGCAGGGACTGTCTTTCTTCTATGTTTGTGCAGCGCTGCATATGCCTTGTAGCGCTATAGAAATGCTAAATAGTAGTAGTAGTAGTGGGGTAGGGAGCGGGGGGGGAGTTGGGGGGGTTTGTGTAGTATTTGTTGTCAACAACGCATTTTGACTGTACATTAAGTTGAAGTATTGGATATTGTATTGATCTTGTTTATATGAAGAAAAAAAAAAAAGAAGAGTTTGCAGAGTTCTGTATAAAATAGTAACAGGTATGCCACTAACAGGGCTAATCACTATGATGCAGTCCTGCTGTTAATAGCAAGTGTATGCTCTCAGTGCATGCGACATAAATATCTTGATCAACAAAACATGAAAGACACTGTTAGAAAAGCCGCCACTATCTTTCGCGTTCTCTTGACCAAGATATTTATCTAAGTGTGCACTTGTTATTAACAGCAGGACTGCATCATAGTGATAAGCCCTCTAAGTGGCATACCTGTTACTGTTTTATACAGAACTCTGCAAATTCTTGTGACTCCTGAGGCAGGCAAAGAGTCACTGAAACACAGCCTGTGTGTCAAGTCTTTCTAATAAAGAATCTCCCATTGTCCTACTCCTGAAAGCCCTAGTTGTGTTTCTTTGCACTGCTTTGTCTATTTGGTGTATTTTGGACCCTCTCTTTTCCACTGACCTTAATGAGGGACAGGATGCTTTCTTGGATGGTTTGGGTCACACCCTGCTGCAAATGGGCATTAACTCTTAGGTGGTGATTTTAACATTACCATTGACCCTAAGTTGGACAATAGTGCTAAAGGGGTATACTATAGACATAGAGAGAGAGCACACCTTAAATAATTGATTTGATTTGCTTACTTTATTTTTGTCTGATTGTAAGCTCTTTGAGCAGGGACTGTCTTTCTTCTATGTTTGTGCAGCGCTGCGTATGCCTTGTAGCGCTATAGAAATGCTAAATAGTAGTAGTAGTAAATAGTTTTTGGGTTGTTGGGGTTCATTTGATTTGTAGCGACAACATGATACACTGAAAGGGATTTTACCCATTTTTCTCCCTTACATAACACTTATTCCCGCATTGATATGTGGTTGGGTGATTGTGAATGCTTACGGGGTGTGCACTCAGTGACGATCCACACACATACCTGCTCTGATTATGCACCAGTTCTTTTCACTTTTCTTTTGGGATGAGGTTCTATGGGACAACGCTATTAGCACATATGTTGCTATTTTGCTAGATCCCCAACTTGTATCTGCCTTAGAAAAACATTTCAAGGATTATACAGAATTGCATGACATTGATGCCATGGATCCTCTAACTCTTTGGGAAGGTCTTAAAGTGGTAATGAGGGGCCGACATAGCTTTGCAAGCCCATCTTTGAAAATCTCGAGTAGCTCGAGAATTGAACTTGCATCAGTAGATTGCACAGTTGGAACTGGTATTAAAGTCTGACACAGGGAATCAGGCCTGTGCTGAACAATTACATGCCTTGCATCTGTCGCTTAATTAAATGCAAATGGCTGCGATATCAGAATAGTTATAAAAAGCTAGACAAGTGCACTCTGAATTTGGAAATTGATCCAGTAGGCTACTGGCATAGAATCTTAAGCCAAAGGGTCAACGCAATTATATCTGTTCAATCTTTGAGGAGAATATGATAGCCTCTACTACAACGCAGGGCATACATGCTTGATTTCTTCAATACTAGGACACCCTTTATAAACCCAAGCATACACCTCCGCACAAGGATATCTCAGCATATTTGGAGTGTATACTTCTTTCTAACAGTTGGCGAGGCCGATAATTATCTAAGCCAATTGATCTAGAGGAGTTTGTATGGGCCATTAAAGATCTGCCATCTAATAAAGCACCTGGATGGGATGGCTTTTCCAATAACTTTCACAAAAGATTTAGTTTATATTTAGCATCATTGCTGCTCAGAGTTTTTCAGCTCATTGTGGGTCTTATAGACCGATATCACTGTTTGACACCAATTATAAAATATTTACTAAAATTATGGCTTGTAGATTATCCATGGCTGATTCATGAGGATCAAGCTGGATTTGTCTCTGACAGACAAACTTTTGATAATCTTAGATCATTACTACAAGTTACTCAGTGGGCCTGGATACATCGAGTCCTCACTATTTTGCTGTCCATTGATGCAGAAAAAGCATTCAATTGGGTGTATTGGCTTTTTTTTTTTTTAATTCTCGGTGCTTCATAAAATGGGATTTGGGGGGCCGCTATCTCTCTTGAATATGTTTGTTTACACCTCCCCATTGGCTAGTTTAAAAATGGCTGTTATACCAAATCTTTTGAACTGCACCATGACACCCATCAAGGATGTGCGGTGTCGCCTTTATTTGTGCAATATCTGGAGAGCCCTTAGCCCAGATGGTGCGAGCTTTGCCAGGTATTCGGGGATTATCTGGGGTGATAGCTAGCATAAAATTATGCTTTTCGTGGATGATATTTTGCTGACTCAGGTGTTAGCTCAATATAGAGAGGTATCTGGCTTTAAAATCAACATGACTAAGTCAGAGATATTAAATCTCAATATGGATGTTTCTAGGGTCATACGCCTGAAACATTTTCCCTTTCAATGGGCTCAGAAACAACTTAAATACTTGGGGGTATGTATAACAGCTAAATTAGATGGGTTATATCAGGCCAACGTCAGCACTAAGATTGGGGAACTATTGGCTAAACTGGATCGTTGGGAGGGTCTTACTATATCCTGCCTAGGATGGATCCAGGAAGTTAAAATGATGCTATTATCTATTTATGGTGCTCCCTCTTCCTAATTCTCAATGCTTTTCACATCAACAGAAACAAAAATGTTTTGCATATATTTTGAGGAAGTGCCCATGTTATATCAACCAAAACTTAAGGGCTTACGGGAGTACCCAATTTTCAGCTATATTTTAAAGCCAATTGGTTACAGAGAAGTTTAAACAAATGGAATCGTTGGGAACAGGTGCGGATTGGCTCCACTCCTCTGTGGGCGGTTCCCTGGCTCCTAAAGAAAGATCTTCTCCATTTAGCGCAGGTAACTCCACTGGGGCTTAATTATCCCTTACATACTTGGTATCAGGTACCTGGGCAGTTTTTTTGAGATAGACATTATCATTTATCAACTGCTTTGCAATATGCTCCCTCCTTTGGTCCAGGGCATTGAGATCCAGAGTATAAACGATAAGCTTGCAATGGCTTGCGTACCCTTGGACAGTTTTGGGAGGTGGGTGAATTTATTTCTCTTACAGACCTTCAAGAGGATTATGGATTATTCCCACAAGGAAGGTTTCACTATTGGCAGATTTGTGATTATAGCCAATGTAAAGCTCAGGGTGAACTTAACTTAAAGGAAACCTTATTAGAACAGGCTATGTAGGGAGGAGGAGGTAAGAGTATATCACTCATTTATATCTAGCTTTGTTGATTCACACTACCCCCCCCCCCCCTCACCTAATGGGAACAGGATCCGAGTGCAGCATATACTATGGAACACTGGGGAAAGGGTTTTCAATATTGATTTAAAATCTCTACTGCTAGCATCAGGTTAAGAATGGTTTTAAGATATTTTACCGATGGTACTATACCCCAAATAAGGCTTCAAAAGATGCTCCCTGCAACTTCGAACGCTTGTTGGAGAAATTGTGGAGATTGGGGCACCTTCTTTCATCTCTGGTGGACTTGCCCTTTGGTCCAAACATATTGAACTTCTGTAATGGACACTTTGAATAATATACTTGGTAGAATATATCCACAAAGGGCAGAATACTGTTTGATTCGTTTAAACCTGCAGCAATTAAGGCTGAACATCATAAGCTGATGATACTGCTTTTTATAGCTAGTACACTGGCTTTCGTACCAGCATGGAAGCAGCCTGGTTTGCCTTCTATATCTCAGGTTCTACAGAATTCGGAGTTTATTTTTCAAATGCCCAAGTTGACAGTGTTGCGACATGGACGATTGACTCTTATGAGGTTTGACAACTCTATGAAATTTAGGAGCGCCTTGCCTCATCCAGCCTGTCCAAAAGATCGTGTGGGTGTATGTGTTGTGTTTTTGATTTACAATAAACATTATTTTTGGTTTAAAAAAAAAAAAAAAAAAAAGACAGCTGTCATTAATTTTTTCTGTACTGTAATTTGACCTGAACCGAACTGGCAGTGACGTACAGCAAGAGTCTTTTCTGAAAAGTCAGAGAGCTGCAGGAAGACTACCTTTTCCAGGAATTTGGATATAAAAGAGAGATTAGAGACAGGGCAATAATGACTAGCAATTGAAGGATCCAGAGTTGCTTAGCAAACAGGAGACCCAGTTTTCCCTCTATTGAAGTCTGAAACGGCACAAGGTGAATCCTCTGTCCCCAAATAAGGTCAGTGAGCTACATGCTTAGGCTACCTCAGAGGATGCAGTGATAACTTAATTAAAATCTATGTGAGGATATAAGCACAAATACATAAGTATTGCCATACTGGGACAGACCAAAGGTCCATCAAGCCCAGCATCCTGTTTACAACAGTGGCCAATCCAGGTCACAAATACCTGGCAAGATCCCAAAAAAGTACAAAACATTTTATGCTGCTTATCCCAGAAAATGTGAGTTTTCCCCAAGTCCAATTTAATAATGGTCTATGGACTTTTCCTTTAGGAAGCTATTCAAACCTTTTTTAAACTCTGCTAAGCTATCACAGGATGTGTAAAAAAAAACATTTTTTAATTGAAGAAATACATACACAGCTGGCCACTTCTCAACAGAAAACTGAAGCTCTTGAACACCATACCATGAAGTTAGAAGGGGTATTTCCACAGACCACTACTAACACAGAGGCTAATACAAAATTATGAGATGACTATGAAGACTCTGCTAATAGAAGCCAGCAGAACAATATCAAGGTACTATGTCTAGTGGAGGGTGCTAAGGGAACTAATGTGATTACTTTACTGGAGAGCTGTTTGATGAAGATACTGGATTTAGATTTGACCACAACACTGGAGATTGAAAAAAGCATATCAGACACCTTTGTGCACTAATCCTGGTGGGAAGGCTGCCAGGTCGATTGTTGCTAAGCTTTTGAGGTACCTTCAAGCTCTGCATATTCTGAAGACAGCTAAAGGAAAATCTTATTTATTGTTTTAGGACAAGAAAATCCATATTGTGCCACATCCTGTTAGGTGCACTGCTCTTAAGCAGTCAGCACTTTTATCAGTGTGACAAAATCTCAAGGACACTGGGACCTGTTTTGGCCTGATGTACCCTGCAAGGATGAAGATGATGTACAACAATCACACAACTATCCACTTTGGATCCTGAAGTGCTGTGAAAGTGGTTGATACAAGTAAATATGGCCTGAATTTTCCCAGCTTCATCTCATGATATCTTAGAACCTGCTGAATGAGTACGCATTAAGGCCTTTGCCCCCTTTCCAACTGGAATTTGTGGCTTATTGATAGTACACTTTTCTTGGGCTAATCAGTCATATGTCTGTGGGCATTCCTTTCCTCCCCTCTCTCCCTCCCCTTTTCTTTTTCACATTTCCTGGGTTTCATCACTTTGGGTAGGAGGTGGATGCACATGATGAGAGTGACTGGCCATGCTGCCTGGTGTGCTGGGGTGTGAATGGGCAACATAATTAAGGTATGAGTTTTAAATTCATTCTTGCCTGTGTTTTGTGTTTTTTATTGCACTAATTATGTTACATTTGTGCACGAGATGGTAGTTACTGTCATCTGCGTGTGAGTATGTATGACATGAAATGTTCATCTGTCTTTTGGTTGCACAGGTACGTATGTATGTGGTATGAAGTCGTCAGAACTTTTGAAAGAGCACATGAAAGATGTGTGGGTTTCATGTTCACATGATTGTTATTTTGTTGGTTGAGAGATTTTGGTAGTGGGCGCTTCTTGGCATGTGGCCATGGGTTTCTTGTTGGTTTTCTTACCTGCATTTGCAGGTGTCTGTCTGGATAGGATTGCAGGGGGAACGTTTGATTTTTATGGGTCAAGGTCCACTACTTTGCTTGTTCTGGGAGCTTATCTGAGATTAATATTTTTGTGGGCATTAGTTTCAGTTTTTTTCTCCTGTTACATAAAGTAATTCATACAGCAATTTATGAAGTTTTTCTGTAGAGATGAACCTTGGGGATTTCTGTTTGAAGTTTATACAACCCCCTGCTTGATATATTATCATCTTGTTTCCTTTTTGTACTTTTGTTGAGTTTAATTGAAATTTCCAGAAATGTTTTACACAAACACTAAATAAAAATTAAGTTAGAGCAATATTTAAAGAAATTATCAGAAATCAAATACTCAAACTTTCTATAGTCTACATCAAGAAAGGGAGGGGGGCAACAACTTCCACATATCAGCACAAAGAAAATCATGTTAGTAATAAAGAAAAATAAAGTAAAAGGCACATGGACTTAAATATTATCACAGCTCATAACCTCTAAACTGGTTTACCAAAAAGAAATAATCCTAACAAGAAACTTCTGATGCAAGAAATGTCTCTAAATGTGGTGGTTCCACAAAGAAATACCTATTCTCTTAATAGCTCATATGACACTTACATAAGCAACAGAGAAAAATGTGGCAACTAATACCAACGCATGAGGCTTAAGTTGTAGAAATGCTTTCCTTCGCACCTGCATGCCCCTAGACATCAGGAAAAATAGAAACTCTTAAGACCATCTGAATTTAAAGTAATTCTTAAAGATCAAAGATGTGGCCCTAACAGCAAAGACGTTCACAGATGAACTCCAAGCTATCCAGAGATATTACTAAATCCAATCTACCGTCTTCCACATTTTCATTCCTTCTACCTAATGGCAAATAATATAGCTTGGAAATTCCAATTTCCTCTGGTTTCAAAAATTATAAAGAGTCTTTCAACTACATATGATAGAATTCTTGCAGGGACATGAACCTTATCTTGGGGAAATTTAACAATCTTTTCATTTCTGCCCTGATTTTCCAAAGTTTCCATCACCAAATGAAGCATTAAACTGCCTTTAATAAAAGGACCCAGTAGCTGGCTGAAAAGTTAAAAACAGAACGGACCGATTCTCCATCTGGCGTTTCAACTCATCACATATAGTATCTCGTTCTGACAGTTTGGCCACTGTCTGTTCTGAAAATATTGGAGTTTGTGAAACAGTGGAAGCAAGAGAAGCTTCAATTCTACAAGCACCCTCCCAAATGTCCTCAAAAGTAGCCTTATCTGATCCAGCCAAAGTTGGGCCAGTTTGAGGCACCATAGAGGTAGCCTTTGATAGGGGAACCGAGGTGGTAGAAGAAACTGAACCAATCTTACAGGTCCCCTTTCCAGATAGATCTGGGGAGGTCTTCTCTAGCCTGGATCCTTTCCTCTCCACAAGCAGTACTCGGGCCCCGATTCCAACTTGCAGTTTTTTCTTCATCATTTCCGGGTGATACATGTGAATCTCTCAAGAGCTGCACCAGGATAGAGTGGCCCACCAGAGGTCAGCGTGACCTGAAGCTCCTCCACAGAGACTCTCCTTTTACAGGTGTGCTGCAGGCCAAATGAAGATCCACTGGCCCCCTTTCTTCCAATGTATACATATTGCGAGCCTTAAGTCTGTCCCATACGCTTTATGACAGAGACCACTGACCAATTTTGTAGCCGCCCTCTGGACTGACTCCATCCTGTTTATATATTTTTGTAGGTGCGGTCTCCAGAATTGCACACAGTATTCTAAATGGGGGCCTCACCAGAAACTTATACAAGGGCACTATCACCTTTTTTCCTGCTGGTCATTCCTCTCTCTATGCACACAAGCATCCTTCTGGCTTTCACTGTCGCCTTCTCTGTTTAGCCACCTTGAGATCATCTGACACAATCACCCCCAAGTCTCACTCTTCTTTCATACACAGAAGTACTTCACCTCCTATACTATATCATTCCCTTGGATTTTTGCCACCTAAGTGTAGGACCCTGCATTTTTTAGCATTAAATCTAAGTTGCCAATCTTCTAGCTTTGCCAGATCCCTCTGCATGTTATCCACACCCTCCGGGGTGTCCATGCTATTACAGAGTTTGGTATCATCCGCAAAGAGACAAACCTTACCAGACAGGACAGCTGCAATACCACTCACAAAGATGTTTAAAAAATCCAGCCCAAGGATCAATCCCCATGGTACACCACTGATAACATTCTTTTCCTCGGAGCAAGCTACCAATGCCCCCTGTCTCCTTCTACTTAACCAGTTTTTAACCCAGTCACTCACTTTAGGACCCATACCAAGGGCAATCAGTTTATTTTATCAGACGCCTATGCAGAACCATGTCAAAGGTTTTGATAAATCCAAGAACACCACATCTAGCACCCCTTCCATAGGCTGGAAAAATAAATTAGTTAATCCCAACAGAAATATCTTCTTGCCCTAAATAATGGAACACTAGTTTAGGTCTCTAAGAGATCAAAATCTAGACTTAGATTTTTTTTGTCTTTTGTCATGCAAGAGAACAATGAGAGCATGACTGTATGGGATAATAACTGGGAGACTGGTTGGAAACTTCTCGTAATTGAGGGTTGTGCAGTGTCCAGAAAAATTTGTGAGCCTTTAAGTGTTGCCTTGAATGGCAGCACATTCGGCAAAAGGGAAAAATAGCAGAAAAGCAAAGTCTTTGTCTCTGCTGGCAATTATTAGTTTTCCATTATCAGAGCTGTGCGAAGGCACTGCCAATTCTTGAAACAGTCTCTGTAATATCAGTAAATATCTCATTGATTCTGCTATCACACAGAAGTCAGATATACAGCATCTTCAGTGAAGTGAGATGGATTGTACCTGAGGAATGCAGTAGTATCTAGATTAGCTGAAAATGATATGTTTGTAGCCGCTTCTAGTTTCTCTTAGCTAGATCCAAGGCTCAGAAATCCTAAGACATCAGTTTCAGGAAGTAAACAGCAGGAAAATAAAAAATACTGTTGTCTTCATTTTTTTTCTTGCACACAGGCAGAATGGCTAAACTGCAGTGTAAAAAAAGGTTGATTGGCTGTAGCCCTATAGGTCTTTTATAAGATGTACCACAATTTTAATTTTGCCCCTTCTACAAGGATCAATCTCTCGTGCAGATTCTCTCTTATACCAGATGCTCAAAGCCAAGATATTCTAAAGGTATCTCTATGGCTAAGGCACAGCCTCTGATGTGTCAAATCCATCATTTGCGGAATGCACAAGGTGTTTTCCACATACAACCCTGAAGTTAGTAAGCTGAACAAAGTCCCCTTTGCTTGTCTGTAGGAAGGAATTTTGAAATGTTTTGCAAGTTTCTTCAATACAGAATGCACATATTACATTACGAACTGGTGGATAGATAGCAGAGCATTCTGGACCACTTTCCTGCCAAAAAGGCCAAATGTTTATAGGTCTTTCCAGGAAGAAATGAGGAATTACCTTTTGATTTCTCATACTTTTTCATAACAGCCTCTACTGCAACTGAGTGATGAGCTCACTGAAGCTCTTTGAAACCAAGCGCTGTTAGAATCTGGTACCTTGCATGAAGCTTCTTTCTTACAAGCAGAGTAGTTAGTAACGTTTACTAGATCTTTAACTGTAATTTCTGGAAGTGTTAATGTATCTTTCAGTATGTTAAGATACCTCAAGAGTGCCAGCATAGAAACTTGGATTCTCCTACTTTTAAGTCAAGAAGAAGAGATTTTTATTACCTTTTTAATGGAGAGAGAGAATGTTTTCTCCTCTTGAAGATCTCTTAGTTAGGGATGATGGGTCCCAATAGCAGACCTGGCAAGTCCTGTACATCAGTACTTGCCAGGTCTGCCATTGGGACCCATCAACCCTCTTAACTAGAAGATCTTCCAGAGGAGAAAACATTCTCTCTCATCAAAAAGATATTAAAATCTCTTCTCCTCAACTTAAAAGGATCTAGGTCTGTGGATCTGAAATTCATTTCTCAAGGATGATTTGACTGAGTCAGATTCTTAGAAGAAAGGAAAAATATATAGCATTAATGAACGAGAAGGTACCTGTTTCTTGTAAGGCACGCTCCTAGAATCATTTTATGAGGCCCTGGGACATGTCTCCCTTTTAGAGGCCGACTGATTTTTGTGAGCCACATAAAGTTGACCCTTTAGTGCTAACAGATACTGCTGAAAAGTTTAAAAGTAGGCTCAAGCTGTCTAGTAACTTTAGGCACTGATGCACCTGGCATCAAAGCTAGTTGAAATTTAGCTACATGTCAAGTTAGTAGGTCATATATACATTTGAGTTTTGTCAAATACTAACCTTGGTGCCAATATCTTCCTATGGAACTAATGGCAATTCCAGATGATCTGGGAGCAAAGGAGTACACATCAGTACATAGCACTAAAGAGAACACCTCTCCCTCTGGAAGATTAGATCTCTATGGCATTGCCAGTGATGACTGTGGACAAAGCTACAAAACTAGAAGGATGATGAAGCAATGACAGCAGAGACTGTGGCTTGGCCTTCACTACGCTCATTCTTGCGCTCAACCCTGTTAGATTATCCAAGCAACTTTACAAAGAGTAGACAGAATCAGAGGCGCTCTTGACTTGTCCTGTGCCCTTGGCCCTAAAAAGGAGAAGGCAATCTTCAGTATCAAAGGACTGCCCATCAAACAAGTTGATGTGAATGCATTCAGTGTAGATATATTCACCGTGAGTTGAGTACAAAGATATCCTGGAATCTTTACAGTATAATTTTTTACTTTAGAAATATAATAGGCCTAGCAGATATTTCTGACCAAACAAATGAATTTGCTTGGTAAATCCCCAAAGCTGACATTAAATCCTCTCAACTAACCCTTCTACATTACCTCAAACCTGGTGGTGAATTAAAATCTCCTGTTTACTTCTGTGAATTGCATAGTAATACCTAATGGCCTCATTATCATTCATTTTAATATATCGTGTGCTCATGTGTACCACACAAGTTAACTTCTCTACTGAACCCCTTTCTGCACTGTGCACTCAATGGAGGAGTAGACTAGTGGTTAAAGCACCGGTCCTGACATCCAGAGATGGCCGGTAAAAAAATCCCACTACTGCTCTTTGTGATCTTGGGCAAGTCACTTAACCTTCTATTGCCTCAGGTACAAAATTAGATTGCGAGCCCTCAAGGGACAGGGAAGTACCTAGTTTACCTGAATGTAACTCACTTTGAGCAGATACTGAAAACGGTGTGAGCAAAATCTAAATTAATGAAGTGCAAGTACACCTCATGGTAACTGTACTTCTGCTCACAGAAGCTTTCAGCATTGGTCCCCGAGTTAGAAAATGTTAAATATGAAACCTATTTGAGAAAGCAAAGAAACAAAAATTACTGATGTTTCTGTGAAGAAAACATAAAAACATGGGGGGGGGGGGTGGGGGGCTTCACTGAATCCAGCTGCATGGTACTAACCATGCATATATAAAAGTACTTCCATTCCTTTTCAAGTCTGAGTAAATGTTTCAGTTCTCAATATTATCATAGGATGTCACCCATAGATATGGCTGATTCATCCTGCTCTCCATGGAGACTCAAAAATCTCTTTAGTCTTATGCAAACTCTGATAATAATAGGAAGTGAATAGTGAATACTGGAAATTTTATTCTTAAATACAAAAACCCTTTTGGGAGCACAAAGATCTCTCATATAGAAATTAAAATGTAATAGGAACTTTTTGAATGATATGCACAAATTCTACCTGGGTTTTAACAAGCTGAAATGTGCACACATATTGTTAACATAATGGTGCATTCTCCTTGCATGCCTGTGCAGTGCAATGGGTGGAAAGAGACATGGTATGTCTTCAATACCAGGAGCTGTAGGCTGTTTGAAACGTGAGTGGTATCGTGCATACACTTATCTTGGGTGTATAGATGTGTGTTGGGGGTTTGTGCATGAAAGATAGGATGTGAGATGTTGAAGTGAAGTAGAGTGTGCGTGTGGAGTGGGGTATGTGCTTGTGGACTGAGATGAAATAAGAGGGGTTGGGGAGTGTACTTCTTGCCATATAGGCATTCATTCCTCCATTTTCAGATTACTCTTCCCTACCCAGCCTGCACTCAATTTCTCAAAGTCCAACCCCTTTTTCACTCTCCTCCTTTCTATCTCCCTACCCCTCCACTCTGTACCCTTCGTTCTATTCTTGTGTGTAGCACTATCCCCCTTGCACTCTCCTCCCTCCCCTTTCCTCAGTTCCTTGCACTCTATCCTGCCCCTAACCCTCCATTTACAGTTCCCCTCCAATTATGCAGTTCACCACATTATGAGCTTATTGCCAAGGCAGCAGCTTCAAGTTTTTTCTTCTGCTGGCAGAAGAACTGCCTACTTTGCTTTATAGAATATTAGAAAATACAACCGTATAATTTAAGAGTGACTATTTATACTAGCCATAGAACTGATGAAAATTGCTCACGCCTAAGTTGCTGAAGAGAGCATGTCAATTACAGCATTCTATAATTTACAAGTTCATTGTGTATCTGCTGATCATCTGACCACCTTCAAACTACACACCATAACAGTCAGGAACCAATGTACAGAATGAGTAGTACAATATGGATGGGCTGGAATGTTTAAGGGGTTTTGACATTAGCTTCAGAACTTTTAGTAAAAGAACAGTGCTGGGCAGACTTCTATGGTCTGTGCCCTGAGAATGGCAAGGACAAATCAAATTTGGATATACATATAAAGCCTCACCACGTAAAATGAGTTTATCTTGTTGGGCAGACTAGATGGACCGTTCAGGTCTTTATCTGCTATCATTTACTATGTTACTGCAACTTGTTTCTCACAGGTCTCCCACTAAGCCATCGCTTTCCCCTTCTATCTTTTAACCAGTCTTTAATCCATAATAGAACAACTACTTCCTATCCCATGACTCTAATTTCCTCTAGAGTCTTTCATGAGGTACTTTGTTAAATGCCATTTGAAAATAGGCATTTAACAATGCATTTAATAGGCATTGTTCACCCCTTCAAAGAAATGTAGATTAGTGAGGCAAGATTTCCCTTCACTAAATCCATGTTGGCTTTTTATGAATGTGCTCTGTAATTTTGTTCTTTATAACAGTCTCTACCTGTTTTGCCCAGCACTGACATCAGACTCACAAGTCTATAATTTCCTAGATCACCTCTGGAACCTTTTTAAAAATCAGCATTACACTGGCCACCCTCCAATCTTCTGCTATCTTGCTTGATTTTAAAGACCCGTATATCGGCACCTCATGTATGGAGGGGGAGTGGTCCTCCTAGTGCCGAGGCTTTTCAGGCACTGGGGGATTCCTCGGTGCCCTGGAGCTCCCAGCACCATGCATCAAGGGCAACCGATGGTGATGCTTATTTTGATACCAGGCAACAACGCTCCTTGGTGCCAACTAGGACAACATCGAATCCTCATGTCGCTTCAGAGTCAGGTCCCGGGGGGCCTGCACAGCGTCTGTCATTGGAGGCAGGTGGAGACCCACTCGATACACGGTCACTCCCAGTTTCTGAGGGCCTCACAGCCATATGAACCAACGCACCCAATATCGATGCAATCCCCAATGCTGATACCGAATATGCCGATGCCGACACAATGCTGAGCCTTCGGACATTGCTCCAAACATTTTCTCTCGCGGAGCATCTCTGGCTAACTGGGTTCTTTTCTTCATACGAAGACAAAGAACACAGTTAGAAGGGGTATGTTCAGGCCCCAAGCACTGAAGACACCAAGAATGGGTGTCTTTGCCAGAGATGGTTCTTTTGTACCAGCCACAGCGCTTAAAGCCACTGGGAACCTTCAATGACATGTAAGGAGAAACAGCTGTGGCTAAATCAAAAGACTAGATGGTACTGAATAAAGGGGCAAAGCTCCTGAAAAAAAAATATAAGGGAAAAACCCAACCAGAGCCCAGGCCTAAGTGCGGACTACCAAGCGTAGGAAACACAAAAGAAAATTAAAAAGGCACAAAAATGTGAAGCACAACCGAACTGAGCTTTGAGTAGCTGTCAGAACTGCAGGTTCCAAACTCTCGCAGCAAGGCACTTATGTATGTGTGGTGGGACTGTGGCACACACACTTGGACCTTTGTAAAGCTTACTGCCAAGCTCCGGATCGGGCAATGCGGACCGCGCTACTCCATATGTGAGAATGATTGGCCTGCTCATCCTCGGAGAATGTTTATTAGGATATATTTTTTTTAAGTATGCTGTTTTATTTTTCACTTTATTGCTGTTACATCTGCCTCATAGGTCTTATATAATATTCTGCTGCATTTTAGTTGCTTTTATGTCTTAAATTTTGTGAACCGTTAAAAGTAATGACCCTATATCTAGAGATGCAGTTTATAAAGAAATGAATTAAATATACTACTACTACAAACCATTTGTACAGCGCTACCAGACGTACGCAGCGCTTTACAATACATGTGAATGTGTCATCAGAACAAAGATTTTTATTCCATTATTGTTTGCTAATTTTAAAAGCAGAAAAATAAAGTGAACACTTTATTTGGACAATTTAATACTGGTCATAACTTTACCTAGCATGGAATAGAAGTTGAGAAAAACAAGTTCTGGTCCTAAAGACTAAATCCCCAAATTTGAGGTTGATAGATAGCAAATTTTATAAGGATTGAATTTGGTATTTTCTATACTGTATGTAATTAAGGTTAGTGGGTTTCCTTCTAATCACAGGGAGCACGTGTACATCTGTGTGTTTGTTGCCTCTGTGAATGACTTAGAACTGGAAGGAAAAAGAGACATGGTAGTTTTTTGTTGTTGTTTTTTTTTTTTTTTTTTTTTGAATGGAGCAATTACCAAATATTCCATTGGTTTGAAATAAAGCGAATGCTACATACCTGTAGAAGGTATTCTCCGAGGACAGCAGGCTGATTGTTCTCACTGATGGGTGACGTCCACGGCAGCCCCTCCAATCGGAAACTTCACTAGCAAAGTCCTTTGCTAGCCCTCGCGCGCCCGCGCGCACCGCGCATGCGCGGCCGTCTTCCCGCCCGAAACCGGCTCGAGCCGGCCAGTCCAGTATGTAGCAAGACAATACACTTCAAGGGAAGATACAACTCCAAAGGGGAGGCGGGCGGGTTTGTGAGAACAATCAGCCTGCTGTCCTCGGAGAATACCTTCTACAGGTATGTAGCATTCGCTTTCTCCGAGGACAAGCAGGCTGCTTGTTCTCACTGATGGGGTATCCCTAGCCCCCAGGCTCACTCAAAACAACAACATTGGTCAATTGGGCCTCGCAACGGCGAGGACATAACTGAGATTGACCTAAAAAATTTTACCAACTAACTGAGAGTGTAGCCTGGAACAGAACAAACAGGGCCCTCGGGGGGTGGAGTTGGATCCTAAAGCCCAAACAGGTTCTGAAGAACTGACTGCCCGAACCGACTGTCACGTCGGGTATCCTGCTGCAGGCAGTAATGAGATGTGAATGTGTGGACAGATGACCACGTCGCAGCTTTGCAAATTTCCTCCATGGTGGCTGACTTCAAGTGGGCTACCGACGCTGCCATGGCTCTAACATTATGAGCCGTGACATGACCCTCAAGAGCCAGCCCAGCCTGGGCGTAAGTGAAGGAAATGCAATCTGCTAGCCAATTGGATATGGTGCGTTTCCCTACAGCCACTCCCCTCTTGTTGGGATCAAAAGAAACAAACAATTGGGCGGACTGTCTGTGGGGCTGTGTCCGCTCCAGATAGAAGGCCAATGCTCTCTTGCAGTCCAATGTGTGCAGCTGACGTTCAGCAGGGCAGGAATGAGGACGGGGAAAGAATGTTGGCAAGACAATTGACTGGTTCAGATGGAACTCCGACACAACCTTTGGCAGAAACTTAGGGTGAGTGCGGAGGACTACTCTGTTGTGATGAAATTTGGTGTAAGGGGCCTGGGCTACCAGGGCCTGAAGCTCACTGACTCTACGAGCCGAGGTAACTGCCACCAAGAAAATGACCTTCCAGGTCAAGTACTTCGGATGGCAGGAATTCAGTGGCTCGAAAGGAGGTTTCATCAGCTGGGTGAGAACGACATTGAGATCCCATGACACTGTAGGAGGCTTGACAGGGGGCTTTGACAAAAGCAAACCTCTCATGAAGCGAACAACTAAAGGCTGTCCTGAGATCGGCTTACCTTCCACTTGGTAATGGTATGCACTGATTGCACTAAGGTGAACCCTTACGGAGTTGGTCTTCAGACCAGACTCAGACAAGTGGAGAAGGTATTCAAGCAGGGTCTGTGTAGGACAAGAGCGAGGATCTAGGGCCTTGCTGTCACACCAGACGGCAAACCTCCTCCAATGAAAGAAGTAACTTCTCTTAGTGGAGTCTTTCCTGGAAGCAAGCAAGATGCGGGAGACACCCTCTGGCAGACCCAAAGAGGCAAAGTCTACGCCCTCAACATCCAGGCCGTGAGAGCCAGGGACTGGAGGTTGGGATGCAGAAGAGCCCCTTCGTCCTGCGTGATGAGGGTCGGAAAACACTCCAATCTCCACGGTTCTTCGGAGGATAACTCCAGAAGAAGAGGGAACCAGATCTGACGCGGCCAAAAGGGAGCAATCAGAATCATGGTGCCTCGGTCTTGCTTGAGTTTCAACAAAGTCTTCCCCACCAGAGGAATGGGAGGATAAGCATACAGCAGACCTTCCCCCCAATCCAGGAGGAAGGCATCCGACGCCAGTCTGCCGTGGGCCTGAAGCCTGGAACAGAACTGAGGGACCTTGTGGTTCACTTGAGATGCGAAGAGATCCACCAGGGGGGTGCCCCACGCCTGGAAGATCTGTCGCACCACACGGGAATTGAGCGACCACTCGTGAGGTTGCATAATCCTGCTCAACCTGTCGGCCAGACTGTTGTTTACGCCTGCCAGATATGTGGCTTGGAGCACCATGCCTTGACGGCGAGCCCAGAGCCACATGCTGACGGCTTCCTGACACAGGGGGCGAGATCCGGTGCCCCCCTGCTTGTTGACATAGTACATGGCAACCTGATTGTCTGTCTGAATTTGGATAATTTGGTGGGACAGCCGATCTCTGAAAGCCTTCAGAGCGTTCCAGATCGCTCGCAACTCCAGAAGATTGATCTGTAGATCGCTTTCTTGGAGGGACCACCTTCCTTGGGTGTGAAGCCCATCGACATGAGCTCCCCATCCCAGGAGAGACGCATCCGTGGTCAGCACTTTTTGAGGCTGAGGAATTTGGAAGGGACGTCCCAGAGTCAAATTGGAGCAAATCGTCCACCAATACAGGGATTCGAGAAAACTCGTGGACAGGTGGATCACGTCCTCTAGACCCCCGGTGGCCTGATACCACTGGGAGACTAGGGTCCATTGAGCAGATCTCATGTGAAGGCGGGCCATGGGAGTCACATGAACTGTGGAAGCCATGTGGCCCAGCAATCTCAACATCTGCCGAGCTGTGATCTGCTGGGACGCTCGCACCCGCGAGACGAGGGACAACAAGTTGTTGGCCCTCGCCTCTGGGAGATAGGCGCGAGCCGTCCGAGAATCCAGCAGGGCTCCGATGAATTCGAGTTTCTGCACTGGGAGAAGATGGGACTTTGGGTAATTTATCACAAACCCCAGTAGCTCCAGGAGGCGAATAGTCATCTGCATGGACTGCAGGGCTCCTGCCTCGGATGTGTTCTTCACCAGCCAATCGTCGAGATATGGGAACACGTGCACCCCCAGCCTGCGAAGCGCCGCTGCTACCACAGCTAGGCACTTTGTGAACACCCTGGGCGCAGAGGCGAGCCCAAAGGGTAGCACACAGTACTGGAAGTGGCGTGCGCCCAGCTGAAATCGCAGATACTGTCTGTGAGCTGGCAGTATCGGGATGTGTGTGTAGGCATCCTTCAAGTCCAGAGAGCATAGCCAATCGTTTTGCTGAATCATGGGGAGAAGGGTGCCCAGGGAAAGCATCCTGAACTTTTCTTTTACGAGATATTTGTTCAGGGCCCTTAGGTCTAGGATGGGACGCATCCCCCCTGTTTTCTTTTCCACAAGGAAGTACCTGGAATAGAACCCCAGCCCTTCTTGCCCGGATGGCACGGGCTCGACCGCATTGGCGCTGACAAGGGCGGAGAGTTCCTCTGCAAGTACCTGCTTGTGCTGGAAGCTGTAAGACTGAGCTCCCGGTGGACAATTTGGAGGTTTTGAGGCCAAATTGAGGGTGTATCCTTGCCGGACTATTTGGAGAACCCACAGATCGGAGGTTATGAGAGGCCACCTTTGGTGAAAAGCTTTCAACCTCCCCCCGACTGGCAGGTCGCCCGGCACTGACACTTGGATGTCGGCTATGCTCTGCTGGAGCCAGTCAAAAGCTCGCCCCTTGCTTTTGCTGGGGAGCCGCGGGGCCTTGCTGAGGCGCACGCTGCTGACGAGAGCGAGCGCGCTGGGGCTTAGCCTGGGCCGCAGGCTGTCGGGAAGGAGGATTGTACCTACGCTTGCCAGAAGTATAGGGAACAGTCTTCCTTCCCCCGAAAAATCGTCTACCTGTAGAGGTAGAAGCTGAAGGCTGCCGGCGGGCGAATTTGTCGAATGCGGTGTCCCGCTGGTGGAGAGACTCTACCACCTGTTCGACTTTTTCGCCAAAAATGTTATCCGCACGGCAAGGCGAGTCCGCAATCCGCTGCTGGATTCTATTCTCCAGGTCGGCGGCACGCAGCCATGAGAGCCTGCGCATCACCACACCTTGAGCAGCGGCCCTGGACGCAACATCAAAAGTGTCATAAACTCCTCTGGCCAGGAATTTTCTGCACGCCTTCAGCTGCCTGACCACCTCCTGAAAAGGCTTGGCTTGCTCAGGGGGAAGAGCATCAACCAAGCCCGCCAACTGCCGCACATTGTTCCGCATGTGGATGCTCGTGTAGAGCTGGTAAGACTGGATCTTGGACACGAGCATAGAGGAATGGTAGGCCTTCCTCCCAAAGGAGTCTAAGGTTCTAGAGTCTTTGCCCGGGGGCGCCGAAGCATGCTCTCTAGAACTCTTAGCCTTCTTTAGGGCCAGATCCACAACTCCAGAGTCGTGAGGCAACTGGGTGCGCATCAGCTCTGGGTCCCCATGGATCCGGTACTGGGACTCGATCTTCTTGGGGATGTGGGGATTAGTTAGAGGTTTCGTCCAGTTCGCAAGCAATGTCTTTTTTAGGACATGATGCAAGGGAACAGTGGACGCTTCCTTAGGTGGAGAAGGATAGTCCAGGAGCTCAAACATTTCAGCCCTGGGCTCGTCCTCCACAACCACCGGGAAGGGGATGGCCGTAGACATCTCCCGGACAAAGGAAGCAAAAGACAGACTCTCAGGAGGAGAAAGCTGTCTTTCAGGAGAGGGAGTGGGATCAGAAGGAAGACCCTCAGACTCCTCGTCAGAGAAATATCTGGGATCTTCTTCTTCTTCCCACGAGGCCTCACCCTCGGTGTCAGACACAAGTTCACGGACCTGCGTCTGCAACCGGGCCCGGCTCGACTCCGTGGAGCCACGTCCACGATGGGGGCGTCGAGAGGTAGACTCCCTCGCCCGCATCGGCGAAGCTCCCTCCGCCGACGTAGTCGGGGAGCCCTCCTGGGAGGTGGCCGCAGTCGGCACCGCACGCGGTACCGACGTCGGGGACCTCACCCCCGGGCGATGGGCCAGCCGGCGCCACGCTCGACGGTACCGGAGGCGCAAGCACCGCCGGTACCGGAGGGGTAGGGCGCAACAGCTCCCCCAGAATCTCTGGGAGAACGGCCCGGAGGCTCTCGTTCAGAGCGGCTGCAGAGAAAGGCATGGAGGTCGATGCAGGCGTCGACGTCAGTACCTGTTCCGGGCGTGGAGGCTGTTCCAGGCTGTCCAGAGCGGAGCGCATCGACACCTCCTGAACAGAGGGTGAGCGGTCCTCTCGGTGCCGATGCCTGCTGGGTGCCGACTCCCTCGGCGACCCAGAGCTCTCGGTGCCGACGCGGGGAGGGGACCGGTGTCGATGCTTCTTCGACTTCTTCCGAAGCATGTCACCGGAGCTCCCCGGCACCGACGAGGAGGACGTCGAATCCACCCGTCGCTTCCTCGGGGCCGAGACCGAAGAGGGTCGATCTCGGGGGGGCTGTACCGCAGGAGCCCTCAGGGTAGGAGGAGACCCACCCGAGGGCTCACCGCCACCAGCAGGGGAATGGACAGCCCTCACCTGCACTCCACCCGATGCACCACCGTCCGACGACATCAGCAGACGAGGTCCTGGTACCACCGACGTCGATGCAGCTATCCGATGTCTCGGCGCCGATGCAGAGGCCCGATGCCTCGATGCGCTCGATGCAAGGGCGGCCGAGGAAGATGGTCTGGACGCTGACGACGTCGATGCACTCGAAGATCCCGGTGCCGATGCCGACGAAGAGCCCGAGAACAACACGTTCCACTGGGCTAGTCTCGCTACCTGAGTCCGCCTTTGAAGCAGGGAACACAGACTGCAGTTCTGAGGGCGGTGCTCGGCCCCCAGACACTGAAGACACGACGAGTGTCGATCAGTGAGCGAGATAACCCGGGCGCACTGGGTGCACTTCTTGAAGCCGCTGGAAGGCTTCGATGTCATGGGCGGAAAAATCACGCCGGCGAAATCAAAAGCCGAAATGGCGAAAATTGAAGCACCAAAATTTAGAGGGAGAAAAATCTCGACCGAGGCCAAAAAGAGGCCTACCCCGACGACGAAAGAAAACTTACCGGGGCAAAAAGCTGGAAGTACGGGGAGGATTGACACGAAACCCGGTGGAGGGTTTCCGGAGCACTTCCCGACTTTAGAAAAAGCTTTTCCGAAGAAAAAACACGCTCAAAAAACAATTTGGACGCGCGAGGTCAACTTTCCGGGGCCCGACACGGCGAAACACGACCGTACCGAGTGCGGACAAAAGAAGACTGGCCGGCTCGGGCCGGTTTCGGGCGGGAAGACGGCCGCGCATGCGCGGTGCGCGCGGGCGCGCGAGGGCTAGCAAAGGACTTTGCTAGTGAAGTTTCCGATTGGAGGGGCTGCCGTGGACGTCACCCATCAGTGAGAACAAGCAGCCTGCTTGTCCTCGGAGAACAGGTTTTCACTACCAGGGTGCAGAACCATTGCAAATGAAAGCGTGCTAAGCGTGGCTTGCTGCCTACACAAGACAGGAAAGGAACGCAGCATTGAGATTCAGGTCCCGCGTCTCCTGCTGCTGGGCTGCATTTCCTTCTTCTTTTCTCCCCTCCAAACCCCTGCCCTGTTGAAAACTGAAGCTCCAGTTGGGAGGGGGGCTGTTGGACCCTAAGTGTGGAGGATAAAGGAAAGGGGACGGGGGGGGGGTCTGGATTGTAGGGTGGAGGGGAATGACAGCAGACGGGGAGTTGCTGGACCATAAGGATGGAGGATAAGAAACAGTGGACAGTTGCTGTACCATAGAGGTGGAAAGGAGGTGAGAGGGGACAGGAAAATGTTGGACAATAGAGGAAAAGGAAAAAGACAGGGGACATGGAGATACTGGACCACAGGGTTGGAGGAGACAAGGCCAGGGGAGATGAGAGCTCTGGGGGGGGAGGGGAGAAGATTGATAGTTAAATGAAATATAGATGCAGGACTGAAGACTGAGAGGCTGAAATTTGAGTAGGCAGACTGAAAAAGAAGAAAGAGGAAATATTTCAGACAGATATAGTTAGAGAATAAGAAGATAGAAAGAAAGTGGAGAAAGGACAAACAGCACCCAGAGAGCAGAAGACAGGAAAGCAGAAAACAGAAACTGGGACCAACATGCTTGGAAAAATAAAATGACCAGACAGCAAAGGTAGAAAAAAAGTGTTTTATTCTTAATTTAAATGGAATATGTTAGCTTCGGCAAGTTTTGGGAAATAAGTATCGTGGGTGTCTTCACATTTGTTCAGTACAGGAGGAAAGGCATTTCTGTTTTTATTTCTCCCACGTTGTGGCAACATGCCTAGTTTGACCTTAAGGTTCTCAATTCAATTTTTGTTTTGATATTTCTATTTCTAAAACCCTCTAAGTCCAATGAACTAATATGGCTTAGCTGGTTTTGTAAATAAGTCCTTCAATTTGTGAATGCTTGGTCCGTATTTGTTGAGGGTTTCTCTATGTTTTGCTGTGACTGAGAAGTGGAATTATGCAGGGCCGCAGAGAGGGGGGGCAGGAGGTGCAACATTCCCCGGGCCTGGGCCTCCAAGGAGGGCTTGGCACCAGGGTCTCTCGCCCTCTCCTGCTCCCAGGCCGCCAGCGTTGCAGTCCCGTCTCTGCTTACCCTCAGCTCCCTTCTGTCTGTCATCCAACACCCTGCATTTAAAAAATCTCTCTAAAGCAGCAGCGCAGCGCCTTCTGTGCGAAAGCGGTAGATCGCCTTGGGCGGGCCTTCCCTCACTATGTACCGCCTTCCTCTGATGTAACTTCCTATTTCCGTGAGGGCAGGAACAGTGAGGGAAGGCCCACCCAAGGCGATCTACCGCTTTTGCACAGAAGGCACTGCACTGCCGATTTAAAGATTTCTTTTTTTTATTTAAATGCAGGGGGCCAGGTGACAGACAGAAGGAAGCTGAGGGTAGGTAGGTGGAGACTGGGGACTGCGGTGCCGATGACCTGGGAGCAGGAGAGGGAGGTGACAGCTGTAGCGACTGGGGGGGTGGGGGGCAATCCTTGGGGGGGGGGGGGGGCAGCGCGGCAGTGATCCTGGGGGGGGGGGGGCAGCCTTGCCCCGAGCCCGGCTCAGTCTCTTGGCGGCCCTGGTATTATGTGGCCATGCAGTTTCTGTGTAGAACTGTATAGCAGACTAACTTGTTCTACCTGTGGTAAGTGTATCAATGTTCTAGGGCCCAGTGCAATATTTGTAGTGCTGCCTATTCAAGGTAAGGTTCATGTTTGAATCATAGGAATGAGTGCTACTGTTATATTTTGCTATACGCACTTTGAATTAGGATTTTTTTTACTGTGGCGTTAATATTTTACACCACAGTACTGTATAATGTATGGTTTATTTGATAAATTATATCACCTCAAAAGGGACCTCAAATTATGTAAACAATGAACAAGCTAAATAAAAAAAAGTTTGAACCTCTGTATCACATTCACTTGTTCTGATCAAACTTAGTTTTGAACAAAAAAGACCTCAAATCTCCCAATAGAGACAACTACACAAGGTATTGCAACAACCACTATCTTACATGGGAGTAAGATATTATCATTGGTCAGCTTTTAAAACACCAAGGAGAGGGAAAAAGAATCAGCATTAAAAACTCCTAAGTATTGGAGAAAATCTGATTTAAAAAAAGGAAAAAACCCTTTTGCAACTACAATAGAACGAAGTGAATGAACATACAAAGAATTATTCACAAATGTAAAAAAGGCCCGTTTCTGACACAAATGAAACGAGCGCTAGCAAGGTTTTCCTCGGAGTGTGTATGTTTGAGAGAGTGTATGTGAGAGTGACTGTGTGTGAGAGAGAGAGAGAAAGAGAGAGAGAGAGAGTGTGTGTGTCTGGGTGCGAGTGTGTCTGTGAGAGAGAGTGTGTGTGAGAATGACAGTGTGTGCAAGTGCGTATGTGAGAGACAGTGTGTGAGAGAGAGTGTGTTTCACACAGATACAGTGTGTGCGAGAGAGTGTGTGCGAGACACAGACTCTCTGTGAGACTGAGTGTATGAGACCAAGAGAGTGTGTGAGTGACTATGAGGCATATTTGCAAAGCACTTAGCCTTCCAAAGTTCCATAGGTTTCTATGGAACTTTGGAAGGCTAAGTGCTTTGAAAATATGCCTCTATGTGACACATAGAGAGTGAATGTGATACAATGTGAGACATAGAGTGTGTGAGAGACAGTGTGTGAGAGTGAGAGAGAGTGTGTGTGTGACAGAGATACCTCCCCACCCCCCCCCCCCCCCCCCCCCCCCCCACCCCCCCCCCCCCCCCCCCCCCCCCCCCCCCCCCCCCCCCCTCTCTCTCTGGTGTCTGAGCGTTACTTTGCAGGACGCTGAGCTCTGGCTGTGCTTCAAGGAACTGACAAATCCTATTTAATAGAATGCACCTCCAACATTCTGAAGCCGAGAAATCTCATGTGGTTGGTCACTTCTGCATGTGACGAACCCGGAAGTACGTGATGTCAATTCAGGAGATGGATACAGAGAGCAGGAATGCCTCAGCCATGCAGTCAGCTTCAGAATGTTGGAGGTGCGTTTTATTATATAGGACTAGTAAAAAAGGCCCGTTTCTGACACAAATGAAACGGGCGCTAGCAAGGTTTTCCTCGGAGTGTGTATGTTTGGGAGAGTGTATGTGAGAGTGACTGTTTGAGAGTCGGAGTGAAAGTGTGATTGTGTGAGAGAGAGCGTGAGTCTGGGTGTGAGTGTGTTTGTGAGAGAGTGTGTGTGTGAGAATGAGAGTGTGTGCAAGTGTGTATGTGAGACACAGTGTGAGTGAGAGTGTGTGTGTGTGGGCGAGAGAGAGAGTGTGTGTGAGACACAGATTCTCTGTTTGAGTGAGTGTATGAGACCAAGCGAGTGTGTGAGTGACTGTGTGGCACATAGAGAGTGAATGTGATACAGTGTGAGACAGAGTGTGTGAGAGAAAGACATTGTATATGAGAGAGAGAGTGTGAGCCGTGCCCTCCCAATCCATGGCCATCTGTCCCCTGCCCCCTCCATTCATCCTTTTCCAGCAATTCCCCTCTGTCCCTGAGCCCTGCCCTCCCAATCCATGGCCATCCATGTTTGTCTGTCACCTGCCCCCTCCATTCATCCCTATCCAGCATTTCCCCTCTCTGCCTGAGGCCTGCTCTGCAATCCATATCCATCCATGCCCATCTGTTCCCTCCATTCATCCCTATCCAGCAATTCCCCTCTCCCTGAGTCCTGCCCTTCCAATCCATGCCCATCCATGCTCCTCTGTCACCTGGCCCCTCCATTTTTCCCTATCCAGCATTTCCCCTCTCTGCCTGAGGCCTGCTCTGTAATCCATATCCATCCATGCCCATCTGTCCCCTCCATTCATCCCTATGCAGCAATTCCCCTCTCCCTGAGTCCTGCCCTTCCAATCCATGCCCATCCATGCTCCTCTGTCAACTGGCCCCTCCATTTTTCCCTATCCAGCATTTCCCCTCTCTGCCTGAGGCCTGCTCTGCAATCCATATCCATCCATGCCCATCTGTCCCCTCCATTCATCCCTATCCAGCAATTCCCCTCTCCCTGAGTCCTGCCCTTCCAATCCATGCCCATCCATGCTCCTCTGTCACCTGGCCCCTCCATTTTTCCCTATCCAGCATTTCCCCTCTCTGCCTGAGGCCTGCTCTGTAATCCATATCCATCCATGCCCATCTGTCCCCTCCATTCATTCCTATCCAGCAATTCCCCTCTCCCTGAGTCCTGCCCTTCCAATCCATGCCCATCCATGCTCCTCTGTCACCTGGCCCCTCCATGTTTCCCTATCCAGCATTTCCCCTCTCTGCCTGAGGCCTGCTCTGTAATCCATATCCATCCATGCCCATCTGTCCCCTCCATTCATCCCTATCCAGCAATTCCCCTCTCCCTGAGTCCTGCCCTTCCAATCCATGCCCATCCATGCTCATCTGTCACCTGGCCCCTCCATTTTTCCCTATCCAGCATTTCCCCTCTCTGCCTGAGGCCTGCTCTGTAATCCATGCTCCTCTGTCCCCTGCCGCCTCCATTCATCCTTTTCCAGCAAGTCCCCTCTCGCCCTTCCATGACCCCCCCCCCCTCGCATCCATGCTACGCTCTCTCCCATGTCCCAGCCTGGCCCGCCCTCTTCTTTCCCCCCCCCCCTTCGCATCCATGCCTCGCATCCATGCCCCCCCCTCGCATCCATGCCCCCCCACCCCTTCGCATCCATGCCCCCCCCTTCGCATCCATGCCTCGCATCCATGCCCCCCCCTCGCATCCATGCCCCCCCCCCCCTTCGCATCCATGCCCCCTCCTTCGCATCCATGCCTCGCATCCATGCCTCCCTTTTTTTTTTTTTTTAATTCTTTTTAACTTTACCTCCGTGGCGGTTCGTGCAGCGAAGCGTCAGGGAAGGAGGCGGCGCTCCCGACGTCTAGCTTTCCCTTCGCTGTGTTCCGCCTTGTTTTGAAGGCGGAACACAGCGAAGGGAAGGCTAGACGTCGGGAGCGCCGCCTCCTTCCCTGACGTTTCGCTTCCGGATTTGTTTGTTTTGTCGCGAGGGCGGGGCAGAGACGGCTGGCTGGCTGGCTTGAAGGGAGGCTTCACACCACGAATCCCCGAACCCTTCAGCCTCAGCCTGGGAGTGACGTCAGATGGCTTCAAGGCTTCAAGGCTTCAGGCTTCAAGGCTTCAAGGCTTCAGACTTCCGGCTTCAAGCTTCCGGCTTCACAGAACGTTGTCCTGAGAACTTAGGCTTCCGGCTTCAAGCTTCCGGCTTCACAGAACGTTGTCTTCAGAACGTTCACGGTGCGTTTTATTATATTAGATATCACTAATCCTTAAATCTAAATATGAATATCAAGCTAGAACCTAGCAAGAATGCTTACTGTTAATAATGTCAAATGTACCAAATCAAAGGAACATGCATGAAAAAGCAAAAGAGCATGGCCAGACCCAAAAAAAACACTTAGCTGAAACTGCCTCTCCTGTAATGCTCCATGCATCCTCTGATGTAGCTCATGTCAAACTTCACCATCCGACAGAAATCAGTGCACTGGTTCCCCTTGATAATTCTTAATTTTTCTTTAACAAGAGAGCCTTGTTTTGATACTCTCCATGCTGCTTCAGGAAGAATCAAAATATATGCAAGGATTTACACTCCACCATCATTGGCTCAAAGATGGCGCCAGTAATTTAAGGGCGTTGAGACGTGACTTAATAATTGTGACATTAATCTAAAGTTTACTGTCCAATATGATAGTCATCAAACCTATTTTCTACATCTATGGATTACAAAAGATGAGTTGGGGGGTTCAATTTACATGTTCCACAAGCCGAGAGACAGGAATAAACATTTACACTTTCAAAGTGGTCATCCACGAAAGTTGTGATGAAGTATTCCTGTACATCAATTACTAAGATTGAAATGAATTTGTTCCTCAACAGCTGAATTTAAGCAACAAGCCATGATTATGCATGACAGATTTTTACAAGGGTATCCTCGGAAGATTGTCAAGAGAGCCTATAAAAGGGCAAGACGGGTAAACCAAGATTATTTGTTTTTAATCTTTCCAGAGATTCAGTCTGACCGGATTACTTGTGTCCTCCCATATTCTTCAAAGGCAAATCTGGTGCAGTCTACCATTTTAATACAGACAGAGAGGGTAATACAGTATACAATCAGAGAAACCAGAAGAAAAAAGCAACACTGGGCCTTCAAGACTAGGACAACAGGAGTACTTTATTAGCCAGAGACCCAACATGGGCCGTGTTTCGGCGCCAACAAGGCGCCTGCCTCAGGGGTCAAATTGTGGATGTAATAATCGTACAGATGTCGACGCGTAAATGCCTTAGGGATTAAACAGGAGAAGGCTCTTTGCTGGAGCCAGCGCTTTTGACATTTATTTTGCGCTACAGCGAAATTCATGCAAGCTACCTTGACTGTCCCTAAGGCATTTACGCTTCGACATCTGTACGATTATTACATCCACAATTTGACTCGAGGCAGCCGAAACACGGCCTGTGTCGGGTCTCTGGCTAATAAAGTACTCCTGTTGTCCTAGTCTTGAAGGCCCAGTGTTGCTTTTTTCTGCAGTCTACCATTTTGAAATATTTGGCAATTTTGGATTGCAATCTACTTTACAAAAGCCTCCCCTCTTTGCGTTTCGGAGAGGGAAGAACTTAAAATGTATTTTGATTGCCTCTTTTTTACCATCCGAGTCTTTAGTTTCCTCAGTTCCTGCTGTGGTGAGCCATTTTCCATGCACTAAATGCAGGGTTTGTGCTATTTCTTTTTCAGGATCAGCTGTCACTTTAAATGCTCATTTGGTGAAATTAAGTCATCTACCAACTGTAATTCTATGGGAGTAATACACGCTATCTGGTGCCCATGCCATTTAGTATATGTAGGCAACAACTTGCAGACTATTAAGGTCAGAGTGTTGGAGCATAAAAGCCGATAGTTCCTTTGCAAGTACCTGTTTGTGCTAAGAGCCAAAGTCATTTGTTGGTGGGCAATCTAGCAGTCTCTTTCACCAATACAGGGCGTAACCAAGACAGACTCTTTGTAGGACCCATCGGTCAGAGATTAGAAGAGGCCACCTTTCTCGAAAAAGGGGCCTCCCCCCACCAGCAAGTAGTCCGGGACAGTCACTTTTACAGTAGCTATGGTCCACTGGAGCTAGTAAAAAGCTCACCCCCTGATTTGACTGGGAAGCTGTGTGGGTCTTAGGCGCACACTGTTGACAAGTGTTCTAGGGTTGAGGCTACTGAGGCTGGCGAAAAAAAAGTGGTATACCTACACCTTTGTGAGTAGTAAGTACCCATCTTCAACTTGCTGAAAAACCTCCTACTGGAGTTGTTAGTTGCAGAAGGCGCCTTGCGGAGTAGAGTATCAATGGTATCAGTTTTCTTCTTGATGAGGTCAGTAACCTCCTCTCCAAAAAGATTATCCCCCTAGCACACAGCATCTGCCAACCTCTGTTAGACTGTCAGGGACACGGAGCCATTAGCATATGTGCATCGTTATAACTCTGAGCAGAAATCCTAGATGCTACATCAAAAGTGTTGTAGGCACCCCAGCCAAGAACTTATGACACACATTCTACTGCTTGACCAGCTGGCGGACAGATTCATCCTGCACTGGTGAGAGAGAGCTGCCAAATTAGACAAAATTCCCAAGGAATGCAAGTACAGGCTCATGTAGAGCTGGTACAATTTGATGCGAAGATCAGCAAAGAGGCCTGATACATCTTCCCCTCAAAAGAATCCAGGGTTCTAGCTTCTCTGACAGGAGTCGTCGATGCACAATCCCTAGAACTCCTGGCCCTTTCGATAGTGACATCACTAGGGAATGGTGAGGCAACTGAGGCCTATAAAACCCAGGGAAAGACTGAATCCGATACATAATGTCAATCTTCTTGGGAAGGACTGGGTCCGATAAAGGGGTCTGCCAGCTCTTCACCTGAATGTCCTTAATAAAAAATGGGAAAGAAAGGCTCTCAGGTGGAGAATTTCTTCTTTCCTGTGGAGGGGAGGGATCAGATGGGATGCCATAAGACTCCTCCTCCGAAAAGTACCATGGATCCTCCTCTGACCTTTATGGGAAGATGAGATTGAGCTCACCTCAATGAAGAGAAACCATGTCCCCAAGAGGGTCATCGAGGTGTTGGCTCTAGCCTTGACTCCGGCGGAGCTTCCTCCACCAATATCGAGAGACTGCCAACATGGGTGACAGTCGACGCCGAGACCGCAAGCAGCACCAGCATCGAAGACCCTCACCGTAGTGGGACAGCAGTTAAGTGCCATGGCAGGCACAAGCACCCCAGATGCCGATGCACTCTGTTGTATAAACCCTGCCAAAAGCTCAGGGAGCATGGCCCGGAAGTGCTCATCAAAGGCAAACATCATGAAAAGCTAGGGCATTATCAGAAATTAGGGAGGCTAACAAACTTCGCAACACAATAATAATGGGTGATTTCAATTACCTCAATATTGACTGGGTAAATGTAGCATCAGGGAATGCTAGGGAGGTAAAATTCCTTGACGAAATCAAGGACTGCTTTATGGAGCAGCTGGCACAGGAGCAAACAAGAAAAGGAAAAATTCTAGACCTAGTCTTTAGTGGAGGGCATGATCTAGTGCAGGAGATAATTGTGCTGGGGCCACTTGATAACAGAGATCATAATATGATCAGATTTGATACTAACTTTGGAGTAAGTACACACAGAAATTCCAAAACATTAGCATTTAACTTTCAAAAAGAAGACTATGATAAAATGAGAAGAATGGTGAAAAAAAAAACTTAAGAGGAGAAGCTGAGGTCAAAAATTTACATCAGGTATGGATACTGGTCAAAAACGCCATCCTGGAAGCCCTGGCCAAATATATTCTCCAACTTCTCCTTCATAGGCACACAACTATGGAATGCACTACCCAGAACCTTAAAATCAACTCAGAATTATTTAAATTTCAGAAAATTATTGAAGACCAACATGTTCAAAAAGGCATACCTTCCAGACTCAACCTAATTTTTCCTGTTTTCAGCAAAATCCATGGACCTTATTATCTTGCATTATCCTGTACTATCTTTTGTTATCTCTGTTGTTTTATGATACCTATACGCTTAATAACCTACTATTACATTGTTCATTTATACTTTCTGAACTGTAGCCTACCCTACGGTTATGTGCAAGCCACATTGAGCCTACAACTAGTGGGACAATGTGGGGTATAAATGTATTAAATAAATAAATATTCTGTGTATGAAAAAAAGAGGAAGGAAGACCAAACAACAGCCGGCATGGTTAAAAAGTGAGGTGAAGGAAGCTCTTACAGCTAAAAGAAAATCCTTCAGAAAATGGAAGAAGGAACTGACTGAATATAGTAAGAAACAGCATAAGGAATGTCAAGTCAAATTTAAAGCACTGATAAGGAAGGTAAAGACAGACTTCGAAAAAAAGATTGCGTTGGAGGCAAACACACATAGTAAAAAATGTTTTTAGGTATATTAAAGTCAAGAAGCTAGCAAAAGAATCAGTTGGACCGCTAGATGACTGAGGGGTAAAAGGGGCAATCAGGGAAGACAAAGCCAAAGCAGAGAGATTAAATGAATTCTTTGCTTCGGTCTTCACCAAGGAAGATTTGGGAGAGATACCGGTGCCAGAAATGGTATTGAAAGCTGACAAGTCGGAGAAACCGAATGAAATTACTATAAACCTGGAGGATGTAACGGCTCAATTTGACAAACTGAATACTAGCAAATCTCCTGGACCGGATGGTATTCATCCCAGAGCACTGATAGAATTGAAAAATTAACTGCAAAACTATTGTTAGTAATATGTAATTTATCTTTAAAATCAAGCATGGTACCATAAGATTGAAGGGTGGCCATTGTAACACTGATTATTTTAAAAGGTTCCAGAGGAGATCACGGAAATTATAGATTGGTGAGCCCCATGTTGATGACGGCAAAATGGTAGACTGTTATAAAGAAAAAAATTACAGAGCATATTCAAAAGCGTGGATTAATGAGACAAAGTCAACATGGAATTACTGAAGGGAAATACTGCCTCACCAATCTATTACATTTCTTTGAAGGGGTGAACAAACATGTGGATAAAGGTGAGCCAGTTGATACTGTGTATCTGTACTTTCAAAAGGCATTTGACAAAGTACTTCATGAAAGACTCCAGGGGAAGTTGGAGAGTCATAGGATAGGAGGTAGTGTAATATTGTGGATTAAAAACTAGTTAAAAGATAGAAAACAGAGAGTAGGGTTAAATGGTCAGTATTCTCAATGGAGAAAGGTAGCTAGTGGAGTTCCCCAGGGGTCTGTGCTGGGACCGCTGTTTTATAACATATTTATAAATGATCTAGAGATGGGAATAACTAGTGAGATAATTAAATTTGCTGATGACACAAAGTTATTCAACTGCAAGAGGATTGTGAAAAATTACAAGAGGACCTTACAAGACTGGGAGACTGGTATCTAAATGGCAGATGATGTTTAATGTGAGCAAGTGCAAAGTGAAGCACGTGGGAAGAGGAACCCGAATTATAGCTACATAATGCAAGGTTCCACATTAGCAATCACCGACCAGGAAAGGGATCTAGGCGTCGTCGTTGATGATACATTGAAACCCTCTGGTCAGTGTGCGGCAGCTGCTAAGAAAGCAAATAGAATGTTAGGTATTATTAGGAAAAGAATGGAAAAAAAAATTAGGACATTATAATGCTTTTGTATTGCTCCATGGTGTGACTGCACCTCAAATATTGTGTTCAATTCTGGTCACCGTATCTCAAAAAAGATATAGTGGAATTAGAAAAGCTACAGAGAAGGGCAACAAAAATTAAAGAAGGGATGGGACAACTTCCCTATGAGGAAAGGCTAAAGTGGCAAGGGATCTTCGGCTTGGAGAAAAGGCGGCTGAGGGGAGATATGATAGAGATCTATAATATAATGAGTGGAGTGGAACTGGTAGACATGAATCACTTGTTTACTCGGAGACACACAATGAAGCTACAAAGTAGTAAATTTAAAATTTTTCTTCACTTAACGTATAATTTAACTCTGAAATTTGTTGCCAGAGAATGTAGTAAAAGCAGTTATATTAGTGGGGTTTAAAAAAAAAAAGGTTTGGATGGCTTCCTAAAGGAAAAGGCCATAGACCACTATTAAAATGGACTTAGGGAAAATCCACTGCTTATTCCTAGGATAAGCAGCATAAAATGTATTGTATTTTTTGGGGATCTTGTCAGGTATTTGTGACCTGGATTGGCCACTGCTGGAAACAGGATGCTGACCTTGATGGACCTTCAGTCTCTCTCAGTATGCCAATACTTATGTACTTACGTAGGTGTAAAAACAGGCTGTTGAACTTGTGGAGTCAAAGCGGTTGTCTGGTCCTGGATGCCTAGAGAACCACGCACCAGCACCTCCTGTATGGAGGGAAAGCGGTCCTCTTGGCACTGACTCTTCTTGAGTGCCGGAGAATCCCTTGGTGCTCCGGAGCTCCTGGCACCATGCATCGAGGGTGATCGATGCAGATGCTTCTTCCGATGCTTTGCATTGACGTTTTTGTGTGTTGATGTGGACATCATCAAGTCCTCACATCACGTCAGGGTTGGGTCTGATGCCGATTGGTCCTGGGGGTGGGGGTGGGGGCCTGCAAAGCAGCCATAAAGACCAATGCAACATTTGATGCCGGCACAGATGACGCAGACACCAATGCCGATACCGACGTCAAGGTTTCAGATATTGCTCCAAAAAGTTTCTCTCTTTGAGCCTCTCTGGCTGGAAACTCCAACAATGGGTGTCTTTGCCAGAGATGGTCCTATTACATCGGGTACACCGCTTAAAGGCACTGGGAATCTTCAATGCCATGGAAGGAAAAACAGCTGTAGCTCAATTAAAAGACTCAATGGTACCAAAAAAGGGGCAAAGCACCAGAGGAAAAAGAAGGTAAGAACTCAACCGAAGCTCAGGACTACATGCAACCTACTGAGCACAGTAAAATAAAGGAAACCTTAAAAAAGGGGGGAAAATAAACTAAAAATGTAAGGAAGAATACCCCAAATGAGGTACAAAATAAAACTGAGAGAGAAACCAGGAAGGCACAAAAAGAGGCTCTCGCAGAAAACCGAAGTGGCAGCTATGAGTAGAGAAGAAAATAAATGTGCCCACTCCTCACCACGGAAAAAACAGAACTAGTGTTTCTGCTCTCTCGTGTCAGGCGGGAAGGCACTCGCTCATGAGTGGTAGAGCGAGACTAGCGCTCGAAAGAGCTCTGTAAAAGATTGTCACAAGCTCCTGACCATGCGATGCGGATCTCGTTATCCACATGTGAGAATCATAGGGATGCTGTCCTCAGAGAATAATTTAAATGCCAGTGTTTATATTAAAATTGTAACTCCACTACTGAAAATGTGATAAAGGCAATTAGCTTAGCAGATTTTAGAAGAAGTTTGGACAATTTCCCATAATAAATTTTGGACAGATGTGCCAGAGCCGGTGGTGGGAGGCGGGGCTGGTGGTTGGGAGGCGGGGATAGTGCTGGGCAGACTTGTACGGTCTGTGCCCTGAAAATGACAGTTACAAATCAAGGTAAGATATACACAAAAAGTAGCACATATGAGTTTGTCTTGTTGGGCAGACTGGATGGACCGTGCAAGTCTTTTTCTGCCATCATCTACTATGTTACTATGTTAGTGGAGGGTCATAAGAATCTAGACCTACCATTTTGTTTAGCTTTGTGGGAAAGGGGGGAGGGTTAATGAGTTACAGAAGTATAAATCAGAAATATGCATTTTATTGTTGTAAGAGTTGTCTGTTCCCTTGTACTTTAATAAAATAGATTTGACTTAAAAGTCCATAAGCCATTATTAATATGGGCTTAGGAAAACGTACTACTTATTCCTAGGTTCAGCAGCATAAAATCTGTTTCAATCTTTTGTTATCTTGAACTGGTCATTGTTGGAATCAGGATACTGGATTTGATGGACCTTCAGTCTGTCCCCGTATGGCAATACTTATGTTCTTAATTACTCCCAATATTTCTACCTAATTTGAGTATTTTATTTTTAAGGGCCCTTTTACTAAGCTGAGTTAGGCACCAACATGCACCTAACGCAACTTAAAATGATACACCACAGGATACGCTCAGGAATCCTGCATTAACTGCCAAATTATAGTTTACAGTTTACTAAAATTTAATATACAGTTCAAACTAACTGGCAAACCTGAGTGGTGTACATAAAATTATATAAAATCAAAAATTGCGTGGAAAAGGAACTCCAATGTAAGATAGGGAAGATACACAACATTCATTCCATATGAATAGAAATCAAACAAAATAAAACATGGAAAAGAAAATAAGATGATACCTTTTTTATTGGACATAACAATACATTTCTTGATTAGCTTTTGAAGGTTGCCCTTCTTCGTCAGATCGGAAATAAGCAAAATCTTATTTCCGATCTGACAAAGAAGGGCAACCTTCGAAAGCTAATCAAGAAATGTATTAAGTTATGTCCAATAAAAAAGGTATCATCTTATTTTCTTTTCCATGTTTTATTTTGTTTGATTTCTATTGATAACCTTAAGAGTGGACTAACACGGCTACCACACTCCTCTACTGTTCCATACGAATAAAGAAAATTCAACATTCATACTATATGAGGAAAGGATAAAAGGAGCACATAAAGAGGGAACAAGGCAGTAGCGGGGGTGGGGGGAGAGAAAGAGGAATTGGGGCGGATGAAGTCAGTGATTACCATGTGAGTGCATCCAACCTCAGGAAGTCATATTGTAAGCTTGATGGTAGAACCAAGCTTTTATTGCAGCCTTGAAATTTTTGAATGATGATTCTGCTCCGATAGGATAGGGAGGGGGAAGAGAGTTCCAGAAGAACAGGGCAGTGAAAGAGGCATGCCAATGGGTGGGTTCAAGTTGGGCAGATTTTGGACCCTGAGAACCAGGCAGAAATCATTGACAGAGCCAAGTAAACAAAACGGAAAATAGGGAATAGTCAAAGAAGCCAGATAGTCAGGCATTCCAAATCTAAAAGCCCTGAAAGTAAGTGTGAAGAGTTTAAAGATGATTCACTGGTCTAGTGGTAACCAATGAAATTTTGGCAAAAGAGAGTTAACACAATCAAATTTCTTTGAATGACAGATCAGTTTAATAATGGTGTTTTCAACTCATTTAAGGTTCTTTAGATTAGCAATGGGAGCAACCTAGGTACATAATACTGCAGCAGTACAGTCTTCAGACTAAAATTCTGCTTTAATTCAATACGTTATACCATAATGTACTTAACTTTACCATGTATGTAAGTGCCTTAATGTAATACCATCTGTAATCCTCAAGCCGGTAATGGCGATCGCCATTACGGCATAGTGTAAGCCACATTGAGCCTGCAAATTGATGGGAAAATGTGGGATAGAAATGCCACAAATAAAGAGAGAAGATCAGGGAATGGAAAGTGTTCCGGTCAAAATAATGGCATATGGAACATAGTTGATGGAGTGCAAAGAAGCTAATTTTAGATAATGAGTCAGCAGGTTAGATGGGTGTACCAAAGAGAGTCAGGGTGGATGCAGGGATGGTCAGGCCACCTGCAAACCAGTAAGCCACAGTTTTTTTTATTAAATATGAGTTTATGATCCAATAGCCATTTGGAGACTAAATACAGACAATTTTGCAATGGCCCTAGCACAGGATTGGATGTTAACCACACACACAAAAAATACTTTAAAAAAAAAATTTTTTTTGAGAGGGCATATCAGGGAGGGTAGGGTGACTGTGGGCATTACCATGCGAGTCTGAAAAAGACAGGTACAAATCAAGGTAAGGTATACACAAAAAGGAGCACATATGAGTTTATCTTGTTGGGCAGACTGGATGGACCGTGCAGGTCTTTTTCTGCCGTCACCTACTATGTTATATGTTACTATCCAGCTTATTTTCGAAAGTGATAGCCGGCCATCTTCCGACACAAATCGGGAGATGGCCGGCCAGATCCTAAAACCAGCCAAATTGGTATAATCGAAAGCCAATTTTTGGACACACTCGCCGGCATTCCGTCGCGGAGGCGGCTAAACTTCAAGGGGGCGTGTCGGCAGGGTAGTGAAGGCGGGATGTGGGCGTGCTTATGAGATGGCCGGCTTCAGCTGATAATGGAAAAAAGAAAACCGGCGATGACGAGCATTTGGCCGGTTTTACTTGGTCTATTTATTTTCAAAAAGATGCCCAAACTGACCAGATGACCACCGGAAGGAATCGGGGATGACCTCCCCATACTCCTTCAGTGGTCTATGCAGTGATTTGTCCATGTGGACTTGTGTATATTGGAAAAACTATGAGAGCATTTAACAAACGCATTGCTGAGCATAAAAGTGCTATAAAGAGAAATATACAGGAGAAACCACTAGTTGAACATGTATATGACTTGAAGCACTCTTTTGAAGAATTAAAGTTCCTTGTATTATTAAAAATTAAAACATTTTGGAGAGGTGGAGATACAGACAGGCAACTATTACAAGCAGAGCAAAGAATGATTTTTAAATTCAACACAGTGAAACCCTTTGGACTGAATCAGGAGAATGACTACACAGTATTTTTATAGACAATTTTTTTTAAATTATTTTATATTATTTATGGATCAAGGAAATGGTCCAATTCATCACATTTTTTGGATTAAAAGTGCTTCAGACACCAATTTGATATATAAGCGTTACCATGTTGGAAGCATAGTTTGTGGTCATTACACATTGTGCTATTGTGAGAATGAAGCTAAGCTTGAGTTAAAGGTGACAACTTATCTTGACGTCTGTCATTATGATGTCATGATGTTATCAGTTTGGCAGTGATTAAAAGTTTGTTTATTAAGATAGATTATTCTTTTTTGTCACTATTTATGCAATAGGTATGTGCTGAGAATTGAATGATGTGAAGGTATTAGTTTTTGAGGTTTTTTTTAGTACGTAATGACCTTTGACCTGGATATGAGGTTTTAAAATAGCAAGCCACAGCACAGATGGTAATGCTGTTGCACTTTGATCCAGAGCAGTGTCTGTTAACAAGCACAGTAAGTAGCTAGCTTGAATCTATGTGATATTTGTGAGATGGTAGCATGTAGTAAAGTAGATGTACAAGTATATCTAGTAAGAATGAGCTTGTTTGGTGATTGAGGGAGAAATAGAGTGTTTTCTCTTTAAATAAATAAATAAATAAATAAATAAATAAATAAATAAATAAAAGGGAAGCCACAGCACAGATAGTATTGCTGTTGCATTTTGATCCAGAGCAGTGTCTGCTGACAAGTAGTCAGCTTTAATCCATGTGATGTTATGGGAGATGGCAGCATTGAGTAAAGCAGATGTATAAGTATATTTACTATAGAATGAGTTATGGCTTTTGAAAGTTAGTTTCATTTATGCAGCCATGTCTTTTGATGATGTTATATAGTAAAGGCTGATAAAGTTTTAGGATTCAAGGTGGTCTATTTGTAGAAGATTTATAACAGTGAGTAATTGAATGCTTTACACCATGAAATATAGTCAATTGTTGATATGATGAGAATTTTAATTGAGCTGACTGGTGAGATGTAGAGTTTGTGATACATGGGCTGATCAAGATGGGATTAATGTATATCTTTTTAATTTTGTTAATTTTGTTTTAGGCTTTTTTTTGAAGGGGTATGTTCATCACCCCAGATTTTTAGGTATGTATTGATACATTATTAGATTTGATTAAATCCATCCAACGTTTTATACACTTTTATATGTTTGGAAAGTGGCTTGTCTTATCTCCTCCTCCATTTTACTTTTGAATGTGTAATGTATTTATGTACTTTATTTTATCATTTGCTGTTATGACTTTTTTTTTTTTTTATATATATATATGTACATAACTTGAGATGATGTTATCAAAATTTTTTTGTTTTTATTTGTAGTTTTACCCCTGACGCAGCCTGAGGGCGAAACGTGGCCACGTCGGGTACTGCTTTTATCTTGGTTTGAATAAATTATTTCTTTGTTTTTATATATGTGTATCGGTCTACTTTTTATTAACAGAGCTTCTTTACTTCTACAGCTTGTTTTACAGTCTTTTGCAATTGAATTAATGCAGTTTCTGATAAAGTCTTAATGATTGTAGCATTTCTTGTTACCACAGATTGTAGGGAGGAATGTGCAGTAAAGGTTAAGTCCCCTGGAGGGGCATAATCGACCAGAAACGCCTATCTCCATGGGCGTTTATCTCCGAGAACGGGTCCGTGAAGGGGCGGAGTGAACCGTATTTTCAAAAAAAATAGACGCCCATGTGTTATTCGCCAAGGTGTGAGCTGGGCGTTTTTGCTTTTCAGCGATAATGGAAAATGAAATCGCCCAGCTCAAAAACGAATAAATCCAAGGCATTTGTTCGTGGGAGGGGCCAGGATTCATAGTGCACTGGTCCCCCTCACATGCCAGGACACCAACCGGGCACCCTAGGGGGCACTTTTACAAAAACAAAAAAAAAGGTAAAAGAGCTCCCAGGTGCATAGCACCCTTCCCTTGGGTGTTGAGCCCCCCAAATCCCCCTCAAAACCTACTGCCCACAAGTTTACACCATTACTATAGCCCTAAGAGGTGAAGGGGGGCACCTACATGTGGGTACAGTGAGTTTGGGGGGGTTGGACGACTAAGCATTAAGCAGCACAATTGTAACAGGTAGGGGGGGGATGGGCCTGGGTCCACCTGCCTGACGTCCACTGCACCCCCTAACAACTGCTCCAGGGACCTGCATACTGCTGCTTGGGAGGAGGGTATGACATTTGAGGGTGAAAGTAAAAAGTTGTGAAACATCATTTTTTTGTGGTGGGAGGGGGTTAGTGACCACTGGGGGAGTCAGGGGAGGTCATCCCCGACTCCCTCTGGGGGTCATCTGGTCATTTAGGGCACTTTTTGGGGCCTTATTCGTGAAAAAACAGGGTCCAGGAAAAGTGCCCTAAATTCTAGCTACAAACGTATCCATTATCGGCGAAAGGCGCCCATCTCTGTTCGGGTGATAACCACGCCCCAGTTCCGCCTTCACCACGCCTCCGACACGCCCCCGTCAACTTTGTCCGCATCCGCGACGGAGTGCAGTTGAAAGCGTCCAAAGTTCGGCTTTCGATTATACCGCTTTATTTGTTTTTGTGAGAAAAACGCCCATCTCCCGATTTAGGTCGGAACTTGGGCGTTTTTCTCGTTCGATTATAAGCAGGATAGTGACTCTAGCGTCACTACAGCTGTTTTTTCCATTTTCTCCATTGTTAATTCAGGAAGGGGTGCTTTAGCAGCATTTTCCAGAATACTCATTGTCTGTGCAAGCAGTACAGGAGCTGATGTCGCTTCTGGAGCTCCCAAACTGTCGTCCCCCTGATCTCCCCTTGTCTCCAAAGGGCTCCCTCACTGCAGACTCTGCTCTCCACTAGGGGTTGGACCTGCTGGCTTCCTGGTTGTGGAGGAGCTGCACGTTCGATGGGGCTGAGAGAGGCCCCATCTACACTGTCGGCCGACGCAGAAGCCCCAGCTACCGGATTAGAAATCTGCCCGGGACCCAGTGCGACTGCAAAATCTTCCATCTTAGCCTGCCGAAGTTTACTTGTCCCGTCAGGGAGAGAGGGAATCTCTCTGACTTTGCCTCTCCTTTTCCCCATTCCGGGGTTCAGGTAAAGAACAACTTGCTGGCGTTTGCAAAGAAGAGTGAGACGCGTCTGGTAACACTTCTCATACCGTCGCCATCTTGGATCCGAAACGCTTACTACTACTACTTAACATTTCTAAAGCGCTACCCCGCAGCCACTTAGAGGGTCTAGCCCCAGAACAGCTCAGGTCCACCTGCCGCTTGTGCTCTACACTAGCACCCTTCTCCTACCAACTGGGTCCTAACCACCTGTGGGCAAGTCTCCTGCTCTCAAGGTGTTCCCCAGTGATTTCTGGGGTCCACATTCCCAGTGGTCCCACAGTTCACAGAAAGCACTCACAGACCCAACACACAAACCAACAGGATTCTTAGTCAGTCCAGACAAGCCAAGGTAATTAACTAAAACTGTTTATTGTCATGAAGAAATATTGAACAGTGAAGCAGAAAAAAAGATGAACTAAAAACAGCACATAACCGGTAACTGAATATGGATCAATTATAAAACTAACTAAACATCTGTTTACTATCTAAATAGTACCTGGGGAGATCAGAACATATAGCTGCTCACAAGTTATCAAATATAACTGTTCACAGGGTCTCAGTACAGAGGTCTTTCTCTACTTCCAAGCTGAGACTGGTCATGGGTGGGGGATGGAGAGAAAATTCCAGTCACCATGAGGGGGGGGAGAGAGAAATGATAGTTGTCAGGGGGGGAGAGAGAAATGATAGTTGTCACGGGGAGAGAAATGATTATTACCATGGGAGGAAGGATAGAAATGCCGGACACCATGGGAGAAGGGAGAAGGGAGAAGGAGAGAGATTTCTGCTTTGGCTCGTATATAAACCAAGACCCGATTGGGGATGGGTTGACAAAAAAAAATCTTGATTTAGAATATACAGCATTCTCCTTCACTAAGGAATCTACATGCCCTAAGCAAAAGAACTTCCAAAACATATTCTATTTCTGATCTACACATTGATTCTGACTACCACTATATCCTCCCCAGAAACTTCTGAACGGGGGCGCTACCTGGCTGATTTTATTGACCACTCGGCTAACTTAACAGAAACTTTTATAATACTGCACAGTACTCCTCCACCCCCACCTGACACGCCTCATTCCACCTGACTGGCAAAAATCTCTGGTAAGAAAACTGTACCCCCTCTCCCCTAAGAATTTGTTTACAGTATGAGAGGGATATCTATAGGGAACTACGTCACATAAGCCCTTTGTTGGGATAAAAGTGCCAATATACAGAAACATACTTGCTTGCTAAAATTTTACAATACATATTACATATTAAGACAAACAACCAAGTAAATTACTTGGAAACTATGCAATACTGTAGCCTAATGACTGATTTATTATAGTGCAATATAAGACAAACAAGTTACTGCATTACTATCGAGGAAATCATGTATCAAACTAAAGCAGGAGTCCAGAAAAGACTGAAAACCAAATAAGAGCAAACTAACTTAACAAAATTCTAGACAGAAAAGATGGCTGGGAGTAAATTTCCTTTCAATAGAAGCTAATGGTGTCATATTCCTTTAAATGGCTTAACCATGCTTATTACCGCCACATTCTATTTTTAATGATTGTCCGATAAAATGTACAAAAGTTGTGGAAAGAGAATTAGTATACTTGGAGGCATATTTTCAACGCATTTAGACTTACAAAGTTACGTAGTAAACTAAGCAACTTCGTAAGTCTAAGTGCTTTGAAAATCAGCCCCCTTATCTATGGAAGGTTTAGCATTTCGGGAAGAAGAAAGTGGACAGCCTCATTGGACAATAAGCTTTCTTCAAATCTAAAATATGTTTCCTTTAACTACTACTCATTCATCTTCATTCTGGGAAAGATTACCTTCATCCAGTAGGACACCACAGCTGGGAAGCTCTTACTAGTATAAGTGCAATAATGTAGATCCTCTACTGCAAGAGCCTATAGTAAAGGAGGGGTGGCAAAAAGAATCAAGGAGAGTGAAACTGCCAGCCTTCATTAACTAAATAAAGTCAGCCTTCTGACATACCTGTAAGCAGACAATAAGGAGTATAAATTCATTTTAGAACATATTCTAACACTATCACCTGCAAGAATTGGAATAATAGCTAATCCATAATGTAAAAGTATACCTCCTCATTCTATAACAGACCATCTAAATGTAAGAGCCATTTGCATGCTTATATTTATAGAATATTGCCATCCACACACAAATATGTGCACACATATGCCTAAATTACAACAGTATGCTCAGTGCTACATTTGTCATTTACACACACATATCGCTTAGTGCGTAAACAAGAGGAGGCATTTACAGGGGAGGGGCATGGACGGGGCAGAGTTACCAGTTTAGTTTACAAAATACTATAAATTTATGTACTTGAATTTTCACCAGCCATAGACCTGGCATAAATATTCACACCTAGATTTAGGCACACCAATATCAAGTTAAACTAGTATTCAATAAGAATACTTGTGCACATTAAGTGTTCATAATAAAAAGGCACAGTGCTGCGGAAATATGGCACCTAAAGTGTGGTGCCCACTTATAGAATTGCCCCCAAAGTGATGAAGTTGTCAATAAGCACTCAGATGGTAACACTTCTTGAAGTTTTAACATCAACAACAATAGCAAAAAAACATCAGCAACAAATCAGTGTACACAGTAGCAGCAAAATCATGGAACTCAAACTGCAGAATTAAGTTTTCTTCCAGAGGCTGTAGCTCAACCTAAGACCTTCATGCAGAAATGTGAAGGTTCACAAAGGGAAGTCCAGAAGAACACTGTCTAACCTAATTCACAATAAAAATAAAGCTAATTTGAGTAGATAATAGTAGAAACTTCGAATATGTAGTACGTGCTGAAAATCTCAGAGAAATAAAATGGAGTTGGCTAGAACACTAATATCTCTCATAAAACTGAAACCTGCATTAATGCAATCAGTGTTACCACCTGTCCAAGTCACTCCTTAGTTTGAAATACAGGATGAGCTAAAAATACATTGAGGCATATTTTCAAAGCACTTAGCCTCCCAAAGTTCCATAGAAACCTATGGAACTTAGCCTCCCAAAGTGCTTTGAAAATATGCCTCATTATGTACACTTCAGTTAGTCTGAAATATGAAAAAAACTAGAATCCAGTTAGTGAGAACTTTAAAAAATATTCAGACCTTTGATGAAGAGTCCTTGAGGTCGCTGAAGTTGTCCTGCAGAAAATGAATGGAGATGACACATAAGCTGGCAATGATCTCAGAAACCAGAAGAACTTGTGGATGGCATGGCTGCAACCTTCAAACAGAACAGCCACTCCTTCTGGGAACAAATCTTTCATTTTGTTAATAATATCACATAAAGATCAACATTTAAAACATGCTAGTATCCCCTGCAAGTGAATTTAAACTATACTACTATGAATATATATGCAAAGCAATTTTATTTGACTACAAAAAGGTTGTTTGCTTATAACTTTACAAGACATACTGAAAAACATGCACTTTATATTTACCTTAGGAAAATAAATACCATAAATAATTTAGTCCTATATTTTAAAACTGCATGTATCAAAGTGGGGAATTTAAGTTCTAATATGTTCTAGCGACAAACTCAATGTAAGAAATAACTATACGTATATATATGTGTGTATGTGCATGTTAACATTACATTTACTCAATCCAAATTATTAAGTTGCAAGGAAAACACCTTACAGGAAGAAAACAGTATTTCTTTCAACATAAATTATTTTCAATAAATGTGTCAATCAAAAAAAAAATGTTGATAAGCTGATGAAAGTTAAACAGCACATCACGGTAATCCATCACAGTGCTCTTGAAGTAATAAAAACTTACAGTTTAAGGGTTCAACGAACTGCAAATTCAAAGATTCCATGAACTTAGATGATTTAGAATTAAAATTACACATGGCGCAATGAAGGGCTATTCTGATTCGTCCATGTAGGCTACACCCACGATATTTTGCTGCTTGGATACCAGGAGCTTCTTTTAGCTGCGTGATATGCTGGATGGCTGCCAGATCTGCTTTACTCATACCGCAGGGCTCAACAGGGTAGGCACTCTTCGTAACATTAAAAAACTTCGAACAGCAGATGCAGCAGAAAACTGCATGCTCGTGGGACACACACAACTACAGGAGGACTGATCACCAAAGAGACTTGAAAGAGAAAACGCCTTTCAGAATTCCTTCACAGAAGGTACAATTTGGCACGAGGTTCTTCAAGATGCATGATGAATTCACAGGTATACCATATCATCTAGGAAATCTTCAGTGCTATAAATTCTTCATATTAAATGTTGAAAAAATATTCTTCACTTTGCTGCAAAAACTTGTTTGCTTGTATCCAACACTGCAGGCCCCAAAAAAATGATTGTTTAAAACGTGGAGGCACTTCTGGGTTAATTCTCTTCTCTTGCAATATTTGATGCACATTATTTACAAAAATGAGTAGTAGGTCCTTGAAGATGACTCTATTCACTTTAAATAAAAAAAAAATATCTTAATAAAAAATAGTCCACCAAAAAGGGAAAGGAATGCATTCTGTGCTGCAATAACAACAAAAAGCAACCTTCAGCGGTTCCAATGTACACTTGGCACCAAACTTGAAGGAAGACGGACACTTGTACTTCAGATGGGTGAGCATAACATGGGCGCTGCCTTCCTCAGGCTATACTAACCTTTACTGTTGAGGAATGTGATGGAGAAGAGTGGGTATCTAGTTTGCGACGTTTTTGTTCTGCAAAAGATTTAAAAAAAAAATTCTTTTGTTAACAAAACTCTAAAACTAGCTCAAATTTTATTAACGATTCTAAATGGCAAATAAGATTTAAATGAGCAGTTACGTTTTTTTTCTAGCTTATTAAACAGATATATTCAGAGTTACTAGTCCTGTAGCATACGAGCATTGGTGGATTAGATTCCTCTGAAGTGAGAAGTGCAAATAGTGTGAATAGTATGCACATCCTTTTCCCCGTATGGCTACCAATTCTCCAAAAGTATGCACACATTTCCATTTTAAAAAATACCCCAGGGAATGTATGCACTTCCATTTATACATGCTCTTTATCTGGGTTAATTTATGTGTATGCCATTGTACAGGCATATAAATGCAGCCTTACACTTGGGAATGCCTCTGCTCATTATGAGTCAATGTATGTATGAAATGAAATTCAACATATTCCTGCAATTTTATATCAAGCTATTTTATGCAATAACTACCTAATTCTGTAAATTTGTATGCCCAACTAGTGCACAATGCTGCCTGTGAAGTTACACGCGTAACTTAATTAGCTAGAGCCACTAACTGGCATTATTAGCTATAAATTAACTGGTGCTAACAGCAGTAATTAGCAGTTACATGCGTAAATGCCGTAGTCGGTATTTACTAATCCGCACATGCAAATTCCATAACACACCATTTCAAGGGGATATGTGCAGGTCAGGGGTGTGCTTAGCAGTTATATGCACAGGTTATAGAATACCTGTATTTACACACGTAACTGCTTACAGTTAGGTATGACCATTTACACTAGCCATTTGGCTAGTATAAGTGTTCATGTCTAACGTTAGGTGCATAAAAGAAGATTTAAGCTAGTACAGTGCATTCCACTTAAGTGCAAGGGTTCCAGACTGAAATTCCACTTGTACTTATCCAGAGAATGCACATATTCAAAGTATTATTTAAGTAAACAAACAAAGCCAGTGTAGCATAACTTATTACTGCTATTGGACAGTAAATAATTATCACTGCAAAAAGTTGTAAGGTCATAATAATGTTTGTAACACTAGAACCCATTACCCTCTAGATAACCTCTCACAATGTCCAAGCTTTGTAGTGCAGCAGCAAATGTCACAGTGAGTCTTGCTTCACAGTCACCACCAACTTCCACTTCCATTAGCTCATTATCTGTGTCTGTAATGCAGCAGCAAATGTCACAGTGGGTCTTGCTTCACGCTCACCGCCAATTTCCACTCCCATTGGCTCATCATCTGTGTCTCCAGCATCCTCAGCCACAGACTGCAAACTCTAAACTAATCTCATCATTTATATCAGCAGATGTCTGCAGGTTGTCATCAACTGCCTCATAACAGTCAAACTCCTCAACAGTCACTCCAGCTGGGAGATCAATAGTAGATTTACAATTTTCATCAGAATACCATTCTTTCATAAAGCTAGCCCGTCTGTAGTAGTTGGAAATTGTACTCTGGGTAACATAACACCAAGTCTCCTTCTGCATGTGTAGAGAATTCAGAAGGCTACGTCTGAAAGCCATCTCGGCAGCTTGGTTGTCAATGTTTTCATCATTGTCCATTATGCCCATCAGATGGCACAGCACCAGCACTCTATGCTTCTTGAAATTGGCTATGATACCCTGATCAATTGGCTGAAGAAGTGAAATTGTGTTGGGCAGTAGGAACACAGGCTTAACTTTTGATAGTCTAACAACACCATTGTGTGCTGCACAGTTGTCACACAGAATCAGAAATTTACACTTCTCCCTGCACATTGTGTTATCCAATTTTGTTTTAGCCATTGTAGCCAAATTTCTCAGGTCATCCAAGCATTTTTGTTTGTCTCATAAGCCACTGGAAGTTGTTTAACTTTATTTAAGCAACATGGTTGCTTACTCTTCTGAATTGTAAGTGGCTCCAGCTTTTCACTTCCATCCATGTTGCATGAGAGTAGCAGTGTTGGTCTTTTCTTTGGCATTTTTGTTCCAGCCACCTCAGCCTGCTTGAATGCCAGCGTCCCATCTGGAATAGCTCTCCAATGAAGAACTGTTTCATCTGCATTAAAAAAATGTCACATGGCTGGTAACCTTTCATGATACCCGGTAGAATATTTGCCACCCATCTCTACATACCCATCTCATCTGCATCTTGTTTTTTGCCATGCTGTTTTTTTTAACTTGATGTTGTGTTTTACTTTCCATTGCTCCAGCCACCCAACAGTTGCACTACTGGCCAATACAAGGTTTCTGCCAAATGATTGGCTTTCTCCATGAGTAGGGGACCAATGACAGGAAGTGGACGCTCCTTGCTTGTGAAAACCAGCGAAGAGAAGCTTCTTCCATATCTTCTGCTTTTACAGCTCTGTTGCATTTTCTTTCAGGATTGGTGTTTTTCTGCCAATCCTCAAGAAGCTTGACCTTCTGCTTGTAAATGTGTGAGATTTGCAATGAAGGCCTGACTTTCCTTATTGTCCAGTCGTTTGATAGCATCTATCCTAAAGCAAGTGAAAGCGCCTTACACATGCATAATGACATGGCCATTTCACTGTTTGCTTTGCTACAGTCACTCAATCGCATGGGCGTTTAGCTGGACAGTTCAATTTTATAGCCCTCGGTTTTTGTACTCCATCGCCACTACAGTCGCTCAATTGCACAGGCGTTTAGGTGCACGTACCTGTATATTACATTTTAGAGTCCATGGGTGATTGAAATTTTGAGCTGTCAATTGCATGGGTGAGAAAGAAAATGGCGGCAACCTCCTCCTTCACTCGGAGCCGCATGATCCATGCTGCTGTGCATCACAAGCTGTGAGCCAATGGAGAGGAGAGAGGCAGGACTGCGCGCTCCTATCTCAATGACTCCCAGCTTCATGATGTACAACTGCCATGCCACATTGCAACTGTGCATCATAAACCCGGGAGCCAATTAGGTAGGAAGGATGGCTCATGCAGCATTAGAACTATACATGGACAGGAGAGAATGAGGGAAATTGCACTTAAAAGGAGTGATGTCGTAAATAGAAAGGCTTGAGGTATTGCACATAACCGGAGTATGCACTTATCAGTGGTGTGCCAAACCAGAATACGTTCATATTAGAACGAATGGGAAAAATTTGAAACTGGTAGTTTCCGTTGCAGATAAGAGGTGTGTGCATTTGTCTAACATGTACTTAAGTGGTTTGCACTGTATTCTACAAAAGCAATTAATTGCACACGCAATTGCTGTTACAGAATCAGAGTATAGCATACATCATCCTGCACCCAACTTTTAAATGTTGCTCAAAAGCACCCATATGTGTCACTAGATGGTTTACTGAAAATTGATGCCTGTATAACTAAAGTCCTCCAGTAACAAAAAATAAGATTTACATGAATTCTATTAAAACAATTTGTAATACAACAGTCCAAACCCCATCCTTTTATGTAAAAAAAATTAAGTTACAGAAATTGAGCATTATAGTTCAGAATGGATCCATGACTTCAGTCATGTTTTCACAGAGACGGTCACATATTGTCCTGAAAGTTCACATACTATGTCATATTTTCAACTGATTCAATGAAGAGGTATCACAACCTAATTGTTCAGAATCCATATAGAATTTTTAACTTAAGTGTTATACCAAGAATTGAGAAAAATCCTGGTCATGTAATCAAATGTTATTGAGTGGTGTAACAAGAAATTACCAATGGAAAATGGGGATGAGAAAATCAGTAACACAGGGGCTAAGAAGAAAAATCATAAAGGGTATGTTTTCAATGAAGCTAAAGGAAACTTGTTTGTTTTATGTACATTACCTTATGGCACATAAATAGGTCAATATTTAAATTTCAAGAAAACAGAGACAGCAAAAAGCCTGCAAGTCAGTTTGCTTACATGTCTTCTGCCAAGACCTAAATTTCCTACAATTTCACTAAAAAAATTTTTTTAAACCTACAGAAAAAAAAGCTGCAAACAAAAAGGCTTACAGCAAGCGAAGTAGGACTTTTGTCCAAATGTGCTCAAGTTTATCATCAGGCAAGAAGGTTCTACAGTGCTTTCTACTTTGAACAATTTTTTTCCTTTACATTAAGGGTCCCTTTTACTAAGCAGTGGTAAGCCCAATGACAGCTTACTGCTTGCTAAACAGGAAGTACCACTGGGCAACCGCAACAGCCCAGCTGTCATATCCGGCACTACAAAAATGTATTTTTGTAGCACCGGAGTGTACCTGGCGGTAATCAGATAGTGTCGCGTGCCGCCCGGTTACCGCCAGGTTCTTAGTCACCTCAATGATTGGCGGTAAGGGTTCCTCTCCAAAATGGCTGCGCAAGTGCTTTACTTGCAGCAAGGCCATTTCCTGCAGGAAAGAGAGACTTCCCTTTTATTCGCTGTGGTAAAAGCAGGCCTCGGAACACGTGAAAAACCTGCGCCAATGCCAGCGCAGGTCCCCTTTTACCGCAGCTTGATAAAAGGGGCCCTAAATCTTTGGGCACATGCAGCACTATTTCAAAACGCTGCATACAAATGGACTTACCATATTTTTGTCATTTTTTTTTTTTTTTAAACACCAAAAACTTTTATTTTCTTTAGTCTACAGAAACTTTAGCCAAATACTGAACTTAAAATAAATCAAAGCTTTCATTTAAAGTCTTCAATCTGTAGAGAAAATTTTTTAAAGAAGTCATAAGCAGATAACAATGTAGCTAAGAAAAAGCAAAACGACAGCCAGGTGGCAAAACAGCCAGTCTGACTTAATATCCATTTTAGGTCAAACAGAAAGCTGGTTATAATACAAACTGTAATTTTAAGGTATGGAGGAAATTAACTGTTTTATTTATCCAAAATGAAAGTGAACAAGTTTTAGCCTACCCCTCTCAGACTCCTGTTGCTCTGACCGGGGAACAGGTGACTTCAAGGGCCCAACAACTGCAACCTTGTCTCCTCCCTTAATGCTCTCCTTGGATTTCGTATCCTTTGAAACCTCTCTCTCTCTGGAAGGCTCTCTCTCTCTCTCCTTCTCTGCAGCCAGTTTTAATTCAATGTTGGTAACAACTATCTTGGATTTTTCTTCTTTGGATGCTTTGTCTTCCTTCTTCACTTTCTCCTTTTCTTTGTCAGATTTTGGTGTTTTTTCTTTGGCCTCTCTCGGTTTGTCATCTTTAACTGCCCGTTCTTCCTTTGGCTTCTCTTTTCCCTCCTTCCCTTGCATCTTGGCCTCTGGAATAGCAACAGGAACCTTTTCTTTTTTTTCTTTCTCTTTTTCCTTTCCACTCTTTTCTTTATCATCTTTTTCTTTAACGAGCTTGCTACTAACAAAGGAAAAGGGCATGTTAAAACTTCCTGAATACAGAAAGGAAGAGCATTATTCATCTATCAAGGCCACATCAAACTAATTTCTGGTACAGTTTAATTTAAAAGTATACTTATTGCTAGAGGGTGGAAAGAAAAAAAGGTACCCAAGCTCACTTAATGATAAGAAGAAACAGATTTTCAGGGACAGCAACAGGGTTACTGTACAATAAAATATTCTGCGGCCCCTTCTTTAAATTTGCATTATTATAAATCAAGAACACTTCAACAAAGAAAACAGGTACAATCTACTCATTACAGGGATCAGGAGTTTCAAAAAAAACTTTTCAAAATATTATCAAAGCCCACAATAAGGTTGGGTCTAATCGTAAACTCTGGAACAGGAATAATAAAACAGATAAAAAGCTTAGTACAATGGAGGGAATAAATCTGATCCATATTTAGATTATAGAGTTTAACACAACCTCCTCATATTAAACATATGCCCCCAACTTTCTCCAAAACCCTGAACAGCAGCAATGACCAGTGGGATGGAAGAGCAGAGTTCTCACCTATTTGAAGCAGCGTTTCCATTACTGGTGGACATCTTTGGTGTAGCACTGGCAGCTTTATTAACTACTTTTGCAGCACTCTGAGATTTCTCTTTTGCTTTTTCTGACAAGAGAAAAGAAGATAATCTGTTGAGAGAAATATTTGGATGCCGAATACACATATCACATGGTGCTCATATATTCTTGGCCACTGGAAGGTGTGCACATGACGTGCAACTGTTCTGGGGACAAACATGCCTTGTCAGGTAGCACTATAGCAGCAGCAGCGCTCTATAACCGCTCACTTGGCTGATACCTTGTGGGTATGTCATTTGAGGGGGCCCTTGCCTACTCCCTCTCCTGCTTAACAAAAAAAAAAAACCCTGGGGTACCGGTAGGCTCAACTGTGGGCCCAAGTATACTGTCTCAGACCTGCATCCAACGAAACCCATACTTAATGCAATAAACAAGCACACAGACTCCCTGGAATAGCAAGATAGTGAACCACAGGACACAGATCTCACAAGCTGCATGCAGCTGTCTAAGTTACTTAATTGTGCTCACGTTAACCAAAGCAAAAGCACTTGATTTTCTCGGAGGTAAAAGGAAAATATAAAAAGGAAACATTTATAAAATCAATGTAGAAAATATAAAAAATACATTTTATAAATTATCATACCAGTCTCTTCAGCTGTGCATTCTTCAGTTTTGGCTGCATTCACTGTGATGGATGCAGGCTGACCAGCACTACCTGGTCCATTCTGGATCACAGCAGGTGCCACACTCCTCACAGGTGGATCCTTGTGGTGGAACTCATTTTCAGGCACCATGTAAGGTTTTCTACTTTTCAACTGTCCAGAATAGCTGAAATTCGCACAAAGCATTAAATAGCAAGAAATACAGAAACAAACAAGAGGGACAAATATTTTTTGTATGTTTTAACATTTCTCAAATGCAGGAGAGACTTTGCATTTTTATAGTTTATAGTAAAGTTCTGTATTTATCATTCTACAGTTTAATAATGTTATAGTTATAGCTGCTCCAGTTTATTTTGTCAGTTCTCCTAAGCTGTGTATAGACCTGGTAAGAATGGAACTGATGGGGGGGGGGGGGGAGGTATCTAAAACAAGAAAAACTGTTCCTTTACAAGGAAGCATAATCTGCTTCTAATACAAGTACTGCTTCATATCAAATACTTTGGAGTATTATATTCTTTGAATATATATAAATACACTTCTAGAATTATATAATTGTTCTTGTTTTAAATAATGATCAACAAACTAGCTACAAAGTAAGGAAAACAATGTTACTTACCTGTAACAGATGTTCTCCAAGGGCAGCACAAGATATAAGTCCTTAATAATGGGGGGCACAATTCAACGAAACCCAATGTAGTAAAAATAAATAACTTGCTCTTGATCTTCAGAGCTTTCTAGCACATTTTAATTTTGTATGTGTGAGAGTTCCCAAATTATCACTATTATCCAGCTTCCAGAGGAGATAGGTAGGAATTAAAGACTTCAATTCAGCCACCCTCCGAAAAAGCGAAGATACTTACCTGTAGCAGGTATTCTCCAAGGACAGCAGGCTGATTGTTCTCACGATTGGGTCAACGCCAGCGGCAGCCCAGAAGACCGGCAAAAAATTTTGCAAGCAAAATAAGAGTCTTCGAGAACTCTCCGGAGCACGGGCAGAGTGCACCACGCATGAGTGAACAGCTTCCCACCCGCCGCATGAGACTGTCATCGTCAATTTAATAAAAAGCAAACTACAGAACTAGAACAACTCCAAAGGGGAGGAGGATGGGTTTGTGAGAACAATCAGCCTGTTGTCCTCGGAGAATACCTGCTACAGGTAAGTATCTTCGCTTTCTCAGAGGACAAGCAGGCTGCTTGTTCTCACGACTGGGGTATCCCTAGCACCCAGGCTCACTCAAAACAATGAACATTGGTCAATTGGGACTCGCAACGGCGAGAACAGAACATAGATTGACCTGAAAAGAAACACAACTAAATGAGAGTGCAGAATGGAACATAATAAAATAGACCTAGGGGGATGGAGTTGGATTCTAAACCCCGAACAGATTCTGCATCACTGACTGCCCAAACCCACTGTCGCGTTGGGTATCTTGCTGAAGGCAGTAGTGAGATGTGAATGTGTGGACTGATGACCATGTTGCTGCCTTGCAAATCTCTTCAACAGAAGCTGACTTCAAGTGAGTCACTGACGCAGCCATGGCTCTGACATTATGAGCCGTGACATGGCCCTCTAGAGTCAGCCCAGCTTGGGCATAAGTAAAGGAAATGCAATCCTCTAGCCAATTAGAGATTGTGCGTTTTCCGATGGCGACTCCACTCCTGTTGGGATCAAAAGAAACAACAACTGGGCGGACTATCTATAGGGCTTCGTTCGCTCCACATAAAAGGCCAATGCTCTCTTACAGTCCAAGGTGTGCAACTTGTCTTCACCAGAGCGGGTATGAGGACGGGGAAAAATGCTGGCAAGACAATTGACTGGTTCAGATGGAACTCAGACACCACCTTCGGCAAGAACTTAGAGTGAGTGCGGAAAACTACTCTGTTATGATGAAACTTTATATAAGGTGCATGCACTACCAGGGCTTGGAGTTCACCGACTCTATGAGCTGAAGTAACAGCCACCAAGAAAATGACCTTCCAAGTCAAATACTTCAGATGGCAGGAATTCAGTGGCTCAAAAGGAGCTTTCATCAGCTGGGTGAGAACAACGTTGAGATCCCATGATACTGGTGGGAGGTCTGACAGGGGACTTTGACAAAAGCAAACCTCTCATGAATCGAATAATTAAAGGCTGTCCAGTGATAGGCCTTCCCTCTACACGTTGATGATAAGCACTAATTGCACTAAGGTGAACTCTTACGGAGTTGGTCTTGAGACCAGACTCTGATAAGTGTAGAAGGTATTCCAGCAGGGTCCGTGTAGGACAAGAAAAAGGATCTAAGGCCTTGCTGTCACACCAGACGGCAAACCTCCTCCATTTGAAAGAACAACACTTTTTTGTGAAATCTTTCCTGGAAGCAAGACTCAGAAGACACCCTCTGGAAGACCTAAAGAGGCAATTTCTAAGCTCTCAACATCCAGGCCGTGAGAGCCAGAGACTGGAGATTTGGGTGTAGAAGCGACCCCTCGTTCTGGATGATGAGGGTCGGTCTTGCTTGAGTTTCAGCAAAGTCTTCCCTACTAGAGGTATAGGAGAATACGCATACAGAAAGCCTGTCCCCCAATGCAGGAGAAAGGCATCTGACGCTAGTCTGTCATGGGCTTGAAGTCTGGAACAGAACTGAGGGACTTTATGATTGATCTGAGTGGCAAAAAGATCCACCAAGGGGGTGCCCCACACTCGAAAGATCTTGTGGACAACGCCCATGTTCAGCAACCACTCGTGAGGTTGCATGATCCTGCTCAACCTGTCGACCAGACTGTTGTTTATGCCTGCCAGATACGTGGCTCGGAGAAACATGCCATGACGGTGAGCCCAAAGCCACATCCGGACGGCTTCCTGACACAGAGGTCGAGATCCGGTGCCCTCCTGCTTGTTGGTATACCTAACTGTCTGAATCAGAATGATTTGGTTGGACAGCCGATCTCTGAAAGCCTTGAGAGCGTTCCAGATCACTCGTAATTCCGGGAGGTTGATCTGAAGACCCTTTTCCTGAAAGGACCAAGCTCCTTGAGTGTGAAGTCCATCTCCACGAGCTCCCCACCCTAGGAGGGATGCATACGTCATCAGCACTTTTTGTGGCTGAGGAATTAGGAATGGACGTCCCAAGGTCAAATTGGATCGAATGGTCCACCACTGAAGGGAACTGCAAAAGTCAGTGGAGAGATGGAGATGGATCACATCCTCTAGATCCCCTGTGGCTTGGCACCACTGGGAAGCTAGGGTCCATTGAGCTGATCTCATATGTAGGCGTGCCATGGGAGTTGCATGAACTGTAGAGGCCATATGTCCTAAGAGTCTCAACATCTGTCGAGCTGTGATCTGTTGAGATGCTCGAGCCATGGACACGAGGGCCAGGAGATTGTCTGCCCTTGCCTGAGGAAGATAAGCTTGAGACGTCCGTGTGTCCAACAGAGCTCCAATGAACTCCAATTTTTGAACCAGGCCAAGATGGGACTTGGGATAATTGACCACAAATCCCAGTAGCTCTAACACTCGAATAGTTATCCGCATGGACTGTAGAGCGCCTGCCTCCGAGGTGCTCTTCACCAGCTAATTGTTGAGATAAGGGAACGCATGCACTCCCAGTCTGCGTAGCGATGCTGCAACAGCCAGGCACTTTGTAAAAAACCCTGGGCGCAGACGCGAGGCCAAAGGGCCGTACACAGTACTGAAAGTGCCGAGTTCCCAACTGAAATCGAAGATACTTCCTGTGAGCTGGGAGTATTAAGATGTGGGTATAGGCATCCTTTAAGTCCAGAGAGCATAGCCAATCGTTTTCCTGAATCATGGGAAGAAGGGTGCCTAGGGAAACCATCCTGAACTTTTCTCGGACTAGGAATTTTGTTCAGGGCCCTTAGGTCTAGGATGGGACGCATCCCTCCTGTTTTCTTTTGCACAAGGAAGTATCTGGAATAGAATCCCAGCCCTTCTTCCCCTGGTGGAACGGGTTCGACTGCACTGGCCTTTAGAAGGGCGGAGTTCCTCTACAAGTACCTGCTTGTGCTGGGAGCTGAAAGACTGAGCTCCCGGTGGACAATTTGGAGGCCTGGATTCCAGATTGAGAGTGTACCCTAACCAGACTATTTGAAGAACCCACCGGTCAGAGGTTATAAGAGGCCACCTTTGGTGAAAAAATATTAACCTCCCTCCAACCGGTAAGTCGTCCGGAACGGACACTTGCACTGTGGCTATGCTGCACTGGAGCCAGTCAAAAGCCCGTCCCTTGCTTTTGCTGAGGAGCCCTAGGGGCCTTAGGAGCACGCTGTTGATGAGAACGAGCGCACTGGGACTGAGCCTGGGTAGGCTGCCGAGAAGCAGGAGTGTACCCACGCCTATTATAGGAATAGGGAGCACTCCTCTTCCATCCAAAAAACCTCCTAGATGAGGAGGTGGTAGCAGAAGATGCCCGGTGGGAGAGAGAATCCATAGCATCATGGTGCTTTTTGATCTCATCGACCACATCCTCTACTTTTTTGCCAAAAAGGTTACCCCCCTCCCCCCAGCAAGGAACATCCGCCATTCGCTGCTGGATGTTATGATCCAGGTCAGAGACAAGCAGCCATGAGAGTCTGCGCATCACTATACCTTGAGCAGCTATTCTGGATGTCACATCAAAAGTGTCGTAAGTACCCCTGGCCAGGAATTTTCGACACGCCTTCTGTTGCCTGACCACCTGGTGAAAAGGTTCGGCGAGCTCCAGAGGAAGCGCTTCGACCAAACTAGACAATTGCCTCACCGAGTTCCGCGAGTGGATGCTCACGTAGAGCTGGTATGTCTGAATCTTGGCTGCGAGCATAGCGGCCTGATATGTCTTCCTCCCAAAAGAATCCGAGGTCCTAGACTGTCTGCCTGGGGGGCGCCGAGGCATAGTCCCTAGTACTCTTGGCTCTCTTGAGAGCAGAATCCACCACCATGGAATCGTGAGGTAGTTGCGACTTTACCATTACAGGCTCTCCATGGACTCTGTAATGGGACTCAGCTTTTTTGGATTAGAGAGAGGGAACGACCAGTTTCGCATAAGAACTTCCCTGAGTGTGTTATGCAAAGGAGCCGTTGCAACCTCTGTAGGTGGAGAAAGATAATCCAAGACATTGAGCATCTTGGCCCTGGGCTCATCACAACCTCCATAGGGAAGGGAATATCCTTAGACACTTCCCAAACAAAGGAGGAAAAAGAAAGATTCTCAGGTGGAGACATCCGTTTCACAATGGGCGGAGTAGGATCAGAGGGGACACCATAGGACTCTTCTTCAGAAAAGTATCTGGGATCTTCCTCTTCCTCCCACAAACGCTGATCTTCGGTATCGGACAAAAGCTCTTTAAGAGCAGCCCGAACCCGAGCCTGTCTCGAAGTCGACCCCTGCCTGGACTGCAGCGAAGCTTCCTCCGCCGATGTAGAGTCGACCCGGGTGGCAGCCGATTCCGCAAGCGGCACCGAGGTCAGGGACCTCACCACAGGCGAAGGACCAGATGCCGCTTCAACAGTCAGTGCAGAAAGCGCAAGCACCCCTGGCGCCGAAGTAGACTGGCGCAGCAATCCTTCCAGAAGCTCTGGAAGAAGGGGCCTGATGCGCTCGTCGAGAGCTGCCATCGGAAAAGGCTGCGGGGCCGGTGGCAGAACTTGTGGGAGCTCAAGAGCCGGTACCAGGCTGCCAGAAGACCGACGCTTCAGCACCTCCTCTATAGAGGGTGAGCGGTCCTCTCTGCGCCGACGCTTCTTGGGTGCCAAATCCCTCGGCTCCCCAGAGCTCTCGGTACCGCGCATGGAAGGCGATCGATGATGGTGCTTCTTAGCCTTCGCTCGATGCCTGTCATCGAGACTCCTCAGTACCGAAGAGGAGGATGTGGAATCCTCACGCCTCCTCGGGGCCGGGTCCGACGAAGGGCGGTCCCGGGGGGTCTGCATAGCAGTAGGCCTCGAGACAAGTGGAGACGCACTCGATGCCTTGTTGCTCCCAGCACGATGTGATCATTAGACAGCCATTACCTGTGCTCTCAAAGTCGATGCTTCCCTCGACGTCAACGCCACCGACCTTGGTACCGAAGCCGATGCCGAAGGACCGGACCGATCAGCAAAAAGATTTTCCCGTTGAGTCTCCCGAGACACTTGGGTCCGTTTTTTCATTAAAGGACACAGCTTACAAGCAGCTGGAAGATGATCGGGCCCAAGGCACTGGAGACACCACGAGTGGGGGTCGGTACCCGAGATGGTCCGGTTGCACTGAGTACAACGCTTGAAGCAGCTGGGTGTCCTCGATGACATGGACAGAAAAACGGCGGCTGCGAAATTAAAGGACGCGATTGTGCCAATTAAAAAGGCAAAAATAGGAAAAAGGAAAAAACAAAACCCAGATGCGTGGCCTAAAAGAGGGCCGCGATGAAAAGAAAGAAAATTTATACTCAGTGACTAAAAACTAAAAACTAAGGAAAATAAGGGCTAATAAAACTAAACAAAAAAGAAGATAAAGTAGTAAAAGAGGAAGCGGTAACCCTAAGATCTCCTGGGCTGAAGGTAACACAGCGAAAAAAACTCCGTGTCATCTCAGTCGCGGAAAAAAAGAAACTGAGGATGACATGCTCGTGTGGCAGGCTGGAAGCCATTCGCGCATGCGCGGTGCGTTCTGCCTGCACTCTGGAGCACTCTCGAAGATTCTTATTTTGCTTGCAAAATTTTTTGCCATCCTGGGCCACCGCGGGCATTGACCCAATCGTGAGAACAAGCAGCCTGCTTGCCCTAGGAGAATACCTGCTACAGGTAAACAACTTTATTTTCTCCAAGGACAAACAGGATATGAAGTCCTCACAGATAGGGATTTATTTACATGCTTACAGTCTCCATGAAACCACCCAAGGTAACTTACAACAACACAATTCCATCCATTTGAAAATCTTAAAACAGCATAACAATCTCCCATTCCACAACAGAACGAACACTAAAAACCCTGCTTCCTCAAACCCAAATATTTAAAAATGTAAACATCCACTAGTACAATGCAATCTTTAGGCAACAAAATATGCATCACCATATTTAACAAGGCATTTACATGGATATGTACAGTGGGGGAAATAAGTATTTGATCCCTTGCTGATTTTGTAAGTTTGCCCACTGACAAAGACATGAGCAGCCCATAATTGAAGGGTAGGTTATTGGTAACAGTGAGAGATAGCACATCACAAATTAAATCCGGAAAATCACATTGTGGAAAGTATATGAATTTATTTGCATTCTGCAGAGGGAAATAAGTATTTGATCCCCCACCAACCAGTAAGAGATCTGGCCCCTACAGACCAGGTAGATGCTCCAAATCAACTCGTTACCTGCATGACAGACAGCTGTCGGCAATGGTCACCTGTATGAAAGACACCTGTCCACAGACTCAGTGAATCAGTCAGACTCTAACCTCTACAAAATGGCCAAGAGCAAGGAGCTGTCTAAGGATGTCAGGGACAAGATCATACACCTGCACAAGGCTGGAATGGGCTACAAAACCATCAGTAAGACGCTGGGCGAGAAGGAGACAACTGTTGGTGCCATAGTAAGAAAATGGAAGAAGTACAAAATGACTGTCAATCGACAAAGATCTGGGGCTCCACGCAAAATCTCACCTCGTGGGGTATCCTTGATCATGAGGAAGGTTAGAAATCAGCCTACAACTACAAGGGGGGAACTTGTCAATGATCTCAAGGCAGCTGGGACCACTGTCACCACGAAAACCATTGGTAACACATTACGACATAACGGATTGCAATCCTGCAGTGCCCGCAAGGTCCCCCTGCTCCGGAAGGCACATGTGACGGCCCGTCTGAAGTTTGCCAGTGAACACCTGGATGATGCCGAGAGTGATTGGGAGAAGGTGCTGTGGTCAGATGAGACAAAAATTGAGCTCTTTGGCATGAACTCAACTCGCCGTGTTTGGAGGAAGAGAAATGCTGCCTATGACCCAAAGAACACTGTCCCCACTGTCAAGCATGGAGGTGGAAATGTTATGTTTTGGGGGTGTTTCTCTGCTAAGGGCACAGGACTACTTCACCGCATCAATGGGAGAATGGATGGGGCCATGTACCGTACAATTCTGAGTGACAACCTCCTTCCCTCCGCCAGGGCCTTAAAAATGGGTCGTGGCTGGGTCTTCCAGCACGACAATGACCCAAAACATACAGCCAAGGCAACAAAGGAGTGGCTCAGGAAGAAGCACATTAGGGTCATGGAGTGGCCTAGCCAGTCACCAGACCTTAATCCCATTGAAAACTTATGGAGGGAGCTGAAGCTGCGAGTTGCCAAGCGACAGCCCAGAACTCTTAATGATTTAGAGATGATCTGCAAAGAGGAGTGGACCAAAATTCCTCCTGACATGTGTGCAAACCTCATCATCAACTACAGAAGACGTCTGACCGCTGTGCTTGCCAACAAGGGTTTTGCCACCAAGTATTAGGTCTTGTTTGCCAGAGGGATCAAATACTTATTTCCCTCTGCAGAATGCAAATAAATTCATATACTTTCCACAATGTGATTTTCCGGATTTAATTTGTGATGTGCTATCTCTCACTGTTACCAATAACCTACCCTTCAATTATGGGCTGCTCATGTCTTTGTCAGTGGGCAAACTTACAAAATCAGCAAGGGATCAAATACTTATTTCCCCCACTGTAAGAAAAAAGGAGTCCTTTCTTCCTTCTATCTTAAATAACTTTAAAGACATTTAAATAAATCCATAGTTTCTGCCCATAAACAAAGCTTCAGCATTTTGAAAAAAAAAACAAAAACATGTGCATTACATGATTTACATCCTGTTCTTCTTGTACACACTCCTCCGAGTAAACAGTCAAGTTCTCCGGACTGATACCTCCTGAGACATTCCCCTATCACTTCTACCACCCTCAAGAAAGCCAACTGCACCAGAACCATGCAAAAAATGTACCCTATCGACTAATAAAATAGAATCTAAGGTAAACTCAATACCTCCATCAAATATTTTTTAACATGTCTTGAGGGGCAGATATAGGAGCTTTGAGAAAAATTCCAAATACATCAACTTAAATGTTTATTATAGTTTTCCACCTATTCCATCTTACAATATAAAAGTAAAACTTATCTTGAATTAAAGCAGATTGCATCCTACACTATTTTATGTTAGAGCCTTAAGTGACAACAAACCCATCTTTTTTGAGCAATACACAAAATATCCTTAGCAGACTTAAGTTACAACCGTATTCAAGTCTTTGGAGAATCACCCATATGACTTACAAAATCAACGCTGTCGCTAGATCTAGATTTTCTACTTGAACAAAAGTGTAACTCCCAGTTATAGAAATGTTTAATAGTAGTAGTAGTAGTAGTAGTAGTTTTTTCAATCCAGCAATTCTGTGCTTTCTCTCTCTAGACTTGGTAAATCTATGGCTACACCCACAAAAGTACTCATATACCAGATCTCCACTCTCAACCAGGCCCAGTGTTTTACCTGGAGATCTCCTACACAGGCCTCACTGAGCTCACCTCTGTCAAGCTCTATAATCCAACTCCATCTCCAACCCTGCTGAGAATCACGTCATCAATCCGCACCAGCAGTGCTGCTGAATTTAGTGCAGAAGTAGGAGGTGATGATCTGGGGTAATTAGGGAAAGATTATTGTTTTTTTGGTTTTTTTTTTTTTTTTTACTTCAAATCCATTCATTCCTTCACTCGGGCAGGGGGGTAAAGGACTCAACCCCTGCATAGAGCTAGGTACCAGGTGACTAACAAACGAGTATACATAAGTACATAAGTATTGCCAACACTGGGAAAGACCAAAGGTCCATCAAGCCCAGCATCCTGTTTCCAACAGTGGTCAATCCAGGTCACAAATACCTGGCAAGATCCCAAAAAAGAACAAAACATTTTATACTACTTATCCCAGAAATAGTGGATTTTCCCCAAGTCCATTTAATATTGGTGTATAGACTTTTCCTTTAGGAAACCGGCCAAACCTTTTTTAAACTCTGCTAAGCTAACCGCCTATGTTCTGCTGTTATTGTAGTGGGATGGAAGTTTCTGAGGGATAAACATTTACCTTCCCTTTGCATTTAGATGACATGTTCAAGCGGAAAAAGATGGAAGACAAAGAAGGAAGTTACACTCCCCAGAAGACTCTAACCATCATCTTGCTGCACCCCCTCACAGTACTAATACTAAGGGTCAGGCTACCAAATAAGATTGTGGCACTGAGGAGTATGAGTGTCATCTGAATGGACGTTCTTCAATGGAGTGATGGCTCCCAGTATCAACACTAATGAAGACTGATGCCAGGACTTCATAATCTCTATCTTACCTGTGGCACTGGTTTCAAAGAGTCAGAATCCCTTGACTTCTTCAGGCAGGACTTCATCGATGGACAGTCACAAAGACCTCTAGCAATATTTAACATCAAGGGTGACCAATGTCCTATTAATACTGTTGCATCCTCTGCATACATGTGGTTTGATGCCTCCAGTGCTGATACACCTGGATTAGGATTACTGGAACTGAATTGATCTCTTCTACACTCTCACGGGCACAGAATCCTCAAAATCACATAAGCTGATGCATAACACTGAGGAATCATGATCAGGTCTAGGACAAACCAAGCATGAACTGCATATATCAGAAATGGATATTGTTCTGCATAGATTGAAAAAGCAGGGTACTCCTTTCCTTTCCATTGGGACACTGAAGCAGAAATAGCTCATATAAAACCAAATGACTCAGAGACCTGTGTAGGCTGTGGCTGTGCAAATAATTCAAAGAAACTTAGACCCAAGTAAAAGGAATACAGAGGAGGGGTTCTGAGAAGACCCTATGTGGAAAAATGAAATCAGTCATGTGAAGAAAGATTGCAGATTAGAAATGTCAGAATAGCTTCATGGCAAAAATTAATAATAAAATTACATGGCCCAGCACAGCAGTAATGATGCAGAAGCTCCCACACATAGTTAAACATGCTAGAAACTTCTATAAACTTCAAGAGCTAGTTACTCATTTTTATTGCACAATGCGCAGTCAGATGATGTCACCCATCAGAAAGGGCTTTATATTTTACTTGTCCTCAGAGAAAGAATGCTTCAGAGAGAAGATAAATTGCTCCTTATGATCTGATGTTAATACACTTTCTTGCTGTAATGAACGGCATAACAATCTTATTAAGTAAATCATTGTGATCAAACTCAAGCTTTGGGGGCCCTTTTACTAAGCCGTGTAGGTGCCTACGCACGCTAAATTGGAGTTACCGCCTGGTTACCGCATGACCCTTGTGGTAATTTCAATTAAAAATATTTTTTATTTTCTGGTGCACGTAACGGACGTGCACCAAGTGGCATTTGACGCACGTAGGACATTACCGCCCAAATATAACGCTAGGTCAATGGCTGGCGGTAAGGTCTCAGACCCAAAATGGACGCGCGGCAATTTTGATTTTGTCAGACGTCCATTTTTGGCAAAAAAAAAAAAAAAAAGAGGCCTTTTTTTTTTATAGGCGCGCTAAAAAATGGATCGGTGCGTGTCCAAAGCCCTCGCCTACACTACCGCAAGCCATGTTTCAGCGTGCCTTTGTAAAAGGACCTCTTGGTAAGGTAAAATTATCTTCATTTAAATAGAATATATATTCAGGATACCTGGCCCTATCTGTTTTCCTGATGAGCAATAACTAACCTCAGAGCACTTGAAGGCAGCCAGCTACAGTTAGTAACATTCATTTGCTGCTGGGCAACATCCTCTGTCAGGGAGGTAGCATAAGGCTCCAATCAAGCCCTCTAGGACCAACAAGGACTAATATTTCTTTAATGCATAGCTCATGCTTCTATCTGCATAGTGGATTTCAACCTGTATAGCTTGAAACTTTAGAATGAGTCTTGGAATGTTTGCAAGAAGCAGCCACATTAGGAGAATCAAGAAACACAACAGTAAAGATGCTATGCATTTCTTTTCGGGTTTAAAGGGTATTGTCAGTATTGTAACTATGATTTAAACTCTATATATAAGCTTATCAGCTTAAAATAAAAAAGAATACATCTTGAGACATCCGATTTATAATATACTCTCTGTTTGACACAGGTTTGAGGGGGGGGGGAGGGCGGGGGGCTTAGATTTTGCCAGACACTGCTACTATGAAGAAAAGCAGCAACATAAACAACGTAAGGTCTTTGCAAATCCTTTTCCCCTCATTTTTTATTACATTTTAAAACAATGTTCTGTTACCCCATTGCCAGAGCATATAGATCAGGCCTCTTCTCTTTCTCCTCCTGACAAATTTTTTGAACTCTTCTTTCCAATGCCTGGCCCAGGTTCAGAACCTTTGGGTACCATGGAAGAATTTTGGTCAGCACAATCAGGATATTTCTGATATGAGTATATTCTCCTGTCTCAAGGCAGTGTACAGATGCCTAGAAAAACAACACAACAGAGTAAATGACAACAGAAAATGCCAAAAAGTTACCACTCTGGGTGAACGTGCAGACAGATTCCAGCTCTCCCCTCTCTCTCATCCTTTTCCTACTTCTGAACTTCCCTAACTGTTCCATCTTCAACTTTGATTTTTACAAGAGAACAAACCAGGAGCCTCCTAAATCTTACAATAAAATATTGCAATAATCCTCCACAGCTGCCAAAGTTAAAGACTGTTGTAAAAAATAAAATAAAATCTGGCCTCCCCATATTCATTGAAGTTTGGGTTTTAACCATGGTCCCACCTCCATGCAGATGAACCCAGCCTTCTTGGAAGCCCAATGCTGTTGCACCACTGCTGTATGGTTGTGATTGCTGCTCAACGTAGATTATCCCCAATGCCTTTTTAGGCAGCCACTACTGTTTTAGGCTATAACCACCACTCCAAATGCAAATTTAAATCAGAATAGAGATTAACGTTACATACATGTTTCAGGGAGAGGACCTTATACAAACTTACCATCATGAAACAAAGTCAAAAATTATTTTATGTTTCAGTCCAGTTTACCTTTGTTAACTTATAATGCCACTTGTGAACCACATGTCGGAAGTTTTCATAATCTAATTGATCAGCTTTGTTCCCACCATCAAATCCAGTTGCCCTTAATATGGTAAGGAACCCTGGGTAATTTCCACATTCCTAGAGAAATAAAATACAGTTGAAAGCTAGTAAGAACACATATTTGTATAATTTTGATAAGTGTGAGGTGAAAAGCATTTGTCAACATTAATCATGCTTCATATAAAAATGTGCATAAGGAATTCTGGATTTACAGCATTGACCTTACGATCAAAAAAGAGTAAAACTGCTGCAATTTAATGCATGCTTTTGTGGAAAAAGGTCTGACAGCAAAACAAAAAAAAAATCTGCTCAAATCATAGCACTGTGTATTAAAAACCACTCAGATTATTCACTTGTTTTCTTCACTGGTGGTATTTATTCTCTAGGATGAAATTAAAACAGGCTACAGAGTTGGATCTTTCCACAAGGAACTTAAGTTTCTGCATGTCATAAAAGTTCCTTGTGTTTGTAGTTTTTTTCACTGACGTTGTGAAATGTCAGATGAAGTAAACATCAGGATAGTTAAAATCGGTCTCCAAGACGTACATGATGAAAGGATAAACAGAAAAACAACTGTGAAGAACTGCTATGGTCTTAAACAAGAGAAAATCATTTTGTTTAAGAAAAGCCATTGCTAATCTTGAACAAAAGCAGATAGCTTCACACTCTTGAGCTTTACAAATGTAAGATATGCCTAAGTGTCAGCAAATTACTTATGGGCCTATAAAACAGAGGTACATTTTCATGCTTATGAGGTAAGTTTAAAATGAAACATTTCAAAGACCAGACAGCTTACAATACCTTTTCATACACATTTTTATCACTGTGCCACTTTGTCACTGTCTCCAGCATACAGCACAGAAACCTGCCATATCGACTAGCTTCATTTTCAGTACAGCTTGCCACCGTGTAAATAATATCAGAAAAAACCTAAAAGAAAAAGCAAAATATTAAATCTAATAAAAAGACATCTCCATATCAATATATAAATATTTCATTAAAATAAAAAATATTTATTGATGCTCAGATTGCACACTGGAATCTCCTAAGCTATTAATAGCCAACTTGCTGAATACCTCATAATATGTAAAAGTAGAATGGACAATGTCCAGCGCCTGTTCGATCAACCCTTGAAAATCGCTACAATTACTCTTTCCAATACTGAATTATGTGAACCAAAAATGCAATATATACAAAAGGGTCTTAGGTTTGCTCCTACCACTCCGTATGATTCGTTTCAGACAAGGGTACATTTGTTTCATTCTGAAAGGAAACTTACAATAACTTATTATTTTTCAGAACAAAACAGTTCACTGGTTAAAACGAAATCACATTAGATTCTCCTGAGCAACTGACCCTCTTATCTCTCTTCCTTCTATCAATGTTTTATGTGTGACATCAACAAACCAGAAAGCAAGAAAGGATGAACCTTTTACAATCTATCCAGCAAAGAAAGTGCTGCAATGAAAAGTTTGAGAAATAACAGGGCTATAGTAATAAAACCAGCAGATAAAGGAGGAGGTATACTGGGTCTTAACATCGATGATTACACCAAAGTAGTAGAACAGCAACTCTCTGATGTTAACTTCTATCTTTTATTGGATAAGGACTCCACAGAAGAAATTAAGCAGGAGACTGATTTTTGGGTCCACTTCAGCTATGATGCTGGCTATTTGACAATAAAAGAGAAAGAAGTTCTTACAGTAGACCATCCGGTAATGTCCACAATTTACATGTTTCCCCCCCAGATATAGCACAATTAGAAAAGGTTCAAAAAAGAGTGACCAAAATGATAAAGAGGACGGAACTCATATCATATAAGGAAAGGCTAAAGAGGTTAGGACTCTTCCGCTTGGAAAAGAGAAGGTTGAGGGGAAATATGATAGAGGTCTACAAAATCCTGAGTGGTATAGAACGAGTAGAAGTGAATCGATTTTTTTTCCTCTTTCAAAAAGTACAAATTAGGGGACACTCACTGAAGGTACATGGAAATACTTTTATAACAAATAGAAGAAAATATTTTTTTACTCAACAAATAGCTAAGCTCTGAAACTCTTTGCCGGAGGATGTGGTAACAACGGTTAGCATATCTAAAAAAAAAGGTTTGGGCAAGTTCCTGGAGGAAAACTCCATAGCATGCTATAGAGACATGCATGGGGAAGCCACTACTTGTCCTAAGACTGGTAGCATGGAATGTTGCTACAATTTGGGTTTCTGCCAGGTACTGCATTGGCCACTGTTAGAAACAGGATACTGGGCCTGATGGATCATTGGTCTGACCCAGTATAGCTATTCTTTTGTTCTTATGAAAGGAAGCTTCAGGATGAGGGGGCACTGGACGAAGGTGAGAGGGAACAGACTCTGAAATAACTTGAGGATATACTCTTCACAAAGAGAGTGGTGAATTTGCAGAATGACCTCTCAGTATAGGTAGTGGAGACAAATATTGTATATGAATTCAAGAAATCTTAGGATAAGTACATAGGATCTCTTAAAGGAGAGGAAAGGATAGTAGATGACATGGTTGGGCAGACTGGATAAGCAATATGGTCTTTATCTGCCTTCATTTTTCTATGTTTCTGTGTAAGTGCTAGCTGTTCTACTTTCTCTCTCAATGAAATGTGCCATGGCCTAGTGACAGGAGCAATGTTTTTCAAGAGGCTCAATACTCAATTTCCCCACCCCATCCCATAAACTAAGCACAATCCTCTTCTCTCTAGCTGGCAGGAGAAAAGCAGTGCTTCATCCCACACCTGCCTCTTGCAATAATGAAATACCTGCCAATACCAGGCACACAAACATCAGTGAAGCTAAACAGAGCTGGCAGATGTAGTTAAGAAGAGCACCAGAAACGAGTGTATATGTGGATATGCAAAAGAAAGGAATGTATGCAAAGAGAAAGGGAGAAACAGAGGCACTCATACGGCACAGAAGAAAGGATCATATGTTATTTGGTTCTGTGTGGTTCAAGATTTGAGCAACCTGAAAAATATGCTATACAATAAACAAGGCTGGGAAGCACTAGACTGAGATCTAGGAGACAAGGCTCAAATTCTGCTTCTGCTAAGAATATGTCTTATCGCCTTGGAGAAATTGTACTTTCCCACTGTTGCAGGCACCCAGACTATAAGTTCTTTCGGGTAAGTACTTCAACCTGCATGTATTTTAGAATGTTCTTTAAATGCCACAATAAATAATAGAATTCTGCAAATGGTTTTCTCACATAAATAGTAGATAAGGTAGAAGGTAGTACTGTAGTATGTAAGGAAAAGCAAAAACTACCATATGTGCTCTAACCACCTAGAAGAATGATCTTTTTAAATACAGTTTTAATAATACTTTGTATTTCTATACAGTAGTGTTGTAGAGACAACTTGCATGGCTACGAGGTTCATGCCCTGAAAGGTTTACAATTTAACATAGACCTGATAAGTGATTTGCCTTAGGGAAAGTCACATAGAGTTTGGGAGAATGATCTAGAATTCCTCAGCAGTTAAGAAACTAGACAACAAGGCTGTGGAAAAGGCCAAGGCCAAGGCCAAAAAAAAAAAAAACCAACCTGTTCATTTTTGGAATTTTCAGCAATGTTCTCAGATTTTGGTTTTTTGTTTTGTTTTTCCAGTACGTTCAGCACATTTAGGTTAATAATTTTGTTTTAAATGCCCATCAGAATTTTGAATATATGCAAATTGATTGCACATGCATTAGTTTGGAGGTTACAATGCATTAAATCAATTTTGTGAACACTAATGAACCTATTTCACCAGACTAGGGAATATAAAAATATCTCAAGTCTTTTGCAGCACAAAACTTAGACTAACACTTCAGGTGAGAAACTACTCACCCTGTCATAGCAGAGAAGTGTGGAAAAATTAGGAGTTTTCTGTTGATGGACTAACTCTACAAACCGAGCACAGTAAATGGCATCAATGGTTGAAAAAATGCAACGAGGAAATATACACAGCTGTAGAAATTTCGTGATGGTCTCATTTTTGGTAGATTCTTAAAAGAAAGGAGAAAATTTGTTAGAGAAATGAAATTATAAACTTTATTCACATCAAATAATGCCGTAAGTAAAAAAAAACAAATCAAACACTATGCTTTGTATACGGAATGTTGAAGTAAAAAAATAAATTTATTCTCTAAATGTGGATTTCACATTACTGTCAAGTCTTTTCAAAAGGCAATATAGGACCCTTCAAACTCCAGGGGGGAAGGTGGGTCTCTATCTTGCAGCACACCACCCCCCATTTAGAGTTTGGAGGTCCTGTATTGCCTATGGTGAAGTGAAAGGTTCACACCTTAAGGTAATGTTTTGCCCTTGAAACAGTCCTTTCGGCAAAACACTGCTATGTCATGCCTGATTTTATATTTGATTCTCCAATAAAATAACTATTATCTTCATTAACTGTGTCTGCTTCTATGACTACCATCCTTTTGAGACTAGTAGACCACATGCCTTCTTGCTTCCTGGGACAAGTCTTTTCAAGAAAGCCCACAGGCTTTATGATTCAGTGCAGGCTTCTCAAACTATTGGCTGCAATCCCAAAAGGATCATGACTTGGGCAGGCTGAAGGGGGGGAAAAAAACCCTCATTGGCCCATGAGTCTGCGCTATAATTAGGCCTCCATGGACTCCAGAGAAGACAGAGAATGATGGCAGCCTTTGCTGCGACACTATAGAAAGGTTGGACACAAAAGAATGGATTGAAAATTAAGTCTCCAGGGGCCACATGCTTTTGGTGGCCACAATAAAGGGCCTACAGTCATAGAAAGTTTTATAGACACTGTTTTAGTGAATATTTTACTTTTATTTTAGCTCTCATATCAATTTATATGGTGGTTTATAGGTCTAAAAATAAAATGACAAATATAAAAACAGAAAAATAAACTAAAACATTAATCCTAAATGTTTCCAGCAGCACTTCAAAACTTTTCATTTCTCCTGTCAAATTTATTACAGTTTTGACTATTAAGTGTATACAAAATCCTATTTTACAAAGCCTTGTTAAATTAAGTCGATATGAAAGACTTTTTCAGGGTCACATTTTCATGATACTGAAGACTCTGTGAATACTCAAGCACCAAATTTATTGCAACTGCTAGTTCATCTGCAGAGTTAAAAAGAAGGGTGTCAGGGCTCCGCTGATTATGAGCAGTGATGTATGTTTGACATTCAAGCTCCATGAAGTGTTTCTTATTAACCGTGAGGCCTTTCCAACAACCTGGAAAGTTAGAGCAATATTTTAACACAGCCAACCAAAAGTCAGTCATGTTGAAATGTGTATTTGGGCATTCACAATGCTTAAGGGTAGGGTTGTACATATTCAACGCGTTAATAACGTGATTAACGCATTAAATGTTTAACTCACATTAACATTTTTAATGTGTTAACGCCATTCATTGTCTTTCCCTCACCAGCCAGAACCTCTTCTTACCTATCCCAGCACAGCACTCCAGCAGCCCCCTCTCCTCTGCAAGCTCCTTCTCCTTGCTCCTCATTGCTACAGTGAAAACTGTGCTGCTTCTCACCCAGCCCGAAGTGTCTCGCTGTAACAGAACTTCCTGTTTCAGAAAGACACTTGGCTTTGGGTTGGGTGAGATGTAGCACTGTTTTCACTGCAGCGGTGAGGAACAGGGAGAAAGAGCATGCAGAGAGGGGGGCCGCTGGAGTGCTGTGTCGGGAGAAGAAGAGGTGGTGGCTGGACGGTACTTGCAGAAACAAACGAAGTCAGGGAGAGAAAGACGCAAACCACTACGGGGGAGTAGGGCGTGGTAGAAAAAGGAAGCAGAAAAAGAAGACTCGGAGAAAGATGCCGTATCACAGAAGCAGTGGAGGCTGTAGGAGAAAGAGGAATAAAAAAAAAAGCAGAGAAAGATGCGGATCACAGGGGGGGAGGAACATGAGAAAGAGGAAACAAAGAGATGCAGGAAGGAGGGGGGTTAGAAGGGACAAATGCTGGAAATAGGGGATGGAAGGATCAAAGAAGGGAGATGATGGAAGGGGAGGAAAGAAGGGAAAGAATGGTGATCATGAATGGAGGGAAGAGAGGAGATGGTGCCCATGGAGGACAAGGGAAGGGAGGAGATGGTGCCCATGGAGGACAAGGGAAGGGAGGAGATGGTGCCCATGGAGGGGAAGAGAGAAGGTGCCCATTTGGATCAAGCAATTAATCGATGCACTTGTAGAATACTAACAATTAAGCAGCTGCAGAAAACAAGAACTAGAAACCAATTCAAAACTGCTCCTGCCCTAATTATGTACTCACTTGCCAGAAGCCAGCTATCTTTTTCTAGCTTCATTCTCTGCAGAACTCTCCCCACATGCTCCATCTGCTTCTTCTCCTCTTCCTGAAGTTTGTCCTGAAGGGCAGTGCAACGCTCCCTTTCCTTCTTCTTTTTGTTCAGTGGCTAGGTATTGATACACACAATCCATATATAAGTATTTCATACACATAGTACGTGATCCATTTCATCATCATCTTGTGATGTTCAGGCTAGCACACCTGATATAACCCTAAGTAGTTAAAATGTTTAGTCTACAGTAAGCAATGCAATATTTAAACAAGCATGTTGGTCTTTTCTTTCGCTAGCATTTCAGAATTTGACAACATAGCTTATCTGGCACCCAAAATTACAGAATAAAGGGATAAGGAATATAAAAGGAAAAAATAAATCAGCTTCTGCTGTTTACAGTCAGAAATAAAAGGTGTTTCTTGATCAAGGTCAGCAACATGTTAAGCCTTGTTTTCCGTTTGTAAATAGATGAATTTTACACAGTTAAAAAGATAACTTGCCCCCAGTCATTGTTTACCAACCATTTAGATCAAGTAATTTTCCAGTGGAAGCATTTTATTATTTTACTAGTAAAAAAGGCCCGTTTCTGGAACGAATGAAACGGGCGCTAGCAAGGTTTTCCTGGGAGTGTGTATGTTTGAGAGAGAGAGAGCCACAGTGAATGTGCAGGTGTGTGACAGTGTGTGTGTGAGAATAAGAGTGTGTGACAGGGCCCCCTCCCCTGTTCCTAATGCCCCTCACCCCGTTCCCTTCCCTCCTTTCCACACTTTGGGTTCCTTAAGGCTTTCAAAAGTCTATGTACCCCCGTGGCCATAACGCCCAGTATCCGGATACCCCACCGCTTTCCTCCTCACCCCTCCCCCAAGATGTAATACTTTCACGTCCTTCATTTTTTTTAAAAAGTGTCCTATCTACCCTGTGTACAATGCCCGGCATTCAGATTGTGTTCCTCTCGTAAGTTTTCATTTCTTTCATTCATTCAGAACTTGCCGCCGCCCCCCCCCCCGAACACTTTTGGTTCCTTCAGTCTTTTAAAACTCTCCTATCTACCCTGTGTCCTAATGGCCAGCATTCAGATTGTTTTCCTTTCCCAAATGTTCATGTCTTTCAGTGGTTCAGAACTCCCCCCCTCCCCCCATTTAACACTTTCGGTTCCTTCAGTCTTTTAAAACTCTCCTATCAACCCTGTGTCCTAATGGCCAGCACTCAGATTGTTTTGCTTTGCCAAATTGTCTGTCACTGATGTCACTGAGGTCAGTGCGTGCCTGCCTAGCAGACCACTTCCGGCTAGGGTTACCATTTTGTGTCCTCTGAAAAAGAGGACACATGTCACGCCCCCTACCCCGCCCCGCCCCGCCTCATACCCCGCCCCCGCCACGCCCCCTTCGGGTCCTCGTTCCGCCCCTCTATTCCCCGCCCCCCGTCACATGGTTCCCCCCCCCCTCACATATTCCCCCCCTCACTTACTATCTAGCCCTGGTGGTCTAGTAGGGTCTTCTCTTCGGGGCAGGAAAGAGCCCCCTCTTTCCTGCCCGGAGCGCTGCCTGTCCTTGCCTGCTGCATCCTCCTCGGTCTGGCTGGAGATTCAAAATGGCCACCGAGAGTTGAAGTGGCCTCGCGAGAGTTCAACTCTCGGCGGCCATTTTGAATCCCCAGCCAGACCGAGGAGGATGATAGACAGGGGAGGCAGCGCTCCAGGCAGGAAAGAGGGGGCTCTTTCCTGCCTCGAAGACGTCACTAGACCACCAGGGAACATGGTAAGGAAGGGGAGGGGACGGGAGTAGGGTTACCACGGCGCCGATCGCCCGCCCACACGCACGCACCTGCCCGCACCCGCGCCCACGTTTGTCCAGAAATCCGGACAAACGTGGGTGCAGGCAAAATCCGCCGGACGCCCCGGACATGCCCTCAAAAAGAGGACATGTCCGGGGAAATCCGGACGAATGGTAACCCTACTTCCGGCAGGCACGGTCCCAGGCACATCCTGTTGGAGGTGAGAATTATTATATAGGATAGATACCCATCTTTCAGAGAAATTTGAAAATAATTTTTCCACACTTATAACTAGGCCTGGAAAATGCTCAAGCACCAGACCGCTTAAACTTTGACATTATCAAACAGAGTTTAATTTTATAGAGAACTATTAAAATGTCTGTATTTAATGCCAAGACAGAAAATAAAGCAAAAAGCACAATGTCAGTTTAGTGACAGATACGTACCATCTCTATATTGTCATCAATGGCTTTCATTTGGATTTTGAGCTTACTGACTTCTCTGTTATAGCTGTTTTGTGGAACAGCAAGGTCGTACATGGTCAGGGACCAGAAGGTAGCATAGAACTGTGGACTGATGTCATCCCAAACCTTAGGAGGATGCAGTGAGATCACAGCGTCATGGACAGGGGCCATTACCAACTCACATGATGTGATATACTTGTGGACCTTATGCTGTTGTTGCTTATTTCCCTTTTCAGCCTTTTTGAGTTCATCATATTTAGACTGCATATAATAGAAAAGTAATTTATATACCTTGCTACATATAAAACTGATTCACGTCAATTCCAACTCTCATCCATTATGCCTCCTGGTTATACATATTAATTTCAGCCCTTTTACTAAGATTTTAGTATAATAAGAAGCTCTTTGGGTTATAGCAGCCATATACTTAACTCTCCACACAACAGAATTTACTTTTACAGAGAAAACTTTCGGGGGGCAATTCTATAATATAGGTGGTAACAGTTATATATCTATTATACATGTAAATGTTTAGAATAATGGCATTTACTGGAGTGCTGTGTCGGGAGAAGAAGAGGTGGTGGCTGGACGGTACTTGCAGAAACAAATGAAGTCAGGGAGAGAGAGATGCAAACCACTACGGGGGAGAAGGGCGTGGTAGAAAAAGGAAGCAGAAAAAGAAGACTCGGAGAAAGATGCCGTATCACAGAAGCAGTGGGGGCTATAGGAGAAAGAGGAATCAGAAAAAAGCAGAGAAAGATGCGGATCACAGGGGGGGAGGAACAGGAGAAAGAGGAAACAAAGAGATGCAGGAAGGGGGGGGGGTGTATGTGTGCACTAGGCATGTCGATGTCAAAATCTCGCCTAACTGCCAGTAAATAAATACACACAACTTACATAGCACATATCTATAGAGTGGGCATTCACATGGGTGGAGCCTGGACAGGATGCTCACTTATATGTGTAATGTACAGGATAATGTAAGTAACATACATATTCCACCTGTCTGGCTAGCACTCTATAAAGGAAAATAGGTGTTTGTGTTCCTTAATAGAATAGGTTCCCACCAGGTGTGCTGTATGAACTATAAAATCATATGAGAGACAATTTAATGAACATAATAGGCCTCCAAGAACTATAAATCCTTATCCTGCTTACTTTTTAACTTTTAACCATTTATAACCAATCTAGTGAAAACATTTTAGTTTGTGCTTAGTATAATATTCAGGGGGAACTTACGCACACAGGAGTAGTTCCTACCCAGCAAGTCCCACTGGCCAGGTCAAACCAGGATTTTTAGAAGCACTTATTTGGATAGTGCTGCTGAAAATCCAGACAATACTGGGGATGTCCAGGGTTGGAGCCTGAGCACAGCCAGGAGCTACTCCATTGGTGGCTAACAGTATAACTATTCAGATAAAGTTAGGATAGCAAAAAGGCTGTCCTAATTATCTGGGAAGTTATCTGGGGACCAATCTGAATATCATGGGTACCCGGATAAATATTGGCGACCAATAAATCCCCAAATATCCCGTTACAGCCTGGCACCGAGCATAACAGAATCCTAACCGTAGCGGGCTATTACCCCCCACACACACTTTTTACTAGAAATAAACTGTGAAAGGCAAGAGTCATACACCTTTTAATTCATATTTTTAAAATCCAAGTGCATGAAAAGGAACTGCAAATGCAAGTTGTCGGTTAAAATGTTGCTACTTACTGAAATGTGGTGTGCATACATAGGTCTTGATAGGAAAAACGCTGCATCATGGGGTGTGTGAAACTCATTACAAAGAACATCTATTGAAGGTACACGCTTAATATAATCCTCTGTACTTAGATTGGATGCCAAAAACCCACCAAACTGCACCAGGGTGTCATGACACTGAAGGAGGAACAAAACACAATGACATTAACATTCATACTATTATTTGATACAAGCACACATTGTAAATTAAAAATAAACAATTTATTCAGTTTGCTATTGTTAATAATAATGAACATGCTGCATAAATATAATGAGAAACTGTTGAACAGTATAAAGTTCCTATGGTCAGTGAAGTGCAAGTATTAAGGCAAAGGACCTATGAGTCACAAACCTGTAAAAACAATGAGGGAGTCATAGAATCAACCTTGAGCTGAGCAGCCTGGTGTGAAGCGGAGACAGGAGGCTGTGTAAAAGGGGGGGTAGCAGAAAGAATGTTGATTGCAGACATTTGTAGATAAGGAATGAATGTGAGAACAAGCTTCAAAGAAAAAGGGTTGCTGACGTGCACACATTGGGTGCAGTATGAATGTAAGTGTATTTAAACTGAGGAGAAGATAAGTATCTTAAGCAAAGCAAAGCAAGAGCAAAGCTGAGCAAGCATATATCTCTGTATTACTGCTAAGCAAATATATCTCTGTATTATTGCTAAAAATATATTATGTAAGCAGACTTTGCTTCCAGTGTGGTGTTCTCACACTGCCTCTGTCCGACGGAGGACAGTTGAAAAAAATAAAATTTTTTTGATTATTCTTTTTATAACAGGTGTCAGTTTCTTTGTTTACACAAATATAAGGTGTAAATAAACACTATTCAGCCACCATGGTCAGCATTTTCTTAAACAGTGATTGCAGCAGTCAAAAAATACCCAGATTTGCAGCACCACTGTTTGGATAGTGGCTGGTGTTGAACATCCAGATAAAATTGTCAGCAGCAGAACTTATCCAGATAGTGGCAATATTCGGTCCCCTATCCAGATTAACTTAGAAAAGCATTTATCTGTTCTAAATTATTGGCACAGCAGACCGAACATTGCCACTATCCATGGATAATGGCAAAGAGTGGCCACATACTATTTACAGTAGGTTCTAAGGGAAGGGAAGCTACTAGGGGGGGGGTGTAAATTTTTATATTAATTTTTTCATTTTCTTAATTCTACTGGAAGCAGTCCTCAGTGACTCAACTCCCACCCTCTTCTCACTGCCTCAAGAGAATAGCATGAGTCTTGGACACTGTGGAGATAATTCTATAAAGTAAGCACTAACATGTAACTGTTACATGTGTAAATGTTTAGATTACTTGTATAAAAAAAAATATATATAGATATATATACACATATGCACAAACATGTCAGATATGTGTCTAAGTGTTACTCTATAAATACATGCCTATCTCCAAAAGCACATAGTTTGCAAATGGGCATACACATGGTTAAAGGGCAAAGTTATGTGTGCAACATAGGTGCACACGCACTTATGCTGGCTCTATGGCTACTGTTAGTGCTCATAACTAAGTGGACATGCGTATGTACAACCAGTTACACTAGTATTTTATAAGGGAAAGAAAGAACCTACTTTCCTTTATAGAATATGTGCCTACAGATGCACAGTTATAGAATTACCCCTGAGTGGCTCAAACTCACAAAGAGTGACTCCAAGCCTTACAATAAAGAGCAGTTCAACAGATCTTTCCGACACTGGAAGTCCCTTTAAGGACTGCATAATGCAACAAAAAAAATATTATTCTAAACATTTTTGGTTCTGGAAAAATAATTTCTGACACACTTTGACAATGAAAGAATATAATAGCCTTTTTAAAGTAGCTCTGATTAAGGCAACATTAAGATGGGAAGCATAAGCTATTCTAAATAAAATACGGACTATTTTCCACTCATGAAATCTCTTACCATAAATACCTTTTATTCAATTATTTCTTCTAGCTGGGCATACATGTATCAAAACTAAAATAAAATAATTCTGATGCATTCCACGGTAGCCAGTAAATGCATCAAAAGTACTAATGAGAATGGAGTGGATGGAGTGGATATAGCACCGTTCACGGAAGAGTGTGTGTATGAACAACTTGAAAAGCTAAAGGTGGACAAAGCTGTGGGACCAGACGGGATCCACCTCAGGATATTGAGGGAGCTCTGGGAGGTTCTGGCGGGTCCTCTTAAAGATTTGTTTAATAAATCCTTGGAGACGGGAGCGGTTCCATGGGATTGGAGAACAGCAGATGTGGTCCCTCTTCACAAAAGTGGTGATAGGGAAGAAGCTGGAAACTACAGGCCGGTAAGCATCACTTCAGTTATTGGAAAAGTAACGGAAGCGATGCTGAAAGGATAGTGAATTTCCTGGAAGCCAATAAGTTGCAAGATCAGAGACAACATGGTTTTACCAAGGGTAAATCGTGCCAAACGAATCTCATTGAATTCTTTGACTGGGTGACCAGAGAACTGAATCATGGACGTGCTATAGACATAATCTACTTAGATTTCAGCAATGCTTTTGACAGAGTTCCCCACAGGAGGCTCTTGAATAAACTTGACAGACTGAAGATAGGACCTGACGTGGTGAACTGGATTAGGAACTGGTTGAATGACAGACGCCAGAGGGTGGTGGTTAATGGAATTCGCTCGGATGAGAGAAAGGTGAGTAGTGGAGTGCCTCAGGGATTGGTGCTGGGGCCAATTCTGTTCAATATATTTGTGAGTGACATTGCCGAAGGGTTAGAAGGTAAAGTTTGCCTTTTTGCTGATGATACTAAGATTTGTAACAGAGTGGACACCCGGGAGGGAGTGGAAAAAGTATCTGCAGAAGCTAGAAGAATGGTCTAAGGTTTGGCAATTAAAATTCAATGCGAAGAAATGCAAAGTGATGCACTTAGGGAGTAGAAATCCACAGGAGACGTATGTGTTAGGAGGTGAGAGTCTGATATGTACGGACAGGGAGAGGGATCTTGGGGTGATAGTATCTGAGGATCTGAAGGCGACGAAACAGTGTGACAAGGCGGTGGCCGTAGCTAGAAGGTTGCTAGGCTGTATAGAGAGAGGTGTGACCAGCAGAAGAGGTTTTAATGCCCCTATATAAGTCGTTGGTGAGGCCCCACATGGAGTATTGTGTTCAGTTTTGGAGGCCGTATCTTGCTAAGAATGTAAAAAGAATTAAAGCGGTGCAAAGAAAAGCTACAAGAATGGTATGGGATTTGCGTTACAAGACATATGAGGAGAGACTTGCTGACCTGAACATGTATACTCTGGAGGAAAGGAGAAACAGGGGTGATATGATACAGACTTTCAAATATTTGAAAGGTATTAATCCGCAAACGAACCTTTTCCGTAGATGGGAAGGCGATAGAACTAGAGGACATGAAATGAGATTGAAGGGGGACAGACTCAAGAAAAATGTCAGGAAGTATTTTTTCACGGAGAGGGTGGTGGATACTTGGAATGCGCTCCCGCGGGAAGTGGTGGAGATGAAAATGGTAACGGAATTCAAAAATGCATGGGATAAACATAAAGGAATCCTGTTCGGAAGGAATGGATCCTCAGAAGCTTAGCTGAGATTGGGTGGCAGAGCCGGTGGTGGGAGGCAGGGCTAGTGCTGGGCAGACTTCTATGGTCTGTGACCTGAAAATGGCAGATACAAATCAAGGTCAGGTATATACAAAAAGTAGCACATATGAGTTTATCTTGTTGGGCAGACTGGATGGACCGTGCAGGTCTTTCTCTGCCGTCCTCTACTATGTTACTATGTAAGCATCATGAAAATAAGCATAGCATTCTTAACTGAAGAATCTTGACACCATTCAAAAATATCATAGCCAAAGTTTCTGCTCTCCCATAATTACATAACTGCAAGAAAGGCCACAAAACTTGATCCTTCCCTCAGGATTGTTATTGGAGAACAGGATCCAAGCTGGATCTGAAGGTTGTAGCACATTTAAGTCCCTACCCTTGGTCATTTATCCCTCTCCCCCCAACCCGACCCACTGATCTGACTGACAGGAGGAGGAAATCAGCAGCACAATGAAATGTGTTCTTCACTGTTAACTGGAGCCAAGCCTACTGCTTTCACTACTACTACTACTTGACATTTCTAAAGCGCTGCTAGGGTTACGCAGCGCTGTACAATTTAACATAGAAAGACAATCCCTGCTCAAAGAGCTTACAATCTAAAGGACAAATGAACAGTCAGTCCGATAGGGGCCGTCAAATTGGGCAGTCTGGATTTCCTGAAAGGTAAGAGTTAGGTGCCAAAAGCAGCACTGAAGAGGTGGGCTTTCAGCAAAGACTTGAATATGGGAACAGGATCCAAGCTGGATCTGAAGGTTGTAGCACATTTAAGTCCCTGCCCTTGGTCATTTATCCCTCTCCCCCCAACCCGACCCACTGATCTGACTGACAGGAGGAGGAAATCAGCAGCAGAATGAAATGTGTTCTTCACTGTTAACTGGAGCCAAGCCTACTGCTTTCAGTGAACAGCAGGACCATGCGCCGTGCAGAGCAGTAGTTTAATCCTAAGAGGCAGAAGAGAAGGACGTGATCCAAGATGGCCATTCTACTCCTCTTCCAGCCACCCAATCAGTATAGTCGGAGGCATGGAAAATGGACAAGGATCCTGCATTAGCTTAAATTAATATGAAAGTACAAAAGGTAGTTCCTGTAATCTGCACACCTACCTAATCTATTGATCATCAAAATTAAAAATAAATGAACAAAGGGACTCACAAAATCTAACTCAATAGGTATGAAAATTATGAAATATCCATCCTATACAGCATTTGTGCAAAACCTATTAAGCACAGCAGCAGTGCTCCAACATAGTACTGTATGTGTGCACAGTTGATATTCAATCATTTTGAGGCAAGGTAGTAATTTCCTTACAGAGATAATAAATTACTTAGAATGCAATACTTTGCATTCAATTAACAAAATAAGACTGGTAGGCTTGTAAAAAAAAAATCATACCAAATACAATTTGTTTGCATGCTGTGAGAGACAAATACATTATCACATCCCAAAGATCATCCAAGAACAGAAAGTACTGTAAAACATATAATCACCAAACTTTCAAGCTGTAGAATCAGTCATCGCTTTTGAAGGATTTTGTTTTCAACCAATAGGTCACCCAAATTAATTTGTTACATTTGTACCCCTCATTTTCCCACCTATTTGTAAAGTAGACATCATGACCCTCATGACCCTCTGAAACAAGTCAATGCGGAATACACCATTATCATAGAACTATAGCAGGACAGTTTAATAATTTTATTTTTGGCTGCTCTCCCAATATGGCTTATTTCAAATCCATTTTTCTTTCTTGCATCCAGTACAAATTTGTGAAAAGACACAATCTTGGATTCATATTCTATAGGCATTTTTTGTGCAGTCCTACTTTTGGTGCACATAGCAAGGCCACATCTCTTCATAAATATGTGGCACCATGATGGTGATCCAGTGAAGTCCTCAATGCCTCTCTCTATAGCAAGACGTTTGGCTTCATATATGATCATTTTTGTAGATACTGAAAAGCCATTGTTCCTGTGACGTGTGATCCACTCTTTCATATCCACTTCTAACTGCATGGCCATTTTGCAGCATGTCCACGAAAACATTGTTTCGTTTTGTCCGTTTTTTGCAGCTGATCCTCCTGTTTCCTCCATTCCCATATCATTTTTTAGGTTGGAGGTGGCCCAAAGTGTCTCTCCGCTGCTCTGTTACCATGTTCTTTGGCGTACTTCACTACCTCCAGTTTAAAAGGGATTTTATATGAAATCCTTTTCTGTTTTTACATCTTTCCACAATTAAGGTACATTCAGCAGCAGACTACGGTACGCTATTGTATCTTTCTGCAACAAAATACAGTAATGACAGAACTATCAGCACTGTGTCCTTCATAGTTATGAGGGCACTGTAGCTAAGAACATCAGTGGGTGACGCACTGTTATGGGGAGATCTGCTGCTGATGCACTGTTATGGGGGAGATCTGTGCTGATGCACTGTTTTGGCGATCTGCTGGAGGACCACAGGTTATGCAACACTCTTGTATGGGGACAGCAGTTTTGCACAACCTGTGTGGCTCTGCAGTGGAATTTGCCTATGTTAATGGAGGACATACCAGTCACGTGATGGACACACGAGCAGGCGCCACAGGCTTTCTCCTAATGTGCCTCCTCCCTAGCACTATAGTATGTCACAGCGGGGACTCCACTCCTGCCTCCCTTGTTTCGCACCGCCGGGACACCCCCTCCTCCCAGCCCAGGGCCTAAAGCATCGCCCCACTCCTGCCACCAGCGGCTTATTGCAGCAGCGACCCTGCTCCTGCCTCCTGTGACCCCGCTCCAGCGCCCCCACCCCACAGCAAACAGGTATGCTACATTTGGACTATAAGACGCACCCACATTTTCCTCCCAAATTTGGCGAGAAAAAAGTGTGTCTTATAGTCCGAAAAATATGGGTAAGTCAATATATTGGTTTTTAAACTTGGTTGGATGAGTTTTCACTCTTTGAATGCTTCAAGTCCTGATTATCTTGCCAAGACTTTAAAATAGCATGTCTCTACTCATAATTTGCAGTCTGTGAGAACAAATCTACAATGGAGACATCCTATTCAATTAACGAGGTTCTCTACTACTTGCAGAACAGCTTCTTCGGTGCTGGGTCTATCCAGGAACATCAATTCATATAAAAACAGTCACTACCCAGTAAGCAATTGGGCCATATTCCAGGCACACACACACCCCCACACCAGCACTCTCATGACACACTTTGTAGCCTGAACCCCACCCTCCTCTAGATATGATCCATGGACAGCCCAATTAGTAAAACATTTTGCAGCACAGGTTCTGCCCCTTGTACTCCCATTATTACAAGAAGCTCTCTGCTCTGGTGAACTGCCTCCTATATGGAGACATGCACCAAAAACATCTATATTGGGGAAAAAAACTATCCATTCTAGTTTTCATCCAGCCTCAAACTTATCATTCTTCTCTAAAATCATGGAAAAGATAGTCCTCCATCAACTAACCTCTTATACACATAAAACCCTGGAGTTACACCCCTGCCAAGCTGGATTTAGAAAAGAACACAGTACCAAAACATTACTCAAATTCAAGTTTTAAGTTTATTAAAGGACTTTCTATCCCACCCATCAAACATATATCTGAGCGGCATACAATCTAGTAATAGTGAAATCATATAGACAGGCATAGAATGGCCAGGATGGAAATACAATTGTTAAAAGCAGAAGAAAGGGCATGGGTAAAACAGGAGGAGGGAAGAGAAAGACTGACTTTCCATGCAAACTCTTCCAGCTATGGCCCAAATGCTTCTAAAAAGAGGTAAGTCTTTAAGTCCATTTTGAACCAAGCAATTGACAGTGACGTCTTCAGGTGCTCAGGCAGGGAGTTCCAAAATACAAGGGCCTGTACTAAGAAAAGGAAACGATGTGCCAAGCCTAGAAGAATATCATGAAGAGACAGGACAAGTAAAAGGTCCTACTCAGATGAGCGCGCAGCAGGTGAGGAGATTGATATTTGTTCCAAAAGATCAAACAGAAAAAGAAGGTTCTTGGGCAGTATGAATACAAGCAAAAGTAATTTCTATACTGAATTCGATAGTGAACAGGTAACCAATGGGCTTCTTTTGGCAAAGGGGTAACATGATCAAATTTTTTTATGTCCCATTATAAGTTTAATAGCAGTGTGTTGGATGAGTTTTAAACGGTTGATGTTGATGTTGTGGAAGACCCAAGTAAAGTGAAGTACAGTAATCCAGCTGGGAAACAATAAAGGAATGGATGAGTATGTTAATGGCTGTAGGAAAAAAAAAAAGGACCGACTACGCCTTAAATGGAAAAAAAACAGAGGTACAATACGGAAATTTGTGGAACAAAAGTGAGAGCATTATCAAGGGTGACACAGTAAGTGACAGCAGATAAGGACCTGAATGGTCCATCCAGTCTGCCCGACAGTCACATTCATTCTCAATTCAAAATGAAAACAACAATGAACATGATATTACAGTGCAATCCGCTTAAGTGCAAGGGTCTACGACCAAAGAAATGCATGCAGTTAACCAGAGTGTGCACTTAACCGTTGGGACCCAAAGAAGCTTGACATCTGATAAACATATGTACAGTATACAGTGTCAGTTAACTGAAATTAGGCTTGCTTGAAGTAATCAGTTATAGTCCTCTGTACACTCTTGGGTCTGTGAGTTCCATAGACTACGTCTGCCAGACGGTAATAACTGTCATAGCACTGACATTCAGTGGCCTCCAGATAGGCCCACACAATGTTGAGACTCTCCAGTGCTCTTGCAAAAGAGACAGGAGGAGGTTGTTGAATTTCGTCAGCATGTGCCTTGCTGCTCATTTCTTCCTCTGTTCCATCATCAGCCGTTGTTGCCTGCGTGTAGGCGCATATCTCGACATCAGTGCTGTCTTCAACTGTTTGTAGATCCTAATCAACAGCTACGTAGCGATGGAACTCCTCTGAAGTTTGTCCCCATAAAAATCGATGGTGCCAAAAACGGGACCGAAGTACGGCAAGCAGTAAAACAGAGCATGCGCTTATCTGACGTGCACTTCAATGGAGTGCACTGTATATACTTTATCATGGTCCTTCTTTGGTGTTTATGGGACATAGACTGTAGAAATCTGCCCAGCTCTGTCCTTATGTTCCAACTACTGAAGCTGAAATGCTAAATAGTAGTAGTAGTCATCAAAGCCTATCCAAATCCATCTTGTCATTTGCAGGACACAGATTGTAAAAGTCTGCCCAACACTGTCCTCACATTCCAAATTACTGGAGTTTCCATCAAAGCTTTCTCCAGCCCATCCTAAACCAGATTGCTAAATGTGGGACTCAGACCGTACAAGCTAGCCCAGCACCAGCCTTAGTTGACACAGCCAGAGTTGGATAAACATCTATTATAAGCTAGCCAAAACCATGTCTAAGAACAAACTACAGTGCTTCTTGTCCAGAAGCTGTATATGTAAAAAAGTATTAACCCAATACTTTCCCTAAATTTCCCTCCTGTTTATCATTGATATATATACTTGCTCAAGTCTCTAGGATAGATTCCTCTCCAAGACATCTTCCTTCCTTCATTAATTTTAAAAGATAAAACAAGACACATTATCTAAATTGGTCCAATGTAATTCGTGACATCTAAGAAAGAAAACTGTCACCCTTCCAAGTGTCAGAAGAACTGGCCCCTTTTTACGGGATCTCCCCGAGGGACTTTTGATCAAGGGATTTTTTCAAAATCCGTGTGCACAACAGTTCCGACCCTGACACAAGGAAAAGGTTACTGGTTTCTGGCTCGAAGGACCAAGCTGTTAAAAGAATTTTATCAATACTCACGAACACCACGAGACCAAATCAGGCTTAAAGCAGTTAAAGCAGCTTTATTACTTACAAGGAGACAACATCCAGGAGATTAATCCAGCACACAGGAGATAAATCCAACACATAAGCAGGAGGTTGTTGTCAAACTCTATACGAATTCCCCTATTATATACCTTCTTTCGCCATTAGATCAATTCCTATCCTGTTTGTCCAATTATCTATTCCCTTATATGGTCTATCTGCCCAGTTTCCCATCTACATTTCTCCGTGTCTTACCTCATCCTGCACCTGCATCATTACTTTTCATTTTCCCAGTAACCTCCTTTTGGATAAACTTCATGAACCATACAATTAGTACATTCTTGTACTTTTATTTACATGCAGCTGTATCATACCTTCTAAGCTTGGATAAACATGTGTTATAAGCTAGCCAAAAGCATGTCTAAGAACAAACTACAGTGCTTCTTGTCCAGAAGCTGTATATGTAAAAAATGATTAACCCAATACTTTCCCTACACCTATGTTTGGGTGAAAATAGGGGACAAATTTACAAACTAAATTGAGAGCCTTATTTTGGGAGCTCAACTTGATTTTTGAATATTGAGCCATTCAGTCTTACACAGTGTCTATCAAATTCTCCTATGCATTATTCCCCTTACTAAGGCCCCTGTTTACAAAGCCACTAGCGGCTGGTGGTGCGGTACTGCCAACACAGCCCATTCATAAGGGGGGGGGGGGTAAATATGCTCTAAAGACTTTCAATTTGCAGACAGTATGTAAGAAATTAAAATAAATACATTTTTTAAAACATCAAAATTATAAAGTTCTTTGCAAATTAACTCCTTGGAACTCTCAACTAAGAGTATCTTAAAATGTGGTTGCATAATTTTGGGTTTTACTTGCCTGATCATACAGTTTCCCCACCAGTTTCAAATGTTTCTCTCCGCCTTCCTGAAAGATCACCCCATTCCTCTGCTGAGCCATTAGTAGACAGAGGGGAAGGGCAAGGTCGTGGTCTAATAATGCATCTTTTAACCTCTGAGATGATTTTTTAGTGTTTCTGATCTGTCCAAAGTATCCACCCTAGAAAGAAATCCAGAAGATGATTTAACTGCACTTTTAAATACTTCCTCTTTAAAATTAAAATAAAAATACAAATCTATGCAAAATGAGAACTGCGCTCTAATTAACTTAAATATAATTAGGTGCTGAATTTCAATAAAAATTTTAAATCATGGGGAGGAAGTGACGTCACCGATGAGATCGGTAGCTTAAACTTGAAGCTCCGCGGGGACGCGAAGTAATTCGCTGATAAACCCCCCACATTGGACGAATACTATTTTCACTGTCGACAGGTTGAACATACCAGACTTCATGGCAGCCAGAAAGAAACTTTCAAAATTTAAATACGCGGCGGATTCGGCGAAAACGGGAGGCAGAGAGCAGAATGTGGTGCCCCCGCGAGTAAGCAAAATGGCGCCGGAGGAACCCGAGACGGAGGATGAACTCGAGGAACGAAGCGGCAGAGAGGGAGAGATCGAGAGAAGTGAAATTATAAAATGGTTCCAAGATTTGAAATCGGAGATGATCAATACTAGAAATAGTATTCACGCAGCTGTCAAAGAGTTGCGGGAGGAAGTAAAAGACATTGGCAATCGCATGGGAGAAACAGAGGAACGCATGGACGAAATGGAAATGGAGGTGCAGAGCATGTCGAAAAAAATTAAAGAAGTGAAACAGCAGCGAGATGAGTTGGAGATAAGGCTGGAAGACCTCGAGAATCGCTCTCGAAGGGGGAACCTGCGATTTAAAGGGGTGCCTGAGGAGGCCCAATATTTAGAAGCTACGAAAGTGGTGCAAGAAATTTGTAACTTTATTTTGAATCAAGGAGGAGACTCCCAGGAATGTGCGGACAAAACTGAAATTAAAATTGATCGAGCGCACCGGAGTCTGGGACCACAGCGGGGAGAGAACCCCAGAGATATCATCGCATGTTTTCATGATTTCCAGGTGAAGGAGACTGTGTGGAGGAAAGCTCGAGCTATAGGTGACATACAATGGAAAAGTTTCAAAATACAGATCTTTCAAGACCTGGCGAAATCCACTCTACAAAAAAGGCGGGAATTCCGCGAAGTGACGAGATATCTGCAAAAAAACTGGTCTGCGCTACAGATGGATCTTCCCCAGCGGCCTCATGGTCACGGTGGGGAATCAGACCAAGAAAATTCAACATCCGGCGGCAGCGAGGAAAATACTAGAGAACATGGGATGTGATGATATGCCGGAAGAGCTACGAAATCCCAATGTGGAAGGCAATGGAGAGAACAATTCAAGTCCAGGCAGAAGGCACCCCCAGGGGACAAGGGGCGGTAACACTAACAGAATGCGGAAGGAGCGTGGTGTGGAGCAGCAGGGGGACACTTGAATGGACTAAAGCTGTAGGGCTACGGCCCAGGCGTAAAGTTTAATCATTTGAATACTGGTAGTAAGTAAGACAAAGCTGGTAATGTTTAACTGATTATATGTGTATGATTGGGAAAGAGTATATTGGAGAGAATGAAGGGGACTGAAGGTTTTATTGTGTGGAAGGGGGGGAAAAAGGGGGTTGAGATCCCGGGGGGGACGACACTTCCTTAGGGATAATCTGGCAGCTAATAGCAGCAGCCATTGGGGGGGAAGGGATGGGGGGGGGGAGGGAGGGGGGGAGGGGAGGGGGAAGAGAGGGCAAGATCACAGTGGGTTCATGGAATGTAAATGGATTGAATACACCTGAAAAAAGGAGAATTGTGAGTAGGGAGATATCAAAAATGCAATGGGACATTATTATGATGCAGGAAACGCATATCCAAAGGAAAGATGTTAGGCTTATTCAATACAAAGACATGGGCCAGAACTTTATACTGGCAGACCCTAGAGGTGGTAAAAAGGGAGGTTTGGCAATTTACATTAAAGAAAAGGTACCTTTTGTTCACGAGCAAACATACCTGGAAAGCCAGGGAAGATGTATTGCAGTTAAGGGAAGGATCAATGAACAACTAATCACGCTAGTCAATATATACGCACCCAATGAGGGACAGGGCGCGTTCTTTGAAAAATTGAGATTGGAATTGATACATTTTGTACAGGGAGAAGTGATTGTTGGAGGGGACTTCAACTGGGCACTAACAGACCTTGACCACTCTAAGGGTAAGAAAAAGGGTGGAGTTTCAGCAAACACGACAAAATTACTGAATCTGTTCAGGGATCTGGATTTGATAGATGTATGGAGATTGCAGCACCCAGGGCAGAGGACATACACCTTCTATTCGCATGCTCAACAAACGTATACAAGGATAGATGCAATTTGGGGCTCCCGTAATATATGGGGGGAGGTAGGAGATTCTAATATAGGGAGTATTCATGTATCGGACCACGCCCCTATTTGGGTATCTTGGAAGGGTTTGGGGAGAGAAAAAGGACACACTTTTTGGAGATTGAATGAATCTCTGCTTGACTCAGTGGAGGACTGTGAAGCTGTCAGAAGGGCGATACAAGAATATCTAGCCTACAATGATAAGGGGGATGTAGCAGAAGGGACGCTCTGGGATGCTCTTAAAGTAGTGGTAAGAGGACATTTGATCAAAAAAGGTAGTCAAAGAAAGAGGGAGGGGCGGAGGCGGGAATTAGAAGTAAGACAAAGATTAGCGGTTTTGGAGACCCAGCATCAAGGAGGACAATGCCCTGAGGTCCTGTCAGAACTGAGGGAATGTAGGGCTGCTTTGCAACAAATTCAAATAAAGCAGATGGAATTTCAAAGGAAGTTGGCACAGCAAAAGTTTTTTGAATATAGTAACAAAGCGGGACGGATGTTGGCGCGACATCTCCGCAGGCGAAGAGTGGGCAATACCATAGTGAAACTTAAAGGGGAGGGGGATTCATTAGTGTACCAAGACAAAGAGATGAGGGATAGGTTTGCCCAATTTTATGAAGCTTTGTATACCAAAGAGAGTGTGGCATCGGGAGAACAGATTAAGGAATATTTGAGCGGGTTAGGACTGCATGCACTCACCGAAACACAAAAAGATTTTTTAGAAAAGCCGATAGCTCTAGATGAGATAGAAAGAGTCATTAAAGGTTTAAAAGGTGGGAAAGCGCCGGGGTTAGATGGGTACACAGCCAAATTCTACAAGTTGATGAATAAGGAGGTAGGGCCGTTATTGGTACGGGTGGGGAATGAATGCTTTACATCGGGGAAGCTGTCGAGCAGTATGTATGAAGCAGGAATCTCAGTGATTCCCAAGCCGGGGAGAGATCCCACACTATGTGCATCTTATAGGCCCATATCCCTCATAAATATAGATATTAAAATACTAGCCAAGGTTATGGCGGAGCGAATTAACAAATTTTTGCCCCAATTAATCCATGAGGACCAATCCGGCTTTGTCCCACGCAGGCAAGTAGCGGATAATATAAGGAGATCTTTGAATATAATATGGGAGGCCCAACGTAGAGGGGGGGATTTTGTACTCTTAACAACAGATGCAGAAAAGGCCTTTGATCGGGTTGAATGGCAGTACTTGTGGGAGGTGTTGGAATTTATGGGGTTTGGCCCAAGGGTTTTGACATGGATGAAAGGACTATATGCAACACCAAAAGCTCGTATAAAAGTCAATGGGGGATATTCGGACCAGTTTCAGATACAACGGGGTACACGGCAGGGTTGTCCTCTGTCGCCCTTGCTCTTTGCGTTGGCAATAGAGCCGCTTGCACAGAGGATTAGGGAAACGGCCAGCATTGAGGGGATCATGGTGGGTGATCGAGAACACAAAGTGGCACTTTTCGCAGACGATATTCTTTTTTATGTTAGTCGCCCGGAAGAGACCCTGCATAATATCTGTAGGGAGCTTAAAGCGTTCGGAGCTTTTTCTGGTTTTAAAGTTAACTATGATAAGTCTGAAGTGCTGGGCATTATGTGTCCCACTGTAGATTTGAATAGTATACTAACCAGATTCTCTTTTAAGCATGCCAAGGAGAATTTTCGATACTTGGGGGTATGGCTCCCCAGGAACCTTGACTCTTTATATGGGATTAATTATGTTCCCTTGATTAGAGAACTAAGATCAGATTTAAGCAGATGGAAGAATGGGCTGCTGTCATGGTGGGGTAGAATAGCGGTCATCAAGATGAACTTACTACCTAGGTTGTTATTCCTCTTTCAAACGTTACCACTGGAAGTACCCTCGGGAACCCTGAACAGATTACAGTCTGATATGTCGCATTTTGCCTGGGGAGAGAGAAGGGCGAGACTATCTAAGCGAATTATGTGGAGTGGAGTGGAAGAAGGAGGGAAGGGGATGCCCAATATTACATGGTACTATCAGGCAGCACAATTGAAGCAGGTGGCGGAATGGAGTAAGGGGGAAAGGGCGCCAGTGGCTGTATTAGAGCAACAGCTGGAACCTAGGTGTAACCTGGAAAGGGGTTTGTGGGGATCTGGAAGGATGTATGGCTCCCGCAGGGGAACTGGTAATCCTTTTATAGGACATTTGCTACATATATGGGAGGTACTAAAACGCAAATTTAAAAAAGGAGTTAAAACATCTACTATGGCGCATATTATTCATGAAGTTGAGTTCCCAGCTGGTGCAGAGGGGGGTACCTTTCATGAATGGTATAAAAAAGGCCTGAGGAGATTTAGAGACTTGATGTCCGATGGAACATTAAGGACATTTGAGACACTAAAAAGGAAGTTTGCTTTGCGTGCGCCAGATAACTATGCTTATCTGCAGGTCAAACATTATATGAGTAAACAGGGGTGGCTACAGGGGGACCAGAGGGAGAGGGAACCCTTAGAAAACATTTGGGTTACACTAGAGGTGGGAAAGAGGGGCATTTCCAAATTGTACAATTATATTAGAGGTAGCACACTGACTAAACTATCCTACATGAAAGCATGGGAGAAGGATCTGAACTGTGAAATGAGTGTGACAGAATGGGAAAGGATTTGCAAAGAGGTAAAAAAGGCATCCACGTGTGTACTAATAAAGGAAAATGCCTACAAAGTTTTAAGCAGATGGTACTATACTCCAGACAGGGTAAAAATGATGTATGCTAATGCCTCCGACAGATGCTGGCGATGTGATAATGATCTTGGTAATTTTATGCATGTGTGGTGGTCCTGCACATCTATTCGTTCTTTCTGGGACGATATAATTCTGTGTCTGACCTCTATTCTGGAGACACAGTTTATAGCGGAACCAAAGTGGTGCCTACTAGGGTGGGGAAATAAAAGGGGCAAGAAATGGCAGAAGCGGCTTAAAAGACTTTGTTTATCAGCTGCGAAGCTGGAAATAGCAGCCCACTGGAAAAAGAAAGTGAGTCCTACGTTTGTTGAGTGGAAACTAAGGCTCCACACCATAATGGGACTTGAGCAATTGACGGACAAACGAAAGGGCAGATTTGACCCGAAGGCGGAGGAATGGAAACATTTAGAGTGTTTATGGACTAATGCAACTACAATACAGTGTATTCAGCCATTAAGTGGAGAGGGGGGGGAGGGAGGGGAGGAAAATTTATTATGTCTTCAATAGTTTATATTGTAGTACATTTCATTAAGACTTGTTGCACAATGGGTAGTCGATTCTGTGATTGTACTTATGAATAAGGTGATTAAATAAAAAAATTTTGTTTCAAATTAAAAAAAAAAAAAAAATTTTAAATCATGATTAAGCACGCAATTAAAAGCATGTTATTTATTTTTGTTCCCACTGCCGTTCCGTGTTACTCTGGGCAAAAGTCATTTAACTCTTCATTGCACAGAGTAACAAGGAGTGGCAGCCAGAACAAAAACAAGTAAATATACCTTTAATCGTGCAATTAAAATTGTAATCAAAATGTAGCTTTAAATAAAGAATAAAAAGTAATTAAAAGATAAATACAAAATACAAACCAAATTAAAGAATCTAGTTTGCATTTTTTTGATTAAAGATTCTTTATTCCCAAGGTAATACGTATTGCAGTAGTCCTGTTGTGAAATGGACCAATACTTGACAATTGTTTGGAAGAAATTGGATGGGAAAAAGGATCTAATTCTCTTAAAATTCCAAAACGATCTGAAGGTCTTGGGTGCCATGGTGTTAATTTAGTCTTCTCCTGTTAATTATATAACGATTCCGAAAATTTTCAGAGATGTTTCCAGTGGGTTGATTACTTGGTTGATAGTGCAGCTAGACTGGTATGGGAAGTTATTGGGATTATGGATGATAAGAAATTTGGTTTTCTCCCTGTTTAGTTTTACGTGGAAAAAGGATGCCCAGTTCTCCATCAGGTCTAAGGTAGTCTGAATTATGTCTAGGATATCTTGCAAGTAAATATCGAAAGGTATGTAGATAGTCACGTCATCTGAATAGATAAAAGACTGCAATCCTTGGGCTTCCAGGAGACGGCCTAAAAGTTCCAGCATGACATTAAAGAGGATGGGAGACATAGGAACCTTGGGGCACTTAATAATCTGGAGGCCAAGCAAGGGAAGTGGATCCAGACATTCTGACTATTTATGCATGCATTTGTAACCCACATTTTCCAAACAGGTAGTCGGTTCAATGTGACTTACGAGTTAATTTAGGTAGTGTGAAGAAACAGTGTGTTTTAAGCCTGTAAAATGTATTGGGTATTTTCCTGCATTATATTCTGAAGCGTATTTCTCCTATGTGGCCAGCAAGTGGTGTTTCTTTGCTGTAAAGCTGTTACAGAGAACCAAGTATTTTTTTCTTTAGTTTGACACAAACAGGAAACAAAAAGCAGTATATATTTGAAATCTTGTTGACTGGGCTCATCTTATTTGGACTTTATACTGGTTTTGAGTTCAGTCTTAGCCAGGAAGAAAGAGAGATAGAACTCTTTGCTGAGGCTTGGTGAATTATATGACCTAATCTTCTCAGGTACTGAATAGCCAGTATGCAAATGTTTAGCTTTCTAATTGATCCATTTTTCAGTTACTTGTTACTGTTTCCTATGTGCACTTTTTTCCCTCCACTGTTCCAAGTTCTGACAATAAAAACATTTGTTTGTTCGCTCTGCTGTCTGGACTGATAAAGAATCCTGGTGATTTGTGTGTTGGGTCTGTGAGTGCTTTCTGGGAACTGTGGGACCACTGGGAGTAGATAAGTCTTGCTGCTGTGTTTTGTGCTGCTTGTAGTCTTTTTAGTGATTGTTCCATACATCCGGCATAGATTCCATCACAGTAGTCAGCATGGGCGAGGACCATGGTTTGGACCAGTGTGCAGAATACGTCTCTTGGAAAGTAGTTTTTAATACGTTTCAGTTTCCACATGGATTGGAACATTTTCTTTGTAACGTTTGAGATTTGTTTCTCCAAGATCAAATTTTGGTTCATAGTGATTCCTAGGATTTTTAGATTGTCAGATATTGGGAGGGATGTGCCCATGGCGGAGATGTTTGGGAATTAGTCGGTACTGTGAGGTGATGTGATTATCAGGCATTGTGTTTTGTCTTTGTTTAGTTTGAGCTTGAAAGTTGATGCCCAGGATTCCAATATATGTATGCAGTCTGTAATCCTAGTCATGATTTCATGCTGGTTCTTATTAAAAAGTATGTAGATTGACACATCATCGAGGGGGTTGAACTCTTGTTTGGATACTGTTCAGACCAGGAGGCCATCATTAAGTTGAACAGTATTGGTGTGAGCCTTCGGGGACCCTGCATTCAGCTTTCCATGGAGGGGAGCGAGAGGAATTTATTTTCACATGGTAGGATTTGGTAGTTAGGAATCCTAGGACCCATCTGAGCACTTTCCCTCCTACGCCAATTTTGTCGAGTATTCTTATGAGGATTTGATGGTAGACCATGTCAAATGCACTTAACATGTCAAACTGTAGTAGAATGTTTTTCCATACATGATTTCCTTTTTGAAGTTGGCCAGTAGTGTGATCAGTACTGTTTCAGTGCTATGATGGGGTACGGAGAATTTGTTGATGTAGTCAGTTAGCTGGTTGGCTACTATGCCTTCCATTATTTGGTCGTTAGATGTATGGATGCCACTGCCCTCTAGTTTGAGGTATTGTTGATGTTTTTCTTGGTGTCTAAGGAATTGGTGTAAGCAGTATATTGCCTTTTTTCAGTGGAAAATTGGCCTTCCTGGAACATGTAGTTCAGATGGGATGTGAGTTGGTCTATGAATCTATCAGGGGCGACTTTTAGTATGTGATTGGGACATGTGTATAACATGCAGTAGGCTGAGAACTTTCTTAATGCTTGTGCCACTGTCTCATTTGTGGGTTGTGTGAATGTGGTCTATGTCCTTATCAGCTGGTGCTTCGTCTATGAGGGTTTTGAAGTTTGTGTCATCTTGTATTATACTGTTCCTTAGTTTGAGGATATTTTCTTCTAAGAATCTGGCGAGTTTGATTGCTGACGGGGTGGGGGGGGGGGGGGGTCTTCGTTCGCCATCATCAGAGGCTTGGTGTTTGCTAGGTTATTTATAATTGTGTATAATTGCTTCATGTCTTTGAGTTTGAGCCTATTTGTTCTTTATAGGATTTCTTTTTAGCCTGTCTCATTTGGGTTTTGTATTTGTTTCGAGCATTCATCCATGAAGTTGTGCTTCTTTCATTTTTATTGTTTGTCCATGCTCGTTCTAGCCTTCTGCAATGGGTTTTTGCCACTTTCAGTTCTTTGTCATACCATGGGGCTACTTTGCACCTCTGTCCAGTGTTTGTTTTCATTGAGGCTATAACGTCCAGTATGTTAGTGCTTCTTTTGTCCCATTCTGCTAGGAATTCTTTCGTGTTGGTGACCATTGATCTTTATACAAGGTAGATGTTAGTAGCGTTAAGGCTGATAATCCTATAATTTTTGTAATGTATATGTTATCACTTTGGAGTGTAGGGGAAGTTAGCGTAATGAGTGGTTAAGTATGCACTAGCCGATCACTGTCTCCAGTAGGTTTCGCACGGACAGTCCAGGTTTCAAAGAGCCTTGGGTCACTCTGTTGAGGAAGCCTGCTGTCAGGTGATTGCCTCAAATGAGTTCTTCTTCGATCCAGGGGAGTCAGAAGCTCCAGAGCCTAGGTTGCTTTGATCCTTCAGTTTTCCTTCGGGTGGTTTTGTGCAGTATCAGGGTCAGGGCAGTGACCCCCCACTCAGTGAGATTTTACCTCACTGCGTGAAAAGTTCAGATTATGAGTTTCAGGGTCACTCTGTTCTAGTAGCCTGCTATCAGGCAGCCACAGTGTGGGCGTTATTCCTCTGCAATGGGGGGGGGGGGGGGGGGAGGCGGCTAGCTCCTTTGCACCCAGGGAGCTTCAGGTTTCAGTTCTGCAGGAAGATTGCCAGTTGGCTCGCTGGTCCCATTGGGATGGAGGCGCTCGTTGTCAGCCTAAGTTCAGAGTCAGGAGCTGGTCGGAGTGCCCGCCAGGTTATATGGTCTCCCGTCTCATGTGGTTGGTATGTAGTAACCAATCTCTGTCTTCTGTTGATTTATGCAAGAGTCCAGGTCTGAGGGCCCCGGGTTGTTCCGCTCAAGGGGCCTGCTGTCAGGTGACTGCCTCGTGAGAATACTTCCTCTGGCAGGGGAGTCAATGCTCTGGAGCCTAGGTTGCTCTGCGCCTGGATATTTTTCTTCAGGCGGTTTCATGCAGTATCAGAGGTCAGGGTAGGGACCCCACCCTCAGTGAGGTTTGCACTCATCACATGGGGCATTCAGATTCCCAAAGGTTCCAGGTCACTCCACTTCATGAGACTGCTATCGGGCGGCTGATTCGTGGGGGCTGTTCTTTTGAGCTAGGGAGTTCAAGCTCTGTTGCACCCTGGGTCTCTGCTTTGTCGAGCCTCAGCCCAAGCTGAGTTGTGGCCGGAATCTGATGGGGCTCGCAGGTAGGGAGACTGCGTTACCTCTGGGTCTTTTGCTGCTAGGGCTGGATGCTGGGCCACATCAGGTAGCGGATAAGTTCAGGTTAGGGCCCATGAAGCACGATGCAGACTGACCTCCTGGCTGGTCGTCGGGCATGGGCTCCTCAGCACGTGAAACATTCATATTGCTGAAGGTCTCGGGTTGTATCACTCTGCTTCAGCAGCCTGTGTCTGGTGTCCGTCTCTTCCTCCTTTCTTCTTCCGCCACAGTCAATAGACTGAGAAACCAGGAGTTTGAGGGAGTAGTGCCAGATGTGCGACTCCTGATTCACAAGCCTCGCACCATCCCTGTAGAGGAGGCTTGGACACTGTGGCGGTTCTTGCTATTTTTGTTCGGGCTCGGTGTGGGAGATGTCGACCAGTCGCTACCTCAGTCTGCTGCTTCTGCCTGGGCTTTGTTGCAGCATGTTATGGCAGAGGCAGTGCTTATAAGCACTAGAAACATAGAATCTTCAGTAGAGCTCAGCAGAGCTCTTCCCTGCACATCTTCTCAGTTGGCCATCTTAAGCCTTATATGTTCTGGGTTTCAGAAAACCCATAAACCATTTGTGAACATTTCCACATATGGCCATCTTATCAAGAAGTGTAAATAATATATTATGTTCTACCACGTCAAAAGAACTGGACATATCGAAACTGTAATAGGATTACTTTTCTTCTTGTGCTTAGTAATCGTATGACTTTGGATAATAATGTGACGAACACTGTTTCAGTGCTATAATTAGGTCTCAAGCCTGATTGAGTGTAATAAAGCAAGGAAAAGTGTTACAGTCCATTAATTCTTTAGCCACTAAATCTTCCATGACCTTTATGAATAGGGGTATAGAGGCCACCGTTCTGTAATTAGTCTCATCATTCCGTTTCCCCAATGGGTTTTTTGGAATAGGAGTTAGAATTATATTTCCTTTCTCCATAGGGAAGGAACCATTCTATAGCATAGAACATTATTTGTTCACAGAACTTTGCTAAGTCATCAGCTGAAGGAGCAAGTTCATTTGATGATTGAAGGTCTTCAGTGTTAAATTAGGTTAACAACTAATTTAAATAGTTTAGTTGTGGATTTTTGACTGCCACCAATATATGTTTCATAGTATTTGTATTTGGTTTGTTTTATAAGCAATTTATATTCCTTGATGGCTTTCCTCCATTTGATTTTCTTTTCCTCTGTATTATGTTTACACCATTTCCTTTCAAGTTTCCTGCATTGTCTCCTTGCATTTAGGATGTCTGTGTCAAACCAAGAAGAAGTTCCAGGGCTCTTTGGTCTAATGTGTTTTTGTTGGTTCATACCAGAATTGGGTGAAGTTACTTAAGTTATCAAGTAATATACAAGAGTTACCTTGTTATTTAATCCAAAATTCTGAACACATCTATTTTGCCTCTTGGGGAGTATTAACTTTGTGAGACTTTCCTCTCCAGTTCAGTGTGAATGTGAATTTTTTGTGATCTGACCAGGTTATTGTTCCCCAGGTATAGCTGTCAATTAAGTGTGGATTTATGGATGGGAATCTTAAAGTAAACATGTCTAAGTGATGTCTTTTGCAGTGAGAGGAGGTTGTGGGGGGATGGATGAAACTACATGAATTTAGGAATTCATTTAGTTCTTTGGTGTGTATATTATTTAGGTTGTCTAGATGCAAATTTATATCACCTCATATGACTGTGTTTTTGGGCATTTAAGCATATATAAGATATGAATTCAGCACGAGTTGCTTGAACATCAGCCCAATTTTCAGGGAGCCTGTAAAACATAACAGTGGTAAGGTGATTGCCTAAAGCATCATCTTTAATTTTGCAGGCCATAGTCTCTAATGAATGGTCAGATACTGTCTCAATAGAGAAAAATGATTTATAAAGGAGAGCACGATCAAATCTGAGCTGATATGTGAAGTTACTAAAGGAATCTACTGTAGCAGCATTCAATTTTCAATAGGGTGATGACACAATGACGAAAATGGTTAAAAAGAAGCTGAAAGAGTCAGCTGCAAAGATTAGGACTTTAAATCTGGCATGGACATTGTTTAAAAAAGCTATCGAGGAAGTTCAGACCAGATGTATTCCACTTATTATCAAAGGTGGAAAGAAGAGCAAACAACAGCCAGCTTAGTTAAAAGATGAAGTGAAAGAGGCTATTAGAGCCACAAGAGCTTCCTTAAGAATGGAAAAAGCATCAGAACGAAGAAAATAAGAAGCAACATAAGCAGTGTCAAAATAGATGCAAAGCACTGATAAAGACGGCTAAAACAGAACATGAAGAAAATTTTGCCCTGGAAACAAAAACTGATAGTAACACCTTTTTCAGGTACATAAGAAGCAGGAAGCCTGTGAGGGAATCCATGGGACCGTTAGCTCATGAAGGACCAAAAGGGTCACTCACGGAGACAAGGCCATAGCAGAGAGATTGAATTAATTCTTTGCTTCGGACTTTACAAAAGATGTAAGAGATCCACCTGTACCAGAAATGGTTTTCAAGGATGAAGATGTGGAGGAACTGAAAGAAATCTCAGTGAACCTGAAAGATGTACTGAGCAAAATTGAAAAGTTAAAGAGTGATAAATCAACTGGACCGGATGGCATACACCCCAGGGTGCTGAAAGAACTCAAACATAAAATTGTTGATCTGTTGTTAGTGATTTATAACCTCTCGTTAAAATCGTCCTTAGTACCTGAAGATTGTAGGGTGGCCAAAGTAACGCCAATTTTTGAAAAGGGTTCCAGGGATGATCCAGGAAATTACAGATTGGTAAAACAGACTTCAGTGTCAGGGAAAATAGTGGAAACTATTATAAAGAATAAAATTACGGAACACAGACAAACATGATTTAATGGGACGGAGTCAGAATGAGTTCAGGGGGTAAACAGACATGTGGATAAAGGTGAGCCGGTCGATACTGAATATTTGGATTTTCAAAAGGCATCTGACAAAGTACCTCATTAAAGGCTCCTGAGGAAATCAGAAAGTCATGGGATAGGAGGTAATGTCCTATTTTGGATTAAAAACTGGTTAAAAGAGAGTGTAGGGTTGAATGGCCAGTATTCCTAATGGGGAATGGTAGAAAGTAGGGTTCCACAGGGGGTCTGTGCTAGGACCACTGCTTTTTAACATATTTATAAATGATCTAGAGATTTTTTTTATTTTTGTTAAATTTGTACCCCGCGCTTTCCCACTCATGCCAGGCTCAATGCGGCGGGCAATGGAGGGTTAAGTGACTTGCCCAGAGTCACAAGGAGCTGCCTTTGCCGGGAATCTAACTCAGTTCCTCAGTTCCCCAGGACCAAAGCCCACCACCCTAACCACTAGGCCACTCCTAGTGAGGTAATTAAATTTGCTGATGACACAGTTATTCAACATTGTCAAATCACAAGAGGATTGTGAAAAATTGCAAGAGCACCTTAGAGACTCGGCATCCAAATGTCAATTGACATTTAATGCGAGCAAGCGCAAAGTGATGAATGTGGGAAAGAGGAATCTCAACCAACGTTACAAGATGCAAAGTTCTACACTAGGAGTCACTGCCCATGAAAAGGATCTTTTTATCATCATTGATACATTGAAACCCTCTGCTCAGTGTGCAGCAGAGACTAAGAAAGCAAACAGAATGTTAGGTATTATTAGGAAAGGAATGGAAAACAAAAATGAGAATGTTTTAATGCCTTTGTATCGCTCCATGGTGTGACCCCACCTCGAATATTGTGTGTAATTCTGGTCACCGCATCTCAAAAAAGATATAGCGGAATTAGAAAAGGTATAGAGAAGGTTGATGAAAATGATAAAGGGGATGAGACGACTTCCCTATAAGGAAAGGCTAAAGCGGCTAGGGCTCTTCAGCTTGGAGAAGAGACAGCAGAGGGGAGATATGATAGAGGTCTATAAAATAATGAGTACAGTGGAATGGGTAGGCATGAAACGCTTGTTTACTCTTTTCGAAAACACTATGACTATGGGGCATGCAATCAGAGAAAAAATTTCTTCATTCAACAAGTGGAATTTGTTGCCAGAGAATGTGGTAAAACCAGTCAGCTTAGCAGGGTTTTAAAAAGGTTTTCCTAAAATAAAAAAAATAAAAAAAAGTCCATAAGCCATTATTAGGATGGACTTGGAAAAATCAACTGCTTATTTCTAGGATAAGCAGCATAAAATCTGTTTTACAGTTCTGGGTTCTTGCCAGGTACTTGTGACCTGGATTGGCCACTGTTGGAGAGAGGATACTGGCCTTGATGGACCTTCGGTCTGTACCAGTATGACTATGTTCTTAACTGACTCATATTTTAAAAAAGAACACAGATTGATGTAACCTTCATAGAGCAAAAGGGGGGGGGGTGGAAGCTAGCCTGCACACAGTGGCATGTTCTGGGAAGACTGGATGGAACATGCTGGTCTTTATCCTCTTTCAGTTACTATGCTACTATGAATACTCATGTTCTCAAATGATATGCAGCACCTCTACATTACATGGACAATACATGCACAGAGAAAAAGCATGAATTGTTCGCAGATATTTATGGCATTCATTCATTTATTTATTTAGAGGATTTGACATATATTTTTGTGAACAAAAACTTTACTGAAGACTCTGAAGGAACAAAGGACATGCAAACTTCTATATCTTGGAAAAAAGTAAGAGTGACTACTGAAAGTGTAAAACATAAGTAGAACCACCTAGATAGTTTCATAAAATCAAAGGAAAAGCCAAACCACTGCATATCTCTATATAATGTCTCACCTCAGCTTTCAGTTGCTCCCCACCAGTCATAGCCTCAAGCTGCTCCATCGTTATCTCCTCTGTAATTTCTATTCCAGCCATTTTTTGTACTACTTCCTTCAAAATAAGCAGATCAAAGCTGCAAGAAAAACAAACAAAGCTTTAAAAAATGAGGGGACAATTTTATAAAGCTTTATCCCCAGGAAAGAAAACTTTTATAAAAATGCACTAAAGGGGGTGCCTACGAACTCAGAGGAAATGGCCACCTGAATTGTCAGCTCCCCATGAGATGATTGCAAATAACAGAATATCTCCATCCAGCAAGAATATTTCTGGAACCTGTGTGGTAACAATTGTGCCTTTACCATACCTGGAAGCAACTCTGGTAAGAATAAGGCAACATTTACCTTGCTATCCAAGACCAAGCGCTCAATGGTGCTGGTGAAAACAGATCCCATGGACAGTGTGCTACTGACAAAGCTTAAACACCAAGACTTACTGCATGTTGGAGGCCATGAGAGAAATCGTCTGACCTTGCAGCAATGGCAGCACAATTTGATGCCTTGTAAAACAGATGCCTTTTCACAGTGTCCAGAATGGAGACCGCAGTGCAGCATACAGTTGGATGTCAAAAGGGAAGCGTGGAAGTTAAATGTAATCAAAGCAATCTGAAGAACCTGACTAACAGAAATCACAAGAATAATAAGGATGTTAGGGATATACAGGGCAGCAGAGGTGGTGATATGCTCTCTTACTCAGAACTGGCTGTGCCCCAATGGCTGGACATTCAATGTACACCTTCTCATTCATTTACAAACAAAATGCAGTGAAGGCTGGTTGAGATACCTTGCAAGCTCTCTAAAATCTCTCTGTGGCCAAAGCCAATACACCAGTAATGGTAGAGGGGAAGAGAATTTTTAACTGTACCTAACTTGGCAAAAACGTGAGAGAGATAACATTTGGCAGTGAGACTTGCTTATCCAGCAAAGATGAAAGTAACTTGGAATACTACTTCATATCATTTTGAACAGTGTTTTCTGGAGGAAATCAGTAACACAGATTGCCATGACCTAATCTAAGAACATATATGAAGTGGTATCAAACTTTGGACAGAGTGTAATACGGTAATGCACTACCTGGCTAGTACATATAATGCCCCCTCCTCACCTCCACTCCAGATTGGTCTTTAGCTTTCAGCAGATCTCTACAGTGGTTCAGTTGGCAAGAATTGCCTACCTTCAAGGGCGTACTGGAAGAGGTGCACTCAGGCCCACCTCGGACTCATGTGACCCCTAGTTACTACTGCAATTGCCTTCCTGTTTAATAAATTTGGTTTGTTTGTTTGGTCTTGGTTGTATGTAGAAGGATGTAAGTTATGGGTGATTTCACAACTGAATGCAGAAGCAGTCTTCTCTTAGTGATATCTCATCTGCACTCTTTTGGATTGCCTTGCTGGAAGCTGTTCTAGTCGTTTCAGCGCCTGGCCTGTCTTGGATAGCCTACTTCTGTATCACCTCATCTTCCTTTCCCTCTTTCTAGCCCTTTCCACTTTTCTTCATCCCCCTTCCGTCTATTCTTCTTTTGAGATTTATAATTCTCCCAATGTAATTTGGCCTATTCTGCACACTGTAAGCCACTTTGAGTCCGCACGACTGTGGAAAAAAGTGGGGTATAAATGTTCAAAAATAAATAAATAAATAATGAAAATGGTGGTTCTTTAAAATGTGTGGCATTTCAAGTTTAAAAGTAGTTTCTGTCTCAATGTGAAAGCGCTGAGACACCCGATAAGGGGCACTAAAGTACTTGCTAATCAGAACTGCCTCAAAATAATGAAGAACAAACCAATCTCCAGAAAATCTGCGAAAATCTGTTATAAAAATGTCCAAAAGAGTGCCAAGTTATCACTCTTACAAAATCCACAATGTAATTAATATAATAAGAAGAGCAGAATCCCAGCTTACTAATAGCATCTTAATAGAAAGTGCAAATCAATCAGGATAATTCAGTCATTGGTACTACTGCTCATATGCAATCATGTCAATTTACAAGCAAAAAACTTAAAGGCGAAAGACTCGGCACATCTCAGTCAAAAACGCTCCATGAGTTAATACTCAGAGCTCAACTGAAATATTAATGTAAAAAAAAATTTTCAAAATTAGAAAAACTTTTACATCAGTCAATTAGAATACTGATTCATAATTCTCAATCAAAACACCAGGAGAGGCAGTGATCTTGTAGATCCATAAACAAGAAATAGATTTGAGACAACCCTTTATCGTAAAGCAACTGATGTAAATAAACTTTTACATTTTGACAGTTACTACTACTAGTAATCATTTCTATAGCGCTACCAGATATACGCAGAATTGTACACATTATATGCAGGTACTTTTTTCTGTCCCTAGAGGGCTCACAATCTAAGTTTTTATACCTGGGGCAATGGAGGGTTAAGTGACTTGCCCAGTGTCACAAGGACCACAGTGGGAACTGAACCCAGGTTGCCACAATCAAAGCCCGCTGCACTAACCATTAGGCTACTCCTCCACTCCAGTTACCATAGCATGGCACTTAAGCGGAATTTACCATACAACCAGTTTCTAAGAGTAAGGAGAATCTGTTCAACTGGTGTTGATAAATCATGTCGAGTTAATAATATGTACGAAAGATTTTGAGAGAGAATATCCAAATAAACATATAAAAGAATGTTTGATTAGAGCCAATCAAAAAGATAGGAGTTCACTACTAACAAATCAGTCTAAGAAATCTCAGGACAAAATAGTATACCCTATGAATTTTGATCGTTTATCTCATAATGTTATTAAGATTCTTAAGAAACATTGGCTTATTGTTCAGCTATACCACATTTTTCTAGGAAAGAGATAATGGTTGCTTTTAAAAGACACAAGAATTTAAAGGACATGATTGCACCATCTGCATTACCTATGCACTGATCATTCTGGAACAACAATATACAACTCAACTTCTAATTGTAACGCATATTTTCATTTAAGAAATGAACTAAGACATATCTTCTCAAGAATTCCATACTAATAGTTATCTTGCCAACCACTGTAAAACACAGCACGATACAACCTTGTAAATGTAATTGAATCAATGTAATCTCTAACAACTATTGAACCGAAACTTGTTTTTGGATAATTGTGGGATACATCTTAAAACAAAAGTTTTCAAACATCACACTAGTGGGGAATATTATGAATTGAGAATATTCAATTTGCAGAACTGAACAGGAAGTTTATCTGGTGATTTGTCCATGCAAGCTATTGTACATTGGCAAAACAAAGAGAGCATTTAATAAAAGGATCACTGAAGTAGAGGCGGAGCAGTCTTTATAGTGTATCTAATAGTTGTTCGGATGAGTTTGCATGTTGGCTGCATAGGTCTCTATTCCTTATATTGCGTGGGATCTCCAGCTGTTTGTATCTTAAACAAGTGCCTTCAATAAAGCTAGGGTTGAATATAGGGGATGGGAGGAGGGTGAGGGAAGGAGGGTATGTTCTAGGACAGGAAGTTTACTTTTGTATACAAAACATAACTATGTTGTTCCCTGGTGTCTTCTTTTTCAATAAAAATTGTTTGAACATAAAAGGATCACTGAATGTAAGAGAGCAATTAAGAAAAAAAATCATGGATAAACCATATAAAATTGAAGGATCACAAATTTGATGACTTACACTTTCTACTATTGCGCAAAATTACACCTCATTGTCCACCCTCTGTATTCATCATCTCACCATCTCTTTTTTCTTCTTCCTTTTTCTCAGCTCTCAACCTTCAACATTTCCTTCCTTCCATTCATCCATCTCCTTTCTATCTGAATACATCTCGCCTTCGTCGCTATCGTCGTACCTCTCCCACTCTTCTCCGTACTCTCTTGTTCCTTTCTCCTGCTCTCCGCTAGGGACATTAATCCCAATCCTGGTCCTCCACAACAGCTCTCATCCTATTTGTGCAGGTCACACCGTGATATCTACAATCTAATTTCTGTTCCTCTCCTCCCCCCTCCTTCCCTGCCTTTCTCTTGCGCTCTGTGGAATGCCCGCTCTGTCTGTAACAAACTTTCCTACATCCATGACCTCTTTATCTCTCGTACTCTCCATCTGCTTGCCCTAACTGAAACTTGGCTTTACCCTGAAGACTCTGCTTCAGTCGCGGCCCTACGCCATGGAGGTTATCTTCTCTCCCATACTCCTCGTCCAGTTGGCCGCGGAGGTGGTGTCGGGCTACTACTCTCATCCTCTTGCAGATTTCAACCTCTTCTTCCACCTCAGTCTCACTGTTTTCTTCCTTTGAAGTCCACACCATCCGCCTATTTGCTCCTCTGCCTCTCCAAGTAACAGTCATTTATCGACCCTCTGATAAGTCCCTTTCTTCCTTTCTCACTGACTTTGATGCTTGGCTTTCCTTCTTTCTTGAACCTTCATCTCCTTCCCTCATTCTTCAGGATTTTAACATTCATGCTAATGATCCCTGACTCTTATGCTTCGCAGTTTCTTGCTTTAACATCCTCTTTCAATCTTCAACTGTGCTCCACTACCCCCACTCACCAGAATGGCCATTGCCTTGATCTTACCCTCTTCTCAGACTGCTCACTCTCCAGTTTCTGTGCCTCAGCTCTTCCCCTCTCTGACCATCATCTGATAACTTTCACTTAAACACCCTCCTCCCCAGTCCCGTCCAATCTTAACCAATACATTTAGGAATCTTCAGGCTATTGACCCTTCTACTCTGTCCTCCAGTGTTTCAAATCTCTTCTCTACCACTATGAGGCATATTTTCAAAGCACTTAGCCTTCCAAAGTTCCAAAGGTTTCTATGGAACTTTGGAAGGCTAAGTGCTTTGAAAATATGCCTCTATGTTATCCAAGTCTGTCAATGAGGCTGTCTCTTCCTATAATACTATTCTCTCCTCTACTCTGTATACTCTCGCTCCACCCATTCCCCGTTCTGTAAAACATACCAAACCCCAGCCTTGGCTGACCTCTAGAATCCGCTACCTACATTCCTGTGCCCGCTCTGCCGAACACCTTTGGCAGAAATCCCGAGCCCATGCTGACTTCATACATTTCAAATTCTTGCTTACCTCCTTCCAGTCTGCTCTTTTACTTGCCAAACAGGACTATTACATCCAGGTGACTAATTCTCTTGGCTCCAACCCTCGACGTCTCTTTGCGACACTGAACTATCTCCGCAAAGTGCCTTCACCTCCAACCCCCCCTTCATTTTCCCCCCAGACGGTGGTTGAGTTCTTTCATGATAAGGTTCACAAGATTAAACTTGAATTCTCAACCAGGACACCTCCACTTCTCCTTCCCTTAGACCATTCTCTCAACCCTCCAACCCCTGCTTCCTTTTCCTCCTTTTCAGAAATCACTGAAAAGGAAACTACACATCTTATTTCCTCCTCGAAACTAACTACCTGTTCCTCTGATCCTATTCCCACCCATCTGCTTAACACTATCTCTCCTACTGTCATCCCTTTTATCTGTCATATCCTCAATCTTTCACTATCCACTGCGACTCTTCCTGATGCCTTCAAACATGCCGTAGTCACACCACTCCTTAAAAAAACCTTCATTGGACCCTACCTGTCCTTCTAACTATCGCCCCATCTCCCCCCTCCCTTTCCTATCCAAGATACTTGAAAGTGCTGTTCACTGCCGTTGCCTTGACTTTCTTTCATCTCAAGCTATTCTTGATCCACTTCAATCTGGCTTTCACCTCCTTCATTCAACTGAAACAGCGCTTGCTAAAGTCTCCAATGATCTGTTCCTGGCCAGATCCAAAGGTCTCTATTCTATCCTCATCCTTCGCGATCTATCTGCTGCTTTTGACACTGTTGAGATGTTATGATTCTGCCGGTTTGGCAGGGGAAGGGGATGGACTTCATTCCTGATTGGCTGGCAGGGTCTGACGTCAGGGGGTGTACTTTAGCCTGCTTCCTTCTGCCTTCCATGCTTTGGCGTTACATTTCTTTGCGACTAGAAAGCCGGACAGTTCTTAGTCAGAACGTGCTCTGTGCTCTTGCTTTGATCTGTGTTTCTGTTCAAGGATTCCTATTCCCTGTCCTCTGTTTGTGTGAGCTGGTTTCAGCATGTGTGTGTGGGGAGCTGTAATCAGCTCACTGCCTCCAGCTGGGCTCTCCCTCACTGCTTGCAATTCTCAGTGGGAAGCCGGCTGTGTGTTTGTTCAGTGGGGCTGTGCTCCCGGTGGGGAGCTTTCTCTGTTTGTTTGTTTGTTTGTTTGTTTGTTTAGTTAAAGATCTCCTTCCCTTGTGTGCCTGCCTGCTGGCTCAGTAAGTTTAACCCCTTGTGTGCTGTGGCTCTGCCTCTGTCTTCTGGGTGTTCTGTCAGAGATTTCCTCTCTCTTCTGTTCTTTTCCCTGGCCTTTGGCTGGGGCTTAGGTTTTCCTTTTGTTTGCTGCTCCTGTCTCTGGCTTGTGGGGGTGAGGTGTTCCTTCTCCCCTTGGCCTCAGGGGAGGGGGGTCCTTTGGACTGTTGGTCTTTTTATCCACCCGCGGGGGGGCAGGGGGCTTCCTGTATTAGTTCCCCCCGTCCTGTGCTGGTCCCCTGGGGGGGGGGGGGGGCCCGCTCTGCTTCCTTTGTTACTCCCTTTGCCCTGTGGCTGGTGTTCACTGGCACCTTGGGGTTCCAGGGGGGAGGGGGGACTCCTAGGTTCTTTCACCCCCTCCTGTGTGTGTCTGGGTTCCAGTTCGACCGTGAGGCCCGCACGAGTGGCTCTGAGCGCCTGGGTTCCTGTTCGGACGCAAGGCCCGCCTGTATGCCTATTTCCCTTTCTTCCTGCGGTGCTGCAGGAGAGGGAAGGTTAGGGGTTCGAGTAGCTGGGGTGTGCAGTGGTGGGTCGGTCTCCCTCTGGCCTGGGTCGGCGCGCTCTGCTGGCCTCGGTCAGGGCTCAAGGGCTCACGAACAACCCAACAGATTACATGATCACAGCCTACTCCTTGATACACTGTCCTCACTTGGATTTCAGGGCTCTTTTCTTTCCTGGTTTTCTTCTTATCTCTCCCAGCATACCTTTAGTGTATACTCTAGTGGATCCTCCTCTACTTCTATCCCACTGTCAGTTGTTGTACCTCAGGGATCTGTCCTGGGACCTCTTCTTTTCTCCATCTATACTTCTTCCCTTGGTACTCTGATCTCATTCCATGGTTTTCAGTATCATCTTTATGCTGATGACTCCCAGATCTACCTCTCCACACCAGAAATCTCAAACGAAATCTAGGCCAAAGTATCAGCCTGCCTGTCTGACATTGCTGCCTGGATGCCTCAGCGCCATCCGAAACTAAACATGATCAAGCCTGAACATCTCATCTTTTCCCCTAAACCAACCTCTCCTCCTACCCCATTCTCTATTTCTGTGGATAACACTCTCATCCTTCCTGTCTCATCAGCTCGTAACCTTGGGGTCATCTTCGACTCCTCCCTCTCCTTCTCTGCACATTTTCAGCAGACTGCTAAAACCTGTCGTTTCCTTCTCTATAATATCAGCAAAATTCACCCTTTCCTTTCTGAGCACACTACCATAACCCTCATCCACACTCTTATCACCTCTCGCTTAGACTATTTCAACTGCTTCTCACAGGTCTCCCACTTAGCCATCTCTCTCCTCTTCAATCTATTCAAAATTCTGCTGAACGACTAATATTCCGCCAGTGTCGCTATGCTCATATTAGCCCTCTCCTCAGGTCACTTCACTGGCTTCCTATACGATTCTGCATACAGTTCAAACTCCTCTTATTGACCTATAAGTGCATTCACTCTGCAGCTCCTCAGTACCTCTCCACTCTCATCTCTCCCTACATTCCTCCCCGGGAACGCCATTCACTGGGTAAATCTCTCTTATCTGCACCCTTCTCCTCCATTGCTAACTCCAGACCCCGTTCCTTTTATCTTTCTGCACCATATGCCCCTTCCTTTCTGAATACGCTGCCAGAACCCTTATCCACACCCTTGTCGCCTCTCGTTTGGACTATTGCAATTTACTTCTCACTGGTCTTCCGCTCAGCCATCTCTCTCCTCTCCAATCTGTCCAAAATTCTGCGGCACGACTTGTTTTCCGCCAAAATTGTTATACCCACACTAGCCCACTCCTCAAATCACTTCACTGGCTCCCTGTCCGCTTCTGCATTCAGTTTAAACTTCTCGTACTGACCTTTAAATGCATCCACTCTGCAGCCCCCCATTACCTCTCCGCTCTCATCTCTCCCCTACATTCCTCCCCGTGAACTCCGCTCACTGGACAAGTCTTTCTTGTCGTCCTCCTTCTCCTCCACAGCTAACTCCAAGCTTCGCTCCTTTTCTCTCACGGCACCTTATGCTTGGAACAGACTTCCTGGACCTATACATCTAGCTCCACCTCTACCTGTTTTCAAATCTATGCTGAAAACCCACCTTTTCACTGCTGCTTTCAGCTCCTAGCCACAATTGCCCTCCCCTTATCCCTTCCTCCCTTCTCACCCATTACGTCCCTCACCCGTAACTGTCGTCTGTCTGTATTATTTAGATTGTAAGCTCTTTTGAGCAGGGACTGTCTCTTTGTATCAGGTGTTCAGCGCTGCGTGCGTCTGGTAGCGCTATACAAATGCTAATAATAATAATAGACTTCCTGAGCCAGTACGTCAAGCTCCATCTCTGGCCGTCTTCAAATCTAAGCTAAAAGCCCACCTTTTTGATGCTGCTTTTAACTCCTAACCCTTATTCACTTGTTCAGAACCCTTATTTTACCATGCTCATTTTAATATTCCCTTATCTCTTGTTTGTCCTGTTTGTCTGTCCTAATTAGTTTGTAAGCTCTGTCGAGCAGGGACTGTCTCTTCATGTTCAAGTAGTAGTAGTAGTAAGAACAGAGATTCATCTTTAGATTTAATAAAGAAAAGTAATACCACATGGCCTTTATCAAGGGTCTGATTTGACTATTTTTGTAAACCAAGCTTGATACATAAAAACATACAATTTAGAAATGATTACATATTTTATGTAGATTGAATGTTGTTCATTCAATAAAGCTGTTTTTCTAGTTTGCATATAATTAAGATTCTAATAAAACTATTTTGTTTTTAAGTGTCCTGATCAAATATTTGCTGTCCCCTTTTTAACGTGTTTTTTTTTTTAGGGTTTGTATCATTTTTACATTGGTTATCATGTTTTTTAGTTTTAAGGTACTCCCCCGGTTTCAATTATGTCATTTTCATCATTGAAACACATCCAAAATGGCTGCTGGAACGTATGGTGTTTTAATACATATTTAGTATTTTTTCGCAATTCCAGTACTGATTTTTTGAAAATAATTAGCTATTTCAGGAGGACACATTGAGAGGACCTGAGAAATACCTTTGGTTTTGTCATTTTAAAATTTTAAACTGGCTGTTTTTTTTCAAGTCATTCCGTTTTTAGTTGCAGCTTTTTTCACACAATCTGAGTTTTATGCACATGTGTTTTGTTATGGAAATTTTCCCTTTACCGAAGAAACTCACAGAACTCTGGGCTCAATTATATAAAGATCTTTATTTGTAAATCAAACCTGCATGTAAACATAAGGAAACTCAGTCAGCAGTCTGTCAATACTGATTCAATGTAACCTTAAATAGCCAGGAATACTGTTATCCCACAATCACCAGGTGCTATAGTTCTGGTTAACAAATAATAAGAAGAAAGAAAATATAATGATTCCCTTCCTTGCCCCTCCAGCTACTTTTTTTTAGATAAGGCACATACACCTCCTTCATTCTCTCAGTTAATTAAAACATTCCAAACTCCTGAGATGATTCTGGCCCACTTCTCACTAACAAGCTAGTTAATTACAAGCATGACATACATGTGACCTTTCCTACTTCAGCAACTTATTTCAGTGATTATTATATTCTGCAGTAAGGTCTGATACAATTCTATTATTCTACAAACAAAGTAAGCATAATCATTATATATATATATATATATATATATATATATACATATACATATGGTCTTGATTTCCACTCTATATGATGTTCTTGTATGTTAGAAGTAAAAAAAAAATACAATCTGAATTCAAACAAATGAACAGCTAACATGGGTGTTTTTGGAGAAGTGAGCCTTTTAATGGTAGATATTTGAATCTTGGAATCTGTCACTAAATAGGAATTGTGACTCTTATAAACACAGAACTCATCACTTTTAATTTGTTTGCTCCTGCTCATGTCTTGCACATAGTTGCTAGGTATTCACTCTTTCATCAAGAGTCTGTGGTCATTGGGCATCTGTTCCATTAGGCTTCTGGTGGCTTTGGGCAGAGTCTGGCTTTGCTCTAGTTAGGCTTGCAATCACACTCACATGCCTTCAATCACGCAAGCATGATATGCACCACCCCTAGAGACCAGCTCCATCTCCAACTGCTCAGGGACATAGGTTGTTCCCAAGTTAATGCCATATGGTCATTTAGAGTAAAATACTATAGCCTCTTCTGGATCTTGGTGAAATTTTCTCTTAACCCAGCATACTAGCCAAATCATTAGTATCACAGTGAGCAACTGACCAATCAATACCACCACAATGGGATGGATTAACCTATTCAGCACATTATTCCCAGTATCTGACTTTCCAAGGAAAATACTCCACCTTTTCCAAAGGTTAACTTTCCTTCTAACATTGGTTTGCAATCAAAAATGTGATGTTCCTGCATACAAATATGACACACTATGTCCTGGAGTCATTTATCTTCTGTTAAACCCTTTGGTTTCAGTTCAACAGATTCACGGAGACTCCTGGATCTTCTCAAGCATTAATCTAGTGTGAATCTTATTTATCACTTGACATTTATCATTGAGAGGTTCAGGAACATCTTCGATCTGTTGATACATGGCCTTTGTCATTGATGTATCAATCCATCTTTGAACCAATCTTCGGAGTCAGGAAATGCTGCAATATCCACAAGTAACCAAAATGGCTGCAGCTACAGCGATTGATACTAATGTTGAAGATATGAGTCCACTCCATTTTCCAAACCAGTTCTCCATCCATGTGGTAAAGGAGTCAGTGATTCCAGAATTTTCTGCCAGTTCTTCGGATAAGGCAGTCAATCCATCAAGGGCCTTGGTGATTCTGCCATCCGGTGAGGTGTTGTTGGGTATGTACGTGCAACAGAAGTCTCCAAACATTTTGCAGACTCCACCGTTCTCTGCCAACAACATATCCAGTGTCATTCTGTTCTGCCAGGCCATATGTGATGTGGGGCCCAACTGTTCTGCAATGCCTTTTATAGCATCTTGAGTATAGTTCACAAACCTCTGTTGATTGTAATAGATGTAGTTGATCCAATCAACATTTTGTTTTGAGTGTGGCCCACCAGAAAAATACTGATTCAAATCCTGCTGCAATCTAATTTCTGGCTTTGAATTCATTAGGAACTAGGCAAATTGTTTCCCCATGAGGGTCCAGTATTCCATACTACAATCTTCCAGGCTATGCATTGATTGCCTCTAGCCATATATACAGAAACATAACAGATTTATTTATCTGCCTTTGTTAGCTTGGAGGCAGATTCTTGGTTGTCACATTTATTTTCTATTAGGGTGCAGAAATCTACCTCTATTGTGGAGGTCTCTCCTAAAAAAAAGGTGAGGTTGAAAGGTTTAACCTGTAGACCAGTATTTTCCCAATCTGTTGGGTCTTGTGTATTTCTCGCTGAGCCATGTCTTTTTCCTCTCGGAACCTGAAAGGCTCTACTGTACTTAATTCCATCTGTCAGGAAGAAGATTAATACAATGATTAGGACTCCACTATGCCTCCATGAATTAATCGACAATTCCGGTCTGAAATATCTCTGGACTTTTCTCGGAGTGCCTCCCTTTTTACCAGCGCAAATATAGCATGCTTCATTTCAACCTCTTCTTCAGAGTTCAGGCCTGCCATAGTACCCTATATCTCTTTGGGCCTGTTGGTTTCTTCACCGGGGTTGAGACGAACCCTCCCTACTGGATGGGTCCCCCTTTGTAACCGGACTCTGGCCTCGAGAGAATGTGGTTTAGGGCAGTCCTGAGTTCTCTGTCGGGTCAGGAATCCATTTACAGTGAGTTTGATGAATCCAGGAGTTCCTTTCTGCAATTATGACTGCTGTCGTAGTCAGGAAGACCTGGAAAGGGCCTTCCCACCTATTGCTGTACCAGTGCTCCTTCTTGATCACTTTTACTAGTACCCAATCTCCTGGCTTCACAGCGGTATTTCCTGGCTTCAAGGATTCACCTGGAACGAAATTAGCAGAATACACTTCTTTGTTAGTTAACATTGTTTTCATATAATGTGACAAGGTGTATTCGGCTTCCTCATCATCTCGCTGGAAGAGTTTGAATTGTGGTATTATATATGGCCTGCCAAATAATATCTCAAAGGGTGTGAGTCCTGTATGAGCTGAAGGGGTAATGTGCATATGTAATATGACCAATGGTAGGCATTATTATCCAACTCTTTCCTGTCTCTGCCATTGTTTTCCTGAGTTTACCTTTCCAAATTTCGTTATGTCTTTCTACCAGCCCAGCTGACTTGGGATGGTATGCACAGTGATTTTTAAGATCTATTTGTAAGAGTTTGGCCATCAGAGTGATAGTGGAATTTACAAAATAGGGTCCATTATCACTATATATTTTTTAGGGATGCCATATCTTGGAATTATTTCTTTCACCAGTGCTTTTGCAACTGTTAAAGCATCCGGTTTATGACTTGGAAAAAACCTCAACTAATTTTGAAAACATATCAATTATCACTAGGCAGTACTTTTTCCTTCACATTTATACAATTCAATAAAGTCCATACAGATGTGTTGAAAAGGGTATTTTGGTGTGGGAAACGTACCTCTGTGTGGTCTGAGATTACCCTGTGCATTGTTTTTCAGGCAGATAAGGCATTCAGCACAGAATTGTTTTTACAGTAATTTGAAAACCCATATGCTGTGAATGTTTTAGATATTATTTGTACCATCCCTCCTGTTGAGGCAAGGCTAGGCCTCTGACTCACTAAGGCAGCATATCTAAAAAGGTTTCGAGGGAGGATATATTTCCCTTTGGGGTAAAAGAAGATGTCATTCTTAATAGTGGCCCCCTTGTTTTTCCATAGTGTTTTTTCAGTTAGGGGAGAAGATTTCTGCATATCCCTAAGGATACTTAGATGAAGAAGTGTGTCTGTAGCTGTCCCTATTGTACAGGCAGCATCTTCAGATGCCGCTTCATTTGCTGCTAGATCTCATCGGTATTCTTAGTGTGGGCCAAGCATTTGCAAATTGCAATTTTACTAGGTAGTTGGATAGCATCCAAAAGATCCAAAATCAATTCTTTGTGAGTTATTTCCTTTCCTGTGGACGTAACCATCCCCTTATTCTTCCATTGTTGTGCAAATATATGGACTGCAGAAAAAGCATATTGGCTGTCTGTATAGATATTCACAATTTCATCTTTTCCCATCTTACAGGCATGTGTGAGTGCAAGCAGTTCAGCTGCTTGGGCAGAATAATGTTTTGGCAAGGCTTTAGGTACTAAAATGTTGTCTGGTGTGAACACAGCGTAACCAGTGGCATTTGAGCCATCGGTGTTGCGCTTGCTTGACCCATCTACAAAAACTGTCAGGTCACTGGGTGAATAAGGGGTGTCACTTAAGTCCGCCCTTGGTAAAACTCTCTCATCAATCTCTTGTAAGCAATCATGTGGTTCGCCATCTACAGGTGTTGGCAGAAGAGTAGAGGGATTCAAGGTAGTGCATCACTCTATAACAAGGTGAGGTTGAGATAATAAGACAGTCATACAGGACAAATGTCTTGAGGGGGATAAATAAGAGATCTTATTTTGCAATAAAATGACTGCAACCGCATGAGTGAGAGCATGAAATAACACTAACGTAGCCAATGCTTGAACTAACATTGCTGCAGCAACGACAGCTTGCACATAGGATGGGAGGGCTCTGGCTACAGGATCTAGCCTGGTGGAGTAGTATGCTAAGGGTCTCTGTGTTCCTCCGTGGTACTGGGTAAGGACGGATGTCATGAATCCATTTTTACAGTCTACAGTTTGGATAAATGATTTGGAATAATCTAGCAGTCCTAGGACCGAAGAGCTTACTAACACTTATTTGATCTTTTCGAAAGCAGCTTCAGCCTGCTCATTCCACATGATAATATCAGAGACTGCCAAGGGGGTGTCATATATCAATTCTGTAACAAGAGCTGTGATCTCAGCATACCCTGCAATCCAGCTTCTACAAAAATTAGTCATGCCTAAAAAAGATATAATTTGTCTTTTTGTGATTGGTTTTGGGGCCTGTAGAATTGCTGTCTTTCTCTCATCATCTAAATGCTTACCTTCCTGTGAGAGGTTGTAACCCAAATACTTTACCACAGGTTGCCATAGCTGAAGCTTAGATTGATTTACCTTATGACCTTGGTGGCTCAGAAATGTAAGTAGGGCTAGAGTATCTTTTTTACATCTTTCCTCAGTATCTGAGGCTAACAAAATGTCATCAACATACAAAACAATTTGGCTGTCACAAGGTGGGGTGAATTTGGCAACATTCACAGACATGGCCTGGGAAAAGATGGTGGGAGATTCACAGTAACCCTGAGGTATTCTAGTATATGTATACCTCTTATTGTCAAAAGTGAAGGCGAACCAGAATTGTCTAGCTGGATGTACCCTCACACTAAAGTAGGCATTACTAATGTCTACAACAGAGAAAAATCTATGCTCGGGTTTTAAATCATTTAGTCAAGTATGAGGGTCAGGTACAGTGGGTGCTCGTGGGATCTCTGCTTTGTTAACTGCTTGAAGATCCTGCACCACTCTCCAGCCTGATGAAGGGGGCTTTCTTTACAGGAAACAAAGGAGTATTGCATGGGGAGTCTGAACAGGGTATCAGGACTCCTGCTTTTAGCAACTCCCCAATTATGGGGCGAATGCCTTCAACTGCTTCAGGCTTCAAAGTATATTGTCTTTGGTGGGATCTGAAAGTAGTTTTGGGAGTAATTTGTACTGAGGGATCCCCTTTTATTAGGCCCACATCTGCGCGGCCCTTGGACCACAAATGATATGGGATCCCCTGAAGAGCCTCCTCCCTATCAGGAATGAGGGTCAGTAGTTGTCATGTTTTTACTCTCTGTTGGGTCTGTTCCCTGAGATGGACTCCAGGCTGCGCAATTGTCACCCAGTTCAGAGTTTGTGAGAAAGCTTTCAGGGTTGGATTATATTCAACTCCTTTTTCTCTTGGCTCCTATCCCTGGCTGTTAACGCACTTTGTAATGAAGTTCACTATGTCCTGCCACCTACTATCTTTGGGTTTAGTAAGAGAGATATGAGGCTCAAAAGGAGATCGATACAACTTTTGAGGGTTTAGGTCTGTTCCCATTGTTACACTAACTCCCCCATATCCGTCATTACACCAGAACATTTTCCCAATGCATATTCTAGTCTGTTGGATCAGAAAAAGAGTTTTCTCATAATTTAGGTCAGGTCCTGAACTATGCTTATTGTACAAGGTACAATGCAAATCACTCAGATCCATAAGGTCTACTGTGGGACTAACAAGCGTTTTGATTTTATCCATAAGGGATTGAGTGAGACACACAGGTCCTTTAAGGAAGCAGGTCAAGGCTATAAAAGTAATAGATTGGATTATTCGCTTCTTAAACATAACAGGTTTCCAAGTCTGTGTGCTTTTAATCCTTTCTCAGTGGGGACCACAGCGATGCCTAAAGCTTGCATCATGTCTCTCCCTAACAGGTTACATGGGCAGGATGAAGACAATACAACTTGATATTTTTCCCTACGGCTGCTCTCTTAACGTATCTCTATGGGTTCTGACAGAGCTTCTCTATGTGAGGTTCCACTAGCATTTTTAACATACACAAAGGTTTTTGAGGGTTTTACAAAGCGTACATCAGCAGGATGTATGACAGTTTGACATGCCCCAGAATCGCATAAGAAAGTTACTTCTTTTCCTCCTACCTTAAGAGTTATTTCAGGCAGCACTTGATTCTCCAATAAGATATCTAATTCAGCTAAATTAAGTATTTCATCCTCAAATTCTATTTCTTCCTCGTCCTTCTCTTCACTTACTCTTTCCACTAATGTGTCGGTTAGTCATGTTTATCTTCAAAATGGGGCATATCACCCTTTCATTCTCTGCATTCTCTCGCCCAATGGCCCATTTTGCCACACACAAAACAACTTCCCTGGTCTCTTCTATCTGACTTTCCCCTCCCACGCCCTCTCCCTCTATTCTTTCCTCTTTCAAATCCTCCTCTGCTTATCACAAATTCCCCGTTTCCTCATCTACCATAAGGCTCTGGGCCTTTCTAGCTTTCTTTTTACTTTTAAAATGCTGCTCAACATGTCTGGCATATTCCAAAATAGGTATCAGTCTACTAGTGCAATGAGTTATCATAAGTTCGGTGATAAAGCTACTGATTTGAGGAAGGCCGTCTTTCAAGAAGGCATTCTTCAGCTGCTGTTCATAGGGTGTATCTACATCAGCATTTTGGGGAACTGCAATGCCACTATGTATATCAAAAACTTCTTTAAGTCTTGAGAAGTAATGATCCACATCTTCATCATCTTTCTCAACACATTGGTTTATGAGTGTCCAGTTTGCCCTAGCCTGATACCTTGTCTGGGCTCTCTGCATCAACTCATTTAATCTCTGGTTCAGCAGTGAATCAGCATACTGAAGAACCTGATTATTTAAATCATTAGAATTCCAGTCCCCGCTAATTACACACCAATCAGGTCCCATTACTTGCCGTAGTGCTCTTTCCAATTCATAGCCATTTAACCTATAGCTATTGTACAGGCTCCTAATTTGTTGTTCAAAATCTGTGATTTTTAATTTATGATGTGGTATATACCATCAGTGGCCTTTTTAATGTCATTCTGGGACCATGGTCGGAAAACAAACATAGTATTTGCCTGATTTGCTTCTCCTGGCCTTGGATTTGGGACTTCAATTAATGGGAACATTTCTTGAAATTCATGTTGGGGGGGGGGGGGAGGAGATGTAATCATCCAGTCATTTCCCCATGTTGGGCCACTTCTGGTGCTGTGAGATGACTGGTTTTGCAAGGTAATTGGGCACGAGAGTGACCCACTGTCTTTTGGATATGGTGGGGGACAGGAGACCTGATCAGCAATACGATCAGGTGAATTTGCCTGGGATGGCAGGGAAGGATATAAGGTGGGACGGGTTGGTACTGTAGAGCTCTGATATATATGTAAAATAGGGGCAGCAGTTTCCTCTTTTTTACTTAAAACTATCAAATCATCTTCTTTATCTAGTAAGTTAACTTGATCTAGCTTAGAGCTCTCAGTCTGTTTCTTTTTATATCAAAATTTCTCTTGTATGCTTGCATATACCAATTTTGTGCTTGCTCTAGTCCATTTTTTCCCTGTTTCCTTTTGTGACTCTTTTCATATGCTTCAAGGTTCCTAAGCAATTCATCACAAGAATTCACCATTAATTTTCCATCAAATCCAAATCTCTTTTCCCATTTTCTCAAATATTTTACATTTTCTGGATGTATCTTATGCATAAATTTAGCATCACCGGTTAATGCTCTGCCATAATCATCACGGCAGTCAGAACAGCACAAACAATTACAAAATCCTAATTTACAACACAAATTTCCCATTTGTCCGGACAATCAACAAAATGCTCTTAATTTCCTTTTCTTTTCTTTTATTAAAAATTACACCGGTGAGTTCCCAAAACTCTGTCGAGACTGCTGTAAGGAAAATTCCCAGAACCTCGAGCTAGACTCCTAGGAAGGAAGATTCCCAGAACCTCGGGCTCCCTGAACCCGGTCTGGACTCCTATTACAGCTTTAAAGTGTACACCGAGTTATTTATTCCAGTAGCCATCTCGCACAGGCTATGGTCTTAGATGAATCCCTGATTCATCTCACACACAAAAACACCTACAACACACACACAAAAAAAAACACAACAAAAACCCACCAACTTACCCAGAATCCTGTCAGCTGTCTCCTGTCTAAATTTTTATTTAGCCCTTCCCAGGCCACAGAAAGATTGGCCTCTTTTTTTCAGTATTACCACTGGAGGGCTTTCTGTAGGGACGGTCTTCGTCCATATGCGTAGTTTCAATCTCGACCCTGTAGCCAGGGAAGGGTATTGGTTTCCGGCTTGAAGGACCAAAATGTTATGGAAATTTTCCCTTTACCGAAGAAACTCGCAGAACTCTGGGCTCAATTATATAAAGATCTTTATTTGTAAATCAAACCTGCATGCAGGGAGACCACCAAACATAAGGAAACTCAGTCAGCAGTCTGTTAATACTGATTCAACGTAACCTTAAATAGCCAGGAATACTGTTATCCCACAATCACCAGGTGCTATAGTTCTGGTTAACAAATAAGAAGAAAATATGATTCTCTCCCTTGCCCCTCTAGCTACTTTTTTTTAGATAAAGCACATACACCTCCTTCATTCTCTCAGTTAATTAAAACATTCCAAACTCCTGAGATGATTCTGGCCTACTTCTCACTAACAAGCTAGTTAATTACAAGCATGACATATATGTGATCTTTCCTAATTTAGCAACTTATTTCAGTGATTATTATATTCTGCGGTAAGGTCTGATACAATTCTATTATTCTACAGCGTGTAAATTCTATAACAAAGTAAACATAATCAATTAAAATATGCCAAAATCAACTTAAAATCAAAGAAACATGTAATGGAAATCAAGATCCATTACATGTTTCTTTGATTTTAAGTTGATTTTGGCAAATTTTAATTGATTTTAGTAGTCTGTCTGCCATAGTTTATATTTAAATGAGCTTTGATTCAGGCATTGGGGGTTTTCACTGTGAGAGGAAATGAGGGACTGCCTTAGAGCAGTAGTCTGCTGTTACTTGCCATCCAGGAGCTGTTTGTAGTAAGTACAACTAGTTTTGTGCCCATCTTTTATATCTATGAGCTGTTTCATATGTATGAGCTCGTTTTACATTTCTGTTTTGTATTATCTTATTATTTTTATCATTAGCAGTCTTGGATGTGCAAATTCTAACCAAGGGGAAGTATTTTATAACTCCTTGTTAGGTATGTATCCCTTTTGGTGAAATAAACATGATTGCACCATATTTCTGTTCACTGTATTCACAAGCATGCCCTGTGACAGATTAGTATGAAACACTTTTATAGCATGTTTCAAGCACCTTGCAATGTACAACTGATTAAGATATAAGTGATCTATGATCTATTATAAGTATTGTTTATGACTGTTCATTTAGTTCACCTAGATTGTATATATTTTTTAATCACCTGTGCATGTTTTTTTGCACATTAAATGGACTTATCATTTTAAATGTTTGTTCACAATTATATCACAGTGCTTGCATGTGAGATATATATGATTTTTTTTGCTATGATGTTCATTTTATATGAATTTAAGTTATATTTTAGCTTTCATTTGGAAGCTGAAATTTTTTTGATGTTTGTTTGGTCCAACAGTGTGCAATAAACCCCTGACATAGCAGTTTGGCTAAATGTGGCCACGTTGGGTAGTAGTACAATAAAAAGATTTACTTTCTTAATTCTCAATTCACCATAAAATAACAGTCACTAGAAACTCAGCACTTATCCGAACTGCAGCACTTCTGACAAATTACAAAACTGGCAGTGTAGGATAGGAATGACTGTTATTTTCATTTGGAAGATGAAGAAGAGTATCCTTTTCAATCATACAGGAGTATCATGTTCTTCTGAAGCTATAGAGGAGTATTTTAGCCAACAGAATCATTTTATCTACAGAATACAACTGGCTAAGATTCATCACGAACCTTCCATGGATTCCTATATTACCCACTAAGTTTCAACTTAATAGGCCAATATCTTTGTTCGGTCAGAAACTGGTAACTTATGCAGAGAAAAATAAATAAATTGTAAGAAATGCTGTAATACATTTTTTACTTAAATTGTACATGCATACCTTTTTCCTGCTTTAAGTTGATTTGCCACATACTGAAGAAGACCAGGAAGCTCAATAGGATATTTTCGAAACACTGCACCACAGAAGCTAGCCAGGCCTATGATAAACAGGGAATTTATCAGGACACTCAGTCTACAATTTGTTTTATATTATCTATTTTATTTTAAAAATGTATGCTACATGATCTACAATTCTCAATGGATAACAAATAAAACACATATAATTTTTATGTTGTCTGAGATGTATGCTTTTGAAAGTCAGATGTTCTATTATTTGCTTAGGAAGGTTATACACAGTTTTTTAAAAAAATGAGCTAACACAAACAAGGATAAAGGAAAATGAAATATGCTTTACAACTGTATCAGCCCATAAAGCTTTCTACATTATCAAACACTACACAAGGGTTAACACTCAGTATTTGATTTAATAAAACTTATACCCAAAGAGAAAATAGGAGGGGGAAAGCCTTAGTAAATCAGATGCTTAGAGATGAATAAGTTTATATTTTAGGCAATGGTAGGAATACTAACTCTGCAACCAGTTGGAGATGGTCGTATCATCATGTTTCATTCTCTCTTTCTCTGGATTAGCAAGAGCTTCAATGATACAATCTTTTTCCATTCCGAAGTTAAAGAAAACCTGTAGTCTCAGATCAATTATTAGAAAGATAATAGGATTTTTGGATGAATCATTCTCAGTCATGGGATTATACCATCATATGTCACCAAAAGAAGAAATCTAATTTCCTTGAAATATAATTCTGACTACTAATTCCAAATCCATTTTATTTCATTTATCACATCTATAGATTGCCCATTACTATACATCTCAACGGTTTACATAATAATATTTCAAAGGTCAAAAATTATGATTTTAGAAAGAACAGTGGCATTGCAACACAAAACTAATTTATTTAAAACTTTTGTCTTCTTTTGCAGTCCAAGGGATCCCAACAGGTCAGGTTTCCAGGATAACTCCAATGAATATACACGATAGAGATCTGCATTCAACAGAGATAGCATACAAATCCCCTTCATGTATATTTATTATGGATATCCTAAAAAACAGACTAGTTGGCAACATTCAAGGATTAGGGTTAAATATCAAGACTTCAAAAGAAGTACATGGACCGTCTGTTTGAAGGTACAATAAGCAAATGTCAATTCATTAGATTTGAGTTTGTTCCAATCAAAGTAGCAGCCAGCTGAACAAATAGGACACCATTAAACAAAGATGACATGTACTGTCAAAGATAGCCAATCTTCTAGTAAGCCATTCACTATCACAATACCATTCAATTACTTTTGCATTATGGAAACATGTAGCTATCAATAGAAATTATTTAAATAAAACATCAATATGGACCAGTAACATCTCAAGTCAAGTCAATTCAAGATCTATTTAGAAATTAAGATGCTAGCCATATTATTTCATAAAGGATACAAGCCAAAACATCATAGTTCAATGAAGTGAGGTATTTCAAGGAATCCACAACAGGTGTTATCAAGTTGTCATACTTTTGTATCTGTGATAAGATCTGAGGAAAAGAAAAAAAGAGAGAGTCAAATCTATATGAAACATCACGCGCACTGTAAACTGCTTTGGCTCCCCTTGGGAGAGGGGAGGGAGTACATAAGCCGAAAAACAGGATTTATCATGAAAACATAAAGGGCAAAGAATACAAGAATTTGGGGTCATTCAGGGAAAGGGGAAATACTTGATATCTTTGGTCCCTCTACCTCCTCCTCCTCCCACACCAAGACTGCTGGGGACACCTGTCAATCTACTGTTACATTTCACGCTACTGCCTGTCTGCTGGCCCTGCTCCTTCATGCTGATGTCATCGCAAGTCAACAATAAGAGCTGGACTACTTAAAGGGATTAGACAGCAGATCATCCTGGGCAGGTTGCCCTGAAAGGATGATGCCATGTGGATCACTGCTACTTCAGGAGTAATTGGGAGGATTAGGATGCCTTTATAGTTAGGTATCTGTTAGGTAGGAATTTGGCTACAAGTTCTCCTGACCCTAGGGAAAGGAGGGGTGGTGAATCAAGGTATTTTATGCATTTATTATTTGATTGTACTAATGCTTTGTATTTATGTCCAGTAATATATTCTGATATGTTGTGAACCAGCCTGAGTTCTTTTTGAAAGATGTAAAATAGGCTGGAAATCTAATAGAATTCGGGGTTTCCCATGCTATACTTACTAACAGCACTTAATGCAAATTTGGAAGCATGCAAAACATTACCAAAACATACATCTGAAAAGGACAGAGCTGAATTATCACACAAACCAAAACAAATAAACACATTTGCTTATCTGTAACACGTGTTATTTGAGGACAGCATTACATAAATCTCTTTTTTTTTTTTAATGGAAATTGGCCAAGTCCATTATAACATAAAATCTGTGAGAGAAGACACTCAGGTGGAGACTTTCTCCTTTCCTTGGGAAAAAAGGAATCCAAGGGGAGACCAACTAATTCCTCTTGTTTAGACATATCCATTATGTCTAAACCCACAGGGGTGCTCATATTATGTCAGTAAAATATTTTGTGGAGAAAGTCTTAAGCAAAAATGACTTCTACAAGAACATCCTTTGCCTGTAGGGATCTAGACTACAATCTCAACTACAGACTTCTGCTCTGCTGCACTGAATATAATCAATCAAGATAGCCAGCACTGATACTCTTATTTGTCCTGTTGTTGATGTGGCGGCTCCAATAAATGAAATAATCATGACAATGGGCAGTACTGAAGCCTGCCTCAATGCTGGCCCCAATCTAAGGAAAGAAGGCAGCCACCAACACATCACACTCTAAATCCTTCTCTCCAATTCCTCCTCAGGGATGCCAGGATCAAGACACCTTATCTTGCAGCAAGGGTAGTGTCATTTTCTTGAGTCACCTTAAGTGAAATGATGGCCTGAACCAGGATCCTTCAGTGGTATTGAAAATGAGAGGTCCTCTATACTGGGTGATTCAGATGAACATCAGTTGCTTCCTGAGTCTCCATGCACTGCGTTCTGATGAGGCCAGATATTAACCTTCATAATCTCCACCAAGAGACAGAACCCCTCGAGCTCTCTGAGCAAAACTTCAAAAACGTACAGTCCCGATGGCCTTTACTGATGCTCAGTTTAGAGGGTAACCAAAGCTCTGTTCATGTCCACATATCTCCTGAATCCATGTGGATGTGCAACGCACCTTGATCAAACTTACTCAAAAGAAAGAGCTCTTTCTTAAGCTCCTTAAGTCCACTAAATGACAACGTGGCATACATGACACCATGTATTGGCTATTTTTATCAGTAACAGATAATGGTCTTGGACCACTGTCCCATATGTCTTGAAACCTCGTGGGATGGTGTTTTTTTCTCTTGGACATCTACTGAAAAATGACCCCAGTGAAATCAAATGGCTCCATATTCAATACCTCAACTTGCACCACTCTATGCACCAGAACCAGTGCAGACTGCAACTGCACAGAAAAAGAAAATAACAAAACTTGGAAACAACTGAAAGCCTATCTTGGGAAACTAGAAAGGAAATAATTAAGCAACCTAATGTTGAAAACCGCAAAACCTCTCTCACAGAAAACAAAACTAGCTAGGTTGTCGTTCTGACATCTCACAGGCTCCAGAGAATAAAGAATTGAGGTGGCCATACATGACGATAGCACAAGGAGTCCCACATGTGCACTGATGACCATGATGAAAACCTCTATAACTTCAAGAACTAATTACTGTCTTCACTGTACTGGGGGTCCTTCGGATGAAATCACTCAACAGCGAGAATTTCATATCCTGCTTGCACTCAGAAAATAGTTTGAACAGAATGAGAAAAAAAAAATTGCTGCATGCTTAATTCCTCCAGATACATCAGCTCTACAGCTCAGGAAATCAGCAGAAGTGAGGCCAACATTATCAGTACCTTGAATTAGTAAAAAGGAAAGCATGTCCACAGACATTCTAATGAGCATGCTAAGTAAGGAGTGCACTTAATTGCGTATGCTGTTATAGTACAGAAATAAAGGCAGGCAAACAAGCTAACAGTGAAACTGTCTTCCTATTATTTGGTTTCTGAAGCTATAATCCAGTTACTGGGCCATGCTTATATCTTTATTTGTAAGCATTTAAGTAGAATGACATGACCACCACATTTCTTCAATCAGAGGTATGGAATATGGTAAACATAGTATGATGGGATTTAACAATGCATGAAAAGTCAAGCAAATCGTCTAAACTTTCTGAAAACAAATTCTTTTACCGAAAAGCCCATTTAAATTATTTTACATCTTCAAACTAATATACACGTCTTAGACTATCTTGTCTGGAAGCAAAAAACATTGGTAGTTTATGATACAAATAAAATCTTCCACTCTAAGTAGAATCACTGAATATGACAGCAGATAAGAACTTTAAATAAACTTAACTGTTCCACCACAGAAATATAGCAGATTAAAAAAAAAGCCCATCTAAAAAAAAGTCAATGTGAAAAATTAGGCATCCTGCTAAATGTTTTGTATTAAACTCTTCAGAAGGTTAATTTTGCTTTAATATAATCAAGCAGAGAAAGAGGAAACAAATCATAGTATTGCTTGACTTGTCTTTAAATTATAGGGATTGTTTAGTATTATATGTAAGGCTGCCATTCTAAATAGAATTCCTTTTAAAGGGAAAATACAAGCAATAAAATATTTGTAAATGAATGTCAACATTACACAGCTGCTAAAAACCTCTCTATACTGTTATTGAGCAACTCTAACCCTATCAGAAAAATTCTTAAGTCTGCAATTTATTTTGGTTCTTTGGTAGAAGAAAATAATCCCACACGTACATAATCAAATAAAATTGTTGGATTGCTATGACTTAGCTTTCCAATCTGTCTTCCAGAAGGCTTCACATTTTCCTTGGTTAGACGCCTATATGAGGGGGGAAAAAAGGATCAATGTATCTGGAATAATTTCTTCACACAAGTCTATGATGAAGGCTCATACAATCATTATTGTGTTATGCAGCACAAAAAATAAATTCAAGGAAATCAACCACCAAAGGCAAAGTCAATATAATAATATAAACACTTCCCATCACAAAAAAATCCCTTCCAGGATTTAAAAAAATTATCTTTCAAAAAGAATGTGCATTGACTTTGGTTTCTACACATACAGTATAATTCAAATTATTAAGCACAAAACTGGAATAGACCTTGGGGATATTTAACAATACATGCAATTTAGACTTTGATTTGCACAGAAGCAAGCGTAGGTCTCAAAAGAGAATGGGAGGTGATAAATTGTATAATAGATGTTTTGAATAAATAATTTGGATACAGAATGAGTATTTTGCTACTACTAGAACTGATAAAATAACAGAAGGAAAATAAGAATTATCATCTAGAATATTAATTTTGCTCATTAGGCTGTATTGCAAGAGGAACATAAAAAAACAGACATATTCCTTTGCACAGACAAATACATAATAGAAATCATTTCTCAGTGTGGTAGATTCAGCTTTTCCAGTCTCTAACTTTCACAAATGTATAAGCATCATTTCTGCTTCACACTTCATTGCAGTTCTCCAGTAATTTAGGATGATGGGGGACTTGATATACTACCATTCTGTGGTTACAATCAAAGCAATTTCAATATTATATACAGGTACTTATTTTGTACCTGGGGCAATGGCGTGTTAAGTTACCAACAGATGTACTAACTTCCCTTTACCGTAAGGAAGAACAGAAATGCAACATCCTTAAAATAATAAATTTGAATAGTTTGGCTTTAAAGGTAATTTCTTGTCAAATGTTTTGACAGTTTTTTTCTATCTGTTCAGAATTACCAAAAATGGAAAAATTAAATATATTTTTATCATCCCTGATCACATTCAACTGGACATCAGCCAATTTAAAGCAGGCATTAAACAAACAAAGCATACATAAATGCATATATATAAGAACACATAAGGATCTATTCAATGCATTTGTACTTTTTTCAAGCAAGGAACATGCATAATTTAATGTGGCTTATTCCTAGAATCCAATAATGCTGCATTTAATCTTATTAACTGTATTGAATAAACCACAATTATATTAGGCTCTTATATTTGTAACTACTACACACCAACCTCCTAATATGATCAATATTCTGCTGGTTGGTTTTGAAATTTATTTCTGCCTTAATGAGGCACTTCAACTAGTCAGTTATAATGCTAGCTAAACTGAAGTGTTTCCCATGGGTGTGCAGAGCAAATTCACATTTGAAAATGTCAGTCTCGGTAAGACCAAATAGTGGAGGTAACCAATGTGTCACACTGACAAAAAGAAAACAGTGTGCACGTCGAAGTTCTTAAAGCCTCTTTATTGTAAATAATGTTATTCAATTTCTATATGTGACTCTACTGAATTGAATAGCATAATTAATCCTTTAAAGACTGGCATGCACACTGTTATCTGTCAAAATGACTGACACATTGGTTATCTCCACTGACGCAGGCCAGTTGGGCCGAAACACGGCTGTGTCGAGTCATATCACCCTAATAAATTCGAAGTTTTATTATTATTTTTGTGTCGTCTGTTTTTTATTTTATTTTTGTATTCTATTTTTTTTCTTCCTTTTTCATTTTTTTTTATTTTTTTTTCCTTTTTTGGTGTCATCTTCGCTGTTTTTGGTAATTGGAAAAATTTTAACAACAGGCTGTCTCTCTGGGCATAGCCAGCCCTGCAATTTGGGGGGGGGGGGGGGGGGGGGGGGGCCCTGGGTGGACTAGTGGGGCAACGCATTCCTCTCCCCCCCCCCCCCCAATGCGGGCATGGTAGGCATACCTTTGCTGGCAGGGAGGCCGAGCCCCACCAGCCAAATACATCGACCACAGCCACTCCCTGCTGCTTATTTCTGGCTCTAAGCAGCATTCCAGAAATTCTCACACATACTTGTGCAAGAGGTCCTGGCATGCTGCTCACAGCCAGAGACAAGCAGCAGGCAGCAGCAGCACTCCATTTAAGGGGTTTGGTATCCTTGCCAGCAAAGATAAAGGAATTCAGAGATGTCAAAGGTGGCCCATCTCAAAGCTGGAGATTTACCACTGCTATTCTGCTCATTGAAGACCAATGAGTAAGGTTTTTCTTGTGGGCCCCAGGACCCAGTCATGTCTAAAACCAGTTCTGGCAGACACACATTCCAACAACTTACATATTCTAAACAATAAATACAAAGTAAATGTCATTTTCTACTTTTGTTGTCTGGTCATTTTGTTGCTCTTATTGTGTTGGTCCCAGTCTCTAATTCTGCTTTCCTCTTTCTTCCTTAACTGTTTGCCAGTGTCCTTGTCCATTTGGCATTTCCTTTCTCTTCATGTCCACCATCCATCTTCTCACTACATCCCTATCTGTCTGACCCAGCATCACCTCGTCTTCCCACCATGTTGAGCATCTCCCATCTCTGCGTTCCTATTCTTGCCCTGTCCAGCATAACTCTTCTGTGTCCCTATGCCCCCCGCCACATGCTAGCATCTCCCCTCCCCCCCCAGGGGTCCAGTAAGTATTTCTCTCTCTTCCCCCACTCCTGTTCTGATTCCTCTTTGCAGGGTAAGCACTTCTCTCTCTTCCTTCTAAATATTGCTGGTATGCTCTCACACATGTACATTAAATTAAATGTGTAACACAAAAGACGTGGCTATATCTTCACCAAGTGTAAAATATTGACAGATCAATATTCAAATTCCACAGTCAACATTTAATTTTAACATCAGCCATGGCATTTGAAATTAAGTCCAAATATTCAGTATCAGTCACTATTCAAGGATCATTGCTGAATATCCAAGTATAATGGTAGTATTCAGTGTCATAGTTTGAATAATCATCTAAGTTAGGACAGCTTCTTTGCTGTACTTAGTTATCTAGATACCAGCACTGAATATTGCCAGTCTCTAAACCTTGGCTCAACCCAAGCTCCATCAAGCACACCACAATGGCATTACCTGAATAAAACTAGATTTGTCTGCAAAGAGTTTTAGCGGTATTATTTAGATAATGGTGCCAAAATTCCATGAATGTCCCACTTAGGGTAGCAGAGTCGCTAAATGTTTGATGGTTCACAGATATTTTGTACAAAGAAAAAAAATACATTTTATTTCATTTCTTTGGTCCAGCTGTTTTCCTCTGTGAATTTATTCTTCCAGATGGTGCCACAAAACTTCATTAAGTTCTACTTGGGAATATATATCCCCTCTCAACTTACTTTAGACCTGGCCAGAGCTCAAGCACAATGCCCTTTTTCTGGAACCCTGCAATTGTAGGCCCTAAAATCAACCACTAAGTGTTACTACTGCATCCCAGGATTACTTAGGAAGCATAAAATATGACTCAAGAATCAAACCCAGGGCCAACCAGAATAAATGCATTTTCAACTGTGTAGTTCTAGAACAGCACAACATCAAGAGGATGATTTTAAAAGGTGATTTATCAATGTATAACAGTTTTATATATTCAAATGTGGCCATTCTGTAAAAGCATGCAACAGCACAGACTTCAGAAAAGAAAGAGCCAGGGGTGCCAAGGGATTCTCAAATATATCCTTCCCTCTCTTCTCCTGGTTTGGCCACGCCAATCCCAGCTGACTTTACTGCTGCTCCAGCGGTTCCCTCTCCCCTATATCTTCTGTTCCCACGCCAACCAGCAAACCAGCTTATTGCCCCCTTCCCAGTGTACCTTTAAAACATTTCTGCACTCCTCAATATCACCAGCAAACACCAATTCAAATGTATTGCTCCTGCCAGCCTCAGCACCATCCCTCTGCCCCGATTCAGCCTATACAACAACAGGAAGTTGCGTCAGAAGGAAGACACCGAGGCTGGTGGGAGAACATAAGAATAGCCATACTGGGTCAGTCCAATGGTTGATCTAGATCAGTAACCATTCCATACTACCAATTACATCTAAGAATTTTACCTCCCTAGCGTTCCCTGATGAAGCATTTATCCATTCTACTACTACTATTTAGCATTTCTATAGCGCTACAAGGCATACGCAGCGCTGCACAAACATAGAAGACAGTCCCTGCTCAAAGAGCTTATAACCCATTATTATACTATTTCCCAATTTGCCAGCTTTCCTAATTTCTCTAGACATTTGTCCATCTGTCGGAAGGTAGTACATATGTATGTTGTACAAGAAAACTAAAAGAAATGCAAAAAGAACATTACTTGTGAAAACCTAGGCATAAAAAGCTAACTAAAAATCTAGAAACATCTGTTTTGCACAGCGTGTGTGCACTGCTTGGTTAGTATTTGCTTAGGGGATTCCGTTGAGGCCACCTCAAGTGTCCAGCCTCTCCCCTTCTTTTCCTGGAGCTAAGAACATAAGCACTGCCATACTAGGCCAGATTGAAGGTTAATTAAGCCCAGTATCCTGTTTCCAGCAGTGGTCAATCCAGGTCACAAGTATCTGGCAAGATCCCAAAACAGTAACAATAGATTTTATGTTGCTTATCCCAGCAATGGATTTCCCCAAGTCCATTTTAATAATGGCTTTTGGACTTTTCCTGTAGTAATCTTATCCAAACCCTCTTTAAACCAGGGTGAAGTCAGAAGCACGTTTGGGTGGAACTGGAGTCAGTCAGTAAAAATGTACAGACTTCAGCTTCAAAAAAAAAAAAACATATGGTAAATTTATCATTTTACACTTATACATATATATCTTTGTTCTCAGTCATATTTACCAGTACATTACAGGGGCGTAGCCAGACTTCAGTGGGAGGGGGGTCCAGAGCTCGAGGGGAGGGGGCACATTTTAGCCCTCCCGCCGCCGCCCCCTCCCGCCGCGAACCCTCCCCCGCCGCCGCCCACCTTCCGTTTTGCTGGCAGGGGACCCCACTCCCCGCCAGCCGACGTCCTCTCCGACCATAGAACGCAGCGGCAGCCGGCAGAGAAAAGTCTTCTTCTTCCTTGCATGCTGCTGACGTCCTGCACGTTGTACGTGCAGGACGTCAGACTCAGAGAATAGAACTGTGCAGGACGTCAGCAGCATGCAAGGAAGACGACGACTTTTCTCTGCCGGCTGCCACTGCGTTCTACAGTCGGAGAGGACGTCGGCTGGTGGGGAGTGGGGTCCCCCGCCAGCAAAACGGAAGGTAGGCGGCAGCGGGGGCAGGTTCGCCGGGAGGGGGGTCCCCACTGAAATCTACGGGGGCCCATGCCCCCTCAGGCCCCACGTAGCTACGCCACTGGTACATTAGATCCAGAATCGCTAGTGCAGCTTTGAAAAAGGAGCTCTAAGATTGGCTGCACTTAAAAACAAGCATTATCCAAAGAATCAGAAATTTGAGATGACTTACTTCATGATATATTTGGCTCTGTCTATTGTCTGAGCTTTAACTTTCATTAGCAGCGGATGGCTATTGTACGTTTCATTTTTCCATTGTCCATAAAGACGATACCTTAAACAAAAGTATGTTCAATATATTAAAAATAAAGAACATTTCTTTTTCAAAACAGACAATCCAATTAATCATGCTAATAACACAGTCTTCATTGCTTACCTGAAATGGTAAGAAAATGTTTTGAACATTCCCCAGAGCTCTTCTGACATGCATGCATTGCAGCCCATAAGAGTAACAGAAGGAAGCAACACCTGATCTGTAATACTGAGCAGACTACTAAATAAGATCTCCTAGGATAAAAAGAAAAAGCATTAAAAGCTGTTGTGCATCCTACTGTAGCATTCTACAGCTTGTCAAATTCTTCCCTTTAAAGTGCAATGAGTTTTCTGGCTGAATCAGACACTTAGGGCCCTGTTTTCTAAGCCGCGTTGCAGGTGCACTAGTGTTTTTAGAGAGCTAAAAATGCTAGTGCACTTTATTAAACAGGGCCCTTAGTTTTGATACAATTCTATTTCACGTTTTCATACCACTTTCCTCACTTAAGTGGTTTACTATTTTTTTATTTTTATCATTTAAGCATAATAAACTTACAAGTATCCACTTGAATCAGAAATACAATCCACTATAAGGCAATTAATAAATCAAAGGAAAGTCACAAAAATTTATTCATCTTTAAAAGTGGATTCATTAGACTATCTTATTTTGAAAGTACATTTTTTTTATTTTTTAAGTACAGTGAATACAGCAAATTAAATACTATACGAATTAGAAATTTTCTGCTTACTTTAATCCAGAACATATGTATGCCCCACTCATTAGCAGAGTAATTGATGGCATAATAAAAACACAAATATCAACACATTAAACTCCCACTTTCAATGTGAGAATCAGGTCACCCTTAACGTACATTCTGAGCTATAGAAGGTGTAAGAAGCAGAGAAGAAAATTAACTTTTAGTTTGCAGTTAAACTATATAAGAAGTGTGTGGATGGCAGTGGGTTTTGTAAAAGCTGACCTGCCACTGGTTTTTTTTTTTTAATTTTTAGAAGTCTTTATTAATAAATGATACAAAGCATCTGAAACATAATACATTATGCAAATCGGGTTACATGTCTTTTAAATAAGCCAAAGTATTCTCAGAGATACACGATTATACAATACAGAACATAGTAATAATTTCTTTGTATATCAAAAGGAAAAAAATTCTTGCTGTATTGAGATGTCAAATAAAGTATTCAGATTTAAGATTTCAAAACTTCACTTTTCCAGTGTTTTCATTTATGTTACTAATCCCTTCCTCATAATCTCTCTGATCACATGTATACCCATCCCACCCTCCCTCCCCTTCCCACCCATCCTTCCGGCACAACCTAAACAAAGAACTCTAGTCAAATTATACATGAAGAAGAAAAGGATCCCAGACCTGATGCCATCTGTCTAGTTGATTACTGGTTTGTATTTTAAGGCACCCAAACTATGCCTCAAAGGGCCCTACCTTTTTTATTTTTATTATTACTCAGTACAGAACATCATAGCTCACAGGCATGCCAGTCATTGTGACACCAGGAAAACCAAGTTATTTTCCTGTAGCAGGTATTCTCAGTGGACAGCAGGCTACAGGTCCTTGTAATTGAGGGATATCATCCAAAACAGCCTGCATGAGAAAAGGTCTCTAGCTAAGAAAAAACCTAGAAGCTTCTGACGCACAATCACTCATGGTAATATCTAAGTAACCTGAGTCAACAGAAGTCCAATGAACCCTGCACTCTCATATCGAGACAAGAGAAAGGAATTAAGTGAGCTGTGGAATATATATGGCCCAACAAGCATATCAAAACAAGTTTTACCTCCTCCTGTCATAATCCCATTAAGAAACTGTTTGACTTGGTAAATTCCATAACCTACGACTGACTAGTTTTATAGGAGGTTGGTCAATTTGAGTCTGACTTAAGAATGCCTTCCCACTTGTTGGAATAAAGCTATAGTAAAGACCCTGGTACAGAAACCCAAACTTGACCCTCTCATTCCAGCTAATTATAGACCAATCTTCAATACCTCTTTTATCTCAAAGACTGAAGCTGGAAGAAGTAACCAACTAAACATAATAAGAAACAGCATAAGGAATGTCAAGTCAAATGCAAAGCGCTGATAAGGAAGGCAAAGAGGGACTTTGAAAAAAAGATTGAGTTAGAGGCAAAAATACATAGTAAAAAACTTTTTAGGTATATTAAAAGCAAGAAGCTGGCAAAAGAACTGGTTGGACCACTAGTTGACCAAGGGGTAAAAGGGGCAATCAGGGAAGACAAAGCCATAGCAGAGAGATTAAATGAATTCTTTGCTTCGGTGTTCACCAAGGAAGATTTGGGAGAGATACCGGTGCCAGAAATGGTATTCGAAGCTGATGAGTCAGAGAAACTGAATGAAATTACTATAAACCTGGAGGATGTAATGGCTCAATTTGACAAATTGAAGAGTAGCAAATCTCCTGGACTGGATGGTATTCATCCCAGAGTACTGACAGAATTGAAAAATGAACTTGCGGAATTATTGTTAGTAATATGTAATTTATCTTTAAAATCAAGCATGGTAAGGAAGATTGCAGTGTGGCCAATGTAACGCCTATTTTTCAAAAAGCTTCCAAAGGTGATACGGGAAATTATCACTAGACGTCGATGCCACACTATTATAAAGAACAAAATTACAGAGCATATTCAAAAGAATGGATTAATGAGACAAAGTCAACATGGATTTAGTGAAGGTAAATGTTGCCTCACCAATCTATTACATTTCTTTAAAGGGGTGAACAAACATGTGGATAAAGGTGAGCTGATAGATACTGTGTATCTGGATTTTCAAAAAGCATTTGACAAAGTACCTCATGAAAGACTCCAGAGGAAGATTGTGAAAAATTACAAGAGAACCTTATGAGACTGGGCATCCAAATGGTAGATGGCATTTAATGTTAGCAAGTGCAAAGTGATGCATGTGGGAAAGAGGAATCTGAACTATAGTTACGTGATGCTAGGTTCCACGTTAGGAGTTACCGACAAGGTAAGGGATCTAAATGTCATCATTGATGATATGTTGAAATCCTGTGTGCAGTGGTGGCTAAGAAAGCAAATAAAATGTTAGGTATTATTAGGAAAGGAATGGAAAACAAAAATGAGGATGTTATAATGTCTTTGTATCACTCCACGGTGCAATCGCACCTCAAATACTGTGTGCAATTCTGGTCACTGCATCTGCAAAAAGATATAGTGGAATTAGAAAAGGTACAGAGAAGGGCAATGAAAATGATAAAGGGGATGGGACGACTTCCCTATGAGGAAAGGCTAAAGCAGCTAGGGCTCTTCAGCCTGGAGAAAAGACGGCTGAGGGCAGATATGATAGAGGTCTATAAAATAATGAGTGGAGTGGAACAGGTAGACATGAATCACTTGTTTACTCTTTCCAAAAATACTATGACGAGGGGGCACACAATGAAGCTACAAATAGCTAATTTAAAACAAATCGGAGAAAATATTTCTTCGCTCTGGAATTCAGTTAGCTTAGCGGGCTTTAAAAAAGGTTTTGGTAGCTTCTTAAAAGAAGTCCATAAACCATTATTAAGATGAACTTGGGGAAAATCCATTGCTTATTTCTAGGATAAGCATCATAAAATGTATTGTTCTGTTTTGGGATCTTGCTAGGTACTTGTAACCTGGATTGGCCATTGTTGGAAAAAATATGTTGGGCTTGATGGACCTTCTGTCTGTCCCAGTATGGCAACACTTATGTACTTATATATGTACTTATATCAAATTTTAAAATAAATTTAAAAAAGTCAAACCTTTTTAAAAGGATACCTATGAAATATACTCACTCACCATTTTTTCTTTTTCATCTTGCTTGCTTCCATCAGACTGAAACTAAACCAAAATGTGAAGTATTAGATTGTAAAATGTATACAATATTGTTCTAAGAAGAAAAAAATTCAAGAGATCATATTACTATGCTAACACATGTGACTAATAATGCTGAACATGGCTTTTATGAACACAAAGGTCCCCTCTTCAGATAAGTGAATACAGACAATTTAGCAAGACAGATATTCTCAAAAGGAAAATTTTACTTGCAACAAAATCTAGTTCAATTTCAATGTTCTAGTTGTTGTGGGGAAAGATGCAAATGATTTTATATGAAAGTTATGCAAAACTACACAACTACATGTCACGTACTTTATTTTCTTCTAGACAGGTTCACCAACCTCTTTCATAAAGGCTTTCCCTAGACGCACCACTTTAGCGAATAAAATGGGGTCATGTGAGAGATGGGGACCAAGAGAGCAAAGCATGTTGAAAACATCTTTCCTCAAATCTTCAAAACATTCAGCAGGTTTTGGTGCTCTCTTATTCTGCAGAGGAGGACAAGGCAATCCCTTGGCACCTTTAGGAACTCCCACTCTGAAAATACATACACACAATCCAGTATTAATTCTATAGTGTCTACCAATAACTAGTCTCCCTACTACAACTACTGAATCTAACTTCAGACCAGTGGCGTAGCCAGACCTGACATTTTAGGGGGACCCAGAGTTAACTTGGAGGGTGGCACCAGGCATATAGGTGTGAGTAGTTCTTGATATACTAAATAATGCCTTAGAGTACACTTGATAATGGATTTCTAAGTAAACAGTTTGTCCTGCATCAACAATAATCCCATACACACTTATAGAAAGGGAGGAAAGGGGAAAGGGAAATGGGACTTGTTATAAAGCCTTTCTGTGGTTTTTGCAACTACATTCAAAGCGGTTTACATAGTATATACAAGTACTTATGTGTACCTGGGGCAATGGAGGGTTAAATGACTTGCCCAGAGTAACAAGAAGCTGAAGTGGGAATTGAACCCAGTTCCCCAGGATCAAAGTCCGCTGCACTAACCACTAGGCTACTCCTCCACACCAGCTTTGGAAACACTAACATTTTTAAATATCATAGAATTATCCCATAACTTACCACAATGGCACATATCCTTCAACTTTGCTTTATAACAAATATAAATTTCTTACAAAGCTGTATTAATAAAATAGGTAAAATATCTTTGAAGTAGCCTGAAAATCTAATAAACAAAAAATCAGCCCTTGACACTGCACACTGGACCATCATGCTGTTAATTTAAACATATATTTTGCATCTGCATAAAGCCCCATAACCAATCCTCTAAGAATGATATTTAAAAAATAAAAAAAGATATAGCAGAATTAGAAAAGGTTCAAAGAAGGGCAACCAAAACAATTAAGAAAAGTGAACTCCTCTCATATGAGGAAAGGCTAAAGAGGTTAGGACTCTTCAGCTTAGAGTCAATGTTGGCTCAGGCCCCCCAGCATCTGTGCGTCCACTGCCTCTCTCCTCCTATTCAGTCTTACCTCATTCTCTGTCCCTCCGTGCCCATCCCGTATTACCCATTTTTTTTCTCTCTCCCCTTCCACATACCGACATCAAGCAGCACAATTTTCCTCCCTCCTTCCTCTTGCAGCTCTGCCAGCCCGCGCTAATAAATAAACAAAAGATGTGCGGGACCACAGCCCTCTGCATGCTGCTACTGTTTCCTGTGCTGGACCCGCCTCCTCTCATGTAAACTTCCAGGGCCGGCACAGGAAACAGTAGCAGCAGGCAGAGGGCCGTGGTCCCACGCATCTTCTTTAGCAAGGGCCAGCAGAGCTGTAAGAGGAGGGAGGGAGGAAAATTGTGCTGCTTCATGTCGGTACATAGAAGGGGAGAGAGAAAAAAGATGGGTAATATGGGATGGGCAGAGAGGGACAGAGAAACAAAGTAAGACTGAATGGGAGGAGAAAGACAGTGGACGCATGGACACTGGGGGGGGGGGGCCTGGGCCCCCGAGACCCCCTGTAGCTACGCCCCAGCTTCAGAGACCCAATGGAATATAGAGCAAGCCAACCTTAGCACATTTCTTTACTTGTGTTTTACTGCAGATTTTTCAGCTCTAGTTTACACCTGGCATTTAAAATAGGTTTAGGACTTCCGGTGGGGGAATGGAGTAGAGAGGCGGAAGGTGAAGCTACTCCGGGACACGAAGTGAGCCGCACTCGTAATCAGCGTCCGAAACGAAAATAAAGCGTTAATCTGAAAGCGGGAAGGCGTCCTGCACAGGCGAGAGTCAAAAAGTCGAGAATCGGGAGCCATGGCGGCGAAATTAGGGCGGAAAGAACCTAAAGACCGAACGCGCCCCGGAGAAAACAAAATGGCGGACAAAGGAGCGCCAGATTCGCCCTCGCCTAGCTCACTTTGGGCCGCGGAGATCACTGAAGAAGTAAAGGCGGCAGTGGAGCAGACGATCGACCATAAAATGCAGTTGATCATAGATAAGCTGGATGGCATGGACGAGAGGCAAACCACGCTGATGACTGAGCTGCACGAGGTACAGCAGCGAGTGGGGCAGGCAGAGGAGGAGATCCGGAAAGTAGCAGAGGAGCACCCGAAAATGACCCGTAGATTGGGAGAGCTAGAGTCGAGGTTGGAGGATCTTGAGAACCGCTCAAGGAGGAACAACTTGAGACTGGTGGGACTCCCAGAGAGTGCTGGTGAAAAAAATCTGGGTGCTTTTCTTGAAAAATGGCTGCCAGGAGCATTGGAACAGCCAGGTCTTGAAGGAAAGCTGAGAATTGAACGGGCACACCGGCTGGGACCCCGACGTGACAACACGGAGAGACCACGGGTGACCATATTAAAGATCCTGAACTATGCTCACAAGATGGAGATTCTGCAGAGCCTGAGAGCAGGAAAGAAGCTGGATTACCAGGGAAAGAAAATTTTATGTTTCCAAGACTACTCACAGAAGGTATCTGCAGCCAGAAGGGACTTTGCCCCCATCTGCACAGCTTTATTTGAACTTAAATATAAGTTTAGCCTCCTGTACCCAGCAAGACTGAAGGTGATAAATAATGGTCAAGCAGTCTTCTTTGACACAGTGAGGGAGGCTAAAGAATTCGTGGGTAAACTGAAAGGAGAAGACGGCGGAGCACCTGGAGAGAATAATGGGTGAAGTGCACACTGAATTGCAGATCAAGACGAAAGGACGACAGAGCGGTGGGGGTTAAAGCTTGCAGAAATATGGAGGAGACTTTGAGTTGAATGACACACATGTTGATGTTGGCTCGTCGTTGCGAGCCAAAAGAATTTCTGGTTGCGGATGAGCGCAGAATTTTCACTGGACAAGGACATCAGAGGGTCATAGCCCTCAGAACAATAAGAAAGTGTCCTAATCCTGGGGACACGGAAGCTCACTTGCCTTCGGGCATGTTGGGGGTAAAGTATTTGGGGGGGGGAGTGGGAGGGGAAGGGACTAAGGGGAAGAGGGGAGGGAGGACTAGGGTTCGAGGGGCAGGCCATAGAAGGGGTAACAAAGAGGGGCGAATGTGGATGCATGAGATGTATGAAAGAGAGATGTGGATGTCTGACAATAGTGGTGGGCGACATGCGGACAAAGAACTGTACCCGGGAGGTGGAGGCTGGGACATCTCCGGGGTGTATATAAAGTGGAAGGCAGGAATGGAGTCACACATCAGTAAGCAGGGATGACAAACTTAAAGATAGTGACCTGGAATGTGGGGGGCATTCACTCTCCAATAAAAAGGCAAAAAATCTTGAAGGTCCTTAATGACCAGAAAACGACAATAGCTCTCCTGCAAGAAACGCATCTGACACACATAGAGCATGAGAAGCTAAAGAGATGGTGGGTGGGTGAGATCATAGATTCCCCGGCAGTAGGAGGGAAGGGAGGAGTGATAATACTGATTCGTAAGGGGCTACATGTGAAAATACGGAAAATTGTAAAGGATACTAGAGGGCGGTATGTCCTGGTGGCCCTTGAGATAGAGAGACAATCAATGCTGTTATGTAATATATATGCACCCAATACTTATGAGAAGGTGTTTTATAAGACGCTTTTGCGCAGAGTGCAAGACATGGGGGAAAATCTTGTGGTGATGGGTGGCGATTTTAATGAGGTCAGAGACCCGCAACTAGACAGGTCTAGGCCGACGGAGAGGGAGCTGTCCAGGGGCCAGAGGGGGTTGGGGTTGCTAGAGGAGGCGTTGGATGTGATAGATGTCTGGAGAACCTTGCACCCGTTGGAAAAAGACTACACGCACCTGTCCAGAGCTCACTCCACACTGTCCCGTATTGATTATCTATGGATTGCAAGGGAATTGTTAACACAAGTACAAGGGGCGGCGATTGGACCAATAGTTGTCTCTGATCATGCCTGGGTATCGATGGAGATGAGACTGGATAATAATGTGCAGAGAACCTTTTCTTGGCGTTTCCCGACATACCTCTATCGAGATAGGCAATTTCAGTTACAATTAAAGGCTAGATGGGAACAGTATCAAAGGGAAAATGAGGCCCACAGGAGTGATCCGGTGCTCTTTTGGGAAGCCGCGAAAGCGGTTCTCCGAGGTGAGACAATAGCATATAATAGTTTCCAAAGGAAGGTGCGGAAGAGAGAAATACTGAGATGGGAGAAGAGGGTAACAACCTTAAGGAGAGAATATGGCCATACGCACACACCAGAAGCGCGAGCCCGGTTATTAGAGGCGCAGCAAACCTTAAATGAACTGCTACAACAGACAGCGCAAAAATCCGCAATGTATTACAAATATCAATTGTATAAATTTGCTAATAAAGGAGGGAAATTTCTGGCTAGACTATTGAAAAGGCAGGTGGGGTCCAGAAAAGTGCTTTCACTAGCTAATAGCCAAAAAGAGCTGAAACACACGGATAGGGCGATAGCTGAGATCTTTAGACAATTTTATGAACAACTGTATAAACTGCAATCAGAGGTGGTAACTCCGAGCGCAGCATATCTTGGTAATGTGGATCTACCACAGTTGGAAACTGCAGAATTAAAGATCTTAAATGCAGGAATAACAGAGGATGAAGTAGATTGGGTAGTACAGCAGAGCTCCCTGGGGAAGGCACCTGGGCCGGATGGCCTCAGTAACGAATTTTATAAATTACTTAGGCCTGGAATTGGACGACAACTAGCGGAGGTATTCAATGAGGTGGTCAGGAGGGGGCAGATGCCTGAACATATGAATAAGGCTAATATTACGGTAATACTGAAGCCACATAAGCAGGCACACTTACCGGAATCTTACAGACCTATATCTTTGCTGAATTCGGAGACGAAGTTTTTAGCTAAGATTCTGGCGAATAGACTGGCCCGGTTTTTGCCGACATTGCTGGAAGAATCACAGGTGGGTTTCGTGCAAGGTCGTAAAGTGGTTAGGAATCTGAGACGAATACTTGGGGCACTGGAACGAGTGAGGGATGAAGGTTTGCAAGCCATGTTAATAAGCTTTGACGCCGAAAAGGCCTTTGACAGAGTGGACTGGGGCTTTATGTTTGAGACCTTAAAGGCCTATGGCATAAAAGGTTTTTTTGGAAAAGCTGTAAAGACGTTATATACAAATCCTAAGGCACGAATTAGTGTCAATGGGTTATTCTCCGACTGGTTTGATATAGGAAGGGGAACCCGGCAGGGATGCCCGCTCTCGCCGCTACTATTTGTATTGACACTGGATCCGCTATTGCGGGAAATTAACAACAACGTAGAAATTAAAGGCGTTCGGATCCTGGATCAGGAATTTAAAACTGCAGCATTTGCAGATGATTTACTGGCACTAATAACGGATCCGCAGAAATCGTTGACTCGGTTGTTGGAAAGTATGAGGGAATACGGGGACTTTGCGGGCTTCAAATTGAATCTAGAGAAATCAGAAGCCCTAGTCAGTGCCGGGGTAGACCCAGGGATATGGAGTCGGTCACAGATCCGCCAAGCACACACGGAATTTAAGTATTTGGGAGTGCAACTGTCAATGGACCCAGCACAACTATATAGAATTAATGTCCCTCATTTAATTGGGGAAACTAAAATACAACTGACAGCTTGGGTTTCTCTGCCGCTGTCTTTTCTAGGTAGAATCCATCTATATCGCATGGTCATATTCCCGAAATGGCTGTACATGTTGCAGATCTTGCCTATCAGGCTGTTGGTCAGAGATTTGAAAACTCTGCAGAGGCACATAGCATGGTTCTGCTGGGCGGGGAAAAAATCGAAAATGAAGTGGAAATATGTGTTTGGGACTCAGCGTGAGGGTGGGTTGGGCATGCCTGATTTAAAAGAATATAACTGGGCTTGTATGGCCAGACACTTGCGAGATTGGGTCTTGCAGTTGACAACCTACACTGATATAGGATGGGAACAAGCTTTGTTTCGACCATGGTCTTTAAATTGCTTATTACACACTAGGAAAGTGAAGATACCAACTCCTTTCCAAGATAGTATACTTTTACAACCTCTACGTTACGCCTGGAGGTTGTTGTTGGGTATCTGGGGGCAAGATCCGGAGGCCAGTGTGCTGCTAACGTTAGTGGGGAATGTAGATTTCCAGGCGGGCAGGGAGAACCGAATTTTTAAAGATATGGAGCGACAGGGAGTGATACTACTGGAGAGTTTTCTTCAGGTGGATGGGTCGCTGCTGCCCTATGGGGAATTTGAAAGGAGGTGTGCGGGAGGTCCACTGGCGAGATTGGCCTATTTACAACTGGAACACTATTTCAGAAGCTTACCCAGGTCTGCACTCACACTGGAGTTTGGGAAGAAGGTTCGGGAGTTCCTGAAAGGGGATGAAGTAGAACAGACATCAATCTCCTGGTTTCACAAGGCGCTGAGGGATTTAAAACCCCCCAAAGATGTCAAAGAGGTAGTGGGGAGGTGGGAGCAAGAGATGGGAAGTCCTTTTGCTATAGAGAAGGTGATGACAGCACTAAAAGGGATGACAGGAGTAGTGCATAGTGCAGAACTACAAGAATGTCACTTTAGAACAATACATAGAGCATACTTCTCGGGCAAGCAGGCATGGCATGCAGGGATAGTAGAAGCTGATAGATGCCGGAAGTGTGGAGTGGGCATGCCTTCTTTGGCACATGGATTATGGCAGTGTCAGCGAATCCGGGGCTTCTGGACAGCTCTCGCCCGGTTTGTGTCAAGGATCTTGGGGTGTAGGATACAGCTCACTTTCGAGCGAGTCATGTTTAGCTCGCCAAAAGTGTGGACACGGGGAACAAAAGAAGAGAAGCTATTCCTGAGTAAGTCTTGCATTCTGGGGAAGAAATGCATATTGAATCATTGGTTAATGGACATACCGCCCTCCTACTGGTATTGGAGGAACAAATTGCATGCGCTTATGCTGTGGGAGGCCAGAGGTGCTCGTTTCACCCCCAAAAGGAGGACACATTTCATAAAAATTTGGACAGCATATTTGAATGTAGTAGCGCCCAGAGTTAGAAGTCAGGTGTTGAATGAGTTGGAGTGAATGGGGATGACTGTGGAGATAGAGCGAATGGTGAGGAAGGGAGAAGTGCTGGGGGGGAAGGGTGGAGAGGGAGGGAAGAGGATGGGGGGTATTTCTGAGACAAATACCACCGACAACTGACTATAGGGAAATGTGTTAGTTTTATGGGTGCTGATGTTGGAAATAAAGCTGTATGGTTCATGTAAGAGACGGAGAAGTAAGATGAAGGGTTATAAGAAACAAGGCCCGGTGCGGCAGACCTTGCCTTTAAACTACTGTCTCATAATGAAGAGTATTCCTATGATCAATACCCTGAACAGTATATCCTATGGGTGGTAGCATTGTATGAAGTTGGGGGTGTGCACAACTTGAGGGGGGAGGGGGGTGGGGAGAGGGGGTGGGAAGGGGGATAAAGCTAAAACCTTAACAAACTGACTTGAGATATCACGTTGATATTTGGATTTACCTACTTTCAGTGTAAAATGTACAAGTTTCGTTGTTATCAATAAAAAAGATTTAAACATAAAATAGGTTTAGTGCTGGAAAAACATGCATGATAAACAAGGTAAAGTTTTTAACGTAAATTAACTCCAACAGAGGTAAGCAAAAAAATTACCTTGAGACCTGGACACCACGCCCCCCCCCCCCCAAATTGGTATCCCAAGTTCTAGGAGACAAACTCAGGACCCTCTCTGAAAAAGACTGACTCTCCAGCGATCTACCCACACAGCCTACAGGCTTCATCAACAATCCTCACATATATAGCACTGCAGTTGAATGCCTCCTCCTCCTGTCACTGTCATTGTGACTGGCCACTATTTTCATATGGAACCAGATTAATATGACCTCCGTTAAACCATTGCAATTTTGAAAAAAGTGATCACCCCAATAACAGAAGAAGGAAGAGGAGGAAGCACTGATAAGTATGTTATGACATCAGAGAAGGACCTGCCGAGTAGGGGCCTCTCTGGACCTGAGACATAGTCACCCAGCTTGGGGGCCCTAAGTTGGACCAGAAAGCTACAACTGTTTAATTTTTAAAAGCGTACTGAAGACATCAATAGTGTAGCCTAGTGGTTATAAAAGCATAATGTAAACAAGGGAAATCGGGATTCAAAAATCCTGCTTCTCTCACTGGCACAATTCATGAGCAAGTCAGTTTATCCTCTACTCCTTTATGCAGAGCTTAGATTGAAGGCCCAAATGTCATTCATACTGAATCCAAAAAAATAAGGTAGCACAATTTTTAATTTTATTACTATTTTTAACTACCCTATATTAAAATATTCACGCATTTTTCTTCTGGTTTTAGCAAAGGTTATTTTTAAATGCAGATTTTATTTTTTAAAACCAGATGGAATAACATATTAGCTTACTGTATCTTACATTTACACAAAGTAAAATATGACCTAAAAATTAGCATACATTTTAATTCACCCTCTGTAATATCAGAGCCTTAATGATTCACAACAGTAATTTTAGTGTGCAGCAGCAAACACAATGCTAACAGTACCTTATACAGTAAGTTCATAGATTTATTTAAGGCACAAACATTCACTACTGTGCACATTTTAATTTATTTATATATTTGGGTTTATTAATCTTCTGAATGAAAAAACTGACACAAGGTGCTGTATGTACCATATGGTAGTGTAAGAGCCTGCTGTAAATCAGGGCAGCTAAAGCTTTCAGTTCTGGATTCCCAGTCAGGTAGTTCTGAAAGTAAAGCAGGATTCTCACAGTAAACATACAGCAAACATGTCTCCTTGGTGTTCTTTATACTTCTCAGAAAGGTCAAGCTTATTTTTTAAGTTACCTTACCTTCGATACAGAGGTTCAATAGTCATATTAATAAGTTTGCAAAGTGCCATTGCTATAGATTTATGTGATGTAGCATAAAAAGAGGGCATATGATCCATAATGCTTTGTGCATGTTGCCAATCACCAATCTTCAACAGTGCTTCCAACAATCCAAGTTTCTGGTTATCTGGTAGCTGAAAAGACAGTAGGAAGCAATGATGAGCACTTAGGAGGCTATCCTGCTTATAATCGAATGAGAAAAACGCCCAAGTTCCGACCTAAATCGGGAGATGGACGTTTATCTCACAAAAACGAATAAAGCGGTATAATCGAAAGCCGATTTTTGGACGTTTTCAACTGCAATCCGTCGCGGATGCGGACAAAGTTGATGGGGGCGTGTCAGAGGTGTGGCGAAGGCGGAACTGGGGCGTGGTTATCTGCCGAACAGAGATGGGCGCATTTCACCAATAATGGGAAAAAAGTATGCGTTTTTAGCTAGAATTTAGGACACTTTTCCTGGACCCTGTTTTTTCACGAATAAGGCCCCAAAAAGTGCCCTAAATGACCAGATGACCACTGGAGGGAATCGGGGATGACCTCCCCTGACTCCCCCAGTGGTCACTAATCCCCTCCCACCACAAAAAATGAAGTTTCTCAACTTTTTATTTTCACCCTCAAATGTCATACCCAGCTCCCTGACAGCAGTATGCAGGTCACTGGAGGAGTTGTTAGGGGGTGCAGTGGACTTCAGGCAGGTGGACCCAGGCCCATCCCCCCTACCTGTTACAATTGTGCTGCTTAATGCTTATTAGTCGTCCAACCCCCCCCAAACCCACTGTACCCACATGTAGGTGCTCCCCTTCACCCCTTAGGGCTATAGTAATGGTGTAGACTTGTGGGCAGTGGGTTTTGAGGGGGATTTGGGGGGCTCAACACACAAGGGAAGGGTGCTATGCACCTGGGAGCTCTTTTACCTTTTTTTTTGTTTTTGTAAAAGTGCCCCCTAGGGTGCCCGGTTGGTGTCCTGGCATGTGAGGGGGACCAGTGCACTACGAATCCTGGCCCCTCCCACGAACAAATGCCTTGGATGTATTCGTTTTTGAGCTGGGCGCTTTCATTTTCCATTATCGCTGAAAAAAAAAACGCCCAGCTCACACATTGTTGAATAAAACATGGGCGTCTATTTTGTCCCAAAATACGGTTCGGTCCGCCCCTTCACGGACCCGTTCTTGGAGATAAACGCCCATGGAGATAGGCGTTTTCGTTCAATTATGCCCCTCTATATCTCTTTAAGCAATTATTCCTGTTAAGAGAATTACTCAGACTCATTTCATTTAACTAGTTAGCATTCTTGGATAATTAACAGGATCACAAAATTCATTTCATTCAACAAGTGACTGCAGGAAAAGATTTTCCAAAACTTTCCACATGCACAATTTATTTATATTTTTTGTGCAAACTTCCCCCACTATAAAGCCTAACACCACCACAACTTTGCCCCTCCTCAGGTATTCTCACTGTTCAGGTTCTGCACTTCCCTGCTCTCTCTTCTGCTCCACTTTAGCTTGATGTTCTTCCCCCAGGTTTTTCTACCCCTTCTCCAGACTAGATGCCTGCAGGTTTCTCCCTCTCCACCCTTTGCCATTTTCTCTCCCCCCACCCCTCAGCCTCGACACATAAACCACCACCCCACCACCACCCAGTCCTCTCTGACTCCCAGCAAGTCCCTCACTTCTGTCTGTCCACAAGGTCACTCCACCCGGGCATATAAACTACCCCTTATTCTTTCACCCCTTTCACTTTATTATAATCAATATTTTGTTAACAGCTTTAACCTGCTTGACAGAAAAGGTGGTACAGCAAATAACTAATAAACAACAAATGTACTTAATGGTGCTATTTTTTGGTAATATATGTAGGTGTCTGTTTTAGGTTATTTTAGCAGAATAAAGCTGTCTTGTTTGCAGTTAGGCAGTTAAAAAGTTTAAGTCCTTTGAAAATGTTCTTCAAGTTATTTATTTTTTTCTGTTTCTTCAGTTTTAGTTGGTTCAGAGTTATTTTGTCTAAGACAAGAATAAAGCAAAAAGTTACTCACCTGTAGCAGGTGTTCTCCGAGGATAGCAGGACATGAATTTTAATATCTTGGGTGACGTCATTCAAGGACCACTGGTGTGGATGCTACCTATGCTACCTAGTATTTGGTACCAATAAGAAGCTTTTGGCAGCATTCTACAGTGCAAGAATGCATGCCTCCCCTCCCCCCGTGTAAGCACACAGGACTACCAGTAAAGTAAGACTCCCAGTGAAGGTGGGAGAGGATTTAAGAATTAATAAACAGCTGTCCTTGGAGACCACTTGCTACAGGTGAGTAACTTCGCCTTCTCCGAGGACAAGCAGGACAACGATTCTTACATTTGGAAATCGCTAGCTACCAGGCTCACCGAAAACAAACTTCAGTCAGTAGGGACTTGGACTCTAGACACCAAACAACAACTGCAGCACGTCTGACAAACCAGCTGTCAAGTCAGGGATGTTGCCCTAGATAGTAATGAATAACACGTGGACTAAAAACCACGCTGCAGTTCTGCAAATCTCCTCAATAGAGGCAGATCTCAAGTAGGCTACCATTATGGCCATGGCTCTAACATTTGTGAGCCATGACATGACTCTCCATAGTCAGACCAGCCTCGGTATGAGTGACAGAAATGCAAGTCTGCTAGCCAACTGGATAAAGTGAGTTTACCGATGGCTGACCCCATCCTGTTTGGGTCAAACGAAAAAGCTGGGTGGACTGTCTATGGGTTTTTGTCCACTCCAGGTAGAAAGCTAAGGCTTGCTTGCTATCCTGATGAAAGCACTAGGAATGAAGTTTTGGGAAGAATGTTGACAGGACAACTGACTGGTTAAGATGGAACTCCAACACCACCTTAGGAAGAAACTTAGGGCTCATGAGAACTACTCTGTTATGATGAAACCTTATGTAAGTTGGATCCGCTACTAGGGCCTGAAGCTCACTAACTGCCACCAAAAACAAGACCTTCCAGGTCAGGTACTTCAGATGACAGGAGCCAAACAGCTCAAACGGAGCTTTTGTCAGCTGGGTAAGAATGGCATTGAGGTCCCATGACACAGTTGGAGATTTGATTGAGTGCGTTGTCAACAGAAAATCTCTCATGAAGCAAACAACCAGAAGCTGTGCAGAGATGGGCCTACCCCCTACATGGTGATAAGCACTGAATGCACTGAAGTGAACCCTTACAGACTTGGTATTCAAGCAGGTTTTACGCATAGCAAGTGAGAAGACCCAGGGCCTAGTTCATTTAAATGTGTAACACCTCTTGACTCTTTCCTGGGAGCCAGCAGGATCCTGGAGACAGCCTCAGGCAGGTACAGAGATGCAAATTCTATGCTCTCAACAACCAGGCTGTGAGGGACAGGGCCTGAAGACTAGGATACAGAAAAGACTCCTCATTCTGTGTGATGAGGGTCGGAACACAGTCCAGTCATCACGGTTTTTCGGAGAAAAGCTCCTAGAAAAGGGAACCATATCTGCCTTGGCCAGAAAGGCACGAGGAGGATCATGGTTCTAAGGTCCCGTTTGAATTTCAGCAAGATCTTCCCTATCAGAGGGATAGGAAAGCGAAGATACATATCTGAAGCAGGTATTCTCCGAGGACAGCATACTAATTGTTATCACATGTGGGTTGACATCCGCGTCGGCCTGGGAACCAGCCATATATTGCGTTACAAGACGTATGAGGAGAGACTTGCTGACCTGAACATGTATACCCTGGAGGAAAGGAGAAACAGGGGTGATTTGATACAGACATTCAAATATCTGAAAGGTATTAATCCGCAAACTAACCTTTACCATAGATGGGAAAGCAGTAGAACTAGAGGATATGAAATGAGATTGAAGGAAGGCAGACTCAAGAATAATGTCAGGAAGTATTTTTTCATGGAGTGTTGGATACTTGGAATGCCCTCCCGCAGGAGGTGGTGGAGATGAAAACGGTAAAGGAATTCAAAAATGCGTGGGATAAACATAAAGGAATCCTGTTCAGAAGGAATGGATCCTCAGAAGCTTAGCGGAGATTGGGTGGCAGAGACGGTGGTGGGAGGCGGGGCTAGTGGTTGGGAGGCAGGACTTGTGCTGGGCAGACTTCTACGGTCTGTGCCCTCAAAATGGCAGATACAAATCAAGGTCAGGTATACACATAAAGTAGCACATATGAGTTTATCTTGTTGGGCAGACTGGATGGACCGAGCGGGTCTTTCTCTGCCATCATCTACTATGTTACTATGTCATCACTGACATTTTAGACGGAAACGTCACAAACTCATTTTTCAGTGCAATCAGTTCATTTATCAGCACCCATCTTGTGAGGAGGAGGAGGAGGAGGATCATTAGTGTTGGTCCTCTTAACAACATGAATTATCAATAGGGAGGACTAACTTTGACTGGGTTTTGATGCCAACATAATAGTATAACTAATACTACTATAAATCACTTCTATAGCGCTACCAGTCGTACACAGTGCTTTACAAATGAACATGAAGAAAGACAGTCCCTGCTCAAAAGAGCTTACAATCTAAATCAGGACAAACAGATAGTAGGAACAAATTTCACTGAAGCAGTGAAGAAATTTAAACAAAAACTGAAACATTCCTCAAGGAGCTCTCCTCTCACACAGCCAGTTCCAACAATGCTCACTAGTTCTCCCCCTATTCCCCAGACTTTGGCTTCTAATGTACTTGAAAAAGTTATTATTACTTTTTTCCATTATCTTTTGAAGACACCTTTCTCTGAACCATGCACTACCGAGAGCTTTCCTACATGATTTGGTTTAAAAGGTATTCTATTTCCTTTTAAATGTTAACACCAGCAGCCTGGTTCCACACTGGTTAAGGTTGAGCCCATGCTTTTCAGAGAGGCACCTCCTTCCTCAAAATGTTGTCAAGTTCCCAACAAACCTAAAACTCTCTTCCCTAGACCACCGTCTCATCCGCATCTTGAGATTCCTGAGCTCTGCCTGTCCCAGAGATCAAGCACAAGAAAAAGGGAATATTTCTGAGAAAGCTAGCCTAATGGGTCTAAAATTTACCCTTCTACCTAAAAGCTTAAATTTGGCTTCCAGAACCTCCCTCCCCCTCCCTATGTCATTGGTACCCATATGTATCACAACAGCTGGCTCCTTCCCAGTAATATCTTAAATACTATTTAGGTGACGTATTAAGTTCACAACCTTGGCAAAACTTCTACAAAATTATTATACACTTATCCCATACATATTACAAACATGTTTACAAATGATATAAAAATGAGAACCATAAATTGATTTGCAATAAAACACTATGGTGAAAGGAAACCAGTATGAACTAGATGACCTATTTAGCCAGAGTGTTTTGTGCATAGCAGCAGAGTGAATATAAAAAAAAAACCTTTTCTGCTTTCTCCTCTTCCTTCTCTTTTTCCTTCTCTTTATCTTCTGTCTTTTCAGAGGATAATACCACCAAAGTTAATTTTCTAACAACTTGTTTAGCCTCCATAATTTCTCGTTTGTGTTCCTCAAGAATGGCAGTATCCACTGGAAGAAGCTGAAGAAACCCAAAAGACAGAGCCTTAATCAACACAGACAGGAAATCTAAAGATGCAAAGCTTATTGTTATAATAAGAAAACACAAAATGAAAAAAAAAAAAAGAATGTTATCAGCTCTAATGATGGTTTATTTACAGCTAAATTGGATTCCACATTAACCACATTAAAATTAACAACCTGATCTTGGAATTCTTTGTAGAAATACAAAGTTTAAGGACTAAAAACAATGTATCTAAACCCTAAAATCATTCCACAGCATATGGACCTAATAAACACAACAGTGAGTAGAAACTATCAGACTTATTTGCAGCTCAGCAAAAATATCCATCAAGGACTTTTATTTTTTAATGAAATGTGTAAATCAAATTTACAACATAGTAGCTTTTATGAAATATAAGAAAACCAGATTCCAGCTCTGGAGGAAATAAAGAAGGTAATAATCATTCTGACAGCGAGTGGTAGGATAATTGTGTATAATTGCTGTTAGTAGATTATCCATTACACAAACATTGTATACTACCTTTAACTCTGTTTTTCAACTTAAAGATATCTCATTACTGCCATATATCGCAAGAAACATGAACAAATGTAGTGTTCATCTACTTGGGTACATGGAAATAAAGGTCAGCCAAAAATGGAGGTTAAATCTTTATAACAGACCAACTTTATACATTTTACTCTGTAAGCTAATCAAAAATATATTACCATATATACTCAAACATAAACAGAGACTTGTTTGCCAAAAAAGGCCCAAAAATTAAACCTAGGTTTATATTCGAGCCTTCCCCATGGTGTCAGGCATTTTTTCCCTTCCCTTTGTTCAGGGGTAGGGAGAGAAGGAGGAAGTGGGAGCTTTTTTGGTTTGGGAAGGGGGCTCAAGGGAGGAAAGGACAAAGGAGTGAATGCCGGACTCCTCGGTGTGGGAAGGCGGGGGGGTGGAAGAGAGAAATGTTTGACTCTAAATCATCAGTTAATATCACACCTTACCAGCAACCGGCATTCAGTTTCAACAGTGAAGACGGCTTTAAACCGAGTCCCTGAGGAAATTAGTTTGAAACCCGCGGCGTTGGGCGATTCCAGGGGAGAGCAGTCTTTGTTTTCTGCTCTTTGACAGATTTGAGCATGGAGTCAGCGAGGACGTGGACTCTACAGATAAGTCCAGCTTTAATTATTGCTTTGGTAACTTTTTAGAAGTGACAGCTGGTTATAAGTTTGGTGAAGGTTTTTTGATTTTTTGTTTGCATCAACACTTGAGATACAAATAGCATGTTATATTGTATCCTGTTTCCAACATTGGCCAGTCCAGCTCACAATTACTTGGCAGAGTCCCAAAAAGTAGCAAGACTCCATGTTACTTAACCCCAGAAATAAGCAGTGGCTTTTCCCAGGTCTACCTTAATAATGGTTTATGGACTTTTCCTCCAGGAGTTTGTCCAAACCGTTTTTTCCACTACATTAACTGCTTTTACCACTTGCTTCAGAAATGAGTTCCACAGCTTAACTATATACTGAATGAAAAAATAATTTCTCTTGGGGTTTTTTTTATGTGCTACTATGTAACTTCATGGAGTGCCCCCTAGTCCTTGTACTTTTTGAAAGAGTAAACAACTGATTCACTTTTACCATTTCTACTCCATTCAGGATTTTACACATCTCTATCATAACTCCCTTCAACTGTCTCTTCTCCAAGCTGAAGAGCCCTAACCTCTTTAGTCTTTCCTCATATGAGAGCTGTTCAATCCTCTCCATCATTTTGGTCACTCTTCTTTATAACTTTTCCAGTCCACCTTATCTTGAGATGTGAGACCACATTTGCATACCATGGAGCAATACAGGGGAAGACGAAGTCTATACTGACAAGTACATGCACATAAGCTTGACACAAGCAGCACATGGTATTACTACTCACAAGTTTCAAACCTGAGATAATTCAACCATTTTTCTGTTTATGTATACATTTAGACTGAAATCCTAACACGTAACTAGATAAAAACATATGGAAGACCTATTTTCAGCAGTGGTTTCTCAAATGCACAATCTGTGAGAATCCCTTTCATAAAAGGCATATTGTTTTAATATTAAGTTATACCAGACTTTAGAATGATATGTTGAAAATAATTACAGTTTATCAAATGGATCTATGAATAATATATTGATTGTTAATCAGTATAGAAGCTATTTTAAGTATCCAACAGAAAATTCAGTTTTGAGAAGGCATTATATTAAACACAACAAACATTAAACCGTGTACTTGGAGAGAGTGCTGTAACTTACGTGGACATAAAGATCTTCAAGCTCTATGAGATTTTGTTGTAAAAGAATTGCAGCTACTCTGTACAAAGAGGAAGGGGTCTCTCCATTAGGTTCCTGTAACACAACCAAGAAGCATAGTTCGTGTTTCTGAATTTCACACACAAGGTTTAAAAGCCACATATGGTTCTTTAAGACAGCTGGTTTTATCCGTAATCCTCTTCAACAAGGCCTACAATGAGAACCTACAGCCTCACTAAGTCACCTCGCCAACCCACTCAAGTATTAACAACCAAACTCTTATATCAACTTTAACCAAGCTCTTCCTTCTTCTTTTCCCTTCTTTAATAACTACACATTATTAACTGTATCTGATATCCTGAAATGACAATATTAACAAATCTATGTAAGCCACATTGAGCCTGCAAATAGGTGGGGGAATGTGGGATACAAATGCAATAAATAAATAAAATAAATACAGTAATCAAAACAGAGTGATACAAAGGTAGTAGTTAAAATTTAAAGATGTGCGCACTATTGAAGAATATTCAGCGGTGTCTGGGTTTAAGGTCAATATGAACAAATCGGAAGCCCTTAACATTACACTGCCGGCTCTGGACTTGGAATCTTTAAAGACTTCTTTTCCATTTCGGTGGGCTTCTAAGTATATACGATACCTGGGGGTTAATTTGACCTCTGAAACATCGGAACTTTTTCAAGCTAATTACAAAAGACTAGGCCGGGACATTGTGGCAGACCTAGAACGCTGGGGGGACATGGTGTTTTCATGGTTTGGACGGGTAGCAATAGTTAAAATGAACGTGTTGCCTCGTTTGCTCTACCTCTTTCAAGCGCTGCCTGTATTAATGCCCAGACGATATTTAACAACGCTGCAGGATAAAATAATGCGGTTCGTCTGGGCAGGAAAGCGACCACGCTTATCGCGTACTTTACTATATCAAGATAAACGAAAGGGGGGGCTGGGGGTCCCTAACCTCATGTGGTACTATAGGGCGGCCCAAGGGAAAGTAGCGATTGAGTGGTACCAAGAATACCCAGATAGGCAATGGGTCCAACTGGAGCAATACTCTTTGGGGCATACACCTCTGGGAGCGTTAATGTGGACCCCTAAACCTTTTAGGGTATTGGGGGTGGGTGAATGTCCTTCCATTGGGGTAACCCTATACTATTGGGATAGTCTCTTCCCTCAGAAGAAATGCATTCTCACTAGTTTATCTCCAATAGCATATAATCCACTTTTTATGCCTGGAACTACACAGGGGATATTTACTCGATGGTATGCCATAGGTCTAAGGAAATGGGGCCAAATGTTTGAAGCAGAGCAAATACTCTCATTCCAAAGTTTGCAATCACAATATCCAGAATTGGAGGAAGACACATACGCATACCTCCAGCTGACCCACTTTCTCAAAACAAAGGCAGTGAGAGAGGTCATAAAACGGGAAAGGTCTAGTCTGGAGGATATCTGTGAGGGGACTGAGTCCTCTGGTGGATTGATCAGCCGATTATATAAATGCATTAGTGCACAGGTTCCTCGATACTGCCTCCATAGAAAGAGCTGGAATAGCGAGCTGGGAATGGCCCTGGGGGAAAAGGACTGGGAAAGGATTGAAAAGGGGGCAGGAGGCGTGTCGGTACATGTACCGTTGAAAGAGAATGCAATAAAAGTATTGTTCCGCTGGTACCTCACTCCGGCACGCCTCCAAAGAATATATCCAGCAGGCTCAGGAATGTGTTGGAGAGCATGTGGTCAAAAAGGAACAATGGGACATATGTGGTGGACATGTGGCAAAATTAAAGCGTATTGGAAAACAGTACATGGTAGACTGCAGAGATGGGTAGGAAATACCTTTAGGTGGACTCCAGAAATTTTTCTGTTCTCTGTTAAAGTAGGAGGGTTAACACATAGCCAACAGATTCTGGTGAGACTGGCGACCGGAGTAGCTAGACAGGTCTTGGCTGCTTATTGGAAGCAGAAGGGTGTACCCTCCATTGAGAGATGGATTTCAAAGTTAAAATATGTTTGTGAAATGGAAAGGTTACTAGCAGAACGAAAACGCAAGCTGAATCAATGGCAAGCTGTTTGGGGTACCTTCTTGGAACAATATCCATAATGGAAGGAGAAGGATATCTAGATCCTGTGGACAGGAGAACATTGAGCCATACACATGCAGGGGGTGGGGGGAGGGATGGGAGGGGGGGAGGCAAGGGGAATTAATACCTCTAAAACTTTAAAAATGTTGAAGTTCAACTGTTCAATATTGTTGTATGCAAAATGATAGTACCATGTATAATGCAGAAAGGAACTGTATTATTTTATTCTTATTGAAAACATTTTGTTAGGATGGAAGGCTGTGTTGCTTTTTGTGTTGAATTTAACATTCAATAAAGACTTCTTGAAATATAAAAAAAAAAAATTTAAAGATGAAGAAAGAGAAATCACAACTGTGGCGTATAAAACTCATAAAGCTCTAACAACAGTTTCCTAAGGATAAGACAATATTGCTTACCTAACATGTTCTCTGAGCACAGAGGATTGATTCATCATTCACACAAGCATGTGATGCCATTGTTGCTTGATGCGCACTGGATGTTTTATAGAACTTGTAACACTTGAAAAATAATTCTGAGTATACACAACCAGGCTGTGTGCCTCAGGTCTAGAAATTCAAAGAACCTCAGAAGAAGAATGTGTCTCAGGTGATTCTCCCATGTTCAGAGAACACCGATTATAAGTAAGAAACTACGCTTTCTCTGAAGACAATGAGGCACATTTTCAAACTTTGTAAGTCTAAGTGCTTTGAAAATGAGCCACAATGTGAATCATCAGATATGCAAGGGACTATATTCAACCAACAGCAGGATTAGAATTTTAGGTTTAATTTATTTATTTTATTTTTGTTACATTTGTACCCCGCGCTTTCCCACTCATGGCAGGCTCTATGCGGCGGGCAATGGAAGGTTAAGTGACTTGCCCAGAGTCACAAGGAGCTGCCTGTGCCGGGAATCGAACTCAGTTCCCCAGGACCAAAGTCCACCACCCTAACCACTAGGCCACTCCTCCACTTACTGTGTCTAAATCACAGCTCAAGACAAGTTACAATCAGGTACACAATTTATTTTACTGCTCCAATGAGCTTAAAATTTAAATTGTGCCTTAAGCAATAGAGGATGAAATAACTTGCCCAATCTCAAAGGGTGCATCAGAGGGGGAAGCAGGATTTAAACCCTGGCTTTTCTGCTTCTCAGACAGAATATGCAGCACCATGGTTTCTGGAATGATTTCCAACACAGATTTATAGTGTGTACATATATGCATATCTATGAATGTACACTGGCTGTTGAACATTTAAACTCCCTTCCAAAACGTTGACCTTTTGTTGCCTTGTAACCCAGAATGCATTACAACTTCCATGTATCCATACTTCCTACCCCAGAACACCTAAATGAAAAAATATATTCCAGAAATCCTTAGAAAATGAATTAGAAAACAAGCCTCCAGAGTGATACTGGAACCTTAATATCACCCTACTTAATGATGGATGGACCAAATTTGAAATCAGGTCCTCCTCTCCATATAGTTTGGGAAAAAATCTCTCATTTAGAACTTCAACATAAACACACCAGCTACAAATAGACTTAAAGATCTCTCAAGGCTGCATGTTTGTTTCCAGCTACCAGGCTCACTGAAAGCAATAAGCATTGGTCAAATGGACCATGAAACAGCGAGGTCAAAGACAGATTAATCTGAAACTATATACAATCTGAGTGAGAGTGCAGCATGGAGCAGAACAAAATGGGTCTAGGAGGGTGAAGTTGGACTCTAGACACCAAATTCTGAAAAATTGTCTGTCCAAACCGACTGTCACATCGGGCACCCTGTTCAAGGCAGTAATGTGATGTGAATGTGTGGACCGAAGAGCACGATGCAGCTTTGCAAATTTCTTCAAAAGGAGGCTGACCTCAAGTGGACTACAGATGCAGCCATGGCCCTAACATTGTGAGCCTTGACATGACCCTCAAGGGCCAGCCCAGCCTGGGCATAAATGAAAGAAATACAACTCTGCCAGCCATCTGGAAATGGTGCATTTCCCGATGGCAACCCCCATTCTGTTGAGATCAAAAGAAACAAAATGCTGGGTGGTCTGTCTTTAGGGCCTACTTCACTACAAGTAAAAGGCCAATGTTCACTTGCAGTCCAAGGTGTGCATAAGGTAGGGGAAAGAATGTTGGCAAGACAATTGACTGGTTCAGATGGAACTACGACACAACTCAAGGAAGGAACTTAGAATGCTTGTGTGCGGAGGACTACTCTGTTGTGATGAAACTTAGTATAAGGTGCATCCACTACTAAGGCCTGAAGCTCAATGACCCTGCAAGCTGATGTAACAGCCACCAAAAATATGACCTTCCAGATCAAATACTTCAGATAACAGGTATCAAGTGGCTCAAAAGGAGTTTTCATCAGCTGGGTGAGAATGACGTTGAGGTGTCATGACACAGGTGGAGGTTTGACAGGGGGCTTTGTCAATAGCAAACCTCTCATGAAGCAAACAACCCGAGGCTGTCCAGAGATGGGCTGGCCCTCTACAGGGTAATGGTAAGCACTAATTGCACTGAGGTGAACCCTTACGGTGTTGGCTTTAAGACCAGACTCGGAGAGGTATAGAAGGTACTACAGCAAGGCCTGTGTAGGGCAGGAAACAGGATCTAGGGCCCTGTCCTCACACCAGACAGTAAACCTCCTCCATTTAAAAGAGTAACACTTCTTAATAGAATCTTTCCTGGAAACTAGCAAGATCTGGGAGACACCCTCAGGAAGATGCAAAGAAGCAAATTCTAAGCCTTCAACATCCAGGCTGTGAGGGCCAGAGACTGGAGTTTGGGATGCAGAAGAAATCCCTCGTTCTGCGTGATAAGGGTCAGAAAACACTACAATCTCCAGGTTTCTTCAGAGGATAACTCCAGAAGAAAGGGGAACCAGATTTGTCAGGACCAATAAGGAGCAATCAAAAGTATGGTCCTGAGGTCTTGGTTTCACCAAAAAGTGAATGATACATACCTGTAGCAGGTGTTCTCCGAGGACAGCAGGCTGATTGTTCTCACGACTGGGGTGACGTCCGCGGCAGCCCCCACCAACCGGAAGAAGCTTCGCGGGCGGTCCGCACGCAGGGCACGCCCACCGCGCATGCGCGGCCGTCTTCCCGCCCATGCGTGACCGTTCCCGCCAGTTGAATGACAAGCAAAAGATGAAAACGCAACTCCAAAGGGGAGGAGGGAGGGTAGGTGAGAACAATCAGCCTGCTGTCCTCGGAGAACACCTGCTACAGGTATGTATCATTCACTTTCTCCGAGGACAAGCAGGCTGCTTGTTCTCACGACTGGGGTATCCCTAGCTCTCAGGCTCACTCAAAACAAGAACCCAGGTCAATTGAACCTCGCAACGGCGAGGGTACAACAGAAAATTGACCTACGAAGAACAACTAACTGAGAGTGCAGCCTGACCAGAATAAATTCGGGTCCTGGAGGGTGGAGTTGGATTTACACCCCAAACAGATTCTGCAGCACCGACTGCCCGAACCGACTGTCGCGTCGGGTATCCTGCTGGAGGCAGTAATGTGATGTGAATGTGTGGACAGATGACCACGTCGCAGCCTTGCAAATCTCTTCAATAGTGGCTGACTTCAAGTGGGCCACTGACGCTGCCATGGCTCTAACACTATGAGCCGTGACATGACCCTCAAGAGCCAGCCCAGCCTGGGCGTAAGTGAAATGCAATCTGCTAGCCAATTGGAGATAGTGCGTTTCCCGAAAGCGACCCCTAGCCTGTTAGGGTCGAAAGAAATAAACAATTGGGCGGACTGTCTGTGGGGCTGTGTCCGCTCCAAGTAGAAGGCCAATGCTCTCTTGCAGTCCAATGTGTGCAACTGACGTTCAGCAGGGCGGGTATGCGGCCTGGGGAAGAATGTTGGCAAGACAATTGACTGGTTAAGATGGAACTCCGACACCACCTTCGGCAGGAACTTTGGGTGGGTGCGGAGCACTACTCTGTTGTGATGAAATTTGGTATATGGAGCATGAGCTACCAGGGCTTGAAGCTCACTGACCCTACGAGCTGAAGTAACTGCCACCAAGAAAATGACCTTCCAGGTCAAGTACTTCAGATGGCAGGTATTCAGTGGCTCAAAAGGAGGTTTCATCAGCTGGGTGAGGACGACGTTGAGATCCCATGACACTGCGGGAGGCTTGATAGGGGGCTTTGACAAAAGCAAGCCTCTCATGAATCGAACGACTAAAGGCTCTCCAGAGATGGCTTTACCTTCCACACGATAATGGTAAGCACTAATCGCACTAAGGTGATTCCTTACTGAGTTGGTCTTGAGGCCAGACTCCGATAAGTGCAGAAGGTATTCAAGCAGGTTTTGTGCAGGGCAAGAACGAGGTTCTAGGGCCTTGCTCTCACACCAAACGACAAACCTCCTCCACTTGAAAAAGTAACTCTTTTTAGTGGAATCCTTCCTAGAGGCAAGCAAGACACGGGAGACACCCTCAGACAGACCCAACGCAGCAAAGTCTACGCCCTCAACATCCAGGCCGTGAGAGCCAGAGACTGAAGGTTGGGGTGCAGCAACGCTCCGTCGTTCTGCGAAATGAGAGTCGGAAAACACTCCAATCTCCACGGTTCTTCTGAGGACAACTCCAGAAGAAGAGGGAACCAGATCTGACGGGGCCAAAAGGGCGCTATCAGAATCATGGTGCCGCGGTCTTGCTTGAGCTTCAGTAAGGTCTTCCCCACCAAAGGTATAGGAGGATAAGCATACAGGAGGCCGGTCCCCCAATGAAGGAGAAAGGCATCCGACGCTAGCCTGCCGTGTGTCTGAAGTCTGGAACAGAACAGAGGCAGCTTGTGGTTGGTCTGAGAGGTGAAAAGGTCCACCGAGGGGGTGCCCCACTCTCGGAAGATCTTGCGTACCACTCTGGAATGGAGCGACCACTCGTGCGGTTGCATGACTCTGCTCAGTCTGTCGGCCAGACTGTTGTTTATGCCTGCCAGGTATGTGGCCTGGAGGAGCATGCCGAACTGGCAAGCCCAACGCCACATCCCGACGGCTTCCTGACACAGGGGGCGAGATCCGGTGCCCCCCTGCTTGTTGACGTAATACATTGCAACCTGATTGTCTGTCCGAATTTGGATAATTTGGCAGGACAGCCGATCTCTGAAAGCCCTCAGTGCGTTCCAGATCGCTCGGAGCTCCAGGAGGTTGATCTGCAGATCCTTTTCCTGGAGGGACCACAGACCCTGGGTGTGGAGCCCATCGACATGAGCTCCCCACCCCAGGCGAGATGCATCCGTCGTCAGCACTTTCGTGGGCTGCGGAATTTGGAATGGACGTCCCAGGGTCAAATTGGTCCGAATGGTCCACCAGAGCAGTGAAGTGCGGCAACTGGTGGAGAGGCGGATGACATCTTCTAGATTCCCGGTGGCTTGGAACCACTGGGAAGCTAGGGTCCATTGAGCAGATCTCATGTGAAGACGAGCCATGGGAGCCACATGAACTGTGGAGGCCATATGACCCAGAAGTCTCAACATCTGCCGAGCTGTGACCTGCTGAGACGCTCTGGTCTGCGAAGTCAGGGACAGGAGGTTGTTGGCCCTCGCTTCGGGAAGGAAGGCCTGAGCCGTCTGGGTATTCAGCAGAGCTCCTATGAATTCCAGAGACTGGGTTGGCTGGAGATGGGACTTTGGGTAATTTATCACAAACCCCAGCAGCTCCAGGAGTTGAATAGTGCACTGCATGGACCGGAGGGCTCCTGCCTCCGAGGTGTTCTTGACCAGCCAATCGTCGAGATATGGGAACACGTGCCCTCCCAGCTTGCGCAGATACGCCGCCACCACCACGAGGCACTTTGTAAACACTCGTGGGGCAGAGGCGAGCCCAAAGGGCAGCACACAATACTGAAAGTGCCGTGCGCCCAGGCGGAATCTGAGATACTGTCTGTGAGCTGGCAGTATCGGGATGTGAGTGTATGCGTCCTTTAAATCCAGGGAACATAGCCAATCGTTTTTCTGAATCATTGGCAGAAGGGTGCCCAAGGAAAGCATCCTGAACTTTTCTTTGACCAGGAATTTGTTCAGGCCTCTCAGGTCTAGGATGGGACGCATCCCCCCTGTTTTCTTTTCCACAAGGAAGTACCTGGAATAGAATCCCTGCCCTTCCTGCCCGGGTGGTACGGGCTCGACCGCATTGGCGCTGAGAAGGGCGGAGAGTTCCTCTGCAAGTACCTGCTTGTGATGGGAGCTGAAGGATTGAGCTCCCGGAGGACAATTTGGTGGCAGGGAGGCCAAATTCAGGGCGTATCTGCACCGCACTATTTGGAGAACCCACTGGTCGGAGGTTATGAGAGGCCACCTTTGGTGAAAAAATTTTAACCTCCCTCCGACCGGCAGATCGTCCGGTACGGACACTTTGAGGGCGGTTATGTTCCCGTGGATCCAGTCAAAAGCCCGTCCCCGGCTTTTGCTGTGGAGGCGCAGGGGGCTGCTTAGGCGCACGCTGTTGACGAGAACGAGCGCGCTGGGGCTGTCCCTGTGCCTGACGAGGCCTTCGGGCCGGCTGGGTGTACCTATGCTTTGCAAAAGAATAGGGTACAGCCTGCCGGGCCCGGGAAAACCGTCCACCTGCTGAGGTGGGTGCTGAAGGCGCCCGGTGGGAGAGCTTGTCGAGGGTGGTTTCCCGCTGATGCAGTTGGTCCACCAGCTGCTCGACCTTCTCACCAAAAATATTATCCCCCCCGGCAAGGGACGTCGGCCAGTCTCTGCTGGGTGCGGTTGTCCAGGTCAGAGGCACGCAGCCATGAGAGCCTGCGCATCACTATACCTTGGGCCGCAGCACGAGATGCCACGTCACAGGTGTCATAGATACCCCTGGACAGGAACTTTCTGCACGCCTTCAGCTGCCTGACCACCTCCTGATAAGGCCTGGACTGCTCCGGCGGGAGCTTATCGACCAGGTCCGCCAGTTGCTTCACATTGTTCCGCATGTGGATGCTCGTATAGAGCTGGTATGACTGGATGCGGGTCACGAGCATGGAGGATTGGTAGGCCTTCCTCCCAAACGAGTCCAGAGTGCGAGACTCCCGCCCCAGGGGCGCCGAGGCGGTATCCCTCGAACTCCGTGCCCTCTTGAGAGCAGAATCCACGACCGCCGAGTCATGGGGCAATTGGGGCCGCATTAACTCTGGGTCCGAGTGGATTCTGTACTGGGATTCCGCTTTCTTGGGGATGATGGGATTAGATAGCGGTCTCATCCAGTTCCGAAGCAGTGTCTCCTTAAGGACATTGTGCAACGGCACCGTGGAGGACTCTCTAGGTGGTGATGGATAGTCGAGGACCTCGAGCATCTCAGCCCTCGGCTCATCCACAGAGACTACGGGGAAGGGAATGCAAATAGACATATTCCTTACAAAGGAGGCAAAGGAGAGGATCTCAGGAGGCGTGGGATCAGAGGGGAGGCCCGCAGACTCCTCTGAGGAGAAATATCTGGGGTCCTCCTCTTCCCCCCACGAGGCCTCTTCCTCGGTATCGGACATAAGCTCATGTAGCTGAGTCCTGAACCAGGCCCGGCTCGACGTCGAGGCACCGAGGTCTCGGTGTCGTCGAGCAGTGGACTCCCGCGCCGGCGGGGACGAAGCTCCCTCCATCGACGGGGACTCCACCTGCGTGGCAGTCGAGACCGGCGCCGCAAGCGGCGACGGCGGCGACGGCCTCGGCACCGGGCTAGAGCTCGCTGGCGCCACAGTCGCCTGGCGCATCAGCCCTTCCAGGATCCCCGAAAGGATGGCTCGGAGGCACTTGTCCAGGCCCGCTGTCGGGAAAGACGTGGGGGCCGGTAGAGGCGTCGGTGCCGGAAGCTGCTCGGGTCCAGGAGAGTGCACCGAGGTGCTAGGACCCTGACGTGGCGGTACCTCCACCACCGAGGGGGACCTTTCCTCTCGACGAGGACGCTTCGGCGTCGACTCCTCCCCGGTACCGAGCGTCGAGGGCGACCGGTGACGGTGCTTCTTAGCCTTCTTGCGGTGCCCGTCACCGGTGCCAGGTGGTATGGAGGAGGAGGAGGTCGATCCCCCTCGGTCCCGAGGAACCGGATCAGACAGGGTTCGGTCCCGAGGGCCACGGGCTGAGGGAGTGACCGGGGCCGACTGCCCACACGGCCTCTCACCCCTACCCTCACCGGAGGACCGGCGGGCCGACGGGACCTGTTCTCCTGGGGTCGATGCCATCGGTGCCGATTTCTCGGGCATCGATACCGGTACCGAAGGGCCGGGCGTCGATACCGATGCCGTCGACGTCGAGGGGCCGGCGCAAGTTCCAAAAAGACGGTCCCGCAGAACTTGCCTCGCAACCTGAGTCCGTTTCCGGAGACCGAGACACAGAGAACACGACTTGATATTGTGCTCCGGCCCGAGGCACTGGAGGCACCAAGCGTGGGTGTCTGTCTGCGAGATCGGCCGGCCGCACCAACCACACTTTTTAAATCCACTCGGGACCTTCGAGGACATCGACGGAAAAATCGCGTCGGCGAAGTTAAAGTCGTCGATGGTGGCGGAAATCACACCTCGGAAAAATAAATCGATCATGCGGCCACAAGGCCGCAACGCAACGCCCTCGCTAGAAAACGAGGGAAAAAAGGAGCGCGTGCTCTCTCTTTTTTTTTTTTTTTCAGAAAAGAAAAACAGGAGCGCGCGGCAACAAAATCTAACGAAAAATAAACAAAATCGCGTAAACGCGACGGTCTTTCCGGGGCTGCTAAGAGAGAGCGGCGACGGCACGACTCTCTCCAGGCGCGGAAAAGAAAAGACTGGCAGGAACGGTCACGCACGGGCGGGAAGACGGCCGCGCATGCGCGGTGGGCGTGCCCTGCGTGCGGACCGCCCGCGAAGCTTCTTCCGGTTGGTGGGGGCTGCCGCGGACGTCACCCCAGTCGTGAGAACAAGCAGCCTGCTTGTCCTCGGAGAATCTTCCCCACGAGAGGTATGGGAGGATATGTATACAGAAGACCCATCCCCCAAAGGAGGAGGAAGGCATCTAACACTAGTCTATCATGGGCCTGGAGCCTGGAACAGAACTGAGGGATTATGTGATTGAATTGAGCAGCAAAGACATCCACCGAGGAGGTGCCCCACAGTCAGAATACCTCACGGGCAATGCCTATATTGAGTAGCCATTCATGCGGTTGCATGATCCTGCTCAGTCTGTCTGATTTGCCTGCCAGGTAAGTGCCATTGAGGAGAATTCCCTGCTGGACTGCACAATGCCAAATCCCGACATCCTCCTACGACACAGAGGGCGTGAGCCGGTACCCCCCTGCTTGATGGTGTAATACACAGTACCCTGATTGTCAGTTTGAATGAGAACAATTTGGTTGATCAAGTGATCTCTGAAAACTTTTAGAGCGCTCCAAGTCACCCAGAGCTCCAGAACGTTGACGTGAAGATATGTCTCCTGGGCTGACCAAGCACCTACAGTATGAAGCCCATCTACAAGAGCTCCCCACCCCACATGGGACTTATCTGTCATCAGCAACTTCATGGGCTGAGGAATTTGGAATGGGAGTCCCAGAGTCAAACTGGATCAAATCGTCCACCAAAGCAGAGACTGAACCAGCTCTGGTGACACTCAGATGACATCCTCTAGGTTCCTTGTGGCCTGAAACCACTGGGAAGCTAGGGTCCATTGGATAATTCTCATGTAAAAATATGCCATGGGTGTCACATGAACAGAGGAGGCTCTGTAGCACACCAACTTCAATATCTGCCGAGCTGTGACCTACTGAGCTGATCGGACTTGAACGGCAAGGGCAACAAGAGTGTCCACCCATGCCACATAGAAGAAACCCCAAGCCCACTGAATATCCAGTAGGGCTCCAATGAACTCCAATCACTGGACAGGGAGCAGATAGGACTTGGGGTAGTTTAAATCTAACCCTAGTAGTTACAACACCTGAATAGTTATCCACGTTGACTCCTGAGCACTGTTCTTCAACGTGCTCTTCACTAGCCAATCGTCAAGATATGTGTACAAATGGACTTCCAGTCTGCATAGAAATGCTACAACTACAGCAAGTTACTAGGTGAAAACCCTGGAGAACTGACAAGGCCAAAAGGAAACACACTGCACTGGAAGTGACATGTCCCCAGCCGGATTAGAAGCTACCTCCAGTGAGCTGGAAGTATCTGGATGCAAGTGTACACATTCCTTAAGTCCAGAAAGCATAGCCAATCATATTCCTGAATTATGGAGAGAAGAGTGCCCAGGGAACCCATCCTAAACTTTTCTTTGACCAGAAATTTGTTCAAGGCCCTTAGGTCTAGGATGGGACGTATCCCCCATGTCTTCTTTTGCACAAGGAAGTAGATGGAACAGAATCCTTTCCCTTCTTCCCTGGGTGGAATGGGCTGAACCACATGGGACTTTAAAAGGGCAGAGAGTTCCTCTGCAAGCACTTCCTTGTGATGAGAGCTAGAGCAAGATGCTCTAAGAGGGCAAACGCAAATGCAGGGCATAACCAAGATAGACTATTTGGAGAACCCACTGGTTGGAGATTACAAGGGCCACCTTTCTTTGGGGGGGGGGACACTCAGCCTCCCCCCCCCCCCCCACGGGTAGATCATCTGGCACGGTCATTGCTACAGCAGCTATGCTCTGCTGAAGCCAGTCAAAAACTCATCCCGTTTTGACTGGAGAGCCGGCCGTGGCCTTAGGTGCAAGGTGTTAATGAGAACAAGCACACTAGGACTGAAGCTGAGGAGTGTACCTACGCCTCTTGAGAGTGATAGGGAGCTCTCTTTGACTTATGCGAGAAAACACTTTATGAAGAAAGTGTGGAAGGTGTCCAGCAGAACAGAGTATCGATGGTATTAGAGTACTACTTCTATATGAGGTTGCGAACTCCTACACCATCTCTCAAAAAATGTTACCCCACCCCGGCATGTGGCATCTTCCAAACTCTGTTGGACCACCAGGTTCAAGTCAGAGACGCGCAGCCATAAGAGTCTGTGCATCGCTATACTTTGGGCAGAAATCCTGGATGCCACTTCTAAAATATCATGACGCACCTTTGCTGTTTGGCCAGCTGATGAAGCAATTTGGCCTGCTCCAGTGGGAGAGAACACACCAAATCAGTCATACTGCGCACCAGGTTCCACAGGTAGAGGATCGTGTAGAGCTGGTATGACTGTATAAGGGAGATGAGCATTGAAGCCCAATAAAATGGCCGCCGACACGAGGGTCATGGAGCTGCTGCTCCAATGACCCCGGTTGGAATGCAGCCACGAACAGGACCTTTCAGCTGCCTGGCCCGTACAAGGAGGGAACCGCTGTACACAGGTCATCTCCAGCGCATCGCCTCCAATCTTGTATCATGCAGTTATAATTTGAGTTCTTCTCCCCTACTTCAATCACTTTGCACTTGCTAATATTAAATGTCATCTGCCATCTGGATGCCCAGTTTCCCAGTCTCATAAGGTCCTCTTGCAATTTAACAACTTTTAAATGCGTTGTTAGCAAATTTAATGGCCTTACTCATTATTCCTGTTTCCAGATCATTCATAAATATATTAAAAAGCAGAACCTGGAACAGACCCCATTAATTACCCTTCTCCATTGAGAATACTGACCATTTAACCCTACTCTCTGTTTTCTATCTTTTAACCAGTTCTTAATCCACGATAGAACACTGCCTCATATCCCATGACTTTCTAAACTTCCTCAGGAGTCGTTCATGAGGTACTTTATCAAATGCCTTCTGAAAATCCAAATACACAATATCAAACCAGCTCACTTTTATCCATATATTCATTCACCCCCTAAAAGAAATGTAGCAGATTGGTGAGGCAAGATTTCCCTTGACAAAATCCATGTTGGCTTAGTCCCATTAATCCATGTCTATGTATATGCTGAATAATTTTGTTCTTCATAATGGTTTCTAACATTGTACCCAGTACCAACGTCAGGATCACTGGTCCTATTTTCTGGGTCACCTCTGGAACCCTTTTTAAAAACTGACATTACACTGGCCAATATTCCGGTACCACGCTTGATTTTAAAGATAAATTACATTTTACTAATAATAGCTCATCAAGTTTATTTTTTTTATTTCTATTAGTACTCAATAGTTAGAATATAGCCAAGAATAGGGCAGCTTTATCAATATATGAAAAACATTAGGGGAGTACTACAACATCCCCTTGGGTAACTGGTGATTCACCCTGTCTTTGGAACCATAATAATCTCCCCCTGAAGTGCCCTTCCACTTCCTCTCTTAAACTACCATTTCCTCAAAACAAACAAATTATCTGCTCTTTCACATGCATTATCAATGAGCTAAACTGCATTTTACGAATTCAACTGACAATAAGCATTTGGGCCATATCCTCATACATACAATTTAAAAAATACAATGATACATGTTACCTGATAAAATCTGAATTTGAATCCAAGAATATGACACAGTGTTTGAGGCTCACACATATACATGTAGGATTCTATCAAAGGGACAAAGAAGTCATCATGATCTGGCCTGCATTCATACACTTCTAGGATGATATCCAAAACTCTATTAGGATCCAAGTTGAAACAACCTATTAGGGGGAAAACAAACATCTTTTAAATTAAAAACAATACTTTAATTTTCCAGAAAATTCAATAGCTCCTTACTAAAATGTATTATAAGTTTTAAGTTTCTCTCTCTAAAATATAGAGCTTTGAAAGGGACAGGGACAATATATCTGTTGAATCTTAAGTCTTGGTACCTTTCTTCTAAAATTTCCTATATAAAAAAATGTATTATACCACCTCTATCAACTACATCTAATACATTTACAAAAATATTTGAATAAAACAATAACAAGGTAAGACAACAAAATAGGAAAAGAATTATACTTGATATATAGAATATGAGGACACAATATAAGGATAAAGCAAAACAGTCAGCAAGACACTATGAGGCTCATTTTCAAAGCACTTAGCCTCCCAAAGTTCCATAGAAACCTATGGAACTTAGCCTCCCAAAGTGCTTTGAAAATATGCCTCTATATATACACTGATCCCCAAGTTTCAGTCCATTACAACTCAAATCGCTACCAAAGGCAAGCTCAATGAGCCAACTTTTCAAGCTGCCTTGAATTTTGAGAGGGTGGAGTCACCTCAACACATACAGCAAACAAATCCAAAGAGGAGGTACTAAATAGGAAAAAAAATGTATGTCTACTAATCTTAAATTTAATTCTTATTGTGGCAAGCACAAATGGCACAGTACTCTGAGATTATCTCAATGAATGAGTAGGGAAATAGTAAATTAGCAAAGATGCCTGAGTCCATATGGCAGACCCAAAAACCAACAGAAGAATTTTGTATTTGATTGTATAGCTGTGTTCTATAATTTCCAGGGTTTGGATTTTCTGTTTTGTTTGTGTTTTGTGGTTTAACTTATATTAGTGTTTTGTATTTTTGACCTCTTTAGTATGAGTGGGTAGCTGCTATTTCTTTTTGTGGGGAGAGAGGTGTTAAGTGGCCAAGGTCTGTGTCAGTTAGCTCCTTGTATTAGATATGCACAGTCATTTTTCTTCTCTTTCTATTATCTTGTATATTGAATGGGTCATCTAGTAAAGGGTTAGGAGTTGCCTTCTTTTGTTATGTTTACTATGTGATTAGTTTATTGGATATTTGTGTACCATTTAGCTGTTGTGTTTTATTGTACATATAATAACTGTATATCCCCGTGTGGCCTTGGCTGAAAAGACTATTACCAAGTCAAAAAAAAAAAAACAGCGCACATAAAAAATGAAACTTACCTTTTACATTTATTCTCTGTACAACAAAACAAAAAAAAATAAATACTTTTTGAGTACAAAAACAATCAACTGCAATTATAAAAGTGAAATACCCAAGTTTATTTATCATTTACTACCCCGCCCATCAGAGGCCATCAGGGCAGTTTATTATCCAAGACAAAATGAAGAGAGGCTAGAGGGAAGAGAACAAAAGCAAAGAGCAAAGATCGCAAGACAAGACACAATGAGGGTAGTAAGGGAGGAACTACAATCATAATAAAAAAAAAAGAGTTTGGGATAAAACAGAAGGATTGCTCTTCTGCTCCAGTTAATGCATTCAAGAAGGAATCAATGATAAGCATCTGCAAATAGGTGGGTTTTGAGTTTGGCTTTGAAAATCAATAAAGTGAATTGAAGTCTCAGTGATTGAGGAAGGGCATTGGTCCTTGTACTGAAAAGATGGAATCTTGGATGTGTTTGTGAATTAGTATACGGTAACGGGATAATAAGCTGGTTTTGCTGGGTGGATCTGTTAGGACAGTAAGGAATAAGAAGTGTAGAAAGGTATTGTGATTACAAGTAACAAAATTTTAAAGATAATGCGATGACTTATAGGCAGCCAATGAGCGTTGATTAGAAGAGATGTAATGTGCAAACTTCCAAGTCTTGGTTATCAGCCCGATAGCAGTATTTTGTGTGATCTGAAGGCAACATATTTCTTTAATCCTAATTCCTTGATTAAGGAACTGCAATAGTCAAGTTGTGTCATGATTAGAGAGTGAACCAGAATGTTTAGTGTGGGCATTATCAGGGATTGTATACAGCAAATCAACTGAAGTTTGTAAAAACAGCTATAGACTACATTAGAAATTTGTGGGCGAAAGGAAAGATCGGAGTCCAAATACACCCCCAGAATACGGACTTTTTCTACCTGAGGTACTGAAATTCCAAAGAGCAGAATAGGCGTGGACAGAAGTGAAATTGCTGTTTTTGAAAAGAGAAACGGCTTTGGATTTTGCAGGATTTAATATTAAATTATTATTATGGAGCCAGTCTGTGATAGTAGTAAGCTTGTAATTTAAATCAGTGAGTCTGGTCAAAGTACAGAGATCTAAAGAATCTGAATGTCGCCTAGGTAAACATATATTGTCAATCCAAGAGTTTTGGCCAAAGTTAGAAGAGGTGCCAGGAATATATTAAAAGTGTTGAGAGAAGGGATCCTTGAGGAGCCCCTACTCCTGGTTTGAAAGGTGTAGATGTGGACCAGTTAGAAGTTACAGTATATGTGTGGTCCATTAGAAAATAAATAAACCAATCCAATACCGTACCTGTGATACCTAGAGTATTGAGATGATGCAAAAGAATGGAATGATCGATTAGATCGAATGCTGCGAGGTTGACAGACAAAAGATGTATTGATTTACGTTGACCTAGTGTATAATAGAGAAAGGTAGTGAGACCTAGCAGAGATGTTTCAGTGCTGTGATGGTTCCTAATTGCAGTTTGATTAGGATAGAGAGTTGAAGTTCTGGAGATAAAATCAAGAAGTTGTGAATAGACGACTGCTTCAACAATTTTAGATGTGAATGGAAGGTTGACTATCGGTTACTGAGATCGTCGGTTGAACCTTTAGCATTTTTAATGTTTGGTTTGAGAGTCGCAAGTTTCCAAAAGTCTGGGACTAATCCTGCAGTCAAACTGTTGGTGATCATGGCATGGAGAAATGGAAGTATAGAGTCCAGAGAACATTTGAGCAAGCCAGATGGAATGTGGTCAGTGGGAGCTGTTTTAGTCTTCATTCTTCAATTGCTAGTCCTGTGCAGAAGGAGTCAGTGCCTGTTTTGAAGGTGAGACCATAAAAATGCAGAAGGATTCCATCAGATCAAATAGCAGTTTCATCAGAAATGAAATGACCACATCTATGTGCTATTGAACAGGAGATTTTGTAATGACATGAAGAATACCCTTAATGAATCTTGAACTAATAGGACACTGTGAAACCAGGGACAGAAGGTTGTCCGCCCTTGCCTCGGGGAGATAAGCTCGAGCTGAGTGTTCAGCAGAGCTCCAATGAATTCCATTTTTTGGACTGGGGTGAGATGGGATAATATATAACGAACCCCAGTAGCTCCAGCACCTGAATAGTCATTCGCATGGACTTCAGAGCACCTTCCTTCGAGGTGCTCTTCACTAGCCAATCGTCGAGTTAAGGAAACACATGCACTCCCAGTCTGCGTAGCGACACTGCGACTACAGCTAGGCATTTTGTAAACACTCTAGGTGCAGCCACCAGGCCAAAAGGCAGTACACGGTACTGAAAGTGCTGTGTTCCCAGCCGAAATCGAAGATACTTCCTGTGACCTGGAAGTATCGAGATGTGTGTGTAAGCATCCTTTAAGTCCAGAGAGCATAGCCAATCGTTTTTCTGAATCATGGGAAGGTTGCCGAGGGAAACCATCCTGAACTTTTCTCGGATAAGAAATTTGTTCAGGGCCCTTAGGTCTATTTTCTTTTGTACAAGGAAGTACCTGGAGTAGAATCCCAGCCCCTCTTCCCCTGGTGGAAAGGGTGTGATCGCTTGGGCTTGTAGAAGGGCGGAGAGTTCCTCTGCAAGTACCAGCTTGTGCTGGGAACTGTAGGACTAAGCTCCCGGTGGAGGATTAGAATCCAAATTGAGGGTGTATCCTAACCGGACAATTTGAAGAACCCACCGGTTGGAGGTTATAAGAGGCCACCTTTGGTGAAAAATCATTAACTTCCCCCCCAACTGGCAAGTCGTCCGTTTACTGAGGTTATGCTGAACTGGAGCCAGTCAAAAGTCCGCCCCTTGCTTTTGCTGGGGAGCAGCAGTGGCCTTAGGCACACGCTGTTGACGAGAACGAGCACACTGGGCAGGCTGCCGAGAAGCAAGAGTGTACCTACGCCTAGCATAGGAATAGGGAGCACTCCTCTTTCCTCCAAAAAAACCTCCTAATTGAGGAGGTAGTAGCAGAAGATGCCCGGCGGGAGAGAGAATCCAAGGCATCATTGTGCTTCTTGATCTGGTCAACTAGATCCTCTACATTCTCACCAAAAAGGTTATCCCCCCAGCAAGAAACATCCGCCATCCTCTGCTGGACTGAATGATCCAGGTCAGAGACACACAGCCATGAGAGTCTGCGCATCACTATACCTTGGACAGCGATACTGGATGCTACATCAAAAGTGTCTAACGTAACTATGGCCAGGAATTTTTGACACGCCTTCTGCTGCCTGACCACCTGGCGAAAAGGCTCGGCCTGCTCCAGAGTGCATCAACCAAGCTGGACAGTTGCCTCACTGAGTTCCGCAAGTGGACGCTCGTGAAGAGCTGGTATGTCTGGATCTTGGCAGCAAGCATAGCGGCCTGATACGTCTTCCTCCCAAAAGAGTCTAAGGTCTAAATTCTCTGCCTGGCATGGTCCCTAGTGCTCTTGGCTCTTTTGAGGGCGAAGTCCACCACCATGGAATTTGTGAGCTAGCTGAGACCTGATCAATCCAGGTTCACCGTGGATCCAATATTGGGATTCAGCCTTTTTCGGGATCACGGAGAGGGAATGACTAGTTTCACATAAGGACCTCCTTCAGTACTTTATGCAAAGGAGCCATTGCAGCCTCTCTAGGCGGAGAAGGATAATACAGCACCTCGAGCATCTCAGCCCTGGGCTCATCCTCAACCTCCAGAGGGAAGGGAATAGCCTCAGCCATTTCCAGGACAAAGAAGGTAAAGGATAGACTCTCCGGAGGCGAAAGTCTCCTTTCTGGTGGAGGGGAAGGTTCAGAGGGAATCCCATAGGATCTTCCTCTTCCTCCCACGAACGCTCATCTTCACTATCGGACAAGACATCCCTCAGAGCAGTCCGAAACTGAGCCTGCCTTGACACTGAGGAGCAACGTCCTCGATGGCGGTGCCGAGAAGTCGACGCCCGCCTCGACTGTGGTGAAACTTCCTCCACCGACGTCGAAGGGGAGTCGACCTGGGTGGCAGCCGACACCGATGCGGCAGGCGGCACCAAGGTCGGGGACCTCACCACAGGTGAAGGGCCAGATGCAGCTGCAGAAGACGATAGGGAAGGTGCAAGCACCCCCGACACCTTAGCAGACTGGTGCAGCAATCCTTCCAGAAGCTCTGGAAGCAGGGCCCTGATGCGCTCGTCAAGAGCCACCGTCACATAAGGCAGCGGCGTCGGTAGAGCCAGTGGCAGAATCTGTCGAGGTTCGGGAGCAGGCACCGAGCTGCCAGAAGACCGACGCATCGGGACCTCCTGAATAGAGGGGGAGCGATCCTCTCGGCACCGATGCTTCTCGAGTGCCGATTCCCTCAACACCCTGGAGCTCCCGGCACCGTGTGTCGAAGGAGAACAATGACGGTGCTGCTTCGCCTTCGCACAACGCCTATCATCGAGGCTCCTCGGTACCGATGAGGTGGAAGTGGAATCCTCATGCCTCCTCGGAGCTGGGTCTGACGAAGGTCAGTCCCGGGGGAGCCTGCATAACAGGAGGCCTCGAGGAAGGTGGAGACCCACTCGATGCCTCACTGCTCCCAGCGCGAACTGGTCTTTCTGCAGCCATTACCTCCGCTCCCGACGTCGATGCTTCCTTCTATGTCAACGCCGATGACCTCGGTACCAATGTCTGACAGGACCGAGCCCAAAAAAGCTTTTCGCGTTGGGCTTCTCGAAACGCAAACTCATTCAAGATGGTAGGAAGAACTGAAACAACCCAATTTTCAGCACCAAAGTCATCAGTGTCTTGTTTTTCACCATGTTGTTTCTTAAATTTTATGCTCTTCCTCTCCTTCTATCTTTCCAACCAACACCATGCGGGCCTCTCTGGAGGCCACTGGATGTCAGTGCTATGACAGTTTTTACCGTCTGGCAGACATAGTCTATGGAACTCACAGACCCAAGAGTGTACAGAGGACGATAACGGATTACTTCAAGTAAGCCTAATGTCAGTTAACTGAGACTGTATACTGTACGTATAATAAACAGTACTGTACATATGTTTATCAGATGTCAAGCTTGTTTGGGTCACAACAGTTAAGTGCACGCTCTGGTTAACTGCATGCATTTCTTTGGTCCCAAACCCTTGCACTTAAGCGGATTGCACTGTGTATGTATGTATGTGTGTGTGTATATATATATATATATTTGAATACGTTCTGTAATTTTATTCTTTATAATAGTGTCTACCATATTGCCCGGCACTGACATCAGACTAACCGGTCTATAATTTCCCGGATCTCCTCTGGAACCTTTTTTAAAAATTGGCGTTACATTGGGCACCCTCCAATCTTCCAGTACCATGCTCAATTTTAAGGATAAATCACATATTACTAACAATAGCTCCACAAGTTCATTTTTCAATTATCAGTACTCTTTGCTTAACTGTTATTGATCAACTTTATTTCTTGTATGCTTCTCCCCCTGTAAAAGGTTCTGACCCCACATACTGTGGAGCATAGTGCACAATAGTTAATTTTGTGCATTTCCTTTTATATTTAAATTTTCAAGTGCCTACTTGTAAATGTTCAGTCCAAGTTTAGAAAGGGCATCCAGGTCAGGACATCTCCAGTAACAACAGTATTTTAGAGCACATTTTTTAATCTGCTGACGTAGAGGCTGTTTTAAAATACAGAGAAATGAACGTTTATGCGCAGAGTGCGAGATGCATAAACATCCATCTTAGAAAAGAAAACATTTTTCAAGCTGGCACATAAGCTTCCAACATTGCAAAGCAATCCGGTTAAGTGGTTATTATCCCGATGCTATCATAATGACATGTTTTCCCTTCACAGTTTTTAATGGGGGGGAGGGGGGGGACAAAAACCCTGGGGAACTCAAAAGCAGTTGCTTACCAAATCCTGGACTGACTGCCAGGCTACAAACATGATTGTGGCACTTTATTTAAAAACCAGTGAAAAAAGGGTAAATTAAAGTACCATTTCTCTTTTTAAACAGGATATGAAAGAAATTAAGGAAAATAAGGCCCATCTAGTCTGCCCCATGTTACTCCCAGAAAACAGGTCCCATAGGAATAACCTACGTTTGGTGGGGCTATCAAAACCGTAACTAATGGAAAACTGAAATTTTCCTGGAACATTGGTACAGTGCCATAAATAGCAGTTCATCCTACATCTAACGTACACGCCACTCAGTACATGTTATATAACTGTACTTTAACAAAATCTACTGTCAAAGAGAATATGAATCTTCTCTATGAACACAATATACAACAATTAATGATCTTTCTGGCTACCACAGAATATAGAATATCAAAACAGTATCAAATTGCTGTTTATAGAAATTTTAAGAGCATTAATACATAACACTAAGTTAAATGTTATGGACAAGCAAAAAAATTAAAACCAAGCAATACATAAACGATATATTACTTCTTCTTATAGTATACCTTGAAGCAATGGTGACATCCTGTGGTCAATATCTAGTGCATTTCTTTAGCTTTCTGTTAAATATATACAGCTGACTTATAAATATAAAGATTAGAAAGGATTTATATGCATTGCCTTGCAACCTGCGTGGGTGCTATCATCAACTGGGCTGCCCATGTAGGCCCAATCCTTACTATGGGGCTTTAGGGGCAGCCCTGTTCAAAGCTGAGCAAAACACCCTGCCTGCTCATGGCATGGCAACCATGGCAGATCACCTGGCTCAGGTACAGCAGTGCACTGCATTTGCAATAACTTAACAGTGGGAGGAAGGAAAAGTTTCCTGCTCCTAGCCGTCAGGCCTCCTGAGCCCAAACTATCCTATAAGCTGATGCTCAGATGGTATTATGTCATCCATCAACAAAGAGCAGATCCTTGGTCCAAATTCTAATAGAATAAAAAGCTTTTATTAAAACACAACACCCAACATGGTCCATGTTTTGACCAATTGTGGGCTGACTCAGGGGTACAATACTACAAATAATAAAACATAACAAATATTAAAATGGGTTAAATAAATATAAACACATCTAAAATGTGCAAGATCCAAGAAAATGTGTGCACTAACAAAATACAGAAAAATAAAAAAAACACTTAGTAATTTAGTCATGTAAAATAACAGACATAATAAATATAATAAAAAGACAGAAAGGGGGCAGGACTGTATGAACAAAACATGTATGCAAGCAGTCATGCAGGAGTAATGAGTCAGAATGATGTGAAAGGAGTGTTCTAAAAAGAAAGGATATTTAAAAAGGTAAGCATAAAGATACCAAGAGCGGGGCTGTCAAGAACCTCAAAAATAGAAACAACCTTTCATCGGGGATGACAGTAATATGAGCCCCAGAATGAACATTTTCTTAACAGATTCAAGTTTGTGGGCTGCCATTGACTCGAATATAAATAAAAACTAATAAGCACAAAATAATCCACCAGAACAAGTATGGAAGCACTTGTCAGCCCACTCTTTCGTAATGACTTCATTCATCCAGCCTTTTTTATTCACCGCCATGACAATGGTTTCAATTTCCTTCCATTGGCATCACAAGCTAACAACAGAGAAGCTGGTCTGTTATGGCCCGTTGTTGTAATCAAGACCATTTTGCTGTCTTGTTCAGCCACTGTTCTAGTTGCTGGTTTATCAAATGCCATGGGGACTTCGTCCATGTTATGTACCTTTAAGCCTCTCTCCTCTGTCGAAATCATGGAAGTTAACCATTTTCTCTTCCCAATCTTCCAGTATCCTATGACAAAGCATGGTTCTGGCCCTAACTGACAAATCATTTCTATGCATGAATTTGTGAGTTCAATTAACCCCTCCAGTAAAATCTTTTATTTTCATCTTGATGGCAAGCACTTTGGCTTTTTGCTTGATGCTGGTAGCTGAAATCACCCTACAACTTTCTCTTTGCAATAGTATCCAATGCCGTGTCGGGTATCCTGCTCAAAGCAGTAATGAGATGTGAACGTGTGGACTGAAGACCACGTCGCAGCCTTTACAAATCTCTTCAATGGAGGCTAAGTGGGCTACCAACGCAGCCATGGCTCTGACACTGTGAGCCATGACATGACTCTCTAAAGTCAGCCCAACCTGGGCATAAGCAAAGGAAATGCAACCTGCTAGCCAATTGGATATGGTACGTTTACCAATGGCGACCCCCCCTCCCCCAGGTTGGGATCAAAAGAAACAAACAACTGTCTGAAGGGCTTCGTCCACTTCATGTAAAAGGCCAACGCTCTCTTGCAGTCCAAGGTGTGCCAGCTGCTCTCGTCAGGATGGGCCTGAGGTCGGGGGAAAAATGTTGGCAAGACAATCAACTGGTTCAGATGAAACTCTGACACCAACTTCGGAAGCAACTTAGGGTGCATGTGGAGGACTACTCTGTTGTAATGAAGCTTAGTATAAGGTGCATCAACTACTAAGGCTTGAAGCTCACTGTGTCGATGGCATTATGCTATTGCTTGCGCAGTCCATTTCCACTCTTGCCCCAACACTACAGATTTTTTGAGGAGTTTAGTGCCGTCTCCTGGCTTAAGTTTAATGTTCCTAAGTCTGGGGTCTTGCCTTTGAATATTTCTATATCCCAACTGTGTACTGATTTCCCACTTAAAGAGGCGAGAGAGGCTATTCGTTATTTGGATGTGCATGTTCAAGCAGATACTAGATTCTTGTATTCAGGTGATATTTCTCCCTTACTGAAGAACACACTAGAGAAATCACATTTATGAGAGGCATTACCAATTTCTCTCTCAGGCTGTATTTTTCTGTATAATACCCTTATTGTGCCAAAGTGATTATATATACTCCTTTACAACTCATCAAAAAATGTAGAGATCTACAGAAAATACAAACAACTTTGAAACTTTTTGTGGGCAGTAAAACACCCAAGAATTCCTTTACGAATATTGATGTTACCACGCAATAAAGGTGGATGGGGCCTATTAGACTTAAAGCTATACAGTCTGGACTGTAGGTTTCATCCAACAAGAGACTGGTTCTATAAAATTTCACATTTAACCCCTACCAGATTGGAATCTCTTATTTTACATTCAATAATTGGTCTGTTTGTTTTGATTGAAAGGTAATTCAGTAAACTATTTCTTTACCCAACATGTGATATGGTCATACATCAGAAGAATCTAGCAAAGATTATGCTACCACCTACACAGTAAGTCCTCTATTTCACTTTTTCTCCCTCTAATCGGTAATAAGGATTTCAGACCTGGCCTTGACTCAACAGCTTTTCAGGGATGGAACTATAAAGGGTTAAAAATGGATGGGAGATAGGTTTGACAGGCAAGCAAGAAGTCATACCTTTACAAAGCTGCAATCATTATGCCTCTCTATTTTTCTACTTTCAGGCACATCACTATCTTTCTGGTTTGAGGGGGCCAGGGCTGACTGCACATATTGCACAAATTATTGATCAGTGCTCCCCTGACACACTTTGAAGGAATTTACTTGAATCTCCTCCCTGAATACTGTTGAAGAACTTGGCAGGAAGCAAGGAATTTGGCTAACCTATTGCGACAGTCTCTAAAACAGAATCTGACACATAACCCAAGATTATCTGTTCAAATGTTACTTAATAGGGAAGATACTTATCTGTAGCAGGTATTCTCCGAGAACAGCATGCCTTATATTCTCACGTGGCTGATGCGGCGCTGTTTTGCCCGGTCCAGAACTTATAACAAGCTTAAAAAAGCTTTCTGGAGAGCAAGACATGCTACACCCCGCATGTGCGAGTACCTTCCCGCCTGATGCAGTTAAATACTATAGCATATTTTAAAAAAAGGAAAAAAAAATAGGAAACTACACCAAAGGGAGGTGGGAGGGATTGTGAGAATTTAAGGCCTGTGGTCCTTGGAAAATATCTGGTACAGGTAAGTATCTTCGCTTTCTCCGAGGACAAGCAGGCTCCAATATTCTCACAAGTGGGGAATCCCTAGCATCCAGGCTCACCAAAAACAAGCAGCATAGGTCAGTTGGGCCTTGCAATGGCAAGGACATAACACAGATTAACCTGAAACTATATATAATCTGAATGACAGTGCAGCCTGGAACAGAATAAAAAGAGCCTAGGAGGGTGGAGTTCAAGTCTAGACCCCAAACAGATTCTGCAACACTGTCTGCCCGAATCAACTGGATCAGCCCAGTCTGGGTATAAGTGAAAGAAATGCAATCCGCCAGCCAATTAAAGGTGCATTTCCTGATGGCGACCCCCATCTTCTTGGGATCAAAAGAAACAAAAAGTTAGACGGACCGTCTTTGGGGCCTGGTCCACCCCATGTACTAGGCCAATGCTCGCTTGCAGTCCAAGGTGTGCAAGGTGCTCTCGCCAGGATGGGGATGAGGTTGGGGAAAGAATGTTGGCAAGACTGATTCAGATGAAAATGCGACATGACCTTAGGTAGGAACTTAGGGTGCGTGCGAAGGATTACTCTGTTGCGATAAAACTTAGTATAAGGTGCATCCACTACTAAGGCCTGAAGCTCACTGACTCTACAAGCTTAAGTAACAGCTACCAAGAAAATGACCTTCCAGGTCAAGTACTTCAGATGGCAGGAATTCAGTGGCTCGAAAGGAGCTTTCATCAGCTAGGTGAGAATGACATTGAGGTCACATGACGACACAGGCAGAGGTTTGACAGGGGGCTTTGACAAAAGCAAATCTCGCATGAAGCGAACTAAAGCCTGTCCAGAGATGAGCATACCTTCAACATAGTGATAAGCACTAATTGCACCGAGGTGAACCCTTATGGAGTTGGTCTTGAGACCAGACTAATAGGTATTCAAGCAGGGTCTGTGTACGGCAGGAAACAGGATCTAGGGCCTTGCTCTCAAACCAGACAGCAAACCTCTACCATTTGAAAGAATAACACCTCTTAGTGGAATCTTTCCTGGAAGCCAGCAAGACCTGGGAGACACCCTCCGAAAGACCTAAGGAAGCAAATTCTAGGTTCTTTACATCCAGGCTGTGCGGGTCAGATGCAGAAGAGATCCCTCGTTCTGTGTCATGATGGTCATAAAACACATCAACCTCCACGGTTCTTTGGAGGATAACTCCAGAAGAAGAAGGAACCAGATCTGCCGGGGCCAGTAAGGTGCGCTCAAGATCATGGCCCCGTGATCTTGCTTGAGTTTCAGCAAAGTCTTCCCCACAAGAGGAATGGGAGGATACGCATACAGAAGATTTGTTCCCCCAATGCAGGAGGAAGGCATCTGGAACAGAACTGAGGAACTTTGTGATTCAGTTGAGTGGCAAAGAGATCCACCGAAGGGGTGCCCCACAATCAGAAGATCTCACGGGCAACGTGCATTCTGAGAAAACACTAGCGCAGCTGCATAACCCTGCTCAACCTGTTGGCCAGACTGTTGTTTTTGTTCGCCGGATAAGTGGGCCGAAGGAACATGCCATACTGGCAAACCCAGCACCGCAACAGAATGGCCTCCTGACACAGAGGGCATGTTCCAATGCCCCCCCCCCCCCACCTGTTTGTTGGTGTAATACATTGCAACCTGGTTGTCTATTTGAATGAGCACAATTTGGTGAGACAGCCAATCACTGAAAGCCTTTAGAGCGTTCTAGATCGCTCAGAGCTCCAGGAGTTTGATCAGCAGATTCATTTCCTGGGTAGACCAAACACCTTGGGTGTGAAGCCCACCAACATGAGCCCCCCATCCCAGGAGAGACGCATCAATCATCAGCACTTTTTGTGGCTGAGGAATATGGAATGGAAGTCCCAGAGTCAAATGATCGAACTGACCACCACCGAAGAGAGCGTACAAGCTCTGGGGACACTTGAATGACATCTTCCAGGATCCCTGTGGCTTGATACCACTGAGAAGCCAAGGTCTATTGAACTGATCACATGTTAAGACGTGTCATAGGTGTAACATACATTGTGGAAGCCATGTGGCCCAACAATCTCAACATCTGTCAAGGTGTAACCTGCTGAGAGGCTCGAACCTTGGAAGCGAGCTAGACATGAGTGTCCACTCATCTCCAGACGATAGGCTCAAATCTTCTGTGTATCGAGCAGGGCTCCTATAAATTCCAAATTGCTGGACAAAGTGAAGATTTTTTTTTGTTTTGTTACATTTGTACCCCGCACTTTCCCACTCATGGCAGGCTCAATACGGCTTACATGGGGCAATGGAGGGTTAAGTGACTTGCCCAGAGTCGTAAGGAGCTGCCTGTGCCAAGAATCGAACTCAGTTCCTCAGTTCCCCAGGACCAAAGTCCACCACCCTAACCACTGGGTGGCACTTGGGGTAGTAGTTTAAAACAAACCCTAGTAGCTCAAGTACCTGAATAGTCATTTGCAAGGACTCCTGAGCTCTGTCCTCTGAAGTGCTCTTCACCAGCCAAACATCAAGATATGGGAGCACATGGATTCCCAGTCTTTGTAGCGATGCTGCAGCTACCACAAGACAATTGGTGAAGACCCTGGGAACTGACACGAGGCTATAAGGCACCAGCCTCCCCTAGGAGATGACATGTAGTCCATGACCTTGAGCATGTTGGCCCTGGGCTCATCCTCCATTTCCAAAGGAAAGGGAATAGAATCAGCCATTTCCTTAACAAAAGAAGGGAATGAAATGCTCTCCAGAGGAGACTTTCTCCTTTCAGGTGGAGGGGAGGGTTCAGAGGGAATTCCATACGACTATTCAGAGGAAAAATACCATGCCTTCTCTGAATCCCATGAATGCTCCTCTTCGGTATCAAACAATACCTCCTGACGGGAGTGTTGAAACCGAACCTGCTTCAACATGCAGGAAACATGTCCTCAAGAACAGCGTCAAGGAGTCAGCTCCCGCCTCAACTCCAGCGAAGCTTCCTCCACTGACATCAAGTGCCAGCTTGGGTGGTAGTCGACACCAGGGACGCAAAGGTAGGCAAGCACCCCCAATGCAACCCGTTGCATGAGGCCATCCAGCAGCTCAGGCAGCAAGGCCCGGCTATGCTCATTGAGGGCCAACACCGGGAAAGGCTGGGGAGCCGGTTCAGGCGCAGGTTGCAGAACCACTGGTGTCGATGCAGGAGCTGGATCTTGGCTACTGGTGTCGATACAGGAGCTGGGTCTTGGCTGCTGGGAGACTGGCAGATCAGCACCTCCTTTAGTACCAAGCGATGTAAGGAGACGGCAACACAAAAAAAAAAACAGTCTCCATAGCACAGTAGAAAAAGAACTGAGGAGACCGTGTTCGTGCGGCAAGCGGAAAGGCACTCACACATGTGAAGTGGAGCGCGTCTTGCACTCCACAAAGTTTACTTTTATAAATGCCAGACCGGACGACGCGGGTCAGCATCACCCACTTGTGAGAATTAACAAGCCTGATTAAAGTTACTTATTTAGTAGGAAAGCTTTCTGTTTAGGTATCAATAGAGTATAGTATTAACACTGTCCCAAAACAAAACTTTATTTAAAATAAAAAAAATACAATTAAAAATCCCATAAACATGGGAAATTAAACAAAATTTTTGGCCTGTACATTCTTACTAGGCAGTACTACTGGAAATGCTTAAATTCAAGAACTACAACAAATGGCATTAAAAACAGTTCTTTATAGTGAGTTCTTAATAGCAAGTTAGAAGCCAATTATTTTGAAGAATTTTATATTAAAAAATAGACAAAAACACTCCTACCGACATAACTTTAAACTCCTTACCTATTAAAGACTTGATATTTTCCAGGATTAAATCACTAGTTATGCTTCCAGAGAAATCTTGTCCCAGTTCCGCAATCAGCTTTGCATAACCTTCATTCTCTTCTCTTAACAAATTGAACTTCTGCTGTTTATAACTGTAATTAAAGACACAGTTTTTATTCATCAATTTTTTTTTTTTTGTTACATTTGTACCCCGCACTTTCCCACTCATGGCAGGCTCAATGTGGCTTACATGGGGCAATGGAGGGTTAAGTGACTTGCCCAGAGTCACAAGGAGCTGCCTGTGCCTGAAGTGGGAATTGAACTCAGTTCCTCAGTTCCCCAGGACCAAAGTCCGCCACCCTAACCACTTGGCCACTCCTCCACTCCATGAATTGTGAAATATAAGTTAAAGATGCCATTATCAGCTCTAAGATTCATGCATTATTATGCTCTCACTATATATAAAAAGATTGTAAACAGAAAAATAATTTAGCCACTGCAACTTTTATCCACTTACAATAAAATGAATGCGAGTTAGAAAAAACATTTACATCTCAATATGAAATCTCAACAAATTATGCTATGTACATTAGAGAACTAGTTACCAATTGAAGATGAGGTAAACAAACAATTTTTATTTTTATTTTTATTTGACATACCACTAAGTCCATTAGGATACCAGCAGCAATGTGCAAACATAATAAATATTTACTACAGAAGGAAAGGAATGCCATCAAATAATAGGAAAGATAGTATCAATCAAATCCATTACACAAAAATAAAAACAACAATTAAATATTAATGGAACAAACACTCAATGGTGTCATAAAGCTACTCCAAAGAGAAGCTTCATTTCACGGGTTCATCAGACGATATCAAGTAAAACTATAGAAAAACTAGTAAAACAGGCCCGTTTCTGACACAAATGAAACGGACGCTAGCAAGGTTTTCCTCGGAATGTGTATGTTTGAGAGCGTATGTGTGAGACTGACTGTGTGTGAGAGACAGTGAGTGAATGTGCGAGTGTGTGCGAGTGTGTCTCCTCTGTCCCCCCCTCCAGCCACCCAGCGATTCTACTTTTTCCCTTGCCCCCCTCCAGCCACCCAGCGATGCTCTTCTCTCCCCTGCCCCCCCTCCAGCCACCCACCGAGTCTCCTCTCTCCCCTGCCCCCCTCCAGCCACCCAGCGAGTCTCCTCTGCTTCCTGCCCCTTCCAGCCACGAAGCGATTCTCCTCTCTCCCCTGCCCCCCCCAGCCACCCAGCGATTCTTTTTCCCTTGCCCCCCGTCCAGCCACCCAGCGAATCTCCTCTCCCCTGCCCCCCTCCAGCCACCCACGATTCTCCTGTCTCCCCTGCTCCCCGTCCAGCCAGCCAGCGATTGTCCTATCTCCCCTGCCCCCCCTCCAGCCACCCAGCGATTCTCCTGTGTCACCTGCCCCCCCTCCATCCACCCAGCGATTCTCCTCTCTCCCCTGCCCCCCTCCAGCCACCCAGCGATTCTCCTGTGTCCCCTGCCCCCCCTCCATCCACCCAGCTATTCTCCTCTCTCCCCTGCCCCCTCCAGCCACCCAGCGATTGTCCTATCACCCCTGCCCCCCCTCCAGCCACTCCTCCACTTTAATCAGCATATATTAAATTCCCCCCCCCCATGTGCTACAGAAAAGCACCGAGCACATCCTATATAATAAAACGCACCTCCAACATTCTCCTGGGGGGGGGGCATGGTGTGGCGGGGAGGGGGGGCCTCGTGCTGCTGTCATGCGGTTGGTCAGTGCTGCGGGTGACGTACCCGGAACTACGTGTCGTCAATTGAGGAGATGGAGCCTTACAGAGCGCACAAATGCTTCAAGGCTTCACTTTCTCGGCTTCAGAACGTTGGAGGTGTGTTTTATTACATAGGATGTATCATCTAACATTTAGACTATACTAAAAATCCTAGATCTTTTCAAACTTTTAAAATGTTATTGTCCAGGGGATCACACAACACCATGTACAAAAACAGGATAAGCATCGTGCTCGTGGTGGAGAAGACAAAATAGTGAAGCCTGCCAGCCCACCACACAAATTAGTTCAGCATGGACTGCAGAGATAATAGTGGAGATAACAACTGTTTTAGAAGCGATGCTGTAAAGACTACTCTCTTATCGATAATAAAGCAGCATGGATCCAGGACCAAATTGGCAGACCTCCAACGTGATTTTGTTGCAGTCCAACAGAGAATAAGTGATTCACACAACCATGTGACAGTCCTGGAAGCCTCACAGACGCAGCTCAAAAAAGCTTTGCAGGTATATGAGGACAAACTTCAAGACCCTAGAAAGGTCCCACTGCAGAAACCATAGCAGATGGGAAACTGCAAGGTTTCCTGGAACACTGGTTTGTACAAGCTCTTCAATTGCCAGCTCACTTATACTCCCTTAAGAGTGGAGCACGTCCATTGGATCGGGGTGAAACAGGCCAAGGCGATGAGACCATGGGTGCTAATATTTAAACTACTGAACTTTGTGCATAAGATTGTTATCTTGCAGGCCTTAGAAACATGACAGCAGATAAGGGCCAACTGGCCCATCCAGTCTGCCAATCCTCAGTAATCGCTAACTCCTCCTTTTCCTAAGAGATCCCACGTGACTGTCCCATGCTTTCTTAAATTCTGACACAGTCCTTGTCTCCACAATCTCCACCGGGAGGCCATTCCACACATCCACCACCCCTAGCATGAAACAGACTTTTCTTAGATTATTCCTAAGCCTATTTCCTCTTAACTTCATCCTATGCCCTCTCATTCCAGAGTTTTCTTTCATTTGAAAAAGGCTCACCTCCTGTACATTAATGAAACGGAGGTATTTAAATGTCTCCATCATATCCCCTCTCTCCCGCTTCTCTTCCACTGTATACAAGTTAAGGTTCATAAGCCTGTCCCTATATGTTTTATGACGGAGACCACTGACCAATTTTGTAGCCACCCTCTGGCCCAACTCCAACTTATTACCTTTTTGTAGGTGTGGTCTCCAGAATTGCACATTGTATTCTAAATGGGGCCTCAGCAGAGACTTATACAAGGGCACTATCACCTCTTTTTCTGCTGGACATCCTTCTGGCTTTGACCGTCATCTTTTCTACCTGTTTGGCCACCTTAAGATCATAAGGCATAATCACCCCCAACTCCCACTCTTCTTTTGTACAAAGAAACACTTCACCCCCTATACTGTACCATTTCCTTGGATTTTTGTAACCTGAGTGCATGACCCTGCATTTTTTAACATTAAACCTTAATTGTCAATTACTGGGCCATTCTTCAACCTTTGCTAGATCCTTCCTAATGCTATTCACACCGTACAGGGTTGTCCACCTTATTACAGAGTTTGGTATCATCCGCAAAGAGACAAACCTTACCAGACAATCCTTCCTCAATATCACTCACAAAGATGTTAAAAAGAGCAGGCCCAAGGACCAATCCCTGCAGTACACCAGATAACATTCGTTTCCTCAGAACAAGCTCCAATTACCACTACTCTCTGTCACCTTTCATTTAACCAGTTTTGAACCCAGTCAGTCACTTTAGGTCCCATACCGAGGGCACTCAGTTTATTTAGCAGTCGCCTGTGTGGAACAATGTCAAAGGCTTTGCTAAAAATCCAAGTACACCACATCTAGTGTCCCTCCCACATCCAACTGTTTGGACACCCAATCAAAGAAATCAATCAGATGTGTTGACAAGACCTGCCTTTAGTGAGCCCATGTTGCCTTGGGTCCTGCAGTCCATATGTAGGAGTAAAAGATAATATATGAAAACAAAAATATACTTTGTTTCCAGGACTACTCAGCACCATGGTTTTGCGCCTATTTGCTCCCAACTTTTTGATCTTAAAGTGTGTTTTGCTCTCCTTTACCCAGCTCGGCTAAGAGTGACACATCAAGGCACCACTAAGTTGTTTGACTCTGTATCAGCAGCACAGACTTTTCTGGAGACACTAACATTGGGAGATGCCTTCGCAAAAGCTACTACAGTTGTAGTAGAGGTTCCCTGAATGGCATACAACAGCCACTGCTGTGAATGAGGACGATAGATATAACAGCAACAAGTATCCCCTTCCTGCACTATTTGATTAGTTGTTAATACCAGGATTGGATCTTCTTACTGTGCATGGTGGAATGGTGATGCAACTGAGCTGCCAGAGTTCTCAGAGCTGAGTGCTCCATAGCTGCTACATGTCCTGACAGTAGATTACATCGGAGCATACCTTCTTTTAACATGTTAAGAACTCAGCTCCATGGGTCACAACTCCATAAAAGAAGCCATAGTACTTGGTTGTTGGGTGTTTTACATCTTAGGGTGTTTTTCTTGGTTATTCCTTTATATAATGCAGTAGCACTTAACAGGAGTGGTTATATTAATAATCTCAGTGATTTTAAGTATGCTGCAATTTTGGTTTTGAAAGTTTTATTCTTGTAAGATTTGGGGAAGAGTATATTTAGAGTGCATTAAGGGGTTTTGAAAGGGAATGGTGTTAAGTGATTGTTCCTATTAATGGGAAATGATTGGGTATTGGGGAAGAGGTGTAGAGGAGAACTGGTGGGGAGTGGGGTGAGGGACTGGGTGGACAAGACGTTTGGGAGGGGTGCCAATGTTTGTCTTGTCTGTGTGGGTGTGGGAGAGCTTGGGTTCAATTTAGAAAGAACACCATAATCTTTGGAGGGTTATGAAGCATTGTAATATCCTTTGGGGTCTGTGTAGATGAAGTGTTCAGGTGGTGAGGGCTGGTGGCTGGGACAGTCTCCCTCGACTTACAATGTTTCGGCTTGCTAAGGTTGACTTGGAATATTGATATTATTACAGGTGAAGACTGTAACTTGGAATGTAGGAGGATTAGCTCGCTGATAAAAATAACTAAAATACTACAGTAATCGCAACATCAGAAGGCAAACATTGCCTTTTTACAGGAAACCCACTCAATGACAAGGAACATGCTAAGTTGAAAAGGTGGTGGATGGCAGAGTGTGTTGTCACTCCAGTTGAAGGGAAAAAAAGAAGGAGTGGTAGCACTGTTTCATAAAGGAATAGCAGATAAGACTGGATTACTCACAGTGGATCTGAGTGGAAGATGTGCGATGTGTGAAGGAAACGGAAGGGAAAGGTGTCAGTTTTTTTACTGCATGAGTTGGGATTGTTGGATATCTGGCGGGTACTTCACCCTGATGACCGTAATTACACTTTTTACTCAAGGTTTATGCCCGGCAGGATTATATTTTACTCTCCCCATCGTTTTTACCCTTGGTTCGGGAGGCGGGCATAGATGCAGGTGTAGTATTGGACCATGATTTCATATGGGTGGATTTGGGTCTGTCTAAGGGGTAGGAGCTCAGCTGGCTGCCGAATGAACCTTACGCTGTACCAGGACGCCAATTTCCGTAGCTTTTTGGGGAAAGAGTGGAAGCATTTTTTTACAAGATAATGATCCCTCGGAGGTGGACACTATAATGTTCTGGGTGGGAGGAAAAGCAGTGATGAGGGGGATAATTATTCAGTATACTAGCCGTACATGCAGGGAGAGGGATAGGGAGTTCCTTGGATTGCTCCAGCAACTTCAGATGGCTCGAGCTGTCGCCCTGCAAGGGAATGTGGCTGGCGCTCGAGATAACTATTGGAACATCAAGAGACAAATCAATGAGGTTTTGAACCAAAGGGCCCTGCAAGATGTTCAGCTACACAAATATAATCTACACTGGTGGGGAAATAAGGCAGTCAAGTTACTGGCTGCAGTGGTTCAGAATTGAACAGCTAAGCAGATTACTGCTCGTTATTAAATCCCGCTCCGGAGATTTGCGTACTAAGGGGGCAGAAATTCAGGAAGCTTTTGTTGATTTTTATAAATCGTTACATGATTCAGGCCATTGTGATGTGAAGGCGTGAGAGACCTTTTTCCTGGACCTCCAACAGCCAGTTCTGATGTTAGAGCAAATGGCGAGCCTAAATGCCCCTATTCAAGGTACTGAAATCCAACAAACAGTTAAGAAACTAAAATTAGCAAAGACACCTGGGCCTGATGGCCTAGGTTCTGAATTTTACGAAATATTGGGGACACAATGGATTGGCCCTTTTGGAGACTTATGTCAGGCCTTACGTAACCCAACTCAGCCCAAAAGTTCACTAACTCATGCTACCATTGTAGTAGTGCCTAAACCTGGATGGGATACAGAGCAATTGGGCTCTTATCATCCAATATCTTTACTAAACCAAGATATTAAGCTCTTTGCTAGTATCTTGGCCTCCAGGTTGGGCAAGGTGCTGCCCTTTTTGGTTCACAAAGATAAGACAGGCTTTGTGCCTGGTAGATACGCTTCTACCACATTTTACGTGCGTTGAGGGCCCTACGTATGAAGGAGGGGCTTCCCAGGGTGCAATTATTACCAGTCTCGATGCCGAAAAGGTGTTTGACAAGATCTTGTGGGTTCATCTATTCTGGGTGCTTCCTCAATTTGGCATCATGGGGGAGTTTCTGGCAGGAATACGGGCCCTGTACAAGAGTACCACAGCGTAGATATTGATTAATGGGAGCTTAATCTCCATATTTGCGTTGGAGAGGGAAACTCACCAGGGTTGCCCCTTGCCCCTATGTTGTTTGTCCTTTTGTTAGAACCGTTGGCTAGTAAAATCCGCCAATACACTGAACAGGATGGGATCCAGTGTTAAAAGAATTTTACCAATGATACTCACAAACACCACAAGACTAAGTCAGGCTTAAAGCAGTTTTATTTCTTGCAAGGAGACAAATCCAGCATACCCTCATGAAGTTGTCTGCCCTCCCCATACCTTCCCGTTTCTTATATATCTTTTTAGACTCTCATCTATGTGCAGCTGGATGAACATGTTACAGTTTTAGAACATTAGGAGGTTTTTACAAGCTAGCCAAAAAACATATCTAAGAACATTCAGTTCTTCTTGTAACACACAAGGTCAGAAGCCATTTCTTTTCTTATAATCTACACTTGTTTAATATATGTTAAAATGATTAACTCAATAATTTCCCTACATCCAGGTTGGGACGAATGACTATAAAATTAATCTTTTCGCAGATATGCTAGTATTTTTAGCATATCCCGATTTGGTGGCTCTCATTCAGCAGTTTGGCACCTCTTCTGGATTAAAGATTAATTTTGATAAATCAGAAGCAATGGTATTATCTACCAACTGGATAGTTGGAGGCCATTCAGAATCTGTCATAACTAGGCCAAATCCTTGGTTAAAATGGTTCTTCCTCCTAAGATACTCTATCCCCTCCAAATGATGTCTATTTGGGTTGCTCATAGGGATGAGCTGGTTTTACCATGGGATTTCTTCTTTTATTTGGGGAGCGCACTGAGCACAGATTGGCTATAGCAGATGTCTTTGGGATCACAATAAAGGGGGGGGGGGGGAGTAAACTTACCAGATCTTTGTCTTTACAACGTAGCAACGGCTCTTCACTGGGTATATGAGCTCCACACTAGCCACTTTAAATTTGCGCCCGAGGGTGTGTGGAAGATGTTTCCTCTTTCTCTGTGCTTAACATATTTCACTGTAGGAACAAATGGGTCTGCTTTGCCCCTCTCTTACGTCCCCTGGTCATGGCTTGGGACTGGTGGAAAACTCGGTTGGGGTCCTTCTTTTTTAGAACTCCTGCGGAACCCAGATTTTGCTACTAGCTGGGATAGGTTTCCTTTTAAGACGTGGGTCGGGGGGGGGGAGGAGGGAGGGTTGTAGGTATGTGGGTCAGGTGGCTGCCTTGGGGCAGAGTTGTTGCCCTTCTTTCTCACAATGTCAGTTGGCTTGGAATTCCTGCAGAAATATTTCTACTCAATTTACAACTTTGGCACTACTTTGCCTCTTTAAAGGGCCCCAATGGCACATATCCCTCCTTTATTACTTTGGACGCTATTTTCATGCAAATGCCTACCAACCAGAACAAACTTTCCATGTGGCACAAACTAGGGAGAGAGCATAGACATTCTCCTCTGTTGTTTGTTTTTTTTTAAATTACACAGCTGGCAGGAGTGCACGCTTGGGGGACGAGGTTTCTGTCGAAGAGCTGTCACGGTGTTTCAGTTTAGCCTTCTGGATTACCCCTAATGTGAGCCTACACGAGATCCAGTTTAAAATTTTGTACAATGCTTATATTACCAGAAGGGCAAGGCCATGGGCCTTTGGGAGTCTAATGTGTGTGATAAATATGGACTGGGCTGGAGCTCCTTGGTGCACCACTTTTAGAGTGTCCTTTGCTTGAGAATTTCTGGTCCAGTGTTACTGCTGTCCTGGAAGACGTTCTGGCTGACTCCTATCAGTGGTCTTATGGGGTTCTGTTAACGGGTTCAGACACTGCTTCACTGGACCAGGGGCTCTCAGAATATTATTGTAAGTTCATTTAACTGGCTTTAGTACTGGCTCAGAAAGTTATTCTTCAGCACTGGGCAGGACAACTTGCCCCATCTCTGGAGCACCGGTACGCTAGTATGCGGCAGATGGCTGACTGGGAGTGCCAGAAAGTTTCTGTTCCAGCTCGTAGGGCCTCTCAAGAGTATTGTGGCTTGGGAAAGCGTTGTCTGGCGCGGATACCCTCCTTGCCTCATGCTACTGTTTCATAGTTCCTGGACACAGGATGGGAGATGGGGATGGGTGGGGTGTTTACGTCTTTTTCCTTTTTTTTGTAAGAGAAAATACAGGTGGGTCACTTAACAGAGCTTTGCTGTAACAGTTGGTTATAATAGTTCTTGTGTTTCATTGCCTTGCTCATTTTTTTCTTTTTGCATCAATGATATTGTGTTCATGCTCCGTTTTGTACTACTTGTTAATAAAAGATTAAAAAAAAAAAAAAAACTTCCCCACAAAAGTATTCTCACTCATAGTATAATCCTTAGTTCTCTCACACTCAGATTACTGCAATGCAATCTACTCAGGTTGCAAAGAGCAAATCACAGAAACTCCAAATTGCTCAAAATACAGCAGCCAGACTTACTTTCAGGAAATCAAGATTCAAAAGAGCAACCCCTCTACTAAAAGCACTCCACTGGCTTCCAATCAAAGCCCACATAACCTTCAAACTCTACAGCATGGTCTAGGCTCATAGTCCATGGTGAAGTGCCCACTTACCTCTCAGACATGATCATACTACCTCTTAAGAACACCCTGAAGAAGGCGCGGAATGACCTGACTATCCTTTATGTCACAAGCTAATCTACAAGTTCGTTCACTCAGCGAACATCCCTATCAAAGCTCTAAGCTATGAAACACCCTTCCCAAGTCACTAAGGTCCTTAACACCTCACACCAATTTTCAGAAACACCTCAAGACCTACCTGTTCAAAACGTTCCTACCCACAGACAACAACAAGCATGCTGACCCTCCTCAACCGCTCCCTAAGTCAACCATCTAACCTATTTTTATTGAAAACAAGAAACAAAAAGCACATACAATAGCAATTGGACCTCAGATCTGACAAAACCTACATACAACTGCTTTTCTTTTAATACAATATTTGAGCACACACATAGCAAACAAGAACAAACCTTTTTCAGAGCAAGTGTAAATTTAAGAGTGAGAATCTGTGCCCTACTAAGAGATTCTGGATGCTTATGTTTCCTTAAAAATAAACAAACAAACAAACAAACAAAAAAGGCTGAAAATGGATGTTATTACTTTTCAAACAGATACACTTTTATAACATTACCTGTTTGCATTCATGGGGAAAATACTAAGTAAATCGAGTCCCTAGGAAGCTGTAACACAGGTGCTACTCAAGCAAACAATAACTAAAAACAATTAATACAATGTATAACCTATAGCATAATAGAATAATAAGATATTCATTTAATAAAAACGGTAAATAATTTTTACAAAGTTTAAATCGGTAGAGAACACTGGAATGAGATGGACAAGTTACAGTGCTTACATACTTTATATTTTAGGGGTTTTTTTAAGTAATTAACTGACAAAACAATTATGCTTATTTTAAAGAAAGGTATTTTACAAAAGGATATACAGGTAATCAATACCCAATTAAAAAAAACACATACTTACAAAAGTTTAGTCTTAATTTTAACCGATTTCTGATTGAATTGTTGGGACTGCTTGATGAGACCTAATGATTCTAATGTTTCCGGATCCAGCCGCTCCTTTAAAATGGTATCCGAAACCAGATACTAAACAAAACAAAATTGTAACACAGAGGAGATAAAGTCAAAATGAAGCATCTAAATCTGTTCTGGTCACAAGCTGTATGCCCTAATATCCTTGGTACTTTGTAGATCACAGGAAAGATTAGTTCATTTCTCACTTCTAAACCTGTCGTAGCTATCTTAGTTTCTATTTTCTCAGACCCTATAATTCTCTCAAACTTTCTGGCATTATATCATTAAGCAGCCCTAAATCTATTATCCTTTATTAATGTTTATTCTGTATGTAATCTTGCTTCAATAAAATTATGTGGATAATGTGCCTCATTTTAAAAAAATTAACCACCATTAGAAAACTGCTTTCCATAAAAATTCCAGAATTTTTAAGACAATAAGGAAAGCAAAGTTACTTACGTATAGCAGGTAGTCTCAGTAAAAGTGATATCATCTGACAAAGTGCACACAGGGAAAGGTCTCTCCAACTAGAAAAGTCTGGAAGCCTTTGAAAGGTCCTACACTGTATGAATGGAAATTCTTGCTTTGTGTCACTGCACAGGACCTTCTCAGTATTTGTAAAAGCTGAATTAGAAAAGGTGAATGGATATGCACATACTAGTATCCTGATACTCATGGGGACATCTGCTACACTAAATAACTTGGTTTCCCAGAGGACAAGCATGGCACCAAATTCTTACAGATAGGCATCATAACATCTTTGGTGGCAAAATCCTGAAAACCCAAACTAGCAAGGGCCGAGGTTGGACACCCATGTTCTAAAGGCTTTAGTCCACTCCAAGTAGAAGGCCAAGGCTTGACTGCTATCTAAACTGTGTAAGATAACGTCCACCACTGTGGGTGTGGTCTGGGAAAAAACTCAGAAGAATGATTATTTGATTAATATAGAAAGCCAAAAGCACCTTAGGAAGAACATTGGATGACTGCAAAGGACCACCTACTGTTGAAAAACTTGTGTACAGTAGATCATTCACTATAGCCCTGAAGCTCCACAACCATGGAGCTACCCCACTTTAAGTTTTGAGGATTTGATGAGTATTGAACTATTAATCCATAAATTAGGATTGTTTACCCATGAACCTAGATACTGCAGACTTTTCTCTCATGTGAAATATTAATAGGAGAGTTTTATCTGTGGTGTCGGGTAGGTGGGGTAGCCTATGATGAGAGCTAGTCAGAGGTGTCCTAATAAAAAGGTACGGAGTGACCTAGTGGTTAGGGTGGTGGACTTTGGTCCTGAGGAACTGAGTTCGATTCCCGGCACAGGCAGCTTCTTGTGACTCTGGGCAAGTCCCTTAACCCTCCATTGCCCTCCGCATAGAGCCTGCCATGAGTGGGAAAGCGCAGGGTACAAAATGTAACAAAATGTAACCCTGGGCTTATGAGGCTACTTATTATTAATGATAAAGTATAGGTTCAAAGGCTCATTGAAACCTTTAGATTTGGAGCAATTTTATCTCATTCAAGTTTCTTATGCAAAAATATATGCAACCTTTAAGTTTTGTTTTTATACTATCCATTATCTAATTAGAGATCCTCTGTAATTATCCCACTCCATTTTAAATTCAGCCACATTTTTTTCTCCACCATATCCCTCAGGAGGGCATTCCAGGCATCACCCTCTCCACGAAAAAGGATTTTCTGACATTACTCCTAAGTCTATCACCCCATAACCTTAATTCATTTTCTCTAGTTCTACCATTTTCCCTTCTTAGGAAAATATTTGTTTCTATATTAATACCATTCAAGTATTTAAACGTGTGTATCTTATCTCCCCTGTCTCTCCTCTCTTCTAGGGTATACATAGTCAGGCCTTCCAGTCTCTTCTCATATGTCTTTTGGCGCAATTCCCATATCATTTTTGTCACCTTCCCCTGGATCGCTTCAAGTCTTCTTACATCTTTAGCAAGATATGGCCTCCAAAACTGAACAGAATACTCAGGGGCCTCACCAATGACTTGTACAAGGGAATAACACTTCCTTTCTTCTGCTGGTTAAACCTCTCTCTGTGTTGAACTACCTCCAGGGAAAGCCTGGTAATCCTCTACATCATTGATGACAAAGCTAAGGCATCACATTGAGTGAAGAACTGTGCAAGCTTCTCATAGATCTGTTAGCTCTTTCTCAAAAAATGCCAACATCAAGATCAAAGCGGGTGAAACTGGCGAGGCCAGAATCTCCTGAGTGACGTGTGAAGTTTTACTGGCCTGGTATCAGATCCCTGGACAATGGCATGGTCTTAAGAACATAAGAATAGCCATACTGGGTCAGACAAAGGTCCATCTAGCCCAGAATTCTGCCTCCAACAGTAGCCAATCCAGGTCATAAGTAACTGGCAGACACCCAAATAGTCACAAGAGGAAAAATAGAAACATTAGAACTCCACAGTGATAATCAATTTTTTGTTGTTTAACTAAATAAAGCATAGAAACATATGACAGTTATGTAGGTTATGAGATATCTTATAGCCTTCAGCCATTTCAGATCTGCAGCACTCAAACATCTTAATCATTTGCCTCTAATGCTATCAAATCTTGATCTGTACACATCCCCAGTACTTAACTGACATATCAGAGTTACAGTGCAGAGAACAGTTAGTTGCTCATTCTCCCGTCACCAACCACTAGCACACAAAGGGGTTTTGGTTCCACAGAACCTGCTTCTGGGCTAATTCAAAGAAAGATTGCTGTATGAATCAAAAAAGCCGCATCCTTTGAATTACCCCAGAAGCAGGTCCTCTGGCAGTGAGTTCCAGAGCTTAACTATTTGTTGAGTGAAAAAATATTTCCTCCTATTTCTTTTAAAAGTATTTTCATGTAGCTTTATTGAATATCCCCTAGTCTCTACACTTTTTGAAAGAGAAAAGAAAAAAAGAAATTGATTCACTCTGACCCGTCCTACACCATTCCAGGATTTTGTAGACCTCAGTCATATCTCCCCTCATCCATCTCTTTTCCAACCTGAAGAGCCCTAACCTCTTTAGCCTTTCCTCATAAGAGATAGAGGAAGTTCCATCCTCTATCATTTTGGACACTCTTCAATGAACCTTTTCTAATTCTGCTATATCGTTTTTGAGATACGGCTACCAGAACTCAACACAATTCTCAAGGTGTGGTCACACCATGGAGCAATACAGGGGCATTATAGTATTCTTAGTCTTATTTATCATCTCTTTCCTAATAGTTCCCAGCATTGTTGCTTTTTGGCCACCGCTGCACGGTGGGCAGAAGGCTGACAAAGTCAAGTGGACCTCTCTGTCCAAGAGAGCTTCAAAAATATGGCAGCCACCAGTGCCTTGGTGCTCTCAATGCAGTGCTAAGAGTTCCAAATTTGATGCTTTCAAGCCTCTATTCAATGGTAGGTGCCCTCAGCATGCGTAAAGAGGACGACAAATCCTTCCTCTCCTTCGGACACGAATCATTCAATGCTCATTTCCAATGGCTACTACTAATGCCCAACATCAAGGAAGATCAATGCACTCCCAAAGTCACATTTTCAGAATTTGGTGCAGCTCCTGGTCATTTTAAGACTGACCCCTCGTATGACTACATCAATGAACCAGACTTTGAAATGCTGAAGGAATTCTCCTAGTGCTCTTCACAGTTCTGAATCCATCTCTGTCATTTGCACTCGGTTCCTGACTGGACACATTGCCCCAAAATAACTTCTGCAAAATCAAATAATTCAGTTTTGAAAAACAAGTCCTGGCTATGACTGTCAAGTTCCCAAAAGGGGAACTCAGGTGACCACATAAAAATATAAGAGAAAGCAGCTAAAAAGACAACTAAAAAAAGAAAGAAAAAACTACTGCATATACTCATCTAAGTTGATCTCATGTACAAGTCAAGGGCAGTTTTAGGACTAAAGATGGCCAAAAATGCTATGGCCCGTGTAGTTGAGGCTGTTCCCTCTCTCTACCTCAGTCCAATATTGCTCTCTCTCTCTCCCTCTCTGCCTTTCCAAACCCTACCCCCATTCCCATAGCCCACAGACAAAGCCAGAAGAAAACAGCTAAATTATCAGATTTCAATAAGTGAGGATTATATATTTTTATCCCTCACTGATTTATCCCACCACTCACTCACTCTAAACTTTGACAAGTTCACTATAGCAAAAATATTTCACAAATCACTCAACCTTCCTATCTAGAGGGGGGGGGGGGGGAAGAGAGAGAGATCAAGGTGCTGCACAACAACATGAAACAGAAACTTGTATTCATGCAAAGTAGGCCTTTCCAAAGACTTCTAAGAACTTTTTCTAGCTAGAGCCGCCTTCTCCCACACAAGCTCTGTAGGATGTCATCACCCATCTGAGGGTTCGATGACCTGCATATCTTTGGTGAAAAAATGAATCAATTGTATTTCATAAACACTACTGCAACATGGAACACAAGGAAGAGAAAGAAGAACTATAGCAAAAGATAACCTGGTAGCAAAGGAAGCAAAAAGGCTCCATGAGAAAATACATTTTCAGTAGAACATAAAATAAATACTTATAGTGAACAACTTTTAAAATAACATTTTTGAACAAAACTGAAACACAGACCATTTCTAATCCATTAATATTGTTTTTTTTAAACTGCAATAAGGCTTTGTGGGTTTTTTAAACTGTGCTATAGAAATGATTTGTAGTAGTAGTAATAAGGCTTTTATTTGAAAGAAAAACTTACCAAACAAGATATTACCAGCTGTGTAAAATGGTCTCTCTTGCTCTTTTCTTCTAAGCAACTGGTTTCAATATCTAAAAGAAATAAAAATCACTGATAACTGTATTCTTTTTTGCTTTTGAAACCCTAGCTTGACTTTCTCCAAAAAGCAGATCACTTCCATCCCTCTCTTCCTTAACTACATGGTTAAACACAAACCTAATCACATTTTTACAAGCATTCAGGCTCATCAGTATGGCTTCTCTGCATAGCTGGATACAAAGCAAAACTGAAATGTGAAGACCAGGTAAAAAGATACACTGCAACTAGTTCACAAAATGTTTTTATGCAATCCATCAACAATATAATGTATATTGTGGTCAGAAAAAATGAAGATACATACCTGTAGTAGGTATTCTCCGAGGACAGCAGGCTTAATATTCTTACATGTGGGTCGTCGTCCGTGACGGCCCAGGAGACGGAAGAAGAAAAGAACTTCAAAAGCTAAGAACCTTCCCGAACGTTCCGCCACGCAGGCGACTCACCATGCATGCGTGGGCAGCTTCCCGCCCACAACGCGAACGTGCAGTGATTATTTTAATAAAAAGCAAAACAATATAAGTAAAACACCTTCAACGGGTAGGAGGGAGGGTTGTAAGAATATTGAGCCTGCTGTCCTCGGAGAATACCTGTTACAGGTATGTATCTTCATTTTCTCCGAGGACAAGCAAGCTCAATATTCTTACGTGTGGGGTATCCTTAGCAACCAGGCTCACTCAAAACAAAGAACATTGGTCAATTGGGCCTCGCAACGGCGAGGACAAAGAGATTGACCTGAAAATAAAGTCAACTAGGTGAGAGTGCAGCCTGGAACAAAACATAAAATGGGCCTAGGAGGGTGGAGTTGGATTCTAGACCCCAAACAGATTCTGCAGCACCGACTGCCCAAACCCACCATCGCATTGGGTATCCTGCTCATGGCAGTAATGCGAGGTGAAAGTGGGAACTGAAGACCATGTCGCAGCCTTGCAAATTTCTTCAGTGGAGGCTGACTTCAAGTGGGCTACCAACGCAGCCATGGCTCTGACATTATGAGCCGTGACATGACCCTCCAAGGCCAGTCCAGCCTGGGCATAAGTGAAGGAAATGCAATTTGCCAGACAAATTGAAATGGTGCGTTTCCCAATGGCAACCACCATCCTCTTGGGATCAAAAGAAACAAAACGCTTGGCAGACTGTCTGTGGGGTCTTGCCCACTCTATGTAATAGGCCAATGTTCTCATGCAATCCAAGGCGTGCAAGCTGCTTTCGCCAGGATGGGAATGAGGTCAGGGAAAGAATGTTGGCAAGACAATAACTGGTTCAGATAGAACCCCGACACCACTTTCAGCAGGAACTTATGGTGTGAGGAGTACTACTCTGTTGTGATGGAACCTAAGATGCATCCACCACTAAGACCTGAAGCTCACTGACCCTACTAGCTGAAATAGCCACCAAGAAAACGACATTCCAGGTCAAGTACTTCAGACGGCAGGAATTCAGTGGCTCAAAAGGAGCTTTCATCAGCTGGGTGAGAACGATGTTGAGATCCCATGACACTGGTGGAGGTCTGACAGGGGGCTTTTGACAAAAGCAAACCTCTCATGAAGCGAACAACTAAAGGCTGTCCAGAGATGTGCTTACCTTCTACACATTGATAAGAACTAATTGCACCAAGGTAAACCCTTAGGGAGTTGGTCTTGAGAACGGACTCTGATAAGTGTAGAAGGTATTCAAGCAGGGTCTGTGTAGGGCAAGTAAGGGGATCTAAGGCCTTACTTTCACACCAGACAGCAAACCTCTTCCATTTAAAAGAATAACACCTCTTAGTAGAATCTTTCCTGGAAGCCAGCAAGACTTGGGAGACACCCTCTGAAAGACCCAAGGAAGTGAATTCTAAGCTCTCCACATCCAAGCTGTGAGAGCCAGAGACTGGAGGTTGAGATGTAGACGCAACCCCTCGTTCTGTGTGATGAGGGTCAGAAAACACTCCAATCTCAATGGTTCTTCGGAGGATAATTCCAGAAGAGGGAACCATATCTGTCACGGCCAGTATGGCACCATCAGAATCATGGTTCCGCGGTCTTGCTTGAGTTTCAACAAAGTCTTTCCCACTATAGGTATTGGAGGATTATGCATACAGAAGGCATGTCCCCCAATTGAGGAGGAAGGCACCTGATGCTAGTCTGTTGTGGGCCTGAAGCCTGGAACACAACTGAAGGACCTTGTGATTGAGTTGAGTGACAAAAAGAGCCATTGAGGAGGTGCCCCATGCTTGGAAGATCTTGCAGGCTACGCCCATGTGGAGAGACCACTCATGCGGCTGCATTATCCTGCTCAGCCTGTCAGCCAGGGTACTGTTTGCACCCACCAGATAAGTGGCTTGGAGGAACATGCTGTGCTGGTGAGCCAAATGCCACATCCTGACACAGAGGGCGTGATCCGTTGACCCCCTGTTGTCGGTGTAATACATTGCAACCTGATTGTCTGTTTGAACTAGAATAACTTGATGAGACTGCCGATCTCTGAAAGCCTTTAGAGCGTTCAAGACTGCCCAAAGCTCAAGGAGGTTGATCTGAACATTCGTTTCCTGGGAGGACCAAGCACCTTGAGTGCGAAGCCCATCTACATGAGCTCCCCGACCCAGGAGAGATGAATCCATAATTCCCATCTTTTGTCAAGGAAATGGCTGATGCCGTTCCGTTTCCTTTAGAGGTGGAGGATGAGCCCAGGGCCAAGATGCTCAAGGTCCTGAGCTATACATCTCCTCCTAAGGAGGGTGTGACTGCACATCTCCATGAGGTACTCAAGGAAGTTCTCATCAGGAACTGGGCATCCCCTCTGTCGGTCCCTGTCGTGCCCAAGAAGATAGACACCCAGTATTGGATACACAGTGAGCCTGGGTTTGTAAGGCCTCAGTTGCCTCACAATTCCTTGGTGGTGGAGTCTGCTCTCAAAAGAACCAGGAGTACTAGGGCCTATGCCTCGGTGCCCCCAGGCAGAGAGGCTAGAACCCTGGATTCTTTTGGGAAGGAAGATGTACCAGGCTTCAATGCTCATCTCCCATATAGTCTTACCAACTCTTCATGAGCGTTTAGTTGTGAAACTCGGTGAGACAGCTGTCAGACTTGGGTGATACGCTCACTCCTTGTGTCATTTTTCAAAGGAATTGGAATACTTCAGTAGTCAAAACCATACCAAAACCATTAATGGCATAGGTTAAATAAGGGAGGAAAATACAAGCACAAAATATTCCAGTGATGAGAGACATTTAGGGCCTTATTTTATAACAGTTCAGCTAAGTGAAGTCCAATAAGGCACATTTTATAAAACATAGTAACATAGTAAATGACGGCAGATAAAGACCTCTATGGTCCATCCAGTCTGCCCAATAAGATAAACTCATTTACCACACAGATTCCTATTTCTGCCAGCCAGCGTTTCCTGGCTCCAGTGAATGTCTATGGGTGACTAACACTTCAATCCATTTCCTTTTCCATTAATCCTGCTGAGCTTAAGATTTTTCAAATATTAGCCTGGATGTCACACAACCCACAAAGTAATCAGGTCAATATTCAGAAAATTTTCTATGGAATAATGTAAAACTTCTAAGCTAAACAATTTAAATTATTCCTATATTCAGTGGTGCTACATGTACAGCTAGTGCTGCTGAATATGCCAGTATAAGTTATAGGCCTGATATTCAGTTGGCAGTGATCAGCATTTTGCTGACTGCCACAGGTGTTATCCCCCGAAATTCAAAGACAGGCCATGTCTGGGCTCTGGCATTGAATTTCCGGGTATATGGACACAGCAAAAACATAGCCGGTTTAGTGTGATACTTATCACTTAACCGGCTACGGTGAACCACAAAGATAGAACTGACTTTTATGCGGTCCTATTTATGGGGTTGCACTGACCAGTTAAGTGCTGAATATCGGTACTTAACCAGCCAAGTGCTGACTCCACCCCCAGAACAGCTGGTTTCGCACTGGGGGCTAATTTAAACGTCCAGAAGCCTCTCCTTTAAATATTGGGCCTTAGATGTGTAAGTGCAAGTATACTGTGGAAAACAAACCAGCAGATCAGTATAATATCCAAAAAACTTTATTAAGGATACCGTATGTAAGACAGTTGCAACTGTCTTACATACGGTATCTTTAATAAGGTTCTCAGCCTGCTGCACTAATTATTAGGCTACTCCTCCACTCTGACTTATGCCACTGAAAATCAGCTCTAATCACCCCTGCACTATCTGGGCCGTGTTGGGGTGATCCAGGGGCGGAGCCTAGGCAGAGTCAGAACTTACTTGGGCACTGGCAATATTCAGATCTGGTGCCTGGATAGCTAATCAGACAGATAGGACCGCATAAAAAACATCTTTGCCTAGTTAGCTATCCAGGTTCTGCCACTGAACATAAGCCTGGGTAGAGGTCTTAAGTCCTGTGATCCAGTGGTGTACCAAGGGTGGGGCGGTGGGGGCGGTCCGCCCCAAACGCACGCTGCAAGGGGGTGCAGGGAGCAGCTGTGCGACTGCTCCCTGCACCCCCAGGATGTGATGCGCTAGGGGGGTGATGCACCGGGGGGGGGGGGGGGGGTGCACAGTGGCAATCCGCTCCAAGTGGCAGCCAACATAGGAACACCACTGCTGTGGTCTCCCTCACCTGACATCCTTCCCATGAACAGTATTGGAATCCCCCTCCCTCCCCAACATACCAGCTCTCCCCAACCAGGATCCCCTCATCTCCTATGGACCTCCCCTTAAAGTCCCCGGCGATCCAGGGGTCAAAGGGCAAAAATGATCCCCACTCACTTCTAGCCACCACGGCCCCTTCACCAAACTAGGGTTTTGTTTTGTTTTATTATCAGGTCTACAGTAAATATAATCAACAGATGCACTTATCATGCTATCTGCTGATGTAGCTAGGTATGTATTATTTTCATACTCAAATTTAAAAAAAACAATAGAAAGAGTGTTAACACTGTTGATCTGCTGGTCACTTCAAGAACTGTACAGTTTCATATTATATATATTTTAAAGCATAATAAAATGTTCTTACATTAAAGAATTCTTACCCAAGTTTCTCATCACTAAGATGCTCAAACTACATTCCATTATCAACTTTCTGCAGTACTAAAATGAGAAAGGAACTTACCTAATATACAAAACACATCTGCTAATATTGAGGGCATGTCATCTCGAAGATCCTAATAAAAGGAAAAAAAATACAATTAATAAACACAGAGGTATGAACACAAATAGCTTTCTTAGCAAACTGCTTTCCTCAAATGATAGGTCATTTATGTTGAGATACCATTAAGAAAATCAAAGCTAGCTTTCATCAACCATGAACTTGCCAGTTTATTGGTCATTCTTGTCCATGATTGGTTTTAATTAGGTTTTGCTTACTGTTCAGCATCATGGTCTAGACCAGGGTCATCCAACTTTGACCCCTGCCCAATCATACTTCCAGGATTTTCACAGTGAATATGCATTAGCTTTATTTGCATACAATGGAGGAAGTGCATGCAAACAGATCTCATGCATATTCATTGGGGAAATCCTGAAAACTCGACTGGGTTGCGGCCCTCGAGGAGTGAAGTTGGACACCCCTGGTCTAGGCAGTTTTTGTAAAAAAGAGAAGGTCACATAACTAAGAGCACTTTTTCAAACATTAATACTACTTTCCATCTTTATAACACTTGTGGACATACGAAGCACTGTACAGTGGTGGTAAGTAGAAAGGTACCATATACCTCTGCTCCAAACAGCTTAGAATCTAACTGCTACCTGAGGCAACGGGACAAAAAGTGACTTGCCAATAGTCAAAAGGTATCAGCAGCAGAAGTCGATCTGAACCCTGACTTCTTTGCTTCTAAATTCACTGTTTTAACTACTATGTTGCTTCCTCTCCCTCAGCTAGTTTGAACAGCAGAAACCTTTACCTTTGAAACACACAGAAGTTCAGAAATATCCACTTACTATAATATCACCAAGAACATTAGCAGCTTGATCCTGTTTTAAGTTTCCCCTAATGACATGATATGCAAGTTCATAGAGGGCTTGTTGGATATCTGTAAAACAAAGAAATGCAGATTAGATGTTTCTTCCTGCTTTACAGCATAGGAGGTTGAGGAAAGTAACTCAATTTTGAGCATCATGATTCTTCTATTAACCATTTATCTCATGAAGGAATTATTTAAAACTAGTAAAAAAGGCCCGTTTCTGTTTGAAAGGAAACGGGCGCTAGCAAGGTTTTCCTCTGAGTGTGTATGTTTGAGAGAGTGTATGTGAGAGTGACTGTGTGAGAGAGGCTTCTGTTCCTGCTGCTGTGCATTCCCCGTGTTGTGCTGATTCGCTGCTCCCTGTATCGTGGCTCCGCCCCTCTCCTTCTACTGGCCAATCTGGTGTGGATGTGTGACATCACTATTATCTACTACAACATGATCCACGGTTCCAGGCAGCCTCAGAATGTTGGAGGTGAGAATTATTATATAGGATAACCTAGGCATGATATTCAAAGAAATTATCTGGATAATTCCCTTAGCCGGTGCTCTCCACGGATGCTTAGTAGTACCATACCACTTAATATCCTTACAGACTGCCTCAACCCATTTGTTATTGGGTTTATTTGCAAAAGCTTTTGGAGAATGTGTAGAACATGAACATGGTAATTAGCGAATGTGTTTTATTATAATATATTTATAGTAAGGTTGAAATCTTTCAATTAGAATTTGCTTTGTGTGTTTGTCTACATTTTTGTCTCTATGGTGTACGTGAGTTGTACACCATACAGTACAATTTTTGTGACATATTACAGCATACAAGCTTTTAATAAATGAAATGAAAAATCCAGAAAGTGTCAAGGCAATGCACAGTGGTGAGTTATCCAGCAACTGCGATATTTAGCCCACTATCTGGATAAATACCCAGAAAAAAAAAGCTGTTCTAACTTTACCCAGATAGAGGATGTGCAGCCTGCTCTACCCAGATATACAGCACCACTTACTATCCAGTTAGTAGTGTTGAATGCCTGTGTTTATATAACCATCATGGCCAGCATTAAAAACAAAGGCTGACAATTGTGACTGAATATTAATCCCTTTGATTTTCACTTTGCTATTTTAAGCACAAAACTGACATTACTATGTAAGCAGAGGAAAAGGTAGAAGTCATACTGAAATAAAACCTGAAACAAAAATCAATATTCAAACAATGTTTGGAGAGACAATTTTACAGCTGCAAAACACACCCTAATAAGAAAACACTTTATTCTTTAACCCATGAGAGTACTTCCATTAGCTGGAAAACAAAGACTCTTGACCCAGAGAGTAATTTCAGAACACTCAGAAAAAGAGGTAGCAGCCTTTGTTATTTGTATAAAATGAGGCAATACAAATTAAATAACATTTATTCCCATATCTTTAGGCATCTCAATCATATCCCCAGGATGCAAGATGACTACCATTAGCAATGGCTCATGTTAAATTTACATCTTAAATCATGTTAATTTCCAAGAAAGAAAAATATTCATAGCTTTAATCATCATTTTGGTAGAAAACTTCTGTATTCAGGTTTATTGAGTTTCAAACTCATTCTGATTAAGTCATAAAGTCTGCAGATCATAATTCCTTCAACAGGCATTTCAATTTTGCCAAACAGAAGTCGAGGAGGCTGAAATTCTTTCAAAGACATCAGTAAGTATTTTGACCTCATCAACTTAATTTATTTGCTCCTCTTCGTGTGGGTCCTTCACTCCAGGCTGTAGTCAGCAATTTCATTAAGGTTTATAGATTATTTGTCAATGGGTCAAACAAACAAGTTAAGAAAGAGATAATAGATAAAAATTAGAAACATTTCTTGAGATATTCTACATAGAATAAGTGTAGCCTGCCTTTGGCTAAATAAGGCAAGTATAAAAGGAAAAGCAATAGCATTTAGAAAACACAAGGGGGGGGAACAGCTAACAATGATCAGTGTGCTTCAGAAATCAAGTCTAGGTGAATCAAGAGAGAAAAAAAAAATCCAAGATGGCGTGAAGTACACAGGTAAAATAATCATTCAACACTGTATAAAGACATGAAGTAGAAACCCTTTACTTCTCTCCTTTTCACTCTTCCTCTTCTGGGGCCTTGTATAGAGCGTCCCTCTCCTTCCTCTGGGTCCCAAGCTGGGCAACTCCATACGCTCTAAGATATACTCATAAAACCCCTTTCAGTTCATGGGTCAGTGCCCAATGTGTCCTGGATTTCCAAAAATGTAGTCCAAAACCGCTTTCTCAGTCCATACCACTTAGGAAAAGATGTTAAATAGGAAATCATTCTGCTTCCCAAGACAACATAAACATCAAGAATTCTTTTTATCAAAAACATAAAATCCCCTCTCACATGGATATCCACCTGTGCAAAACAAGATGCAGCCCCATAGCTATTAGAGACAGGGCCTCTTATGCTTTTCTGCAAACACCAGGAGAGGATACCACCTGACCAATAAAGGAAAGAGGCACAACTTCCATTACCTCTCACCAAGTGCAATGTCAGAATAGATCAGGGTTACCCAACCTTAGCCCTCATCCAGTCAGATTTTCAGGATTTCCACAGTGAATATGCATGAGATCTATCTGCATACAACAGAAACAGTGCATGCAAATAGATCTCATGCGGGAAATCCTGAAAACTCAACTGGGTTATGGCCCACGAGGACCAAGGTAGGAAACCCCTGGAAGAGACTCCAGAATCTTCCTCACTGTAGAAAATAAAGGAAAATGTGAATGTCCTGCAGCATAAGGGTCAACAAATTGTAGGTGATACCTCTTTATTGGAAATACATCTATGACTGGTATTCAAGAAAGTTTTCTCTCCATCCAGAGATGTTTCTTGTCTTTTTCCTTCTATTTTTATTTTGAACTAACATATATGCTGGGCAAGGTGGCCTAGCTTGCTTTGGTTAAGGATGGTTTAATATAGCCCCATGGGATACAGGGATTATAGTTTGCTTTTATGGAATAGGAGGGCCACAACCATTTTCTCGGTTGTCAGAGGCCGTCTTCAGCAGCCTCTTGCCCAACACACCAAGTCTTAAACAGGATTCCCTTCATCAGGCCTGACCAGATGCAGAGATGGTAAATATTGAAAGCTACTCAAAAGTATTAAGATAGTACAATAAAGAAGAATCATTTACAACTTATTTGTTGAGCCTTCTTTTCCACAATTCTTTGCTCAAGATAAAAATCATCATATGTGTTTTGCATTTTTCTGGCACTTGAGGATTCATCTCTCGCCAACAAATCTATAAAGAAGCTGATACAGATTATCAGAAATTATATATAAAGTGAAAGTGCATAGAATAACGTTCATAACCCCCGAGGCCTAACATACAAGTTTTCAAAACTTTGCAAAATAAGAAATAACTTCTTATCGAGCGTATCTCTAGAGGGATATTATTTGAATAGTGGACAGCTGCAAAGAAAAAAAGACTGAGAAAAAACTACTTTAAACCATATACCTTTGACCGACGGAACAGCTATCATAAGGTAATCACACCTCCTAGAGGTTGTTCTGAATTTTAGCAAATTCACCAGCTAAGAACCACCTTCCTGACAAGTACTTATTTTGGATTTTACTCGCACCTTTTTCCAGTAGTAGCTAAAAGGTGAGTTACATTCAGGTACACTGAGTATTTCTCTGGAGGGCTCACAATCTAATTCTGTACCTGAGGCAATGAAGGATTAAGTGACTTGCCCAAGATCACAAGAAGCAGTGGGATTTGAACCAGCCACCTCTGGAAGTCAAAGCTGGTGCTCTAACCACTAGGCTACTCCTCCTTCCAAAAACTTAAACAAAGCACCTTGAAAATAATTTGAGCCTACACAGGCAACTACTACAGCGCATCCAGCATTGGAGTTATATGATACAAGGTCAAATCAGCTCTTACCTGATAATTTTCTTTCCATTAGTCCCAACAGATCAATCCAAAGATTTGAGGGTTACGTTCCTCTACCAGCAGATAGAAACAGAGGGCAAACTTCAGAGATAGCTATATGCGGTCACATGCAGCCAGCTTCTCTTCAGTATGATCAATACCAAAGCAGTGGAAAAATCAGAAATCCAAACAAGCTAAACACTCTCCTTTCTCCGTGGACCAAATTTGGTACTTCAACCGCCCAAACGGGAGGCAGAAGTATACCACCAGCGTGGATACTACAATGTCCTCTTTTCTATTTTTTTTTTTTTTAAGAAATAAACCAAACAAAGGAACTTGTCCAGTACTAGGAACAAAATACTAAACCCCAAGCAAACCATAGAAAAATTGTCTTAGAAAGGGCGGGCCTCTGGATTGATCTGTTGGAACTAACGGAAAGAAAATTATAAGGTATGGACAAATGTTTATCTCCCATAGCATTTCACAGATCAATTCAGAGACTTGTGGGATATACCAAAGTAGTCCTCAAGTAGAGTGGGACCGATCCACCCCAGAAGACAGGAACAAAGTGCCAAATGCCACATCCTGATTGGCCGCCATATCCAATTTGTAATGCTTAGCAAAGGAATGCACCAAAGTCCACATGGCGGCCCTGCAACTGTCCTCCAAGGAAACCAAATGAAATTCAGCATGGGAAGCCGCTTGCGCTCTAGTGGAGTGTGCCTGATCCTGCAAGGGTGGCGATCTACCCAAGGCTAAGTAAGTTGAAAAGATCGCCTCCTGCAATGCGCCACCATGGCCTTGGAAGCCATGTCACCTTTCTTGCAGACAACATGAAGCAAAAACAGATGATCAGAATGGCAGAAGTTGCTAGTGACCTCTATGTAACGAGTTAGAATGTGTCAAACATCCAGGCACCGTAGCGCCCTGAACTCGGAGGAATAGTCCTTTCAGTGAAATACTGACAATACCAGAGCCTGGTTCAGATGGAAACATGACACCACCTTGGGCAAAACAGATAGTACCGTCCAAATACATACTCCCGCTTCTGTGAAAAGTAGAAAGCAGTCCCTGCATAGCAAGGTTTGCAATTCCGACACACGCCTCACTGAGGCGACAGCCACCAGGAAAACCATTTTCAAAGTGAGATGCTTCAACGATAAGCGGTCCAAAGGAACAAAGGGAGGCCATTGCATTGCTCGCATAACGAGGTTCAGATTCCATGTCAGGAACACTGGCAGCCGAGGTGGGTGCAGATGGTTCACCCCTCGGAAGCGAACAGCATCCAGGTGTGCGGCTAACAAGAAGCAAGCCAAAGCTGCCACCTGAACCTTCAAAGTGTTCAAGGAAAGCAACTTCTTTAGACTTTCCTGCAAGAAAGCCAGAGTAGCTGACACCAAGGTAGAAACTGCTTGAACGCCTGACAAAGAGCATCATGTTTCAAATGTGCACCAGACTCTGGCGTATGCTGTGGAAATAGAGCGCTTCCTGGCCTATTGCATGGTCAAAATAACCATATCAGGGTAACCCTTCCTTCTCAGACACACCCTCTTAAGGGCCACTAAGACCAAATGGGAAGGGATCCTCCATCAGAATGGATCCCTGAATCAGGAGTGCGCAAAGAGCGGACAGGCACAGCGGACGATCGATCAGCAGACAGATGAGGTCTGCGTACCAGGGTGCCGAGGCCAATTCAGGGCCACTAAGATCACCCTCCCGGGATGCCTCGCAATGCAGCCCACTATTCGTCCCACCATAGGCCATGGTGGGAAGACATAAAAGTGCGGTGAGGGCCAACTTTGAAGCAGGGCACTGATTTCCTCTGAACTGAACTCCCATCCTCTGCTGAAGAATCTGGATACTTTTGCATTGGCCCTGCTGGCCATAAGATCCATCACCGAAATCCCCCAGTGGTCTGTGATCTCTTCGAATGCCTTTGGTGAGAGCTCCCATTCACCTGGGTCCTGCATGTTCTGACTGAGGAAGTCCAACTGCATATTCGCTGACCCCGCAATGTCAGCCGCCAAGAGCAAGGCCAGGTGCACTTCCGCACAGAGGCACAAAAACTCCGCATCCGGTGCCAGGGGTGCACTCCTTGTTCCCTCCCTGCCTATTCATGAATGCAACCACTGTTGCACTGTCCGACAGAACTCGCATGGGACAACCCTGCAGGATGCTCAGAAACTCCCGAAGCACCAAGAAAATCGCCCGCAGCTCCAACCAGTTGATGAACCAGGATGCCTCCACCGGTGACCAAGACCCCTGGGTCGTCCAACCAAGGCAATGAGCCCCCTCCCCCCAAACTGGAGAGGCAGGCATCTTTGGTAACTACCACCCATTCCAGCATCGCCAAAAGATAACCCCTTTGCAGATGCTCCAGATTAAGACACCACGGCATCGCTGATCTGGCTCGTGGCGACCACAGCACCCTGACCTAGTAATTCTCCAAGAGAGACGACCACCAGCTGAGCAGGAATAACTGAACGGGCCACATGTAACTCCTGGTCCACAAAACCACATCCAATGTGGCCACCCTGGATCCCAACACACGTATGTAATCCCAGGCCCAGGGCGCCGGCTTCTGCAGAAAACCCTCCAGTTGCCCCTGTAGCATAACCTGCGTGCTGCCAGCAGGGACAGCATCCCGGCCCGGGTGTCAAAAATCACATCCAGGTACTCCAGAGACAAACAGAGAGAGGTGGCATTTTGGCAAACTGATCACCCAGCCTAGGAACCGCTGGAGACTGATCACTCTGTCCATTGCCTTTAGGTTCTCCCTTGTGAAAGGACGACACCTGAATGAGAAAATCGTCCAGACAGGGGTGCACTTGAACCATCTCCTTCTAGAGTGGTGGTGGTGGTGGTGCTGCTGCTGCTGCTGCTGCTGCTGCTGCTGCTGCTGCTGCAACAACCACCATGATCTTCGAAAAGGCCCTGGGCGCTGTAGCAAGCCCGAAAGGAATGGCCTGAAACTGCAAGTGCTGACCGAGAACCGCAAACCAAAGAAAACGCTGATGAGGGGACCAAATGAGGATGTGCAGATAGGCCTCTTTTAGGTCGAGAGCAGTCAAGAACTCCCCCGGTTGCACCACAGCAATGCCCAATCGCAAGGTTTCCATTCTGAAATCCATAGGGCCTTAGGTCCAGCACAGGGCGCAGAGAGACGCCCTTTTTGGATAGATGGAGTAACTACCAAGGTCACACTCCTCCAGGGGTACGGGCCACACTGCATAGAGGCGAAAAGTCGGCCAGGGTCTCTCTCACCACTGCCACCTTGGCTATGGATTTGCAGGGAGTCTCCAGGAAGAAGTCTATTGAGAGCCAGGCAAAGAAGTTTGTAGCCTTCCCGGATTACCTCCAAGACCCATTCATCGGAAGTTACCCTGGCCCATCCCTCCAGAAAATGAGACAGCCATTCCCCAACGACCAGTAGGGAATGGACCAAGGCCCCATCATTACAGGTCTCTTGCTATGGGCTGCACCCTAGAGGCAGAGGCCGAAGGTCAGCGCTCGGCACAAAAGGACTGCGATTTTTGTTGAAAACGAGGCCTCTGGAAGGCCCCTGCACATCCTGGATGGTAAAGCTTTGCCTCCCGGAACCAAGATCAGGACATTCCCGAGCGGGATCCCACCTTTGCTCTACCTTTGGGTAAGCTCTGACCCTTAGAATCACCCAGCGCTTTAACAATCTTTTCCAGATCCTCTCTGAATAGAAGTCTCCCTCTTTGTTCTATTATCATAAAAGCAGTATATTTATTTATTTGGATATTTCTCACACCTTTTTCAGTAGTAGCTCAAGGTCAGTTACATTCAGGTACACAGGGTACTTCTCTGTCCCTGGAGGGCTCACAACCTAATTTTGTACCTGAGGCAATAAAGGATTAAGTGACTTGCCCAAGACCACAAGGAGAAGCAGTGGGATTTGAATTGGCCACCTCTAAATTTCAAAACTGGTGCTCTAACCACTAGGCTACTCCTCCATCCAACAAAGCACCTTGAAAATAATTTGAGCTTGAGGCAATCAGTGAAATGCATCCAGCATCGGATTTATATGATCTAACCGAGTTTTCAGAAACATTAACCTAGCAGCTGAATTCTCTTTCATTTGAATCCTGGAGAGTTGCTTAGAAGACAAACCCAAGTATAATGAATTCCCATAATCTAGTAATCATAAAAGAATTCCCATAATCTAGTAATCATAAAATAGTTAATAGCACAACAATTCTGAAATGATCACATAAACAAAATAGGATCTCAACAAATGTAAAGTTTAAAATAGGCTTTTCTAATTAAGCCACTGATCCATATTTAATGACGAGTCCAAAACCACTCCCAAAATTTTAGAGGTCCTCTCTACCTTAAGTTGGAATCTATCATCACCTAAAATCATCTGAGGAATGAATATTAGCCAAATCCAGTGAAAACAATATCATCTTAGTCTTGTCAGTAGTTAACTTAAGTTTGACCATAACAGACTGATCTTTAATCCTGTTAATATATCTATTAATCATAGAAGAAATAAAATCAACACCTTGACCAACAGGAATCAAACAGAAAATATCATCTGCCTAAAACAACATGAGCTCACCATGATACAACAAATATGTCCAAGACAGCTCATGTACAAGTTGTACAGGAGTGGAGAGACGGGAGAGCCTTGAGGAATGCCACAAGAAGATATCCATTAATAAGAGAAACTGCCATCCTTCAGTACTAAATACTATCTGTTCTTCTAAAAAAAAAAAGATTCAAACCAATTGAATACTAAGTCACTAAAGCCAAATTCAGATAACATACTTAATAAAATGTCATGATTAACCGTACTCAAAAGTGGCAGAGATAAACGGTAACAATACCATCTCTCCACCACTTTACAAAGTTTGTCTGACTTCAGATGTTAGAAACAATAGGGTCTCCATGCTATGCAAAGACTGAAAACCATGTTGAGAGCTACGCAAAAGACCACACCTTTCTATATAGTTCACCAACTGAGAACCCACAACAAACTCAATCAACTTGGCGAGAAATGGAGTGTTTGCAATAGGTCAAAAATTAGGAACTGAGAATAAATCTCCATTAAGCTGTTTTAATATAGGTGTCAAAACAACATTCCCTATATCTTGGAAAAACCAACCTAGCTCTAATGCAGAACTGACAAACAGACCAAGCCATTTTAGTAACTCAGAGGAAGGATCCCTCAGCATATAAGATGGAATTACATCTAAAAGGCACCTAGATCTGGACAACATATTCACTAAAGGTCTTAAGACTGAGAAACAGATTCAAATGCAGTCCACAGTCTCATCAGTTGGAATAACTACAACCATTTCATTTTCTAAGTTTAATTAAACATAATCACCAAGTTTCCAACTGTTACCCCTTGGTTACATTATCAGCATTGCACAGTAAACCCATACTTATGCTTATCCTGTGCTAAAAAAAAAAAAAAGTGCTGGATATTCTATAAACTTCCTGTCCAGCACAGTTCAATCATTAACCAGGTCTGAAACAAAACACTTAGTTTATGGAGAAAATGATTGAAACAACACAACAGACGCCAGAGGGTGGTGGTGAATGGAATTCGCTCGGAGGAGGGAAAGGTGAGTAGTGGAGTGCCTCAAGGATCGGTGCTGGGGCCGATTCTGTTCAATATATTTGTGAGTGACATTGCCAAAGGGTTAGAAGGTAAAGTCTGCCTATTTGCGGATGATACTAAGATCTGTAACAGAGTGGACACCGCGGAAGGAGTAGAAAACATGAAAAAGGACCTACGGAAGCAAGAAGAATGGTCTAAGGTTTGGCAATTAAAATTCAATGCGAAGAAATGCAAAGTGATGCACTTAGGGAATAGAAATCCACGGGAGACGTATGTGTTAGGCGGGGAGAGTCTGATAAGTACGGGCGGGGAGAGGGATCTTGGGGTGATAGTATCTGAGGATTTGAAGGCGACGAAACAGTGTGACAAGGCGGTGGCCGTAGCTAGAAGGTTGTTAGGCTGTATAGAGAGAGGTGTGACCAGCAGAAGAAAGGGTGTGTTGATGCCCCTGTATAAATCGTTGGTGAGGCCCCACCTGGAGTATTGTGTTCAGTTTTGGAGGCCGTATCTTGCTAAGAATGTAAAAAGAATTGAAGCGGTGCAAAGAAAAGCTACAAGAATGGTATGGGATTTGCGTTACAAGACGTAGGAGGAGAGACTTGCTGACCTGAACATGTATACTCTGGAGGAAAGGAGAAACAGGGGTGATATGATACAGACGTTCAAATATTTGAAAGGTATTAATCCGCAAACTAACCTTTTCCGGAGATGCAAAGACGGTAGAACGAGAGGACATGAAATGAGATTGAAGGGGGGCAGACTCAAGAAAAATGTCAGGAAGTATTTTTTCACAGAGTAGTGGATGCTTGGAATGCCCTCCCGCGGGAGGTGGTGGAAATGAAAACGGTAACGGAATTCAAACATGCGTGGGATAAACAAAGGAATCCTGTTCAGAAGGAATGGATCCTAAGGAGCTTAGCCAAGATTGGGTGGCAGAGCCAGTAGCGGGAGGCGGGGATGGTGCTGGGCAGACTTATACGGTCTGTGCCAGAGCCGGTGGTGGGAGGCGGGACTGGTGGCTGGGAGGTGGGGATGGTGCTGGGCAGACTTATACGGTCTGTGCCAGAACCGGTGGTGGGAGGCGGGGCTGGTGGTTGGGAGGCAGGGACAGTGCTGGGCAGACTTATACGGTCTGTGCCCTGAAAAGGACAGGTACAAATCAAGGTAAGGTATACACAAAAAGTAGCACATATGAGTTTATCTTGTTGGGCAGACTGGATGGACCGTGCAGGTCTTTTTCTGCCGTCATCTACTATATTACTATATGTTACTATATTACTATGTAACTCACCATGGACAGAAAGATATGACTATGTTGACCAATAAATGCAGCTTAAGATTCAAGATTTTTTTTTTAAACATACATCAAGGGAATAAAAGTACTTGTCCAGACATCTAAGTTTGCCATTGAAAAGATCCACCTAAGAGACCCCACTAAAACAAATTCACAAAACGTAGTTTTAGGTCTGATGTAGCCAATATCAAAATGCTTCACTCTCAAAACTAACTGAAGTCGCATCTGTGCATGACAATAAACAATCCCATCTGTTCAGTTACCCATGGCAACATTCACAGAGATCCCTCGATACCATCCCTTCAGGTTCACGGCCCCAAAGAAAATAACCTTCTTTTCAGGAAAGTCAAAAACATTTATTTTTCTTGTCTGTGATACTATATATTCCCTTCCTCAGTCCAAAATACTAGTACATTTAAAATTACACATTTTAACTACTTTGTAAGATGGGGGTTTGGTAAGCAGCCTGTCTAAAGAAGCAAAACTACATTTTTCTTTTGGTTTAAACCAGTGTTTCCCAAGTCCGGTCCTGGAGTACTCCATGCAAATAAATGGTTTTCAGGATATCCACAATGAATATGCATTAAATAAATTTGTATAAAATGGAGGCAGTGTATTACAAATCAAATTCATGCATATTCATTGTGGATATCCTGAAAACCTGAATGGCAAGAGGTACTCCAGCACCAGACTTGAGAAACACTGGTTTAAACCAAATAATGTAGTAAAAAAAACAAAATCTCACTTAAAACTGCATATGATCAATGAACTGCTGATAACTTTCAGAATTGTTCAAACATTCACACACATTTTAGTTTCATATTCATTTTATTAACTTAACTGAAGGATCTATTAAAAAAAAACAAAAAAAAGAACATACCTTTAAAAGTCACACTGTCATGGCTTTTACTTTCACTGAGACTTCGACATAATTGCAAACTGCAAAATAAAAAAGTACAATGTTTTATTTCCACAAAACAAATTTTATGAAAGTCTAACTGGATTAATCTGATTTATTCAAGATACACATAAGCTAAAAGTATTAAGGACCCATTTTATAAACTGCATTGGGGCCTTAACAAATGTTAAAGGAAAATTGAAGTGGTAGTCACCTTAACTCATCATTTTGCTATAAAAAAATATATATATATCAGGCACAATGTATTACGAGTCATAACTCAATGTTGTACTGGTAAGCTTATGAAATTGCTTTCATCTTCCCATTTCTTTCCCTTTACCTCCCTCTCGGCGAATCTTTCACTTGGGGTGGTGGGAGGAAAGAAATGGGAAGCAGCAAAAAGAGGAGAGGTCACTCCACTTTTCATCTTCATCTCTGTTTGAAGAGTATCTAAATCCAAACGAACTATGGTAAATGAATACCCTATCATCAGTTATTTTTAGATTAGATATTTTGCCTCCCAACTGGACTACAAAAAAAACATTTCTCACAGAAACCTTAGAGATTAAAACAGTTTTACTTAAAGAGAGGGGAAAGAAACATTTTATTTCACAGTTATATATGGTATTCATCAAAGTATGGTACCTACATTTATAGATGCCAAACCCAATGTGAGATAATTACAAGGGAACAAGAAAGATAATTTGGAGTTATGATAATGAATTATAAAAGCATCCACATAATTAATCATAGTAGAGGTGAAGGTGAACATTTTGATTGAATTCCACCTTGCCCCTTGATGATCTTTATGTTGGAGAAGACGCAGGCAACTATGATCATATACAAATGATCTGGAAGTTCAAAAGACAATTATGATAACCACCAAAACACACATTCCACTGCAGCATATTATCCTTGTGTTTGGTGGAGAGGGGCCAGTGCAGGTCCTGTCACATATAGCCTGTCTCATTCAGGACACTCTAGCTAAACGTTGAAAGGAACCCACCCCAATCTCCCTAGTTTGGGATGGTTAAAGCCTCACATATATATTATCTCATGGAGAAGCTAACTTATGCCATGCAGGGGAGGGGGGAAGCACACAACCTCCAGCAGGTTTTGCCATCCTTTATTCAATACACAAACAAGATAATTTAAGTTCTGGTGTCAAATAACATAGGAATATTAAGAGATTTTAAAACAATCCAGGAACATTCAAGTGATAGAAAACCCAGATCTTAAAATACTTTGACATTATAAACCATAAAATTATAGTTGTCATCTTCTGTTTACCTATTCGTCTCAGTTTCTTACCTCCTCCCCCACTTCCCCTCAAGACTGCTCATTGAAATGGATATATATATATATATATATATATATATATATATATATATATATATATATAAAACATCTTTTGCTCACTGTCCTGACCTAGGAAGGTTCTGGCCTTCGAACGCTAGCCAAAAATTAGTCCAATAACAAAATCATCATCTTATTTTACTCTTGTTTTTTTGTCTTTATTTCTAATTATTACCTTTAAAGTGGATTAAAACATCAACCATACTATTTTATCCATTTTGGAAATATCAGTAGGGCAGGAATGACCAAAAATCCTTGCATCAGATTACCTGGATGCACTGGTGGGCACTGAAATTAGAGAATGCCACGGTGATGGGGGACCCACAGTAACTGTGGGGACAGGGATAAACTTTGTCCCCATGTCATTCTCTATTTTGAAGGCTGTTAATTAACTGGCCAGTTATTTATGTTTGAGTGATACAGACGACAATGTTTTCACTTTTTTGAAAAACAAGTAGGCCACAACTGGCAAAATTTGCACAGGGGATCCTGTACATTCCTGCTACCAGCACACCTTCTGAGAAGACATTTTTTTTACTGCAGGACAAACTGTGGAAGGCACAAGAGCTAGACTGAATCCTGACATTATTAATGATTATTCATCTAGATTAAAAAATCATAACAGTGCTTTGTAGGGCATATTTCTCCCCCACTAGCGCATACAGAGAACGTTGTCTTTTGCACCCCTGGACATTTTAACAGGGTGGATTAGGGATCCTTGGTCTAGCGGAAGTCAGCTATTGTTGGGGTTGGAAAGAGGGTTATTATAGTTGCTTGTTTTCTATTAGATTTATAACAATTGCACAGAATATTGTTCCTTTTTATACTTTAAGAGATTTAAATATAACGTCATAAGTGTTCAAGACTTATGCGTATGAGGACAAAGCCTGCAGGGCCAGAGATAAACTTTGTCCCCATGTCATTCTCTAATTAAGATAGGCAAATGACTGGGGACATTTGTTAAAAAGGTCAGTTTAGGAGAGGTGTTTTGGTTTTTTTTTTTAAACATTCATACACCACCTGAATGTGTAAGGAAAGGGGGACACATACTCCACTCCTTGCATCCTTAATAAGCTGCCAAGATATATGGACTAGAAGGAAACATGAGGGACTTACTTTTGCAAGCCTGAGCAAGTCACTATTATGCTTTACTGCAGCCAAGAGTGCACAAAGTTCCTTTTCAAAGTAATGTGGGTTATAGAAAAGGTGCTGTTTGCAAGCAACAGTAATTAGTTCACTCATTTATAGCCAAGGTGATACATAAATCCAGTTTAGCAACTAGAAAATATACCGAAGTTTTAACTTTTCTGCATGTGGAAATTAAATGGACATAAAACTGATAAAAAAAACTAAACCAATACCCATTTTCATTGAGTGATCTAGACATACTATTTTCATCAAAAATGTACTATTTTGCTACTATTCAAGTGTAACACAACTGTCTAGCCTTAATATTTTGGAAGCTACAAATAGGGATACAGTTGGAAGAACAAGGGTGGGGAAAAAAACAATTTATATTAGACTTGTAGTACTGTTTCACAGAACTTGATTCCTGCAGGTGGGAATGCAATGCATCAGTTCACAGCTACATAGTTTAAAGATTACACAAATTACTTCATTCAAACTCCTTGTAAGTGTCCAAAGGACCCACTGATGATATACCTTGATACATCAGAGAACCAACTTACATTAGCAGCTAAGAAAAAGTGTTGTTTATTAAACTACACTTACAAAAAGAAATAGCTGCTTTTAACATACACTAACAGACTAATTTAAAGCCACTTACATTATAAAATAAGGGTCCCGTTTACTAAAGTTCATTATTGTGCATTAGGGGCTCATTTACTAAAATGCACTATGTCAGAGCTTCCTAATCCAGTCCTCAGGACACACCCAGTCTGTCAGGTTTTCAGGATATCCACAATGCATATAAAAATAGATATGCATATAAGAGTCAAGCATGCAAATCTGTCATTAATATGCATTGCAGATATCCTGAAATCTGACAGGGTTGGGTGTTCAATAAGAACTGGGTTAAAAACCATTTACCTATGTGATCTTTTGTTCAGATTATTAGGCTACATATCTATATCTTCTATCTATATATATATATATATAAAACTCACCCTCAACGTTTTGAAGACAGTGACGTCAGTGAAGCCAAGCCCTGACTTCCTTCAAAAAGGTTCGAAGGTTCGTGGTGGTGAAGCCACCAAAATCGCTCCGGGCCCCGCCCTCGAGGGCGGAGCAATGGCAGAACAACGAAGGGGTTCGCAGGGAGGGAGGTGGGGTGGGAAATCGCTACGGGCTCCGCCCTCAAGGGCGGAGCAATGGCAGAACCACCAAGGGGTTGGCAGGCAGGGAGGGAGGCGGGGGGGATCGCTACGGGCCCCACCCTTGCGTCAAACGTCATGATGCTGAGGGCGGAGCAATGCCACAACAACAAAGGGGTTCGCGGGGGGGGAGGGTGTTGCCGACGAAAACCTTGCTAGCACCCATTTCATTTGCTCAGAAACAGGCCTCTTTTACTAGTTTTCCATAATTTCCCATCGGAGCTGCTTAGCCATATGAATTTACTCAAAGCTAATGGCTATCTTCTATAGAGAGGCACCATGTTCTACCAGGTTTTCATATCATGTTGAGTAAGATTTTTACAGCAATTATTTGCTTTAAAGAAATCAAAAAGATACACCTCTGATTTAGTTCATTTAGACCCAATACACAAGCAGCATGGCCAGCAACAGAATCTATGTGATCTATTTTTAAAACCCTTTTGAAAGGTCCTTACACCAGTTTGTTTGTTTTTTTACTCGGATGCATAAAAATGGCTCTCCTTACTTTCATCTTAAATTGATTCTGTGCATGTTTCCTGTTTGTTCTCCTTTACACTATAATTTATCCCCATACAATGGATATAGGAAGCCTACATCTTGAACATTTTTCACAAGTTGTGTCAGATTTGCATGCATTTAAAATTTCCCCCCTGTCATCAACCCACCATATCCCACACCTTCTAGGAGACTAATATTTTACTAAAGGACAAAACATACACTCAACAAAAACAAAACTGAAATGCGACCACTGGACATCATACCTCAATGGAAGCACCTTTCACAGCAATTACAGTTTTGAGTCTTGTAAGATTGAGACACTTTGCAACCTAGGTTGGTCAGTATTAGACCATTCTTCTTTAAATACAAACCTGTTCAAAGCTCTAAGTTCCTTGACAAATGTTGGTCAGCAATTTGCAAATCCTGCCCTAGAGTTTCAACTGGATCGTAGGTCAAGGCTATGAATGGACCACGGAAGAACATTTACCTTTTTATTAGATCTCCACTACAGCTTTGACTTTGTGCTTCAAGGTGCATACTGAAAGGTAAATATCCATCCCACTTGTGGCTTTCTTGCAGAATAGCACATTCTATTTTCCTGCACTTTTATCCATTCTACATCCTTTCTCTCCTGACAAGTGCACCAGCCCCTCATAAGAAACATCTCCAGAACAGATACTTCCTCTACCCTGCCTCACAGCAGAGATGGTGTTCTCTGAATGATGTGCTGTGTTGAGCTGAGTTTGCACCAAACAAAATACTCTACTTTCCAAATCAAGACGTTACATTTTAGTTTCAGCACATCACACACTTTCTACTATGTGACTACAGTAGTGTTCCTTTGCACAAGGTGTGCATTGATGAGGAACAGCTTATCATACAGGCCAAGATTTGTGCAGAACTCAGGACTGTGTTGTCATATGCACACTTTAACCAGTCTTGGCCATGGAAGCCTTTGGCTCTTTCAAAGCTGCCACTGGCCTCCGTTGCCTACAGCTGGAGTTCCTGAATTCTTTCAGTTCGTGGCAACCCCCCCTACATGGGTCTCCACACACACATCCCTGGCCACATGGGTCTCCCTTTTCCTGCAGCCCCCTCCTCTCACACCAGCACACTTCTGCCTTTCCTAAATCCAGAATCGCTCGCCACCTTTGTTCCTGCAGGTCCAGGATCACTGCCGCTTCCTGCTTCTTCCCCCTCTGCTGCTGCAGTGCTTTCACACAGGCACTGCAGGGACTTCCCTCTGTCACATCCAGCCCACTCAACAGGAAGATACATCAAAAAGGGCTGTACATGGCAGACTGCGAAGGCCCCGGAGTGCCTGTGTGAGGGGACCTGAGGGAGGGGAAAATAGGGAGCAATGTGCCACACAGTTTGGGAACTGCTGGCCTATAGACTCAGTCTCTTCTTGCTCAATCATCCACTCTAGAAGAACAATTTAAATGCATTTATATCTGATTTACACAAGATGTTAGTGATGCCACGCACTTTTCACTCCTCAATAATTATCCTTACCACATGCTGAGGCCTACCTATCTGTGCCTTAACTAATCCTTGGCTCTCAAGGTTGTACCTTTACTTTTAAATGCATACTCAGCAAAGGAAACCAGTATGAATTACAGAATTTATCCTATCTTCTTGAGAATCAGTACAATTCAACACAGTCAGGGCCAATTCATTTTGTGGGGGGATGTGAAGGCAATAGCAAAGCTTAGCATTTAAGATTGCTATAGAAGTATAAGGGAAGTAGACACTTATCCAGTTAAGCTATGTGATGTTGTTCCAACTTCATCTTCTATTCTAGAGCTTTCAAAACTATGGGTTGGGATCCCAAAACCTGCTTCTGGGCTCTCCATCGGTATGGGAATGGGACTTGAAATACCGCCTTTCTGTGGTTTTTGCAACTACATTCAAAGCAGTTTGCACAGTATATACAGGTGCTTATTTGTACCTGGGACAAAGTGACTTGCCCAGAGTCACAAGGAGTTACAGTGGGAATCTTAACACAGTTCCCCAGGATCAAAGTCCGCTGCACAGATCAGACAATTTTATTTGGCTGCAATCATAAGGTCACAATCACAGAAAGATTGGGAAGCACTGCTCTACTCATTTCCAGAGGTCTCCCCACCACCACCACCACCACTTGGGCGCTAGTGGAGTAAGATGTGTAGATACAGGGAACAAACAGTGCTTATACACATTACTTCCAGATCATAAAGCAGAAACTGAACATTTTAGCTTGGAGGGTATATAAGCTTCCTATAGCCATTGAAGATTTGACATGTTCTGAATTAAAGGACACAATCAGAAGCACTGAGTCACAACAAATAAAACAGCTTCTTCTGTCATGAGTATCTGTGGACATATTAGTAAGTGCAAAGTTTTAAATTCCCTTGATTTTAAAGTAAATGTATCGCTCATGGTAGAAACCAGAGAGCTTAAGTTACAACTAGTTTATCTATCAGCTTACAAGCATCAAAGCAGGTAACAACAACAACAAAAACTATACAGAGAAAACTTGTACAATTATTCTGCTTTTGTGCTCCAAGTAATTTTAATTTATCATTTTAGGAAAGCAAAAGTAAAGCCTTCACCATCCTCACTCTGGGGGGGGGGGGGGGGGGGGGGGGGGGGAAGTCCAGTCATAACCAGATGTTGTATATATATAAAATACTAGCCGTTGAGCCCGTGAAAAAAGGCTCCTTTTGAAATGGGGGGGGTTCCGAGACCCCCCCCCCCGGAGTCGCTGCCGACACCCCTCCACCCGGCCCGAGCAGCACTGTAAACTTACATCAGCACGCAGCAGCAGCAGGCACATCAGCAAAGCTGCCGTCGGGGCGGGCTTCCTTCTCTGCCTGTGTCCCGCCCTCGTGTGACGTAACGTCGGCGAGGGCGGGACAAAGGCAGAGAAGGAAGCCTGACGGCAGCTTTGCTGATGTGCCTGCTGCTGCATGCTGATGTAAGTTCACAGTGCTCGGGCCAGATGGAGGGGCAGCGGCGACATCTGCAGCATGCCAGTAGAGACTTCCCTCTCTGTCCCGCCCCCATCATCACATATTGAAGCGGGGGCGGGGCAGAGAGGGAACTCTCTACTGCGCATTTGCGAGTGAGTACGGTCACTCGCCGTTTATATGTTTGATTGCCTATTTCAGTAGGAACCTTCATTAACAAGTAGTTAACCCAGCAAGAGAGCTAGAAGTGTTCAATAAAGACTGTGATGAAAGTAAATAGTTGATAAGCTTCCCTCTATTGAACTGTACTATAGAAGCAAACTTAGAATTCAGGAAATTACTCAAAAGGTATGCACAATAGTTGCAAAACAGGATTTTAAAGCTTGTTTCCCAACAACTATTTTGTGTACATTTAGCTGGCAACCAGACAGATGTCACATGGACAGCCACTATAAAAAGCATGACCATGACAAAGGGAGGCTTTAATATATAATTACGAAATTGCATTTAAAATAATTATTTTTAATAATAGACATCAACCAAAAGAAGACTGTCTACCACAGCTATATTAGTAAAATGTATCTACATGCTCCAAATACATAAAACGCAACAAAAACAGGGTGGAAAAGAACCAAGTCCAAGAGATCAGTCCAAACACCGGGATAAGATGCTCCAAACACAACTTTATTTGGACCCTACACGGTCCGTGTTTCGGCTATGAAAGCCTTCCTCAGGGGTCTAAAAAATAAGTTATATATACAAGTCTGTGGGAGCAGACGTTTAATTATATATATATATATATATATATACACACACACATATATAACACACTTTTTTTTTCAGGAAAAGCATAATGAAAAACAGGAATTCCTATGTATATATAATACTTTACATATAAAACAAATAGATACAGTATAAACTCATTTGAAACTGAGGTTTACTTAAGCTCATAATGAGTGAATAAGAATATTTTTTAAGTTGAGTTTTTATGACTACTACTACTACTATTTAGCATTTCTATAGCTAAGCAGTAAGTTTTAGTAAAATACATCTGCAAGCCAATATTTAAAGTAAAGCAACAAGAACTCATTCATTTATGAAAATATGTTTATTATGAGTTACAGACACTGGAGCTTTAATGATTTTTAATAGCATTAGAATACAAAGCTGTTAAGTTTTCAATCACAGCTTACAATTGTAAACCATTTATTTTATGTATTAAGTTCATTCTGATACAGGTAAGTTCCAAGTAGTTTTGAGGCAATGTTTTTCTTATGTGGATTATGATAAGTATAAAAGGCCAATAATACAATTATTTGTTCACTATCATTGTACTATTCAGCCAGAAACTAAAAGGAACAGTACCTCCGGATTAGTATTAAAATAGGATGTTAAAGAGAACAATCACTTTAAAAGGCCAAAAATCCTTGCTAGGAGTTAACTAATGGGCAGATGATAAAAAGCAAACGCAGGCGCTAGAGGCTGTTAGCACCATACTAGCACCTGCATTTGCTACCGCCCCATGATCACAGCCACTCACGGGCTCTGAGCACAACTATCATGCAGATGCATGCAAAACAGGGTTCTTAATGCAAGTAGCATGCAAATATATGCTAAACCTATTCATCACCAATGATCAGTGACTAGCGCACCAAAGACTGGCAAACTGGCCGCAAGCAAGCCCTGTGCCAGCTTGGAACTGGTGTTAGGGTTTGCAGACCATTGGGGATGAATGGTGAGCCCTGTCCAGAATGCATTTGCATGCTAGCAGGCCCCCATTCCCCACAAATGCGTAAAACCCCTGCAAGAAGAGACGACCCCCCCCCCCCCCCCAGGAACCGATAACCGGACCAACAACCCTCCTTCCTCCTCAGTGACCAGGGGCTGGAGGTCCAGCGGACCGGACCGCCTGCCTCCAACCCCCCCCCCCCCAACAAAGGTTCAGGGGTATGGAGATCCGGTGGGTCTCCAGCCCCCCCCTAACCCTCCCTCCAGCATTGGTAAGAGGACCCTGGTGGCCAGGTAGGCCACGGTCAACCCCCCCCCCCCCACCCCCACCCCAGGACAGAGAGAGGCCACCTGCCTCTTCCTTCAGCGCCGCCTGCAAAATGGCTGCACCCCGCCCTGTGTATCCTGGGATGCGCTGGGTGAAGCTTCACACCATATAAGGGAGAAAACTCCCTTATATCATGTGAAGTCCCACCCAGCGCATCCCAGGATACACGGGGCAGGGCTGGGCACTGCCATTTTGCAGGCAGCGCAGAAGGATGAGGAGGGAGACCGCCCGCCTCCTGTAACCTAAGGTAGGGGGTGGGGGATTGACCGCAGCCCACTGGGCCACCAGGGACCTCTTACCAATGCTGGGGAGAGGGCTGGAGACCCAACGAATCTCCAGCTCACCGCTGGACCTCCAGTCCCCTGTCGCAGGGGGGGCATTGGTCACCCACTGGGCCACCAGGGACTTTTTACGAATGCTTGAAGGGAGGCAGTTAGGAGGAGCTGACCCACTGGATCTCCAGCCCGCCCTGAACCTGTGTTGGGGGTGGGGTCAGGGGGACCAGACCTCCAGCCCCATTTCGCCTAGCTCGGGGTAGTTGAGAGTCTGGTGGTCCCATCTGGCCCCTGTGTTTGACAGGTCTGGGCTTTTGAGAAGCCAGAACTGTCAAACAAGTGCAATCCTCCCGCACTTCCACCTCATGATCAGAGAATTGTGTGCTTAAATTTGCATGCAATTATCTCTGATCATAGGTGCGGTAAAGCCCCGTGCTGTTCCAGTGCTATTTTTAGAGCGAGATTGGATCAGTGCAGGGCTTATGATCATCTGCCCATACGTTCTGAGAAAATGCTGATTAGTAGGCCTCAGTATTTTACAGCAACTTATGAGCCCCACAGCTTTAAGGAGACCTTTTACAAAGCAGTGGTAGGGCTACCGCTCACCAAATTGACACTACTGCCCAATAATGTTGAAATTGGCATGCACTCTTTCCCGCAGTAGAAAATATTTTTCTGTTTTCTACCATGAGGGCATTCCCGGCGGTAATCGGAAGCAGCACAGGCACATTGGCATACTGCATGAGTACCAAGTGTGTTGCGCATGGTACCTTTCCACTAAGTCAATGGGTGGTGGTAAGGGCTCAGGCAGTAAATAGCCACACAGCACTTTTAAGTCTAGTGCACAGCCATTTACTGTCCCAACCGAAAATATTTTTCCCACCCACGGTAAGAAAAAGTGGTCCACCATGCACCAAAAACACCCCCCCACACTACTACAGCCCACTTTCTACCACAGCTTAGTAAAAACACTCCTTAAAAAAAGCCGCCAGCAACTGAAAGCAAGTCACACAGCTGGGGCTGTAAGGTATAGCAGATTTTGCTGGCTGTCACACACAAGATTCCCAAAGCCTAATTGATTCAGAAACTAAACGGTTTTTACTTCTTTTTTTCTTTTATTTTAACAGAGTGGGGAAGAATATGCCCTCTTTTCACCTTCGTGAGGGAACTTTTTTTTTTTTTTAACTGTTACTTTAAAGAAGACCGGACTGCAAAAATAAATAAATCTGAACAAAAAAAAAAAAGCAACATGACAAACACCATAATATACCTACACTCTCGTGGATGCAGCATTATCAAAATATAGGGTTTTGGTTTTTTTTACAATTCTACCACGCAACAAATCAAAACATACGACTCCACTTTCTGCTACTTACTTACACCAAAAGTTTCAAAGAAAACAAACATTTTAGAGACAGAAAATATATTATTATTTTCAAGGGTCAAAAATCCATAACTTAGGTCTTATATGAATCAAACAACTATAAACAGCAAACAACGGACGCCTTACACTAGAAGATAAAAAGACTTGTCGGAAGATTTTTAAATGCGCAATCCTACACTTTTAAAGCAAAATAATTAACAGAAAAAGAAAGAAATAAAACAATCGGGGTCCACAGAGTTATAGGGGGCAGGGGAGCCTTTACAACACACTCTTTACATCCTCTACTTTACATCCAAGGAACTTTCGAAAGTTGGTAAACACGACTGGAGAGGCGAGAGAGCGGGAACACATTTTAAGAAACCCGTTAAACCAGGAAAATCCCGACCAACCGAACAAAAAATAAACAAGGGAACTACCAGCCCAAGGGAACAACACAACCCCAGCCAGGACCAACGATGTTTTCTGGCGTCAATAAACGGGAGAGTGCGGGGGGGTGGAAAAGACGAGATGATGGTGGAGAGACCAAAAACCGAACCGCCTCCTGCCTCGAAAAGCCCAATCGACCCTCCACCGCCGCCTCCAAGCTTCTCCCCACCCTAGCGAAGACCCGCACGCCTCCCATCACAGACGGAAGCTCACTGCCTCCCCACCATTACCGAAGTCCGTCGCGCTCCCTTCTACCCCACTCCTAAAGCGCCAACTGAGCTAATCTAGGGTCTCGGGTCACTGAGAGGAAAAGGGGGTCCCACTTACAATTCGTTTTTTCCAGATTTTTCCCAGTTCTTTATCCAATCAGCAGGTAGGACTGCCGCCGCCATCTTCCCTTCTATTCCACAGCTAGCCCGGATGTTTAGCACATAATTGGAGGTCAAAGGGGAAAGTAAGGAACAACCAAGGGCATTCTGGGAAGGAAAGCTCGCTGCTAAGTTGGATGAGGCCCGCGCTCCTCAGGAAGGAGGTTTCCTTGGCGAAGTTGGCGCGCCTCGACTACAGATCTCGCGATTTATGTGTCAGAGAGAGGCAAGGTTAAACTGAGACCGCCGTGCCTGCCTGCTTGACGAAGCCTCCACTGCCAAGAAATCATGGAACAAAACTACAGTGTTAACTATGCTGTAAATGCAATCTCAGGAAAGGCTTTCTTCGACAAGGTGACTGTTGTGAAGCGCCCTGCTGTTCAGATATCCGTTGGATTTTCTAAGAACAGAGAGTCAAGACTCAGTGCTAGGCAACTGAGAACTCGTCAGCGTGGTCAAACACAGAGCCGACGCAGCACCGCGGACGTCTGACGTAAAGGATCAGAATGAGTTCTAGTTTGCCACCCGGCCGTAAATGTAACGAGATTAGTGACGTCACCGTACAATCGCCGCAGCGCTCCATAGATGGCCTATTCGTGGTTTCTTCTGTAATGTAAAGGTTGAAAATAGGAAGATGCTGGGGCAAAAAAAAAAATGGTGAGGGGGCCGCTAAAGCTATGCCTTCAGCTCCAGTTCAGACATGCTTGGGGGCATTGTGTGGCATAGGAGCAGTGGTGTGCTGGTAAATGTTTAACAGCAGGCTCTCTCCTCCCCGCCCCCCCCCCCCCTCCTCCAAATTGCAGAGCTGGCTGTAGCCGGGGATAGAGCCGGGGGGGGGGTATGTGGCAATGCATTACTTAAGGGAAAAAAAATTTAAATTATCCCAGGTTCAAATTAATTCATGTTTAATGTGCAATAAAATGCCATAAGTAAATAAATATAAACTTTTAATGTTGAGCACCTGATTCTCAAAGTGAACATATTCCAAACACTATAATTAAAATAAAATTATTTTTTTCTACCTTTGTTGTCTGGTGTCTGTTTTTCTGATAATGCTGGCCCAGTATCCGATTCTGCTGCTATCTGTCCTCTTAATTCCGTTTCCAGGGGGCTTCCTTTCCATTTATTACTTTCCTTTCTTCTTCATTTCTGGTCTTCCGCAGACTTGACTTGTGGATCCAGCTTCTGCCTATTTTCTTCATCCATGTGCAGTTTTTCTCCTCTCTTTCTTTTCCCTCATCTCCTTCCTCACTCTTCCCTCCCCTCCATCCATGTCCAACATTTCTTCTCTCTCCCCTCCTGTCCCCTGCCCTCCGTGCACGCATGTCCAGCGACCCTTCTCTCCCCCTGCCCTGCCATCACCCATGTCCAGCGACCCTCCTCCCCTGCCCTCCATCCACCCATGTCCAGCGACCCTCCTTTCCCCTGCCCTCCATCCACCCATACCCGGCGACCCTCCTCTCCCCTACCCTCCATCCACCCATGTCCAGCGACCCTTCTCTCCCCCTGCCCTCCCAGCCACCCATGCCCAGTGACTCCCTTCTCTCCCCTGCACCTGTCCTCCAGCCACCCATGTCCAGCGACTCCCTACTCTCCCCTGCCCCCTTCCTCCTCTAGCCACCCATATCCAGCGACTCCCTTCTCTCCCCTGCCCCCCTCCTCCAGCCACCCATGTCCAGCGACTCCCTACTCTCCCCTGCCCCCCTTCCTCCTAGCCACCCATATCCAGCGACTCCCTTCTCTCCCCTGCCACCCCCTCACCGAGTTGTTCAACTAATTCTTCAGGGTAGGCAGTCTTGCCTGCCCGCTGCCGGATTGCTTTTCAAAATGGCCACCAAGACTTAAAAGGGCGGCCTCGTGAGACTTCTGCTGAAGTCTCGGCAGCCATTTTTAAAGAGCGATCCGGCAGCGAGGGAGGGTCAGCGCCAGCAGCGGTGCCTGCCCCAAAGAATTCTGGACAAGGGCGACTCAGCCAGGTGAGGGACCGGATCCGGAGGGAGGAGGAAGGAAGGAGAGCCGGCTCGCACTTAGGAACAACCGGCTCGAAAGTCGGAACACAATTTAACAACCGGCTCTTGCAAGCCGGCTCCAGCACACCACTGCATAGGAGGCACGCTGCAGCTGTCTTGTTTGCATTACAGAATGACACAGGAACAGAGGTCGCGGACAAGTCCCCATATCATTCTCTAAATTGCAGACAACGATGTTTTGGAAAAACAAGCAAGTACTGGGCAAAACTTGCACCGGGGCTCCTGTGCATTCCTGTTAACAACACATGGTTTTCAGAGGACATTATCTGTTGTGGGAAGGAAGAGAGTTAGACTGAGTCCTGAGATTGTTGATGACTTAATATTCATCCAGAGATTTAAAAAAACATAACTATTTCATAGAGCACATTTCTCCCCTGCTAGGGCATACAGAGTGGATTGTATTTTGTATTCCTGGGTGAATTGGGGTTCCTTGGTGTAGTAGAGGTCAGCTATTGTTGTGGTTGGAAGGGTGGAGGGGATGTTACTGTAGTTACTTGTTCTTGTTTTCTATTTGTGATTTATAAATAGTTGTACATAATATTGTTACTTTGTGTACTTTAATAAAAAATATTTAAATATCAAATCATAAGTGTTCAGTGTTCAAGTCTTATGTGGATAGAGCCGGGGGGGGGGGGGGGACTAGAGTCTGTAGGGACAGGGACAAAGTCATTCTCTAGTTTGCATCCCTTTAATTTGGGCCTTAAGTGCGCTACCACGATAGCCCCACTACTTCATTCTTCTGAACTTCGCATGTTTTTTTATCCATTTTTATTGTAAAGTATCTCCATTTACTGTTTTTATGAGTAACATTCTTTATGGGACACCTGTATTTTTAAATTTTCAATTAATCGAGTTGGTATAGAATATAGAACATTATTTGAGGATAGTAAATGACGGCATACCTGTACGGTCCATCCAGTCTGCCCAACAGGATAAACTCATTTTGCATGGTATGTGCTACTTTATATGTATACCCGAGTTTGATTCGTCCTTACTGTTCTCAGGGTACAGACTATAGAAGTCTGCCCAGCACTGTTCTTGTACTAAAAGTTCTGAAGCTAATGTCGCAGCCCCTTAAAATTTACACTCCAGCTCATCCATTTCTATTCAGTCATTATCAGGATGTGGAATGTAGGATAAAGGAAAAAATCCAATCTACAAAAAAATAATAAAACTACATTTTGGCTACAAGAACTAGATGCCAATAACAAAATAAAAATTAAGGAAGTACAAAACTAGATATGAAAAGAATAAGCTGCTACAGCCAGCCTACAGCACAAGCTAAACTCTAGGGTTTATAGTCAGATCTTTGCTTTTTTCCAAGCTGATACCAATTCTAACAGCTGTTTGAAATCAGAGGGAACAAACAATAAATAAATGTTTACCCTCAAAATTTACAAAACAATTAACAAGGACGTTTCAAATTAAAGGTAGTGCTTTTTGTATTAACATAATACCTAGCGTGGTTTATAACACAGAACTAACAAAATAGGTTCAGAATCCTTCATAGGCCATACTTCACACAAGTTCAGGCACAAAAATCAGGGTGAGTTATTTCACCTGTATGTTTGAATTGTGAGATTGGTTGATGTAGTATATCTAGATTTGTGGAAAGCTTTCAACCAAGTTTGTCATGAGAGACTTGTGAGAACATTAAACAGTCATAGGATAGGAGGCAATGTTCTGCTGTGGGTTAGGAATTAGTTATTGGACAGAAAACAGAGTAGGGTTAAATGGCCATTTTTCTCAATGGAGGAGGGTGCATAGTGGGGTGCCGCAGGGATCTGTACTGGGACTACTTCTGTTTAACATAGTTATAACAGATCTGGAAATCAGAAGGACAAGTGAGATGATTACATTTGCAGATAACACAAAACTTTCAAAGTTGTTAAAACACATGCAAACTGAACAATTGCAAGAGACCTTAGGAAATTGGAAGACTGGGCATTCAAATGGCAGTTGAAATTTAAATGCAAACATTTATTGATCACAAAAATAAGATACAATCAACATGGAAACACTCAAATTATTCAATGGTTTTCAAGCAGTGTCATGCTATCCCCAAATCTTCCCTCACCAACATTTACAAAATTAGGATAGTGTTGAAAAAAAATAGCAAATTCCCCAATATAGGGGCAATAACCAATAAATCTGCAAGGAACTGGAACCCAATGATTTAACAACAGAATAAGATATATGTTAATGAGAGAGCTGGGTTCTTAGACTCTCCCCAACTAAATTAATAGCAATCCCAGTAGCAGTTGAATCAAACAATAAGGCTATCTATCTACCCCTTTCCAATAGTAATTATCATTTTTTTAACACACACACATATCACAAAAAAAATGGCAGCCAGGGAATTCCCTCCTCCCCATCAAATATAATGATTTGAACGAATTAAGCTACGCGCTCAATGTGGCAATGATCGAATATAAACCTCCCAAATAGTCTGAAACAGCCTTTTGCGCCATAGATTAAATCTGGCATGTCTTCTCCAACAACATTAGGTCATGTAGTCGATTCCACTAGGCCCAAAAGGAGGGTGCCTCCAAAGTGGTCGAGACACTATAACTTTTTTCCCCAATACCCCCACCTTTTGCAACGATCAACCGAGAACTGTGGCAGGGTAAATTCAATATCTAATATTTATCTTTAAAAAGTCCTACTGGGCAAAAGATAATTGGGTGAACTAATAAGGCCTCAAAATAGCGCAACAGTTTACACAAAACATTTTTTTACTTGGGGACAGGCCCAAAAAGCTTGGAAAAACTAGTTGCCCAAGAGCATTTAAAACTAATCGACATGTCCATTTTGCCTGATTTGTAAGCCTGCTGTTGGGAAAAATAGGCCCAGTGGATGACCCTGAACTGACATTCTCTAAGCTCTGTACTAACTGTGAGATTTCCTGCATTCTCTTAAGTAGTTGATTCAAATCTAATACCTTTACAGCCATGCCCAGATTACCTGTACGGCCGTTAAGGCAGATTAATCAAGGAGCACATGCAAAGTATTCAGCTCACGAAGAAGTGCAGACACAGAAAGCCCATACTCCAGGAAATGTATACAAAAAACTAGCACAAACTGTCATCTAAATCATTGCAATTATCTGTAGGCAAAAAGGTCTCCCACAACAGATAAATGCTAAGATTGAAAATAGTCCCAAGAATGCAAAGTTCCATGATTCAAAACATGCTTCAATAACATAAGGCCCCACCACTAAAAAAACAAAAATAAAACCAGGATTATACACCCCTGGTCAAAATTGAAGGTTACGGAGGAGGAAGTGACGTCACCGTCGGGGATGGAAGCCTGAATCCAGAGCTCCGTCGGGGCAGTGAAGAAACTAGCGCTATTTCCTGGTTCCCTAACCCCCGAGATTGGCGGTTTTGAGGCGAAAGATACAGAGAAGTAATGGCGACACGAAAACGGCTGGAAAAATTCAAGTTCGCCGCGGCACAGAAAAACGAGGCGGCGAACACGAGCCGCTCCCAGCAGAAAGCTAACAACAAAATGGCCGCCGCGGATTCTGGCTCCGAAACGGAGGACCCAGCAGATCAGCTAGAAAGTGATACCGAGCTGACTAAACAGGAGGTAGCGAGGTGGTTTAAAGCCTTAAAGGCTGAAATGTCGGCGGTTCGGAAAACTATCCGGGAGGCGGTCACAGACATCCAAAAAGAGGTGAGAGAGATTGGAGGAAGGGTGGAGCAGGTGGAAGAAGGGCTGGAGCACGTGGAGGGAGAAATGGAGGGCCTGCGCACTGCTCTCACGATCGTGCAAGCTGAAAAAGCAAAATTGCAATTAGAGGTGGAAGATCTGGAAAATCGCTCCAGAAGGAATAATTTGAGATTCAAAGGGGTCCCAGAAACGGACCAGAATAAAGACTGTGCACAGGTGATCCGTGAAATTTGTGCTAGAATATTGGACATAAATAATGAGGGGCAGACCAATATGGAGGAGTCTGAAATAAGATTTGATCGGGTACATCGAAGTCTGGGGCCCAGGAGAGACCAGCAACCTAGGGACATTGTTGTATGCTTTAAAGACTATACTATCAAAGACAAGATATGGAAGAAAGCCAGATCCCAGGGTGAGCTACTCTGGGATAATAAAAAAATTCTGGTGTTTCAAGACTTAGCGCTGGGAACTCTTCAGAGGCGTAGAGAATTTAAAGACTTAACCACATATCTCCAGCAGTCTAATTTCAGATATAGATGGATCTTCCCTTTTGGCCTCCAGTTTACAGCGGAAGGTATCACCAGACGAGTGGTTACGCTAGGAGAGGCTTGGAAGGTACTCACAGAGCTGGGATATACAAACCTGCCTCCGGCAGCTTCGGAGGGGAGATCAAGTATGTCAGCAAAGATAAAAAAAGAGTCATCCTGGCACAGAGTGCGCCCACGAAGAGAGAATACTTCACAGCTATCAACAGAGGCTAAAGTACCCTGAATGGACGCGAGAGATATTCCGGATTTCAGTTACCTCATGGGTTTCATGGGGTATTGTTAAGAAAAATATGGTATGCAGTTGGGGGGATTGTACTGGAGTTGTTTCAGGATGTCTATTTATTGTTTGAAAGGGTTCTGGGAGTTAAACAAAAATTTGTGAAATATGGGGGGAGGGGACTGGGAAATGTTGTTGTGGGGAAGAGGGTGATGAGCTCCGGCGGGGAGTGATTTCCTCATTACTATCGGCTGGCGACTATTGGCTCAGCCCAGCAGGGGGGGGAGGGGGGGGAGGGAAGGGGATCAAGGGTCTACACATTGGGTCATGGAATGTTAATGGTATGAACTCTCCACAGAAGAGAAATTTGATACATAGGGAATTGCAGAAACTTAAGTGGGATATTATATTATTGCAGGAAACACACATTCAAAAGAGGGATGTACACCTACTTAAACATAGGGGGTATAGTGACTGTATCTCACACTGTGATGCTAGAGGGGGCAAGGTGGGAGGATTAGTGATTTACATCCGTAGACACATCCCACTAGTCATAGAAGAAGTATATAGGGATACCTTGGGAAGGTGCCTGGCGATTAGGGGTCAGCTGTATGGTAAGGAGGTGACCATAGTAAATATATACGCCCCCAACTCAGGACAAGGAGAATTTTTTACTCGGATTCATAAGGAGCTCTTCCAGTTCCAGAAAGGGGGTATGATCCTGGGTGGGGACTTTAACACCAGCATGACATCAATGGATCATTCAAAGGGGCTGATTGATAAGTCCTCAGTACACTGTACACAGTTAAAATCACTTGCCTCTGACTTAGATTTAGTGGATGTATGGAGGCTGAGACACCCAAGCCAGCGGTCCTATACCTTCTTTTCTCATTCTCAGAATACTTACACAAGAATTGATATGGTATGGTGTAGCCGCCAGTTGTGGGATCAGGTGGTTGATTCACATATTGGGTCCATTTCTACTTCTGACCATGCCCCCGTGGAGCTTGAGCTCAAGGGTCTGACAGAGGAAAGGCGCCAACTCTTTTGGAGATTAAATGAATTGATTCTTGGGGATAGTAGGGTGCGGGATGACATTCGCCAGATCATTCAGAATTATATGTTGGTGAATGACACTGGCGAGGTTCTGGATGGTACATTGTGGGACGCCCTAAAGGCTGTGGTGAGGGGTCACTTCATCAAATGGGGAGCACGGAAAAAGAGGCTACGAGAGAAGAGGGAGTTGGACCTACGGGCACGATTAGCGAAATTAGAATGTGGTCACCAAGAGGGAGGTTCTGGGATAGTCCTGAAAGAATTAAGACAGTGTAGAGCAGAATTAGAGAAATTGCAGGTAGAACACGTGGAGTTTTTACATACGAAACTCCAACAGAAGTTTTATGAATTCGGAAACAAATCTGGACGGATGTTGGCTCATCTTTTGAGGCATAGACAAAGGAGCCACACAATAACAAAAATAAAAGGGGCGGGCGATAAGATGTACTATAGAGATGGAGAAATAAGGGATCAGTTTGAAAAATTTTATCAGAAGTTATACAGCAGTGAGAGGGGGGTAGGGGGGGAAGAAATCAGGAGGGGTTTAGGAAAGCTGCATCTCCCAAGGTTATCAAGTTTGGAACGCAAACATTTAGAGGCCCCATTTCGTCTTGAAGAGATTCAAAGGGTGATTAAGGGTCTCCAAGGAGGGAAGGCGCCCGGCCTGGATGGGTATTCTGCTAGGTTTTATAAGACTTTTGTAGGGGAGGTGGGGCCCATGTTGTTGAGGGTTGGGAATGCATGCTTGGCTGGCCAATCATTGCCGGGGAGCATGCATGAAGCGGGGATCTCCTTGCTTTTGAAACCAGGAAGAGATCCGGCGGTGTGTGCCTCCTATCGCCCCATCTCACTAATAAATCTAGATGTTAAGATCTTATCTAAAGTAGTAGCTGATAGGTTAGGAAAGGTCCTGCCTTCACTGATCCATACTGATCAATCTGGGTTTGTCATGGGGCGGCAGGTGGCGGATAATATTAGACGCACCTTACATGTTATGTGGGTAGCCCAACAGAGGGGGATTCCAGTGGCCCTTTTGAGTACGGACGCAGATAAAGCGTTTGACAGGGTGGACTGGCCTTATTTATGGGAAGTTCTGGAACATCTGGGGTTTGGCCAGGGGTTGATAGGATGGATAAAACGATTATACGAGAAACCAGTGGCAAGAATTAAGGTAAATGGGGGGTAAGAACTGGTTGAAAGATAGGAAGCAGAGAGTAGGATTGCGTGGCCAGTATTCTCAGTGGAGGAGGGTAGTTAGTGGGGTCCCGCAGGGGTCTGTGCTGGGTCCGTTGCTTTTTAATGTATTTATAAATGACCTAGAGATGGGAATAACTAGTGAGGTAATTAAATTCGCCGATGACACAAAATTATTCAGGGTCGTCAAGTCGCAGGAGGAATGTGAACGATTACAGGAGGACCTTGCGAGACTGGGAGAATGGGCGTGCAAGTGGCAGATGAAGTTCAATGTTGACAAGTGCAAAGTGATGCATGTGGGTAAGAGGAACCCGAATTATAGCTACGTCTTGCAAGGTTCCGCGTTAGGAGTTACGGATCAAGAAAGGGATCTGGGTGTCGTCGTCGATGATACGCTGAAACCTTCTGCTCAGTGTGCTGCTGCGGCTAGGAAAGCGAATAGAATGTTGGGTGTTATTAAGAAGGGTATGGAGTCCAGGTGTGCGGATGTTATAATGCCGTTGTATCGCTCCATGGTGCGACCGCACCTGGAGTATTGTGTTCAGTACTGGTCTCCGTATCTCAAAAAAGATATAGTAGAATTGGAAAAGGTACAGCGAAGGGCGACGAAAATGATAGTGGGGATGGGACGACTTTCCTATGAAGAGAGGCTGAGAAGGCTAGGGCTTTTCAGCTTGGAGAAGAGACGGCTGAGGGGAGATATGATAGAAGTGTATAAAATAATGAGTGGAATGGATCGGGTGGATGTGAAGCGACTGTTCACGCTATCCAAAAATACTAGGACTAGAGGGCATGAGTTGAAGCTACAGTGTGGTAAATTTAAAACGAATCGGAGAAAATTTTTCTTCACCCAACGTGTAATTAGACTCTGGAATTCATTGCCGGAGAACGTGGTACGGGCGGTTAGCTTGACGGAGTTTAAAAAGGGGTTAGATAGATTCCTAAAGGACAAGTCCATAGACCGCTATTAAATGGACTGGAAAAATTCCTCATTTTTAGGTATAACTTGTCTGGAATGTTTTTACGTTTGGGGAGCGTGCCAGGTGCCCTTGACCTGGATTGGCCACTGTCGGTGACAGGATGCTGGGCTAGATGGACCTTTGGTCTTTCCCAGTATGGCACTACTTATGTACTTATGTACTTATACATCTGTTTTCCAGATTGAACGGGGTACCAGACAGGGGTGTCCGCTGTCACCATTGCTGTTCGCACTCTCGATTGAGCCCTTAGCTCAGAGGGTGCGTGAATCGGTTGACATTCCAGGAATAATGATAGGTGGCTCTGAACACAAATTGGCATTATTTGCTGATGATGTATTATTTTTTGTAAATAACCCGGGGCTGCATCTCCCCATATTGATGGCAGAGCTGGAGGAGTTTGGTAGGCTCTCGGGCTTTAAGATAAACCATGATAAATCTGAAATGATTGGGGTGTCTATAGCACAACCTAGGATGGAGGAGCTCTCTCGAAACTTTCCTTTTAAATTAAGGAGGGATAATATTAAATATTTAGGGGTCCAAATACCTGCTCAGATTTCTCAGATATATCAGCTAAATTATATACCGTTATTCAGGCAAATACGCAAAGATATGGAGGGCTGGACGGGAAAGTGGCTGTCATGGTGGGGAAGGATAGCATCGATTAGGATGAATGGATTGCCCAGACTTTTGTTCTTGTTTCAAACATTACCGGTAGCAATCCCTGGGAGGGAGCTGAGAACCCTACAACAGGCTATAGTGAAGTTTGTTTGGGGGGGCAAGGCTCCCAGGCTTAGCAGGAAGCTGCTCTGGCGTTCGACAGAGTTGGGGGGGGAGAGGGGTTCCAAACCTTGAATGGTATTACTGGGCAGCACAACTGAAACTTATATCCATGTGGGGTCAGGAGAAATGGTCGGTGGTAGCACACATGGATCAGGAGATGGTGCAGCAGCATAGCCTGCAGTCAGTAATATGGGCATCTTCAGTCTACCCTACTATTGGCAGGCTTACTACCAATCCGTTTGTTGGGCACTTGTTGGCACTATGGGGTTCCCTTAGGACACGCTTCTGGAAAACTAGAAAAACATCTACATATGCTTATATTCGGGGGGAACCTACTTTTAGAGTGGGGTTGGGAAATCCGGTAGCAAAGAGGTGGGCTGAGAGGGGCATATTGAGGTTTCGAGATTTATTGGAAGATGGGAAAATGAGATTGTTCACAGAACTCAAGGAAGACTATGGGGTTTTGGATAGGGACAGATTCTTCTACTTACAGGTCCAACATTACATTTACACACAAGGATGGTTAAGAAATGATCCGGAGGACTATGAAGTATTAGAAAACATGTGGGGCTCACTGGGAACAATGAAGGGAGTCATATCCCGGTTGTATAAATTTATAAGGGGAGGGAGTTTTGAAAAATGTTTGTATATGACTAGATGGGAAAGAGATTTGGAAAAGGAATTGACAGTTCATGAATGGAAGGCCATTATCTTGGAGGTCAACAAAGCATCAACATGCGTGTTATTGAAAGAAAATGCCTTCAAGGTACTCTCGAGATGGTATTTTACCCCATATAGACTACATATGATGTTTCCAGGGGCCTCCCAGTATTGTTGGAGATGTTTAACGGATGTGGGAACTTTTTTGCATATCTGGTGGTCCTGTGGGAAATTACAAATGTATTGGCAATCTATAACTGCCAAGATAACTGCCCATACAGGCAAGAACTTTTTGTGTGAGCCTCAATGGTGCCTGCTGGGCCTGGGGAACAGACGAGGAGTCAAATGGCAAAGACGTCTGAAGAGGATGAGCTTGACAGCTGCAAAGAGTGTCATTGCTCGGTTTTGGAAACAGCAAGTGGCACCAACAGAGCAAGACTGGATCCTAAAACTTTCTCTAATTGAGGAGATGGAGAAATTAACCGATAAACGGTTGGGAATTTATAACAGGCACGATGAACTCTGGACACATATTAGAGCAATGACCCAAGTGAGTTAGTAATGGGCGTTTGGTGGGGGGGTGGGGGGGGGGAGGGGTGGGGGTGGGGGGGGGGAGAAATGGAAAATTAAAGTTTGTCAATGTTCATTTACAGATTTATAGTTGATGGACAAAAGAGACTGTTTAAAGTGAGAGAAGTATAGAATTGTATATCAAAAAGGAAATATTCAAATGTCTACTTTGAATTAAGGAAGTAATGTTATTCTGTTGTTTATCAATAAAAATTATTGAAACAAAAAAAAAAATTGAAGGTTACCTCTAATTGGGAGATTATCTGAACCCCAAAGATCAACCACCCAGCAGTCATTCTAGCGTTTTACAAGTATCACGTAGAGGCTGAAGCAAATTACTTATACACTACTTTTGAATAAGGGTATTTAAAGGAGTATATAACAATAAATTAAAATACCAGGGCCTGTAAAACTCTTTTTCATAATCTATCAGCGTATACACTACACTTTAAAAAAACAGACCCCAAGGTGTCGAATCAAACAAGCCAGATTATATTTCCAAATATCTGGAAGCCCCATCTCTCCCTCCCTAGCTTCCAGGAGCCATATCAAAATCAGAACTGGGTTTTTGGCTTCTTACCATTCAAACAAAATGTAGAAAGTAGTTTATTTAAAGACTGAGTGTCTTCTTCAAGAGAAGCAGATGAAATAATTGAAGGATATACAACCATTTAGGAAACAACATCATAGTAACATAGTAGATGACGGCAGAAAAAGACCTGCATGGTCCATCTAGTCTGCCCAAGATAAACTCATATGTGTATACGTTACCTTGATTTGTACCTGTCTTTTCCAGGGCACAGACCGTATAAGTCTGTCCAGCAGTATTTCCCGCCTCCCAACCACCAGTCCCGCCTCCCATCACCGGCTCTGGCACAGACCCCGTATAAGTCTGCCCTCCCCTATCCTAGCCTCTCAATCACCAACCCCTCTTCCCCCCGCCACCCAATTTCAGCTAAGCTTCTGTGGATCCATTCCTTCTGCACAGGATTCCTTTATACCTATCCCACGCATGTTTGAATTCCGTTACCGTTTTCATCTCCACCACCTCCCGCGGGAGGGCATTCCAAGCGTTCACCACCCTCTCTGTGAAGAAATACTTCCTGACATCTTTCCTGAGTCTGCCCCCCTTCAATCTCATCTCATGTCCTCTCGTTCTACCGCCTTCCCATCTCCGGAAAAGATTCGTTTGCGGATTAATACCTTTCAAATATTTGAACGTCTGTATCATATCACCCCTGTTCCTCCTTTCCTCCAGAGTATACATGTTCAGGTCAGCAAGTCTCTCTTCATACGTCTTGGAACGCAACTCCCATACCATCCTCGTAGCTTTTCTTTGCACCGCTTCCATTTTTTTAACATCCTTCGCAAGGTACGGCCTCCAAAACTGAACACAATATTCCAGGTGGGGCCTCACCAACGTCTTATACAGGGGCATTAAAACCTCCTTTCTTCTGCTGGTCACACCTCTCTCTATACAGCCTAGCAACCTTCTCGCTACGGCCACCGCCTTGTCGCACTGTTTCATCGCCTTCAGGTCCTCAGATACTATCACCCCAAGATCCCTCTCCCCGTCCGTGTCTATCAGGCTCTCCCCGCCTAACACATACGCCTCCCTTGGATTTCTACTCCCTAAGTGCATCACTTTGCATTTCTTCGCATTGAATTTTAATTGCCAAATGTTAGACCATTCTTCCAGCTTCTTCAGATCTTTTTTCATGTTTTCCACTCCCTCTGGGGTGTCCACTCTGTTGCAAATCTTGGTGTCATCCGCAAAAAGGCAAACTTTACCTTGTAACCCTTCGGTAATGTCACTCACAAATATATTGAACAGAATGGGCCCCAGCACCGATCCCTGAGGCACTCCAGTACTCACCTTTCCCTCCTCTGAGCGAACTCCATTTACCACCACCCTCTGGCGTCTGCCCGTCAAACAGTTCCTAATCCAGTTCACCACTTCGGGTCCTATCTTCAGCCCATCTAGTTTATTCAAGAGCCTCCTGTGGGGAACCCTGTCAAAAGCCTTGCTGAAATCTAAGTAGTTGACGTCCATAGCACGTCCTTGATTTAATTCTCCTGTCACCCAGTCAAAGAATTCAATGAGATTCGTTTGGCACGATTTCCCTTTGGTGAAACCATGTTGTCTCGGATCTTGCAACTTATTGGCTTCCAGGAAATTCACTATCCTTTCCTTCAGCATCGCTTCCATTACTTTTCCAATAACCGAAGTGAGGCTTACCGGCCTGTAGTTTCCAGCTTCTTCCCTATCACCACTTTTGTGAAGAGGGACCACCTCCGCCGTTCTCCAATCCCTCGGAACCTCTCCCTTCTCCAAGGATTTATTAAACAAATCTTTAAGAGGACCCGCCAGAACCTCTCTGAGCTCCATCAGTATTCTGGGGTGGATCCCGTCCGGCCCCATGGCTTTGTCCACCTTTAGCTTTCCAAGTTGTTCATACACACTCTCTTCCGTGAACAGTGCTCTATCCACTTCATTCTCAGGTGTACTTTTGCCAGTCCCTCTCGGTCCTTCCCCAGGATTTTCTTCAGTGAAAACAGAACAAAAGTATCTATTTAGCAAATTGGCTTTTTCTTCATCATTTTCTACATAGCGTTTTGCTGTATCTTTTAGTCTCACAATCCCCTTTTTAGTCTTTGTCCTTTCACTAATATACCTGAAGAAGTTTTTGTCTCCCCTCCGTACATTTCTAGCCATTTGTTCTTCCGCTTGCGCCTTCGCCAGATGTACCTCTCTCTTGGCTTCTTTCAGTTTCATCCGGTATTCCTCCCCGTGTTCCTCTACTTGAGATTTTTTGTATTTCTGGAATGCTAACTCTTTAGCCTTTATTTTCTCAGCCACTTGCTTTGAAAACCATATCGGTTTCCTTTTTCTCTTGCTTTTATTTACTCTCCTTACATAAAGGTCTGTGGCCCTGTTTATTACTTCTTTCAGCTTGGACCACTGTCCTTCCACGTGTTGTGCGTTCTCGCAGCCCATCAGCTCCTTCCTCAGGTATTCCCCCATTTTGTTAAAGTCAGTTTGCTTGAAGTCCAGGACTTTGAGTTTAGAGTGGCCGCTAACCACATGAGCCGTTATATCAAAACAAACCGTTTGATGGTCACTGCTTCCCAGGTGCGCAGCCACTCGGACATTTGACACACTATCCCCATTCGTGAGCACCAGATCCAGTGTCGCTCCCTCCCTTGTGGGTTCCGTCTATACAACCATTAAGTGAGACTGGTAAAGCTGACCAATTATATTTAAGCATTTATTTATTTCAAAAACCTTTATTCCGCTAGATCCAAAGTTCTCTGAGGATTACATTATCACATACATAATATTACAACAATCTAAGACATATAGAGGCGTATTTTCAAACCACTTAGACTTACAAAGTTCCATAGGTTTCTATGGAACTTTGTAAGTCTAAGTGCTTTGAAAATGAGCCCCATATTACAAAAATATCTTTAAAATAAACATCCTGAGACAGGTATTGAATCATCATTCGCCACCCCAGCACAAAACTTGCATAAATAACAACATCTTCAGCTCTTTTTCAAATTCTTTTAAATTTGTAATATTCCTTATTTGCACAGGTAACTTATTCCAACAAACTGGACCAGCAGCGTGAAAGATCTATACTCATCATAAAGTATCACATGATGCAATGGAACATCAAGTAGCTTCTGAGTTGCTGGTCTCAAAGGTTGATTTGGTTGATATATGTAAAACCCTGGTGCCAATATCTCTGAGACTTGTTACATAAGAATCTTAAATATCAAACAACCAACTTTAAAATGGGCCCTGTACTCGATAGGTAACCAATGCCAGATTTTCAGTACTGGTGTGATATGCTAAAATCTAGTAATACCAGTTAAAACCCTGGCCACAGAATGTTGTGCTGCTTGTAGAGTTTTAATTGTAGTCTTCATCCCCAATAATACTCCATTTGCATCATCAAAACAAAAAGTAATTAGTCTCTGCACAACCATTCTAACATTTTGTGGTTTAAACAAGTTCTTCAACCTTCTCAACAGTTGTAATTTAAAATATACCTCTCTAATTCTCTGATAATCTTAAGTATATTAACTTGAATTGTCAAACCATGATCAAGCATCACACCTAAATCTCTCAGTTATTGAACAATAGGAATTGATTCATTTTCACACCAAAACACTGTAGGATTTTCAGGTGAATCGTTTGTTGTCCATAACAAAACCTGAGTCATTAATATTTAATTTCAGACTATTTGCAGGCATCCAACAATAAATATATTGCATTATTAGCCTTAATCTAGCAAATGTATCTCCAACACCTTTCTCCAATGGAATCACAAATTGAATATTGTTTGCATATAGTCTGAATTGTACACCAAAACAATTTAAAAGCCGACAAAGAGGAATTTAAACAAATATTAAAAATAACAGTAAAAAGACAGGATCCTTGTGGAACACCTATTATTAATGGCTTCTATTCTGATACATCATTACCCTATATACTACTACTATTAAACATTTCTATAGCGCTACTAGACTTATGCAGCGCTGTACAAATTAACATGAAAAGACAGTCCCTGCTCAACAGAGCTTACAATCTAAATAACACAAAAACCTCTGTGTTCCAAACATGATTCAAACCATTTCAATACTGTGCCACATATTCCAATAGCTTTTAACCTATTTGTCAAAATAACATGATTAATGGTATCAAATGCATCTGAAACATCCACAATTATCAACAGAAAGTGTTGCCCATTACTGAAACCTGTACGTATCACATCAAACAATGATAATAGTAGAGTCTCAGTATCATGAAATGAATGAAAGCCAAACTGATTAATATCAAAATCTTATGTAAATCGAAAAAAATACACCAATTGTTCACACAACAACCTCTCCATCACCTTCACCATTAAAGGCAATGAGGAGATAGGTCTATAATTCTCCACAGAGGTCACATAAGCATATACTTCAGTAATGGTCTCATATCAAAACACAAGCTAGGAAACTCGAACAAGCATGGGCAAAAATAAAAGATAAGCACACACTTCATGCATGGAAACAATCACAAAGAAAATACAAATACGCAATAAGACAAAACAAAAGATCCTACTATAAAACTAAAATAGGACCAGACTAGAAAGACCTGAAGAAATTATACAGACTAATAAACACGCTCCTAGATACCACTCCTATCACCACAACCAACACTGACATCCCATCTGCAGATGATCTCAGTGGCGTTCCTAGGGTGGCTGACACCCAGGGTGGATCGCCGATGCGCCTCCCCCCCCCCCCCCCCGGCGAAAGGACACCTCCCTCCGGCGAAAGGACCCCCCCCCCCCCCCGGGTGCATTTTTACCTGCTGGGGGGGGGTGCCATGCGCCTGTCGGCTTCGCTCGTTCCATGCTCCCTCTGCCCCGGAAGAGGAAGTAACCTGTTCTGGGCCAGAGGGAGCATGGAATGAGCGGAGCCGACAGGCGCGTGGCACCCCCTCCAGCGGCGTGCACCCGGGGCGGACCGCCCCCACCGCCCCCCCTAGGAACGCCACTGGATGATCTTGCCAACTACTTCAAGGAAAAAAATAATAAAACTACGCAATACACTTCCTCAACAGAACACCGATATCGAACAACCTACTGGACCCAAACTATGAAGAATACCCCACAGACCTGGTCACAATTTGCTCTTCTCTACACTGAATCGGTTACCCAAGCGATTCACAAATTCTCCAATACTCATTGTAAACTGGACACCTGCCCCAGTTATTTAAATCAGCACCCAATCACTTGATCGAAGACCTTACATCCTATCTAAACTGCATGCTCCAACAAGGTCTCTTCCCCAAGGAACATGGCAACATACTACTCACCCCACTACCAAAAGACACAAAGACAAAAAATGAAGACCTTACTAATTATCGCCCAGTTGCATCCATCCCAATAGTAGTCAAACTGATGGAGAGTATGGTGACAAAACAGCTTATGGAATACCTGGACAAATTATCATTATTGCATGATTCACAATCAGGTTTCCGCCCTTCCTATAGCACAGAAACTGTACTACTCACTCTCCTGGCCAAATTCAAGCATGAAATTGCCACAGGTAAAAACATACTCCTTCTCCAATTCGACGTGTCAAGAGCATTCGACATGGTAAACCACAACATACTTCTACGTCTCCTAGACCATTTCAGGATTGGAGGAAATACACTTAACTGGATCAAGGGCTTCCTAAGCATTAGAACATACCAAGTTAAATCAAAAACAAACATGGAAAGCAGATTGCGGAGTACCTCAAGGATTTCCACTCTCACCAATACTATTCAATATAATGATGACCCCATTGGCTAAATCCCTATCCAACCAAAACCTTCACCCATTCATATATGCAGATTACGTCACAATTTACATCCCTTTCAAACATGACCTAACAGAAATCACCGGTTTGGACATCATGGACTCATGGGCAAATTAATTCCAATTGAAATTAAACACTAAAAAAACACACTGCCTCATCCTCTCATCCCAACATAATAACTATAAACCCACAACCTTAAACACCCCAGATCACATCCTCCCTATCTCAGACAGCATCAACATACTAGGCATTACAATTGATCACAATCTCACACTATAGAGCCAAGTAAACTCCACTATAAAGAAAATGTTTGATTCTATGTGGAAGCTTAAATGTATAAAACCTTTCTTCCCAAAGTAAATTTTCCGCAACCTGATCCAATCAATGGTTATAAGCCATGCAGATTACTGCAATGGAATATATGCAGGATGTAAAGAACAACTCATAAAGAAACTCCAGACAGCCAAAAACACGGCAGCCAGGTTGATATTCAGTAAATCACGTTTAGAATCTGCCAAACCCCTCCGAGAAAAACTGCACTGGCTCCCCATCAAGGAACGTATCATCTTCAAAATCTGCACCTTGGTCCACAAGATTATCTATGGGGAAACACCAGGATACATGGTCGACCTGATTGACCTCCCAACCAGAAACAGAACTAGAGCATCACGCACCTACCTAATCTCCACTACCCGAGCTGCAAAGGTCTCAGATACAAATTAACCTATGCATCCAACTTCTCCTTCATAAGCACACAATTATGGAATATACTGCCAAAGACTGTGACATCAATTTGCAACCATCTAAACTTCAGGAGATCATTAAAGACCTCCCTATTCAGAAAAGCATTCCCCACTGACCTAACAGCAAACCACAAACTGTACTGGACACTATATATTACTTCCTCTCCTCGATCCCTTGGTACCTGAATATACTAACTTTACCCCTAACATCAAATTGTATTTGTTTTCATACCAGACTAGGCAATCACCTTGTGGTAAGATGTAAGCCACATTTAGCCTGCAAATAGGTGGGAAAATGTGGAATACAAATGTAACAAATAAATAAAGAAATACATATCAGCCTTTTTACAAATATCTAGTACTAAGCCTTCTTCTAAACACAGGAATAGTTATTTATTTAATCCCCTTCAACACAGATGACTGACAAATATAATTTGTATAAATGCTATTATTCACCTTAGAAAATGTATGCTCAATCATTTCCTGGGTTAGCTCTGGAAAAGTAGCCCAAAGTTATTTGACTTATAAGTACTTGACATTTCATATGGCATGTTTGACTGATCAATTGATCCGATTCACCTTTTCTAGGAACCCTCTAGCAAAATCATTAGAATTATGAGGTGAAATCAACACAGAATTCCCTTCCTCACTAACCAATTTATTAACAACTTGAAAAAGCTCTTTAGTACTGTTAAATATTTTAGGTATTTTTACCACCTCTCCAAATCTTCATATACCAGCTACCCACAATTTGTAGAGATAAAAGGCTGAGGTTGCCGCTTATGAGAAACATAATTTATTTACTTACCAAGTATTGATACAATTAATATTTTCTCATGGGAGGATATAACTACTGCATACATATGCTTTCTGTATCTATCACTCCAACATACTGAACTGAAACAGCCATTTTTATACACTTGTATTAAACAATGATTTACAAGGCTTCAGCAAGTTATCTTACTCGGGATCATCTGGTATTTTTTTCAACACTATCTGGTTTCCCTCACCTGCTAGACCACATTCTCATGTTTGTTTATGCTCCCTCCTTTCCCAGGCCTGTTTGCCAGTAAGGATATCAGATCAGATCATAAGTTCTTGGGCCTCACGATTTATGGCCTTTGCCCTTTGACTGTACTCCAGGGTGCATAACTGTGTTTATTATCTACAGTACTAGAGGATGCACATTCTCTATCATAAAATTCACATTTAGGTCTGTAAGTCATATTCCTATATTCTGACATCTTATCAAGATAAGCAATGTAAGTAACCCTAGATTAATATTTTCTCCATTCATGCACACTTTTCCTTCATTCTTGTTTTATAAGTCCTATCTCATTGGTAAACCATGGAACTATATTACATCTTTTCATAACAGTCTTTTCACTAGGAGCAACAGCTTCTACATAATCTGATTACACCTTATTCCATTTTTCTATGAAAATATCAATCGACGCTACCTCATTAAAGTTTGAAACCAGTAAATTCTCTTTCATTTTTTTATTTGTATGTGTAAATCGTTTGTTATCGGTTCTACCATTCAGTAGTAATGATACAGCTCAAAGCAAAAAAATGGTACCAAATTAAAAACCACATGAAATACAATTTTCAAAATGGTTCCCCTTGTTCCCCCCCCCCCCCCCCCAAACACACACACACCTCCTTCATCCCATCCTTTACTGTCTGGTGGTTTATTGCAATAATTGTTTGTTTAGTTTGATGTATTGGATCAATTCAAAATGCGGCTTCGGGTTGCTGGCTGTAACGTGTTCCAGAATTGTTCCCAATGCCTCTGGAAATCTATCTCATTAGTCAAGGTTATGTCCTTGACTTCTGCCCTCTCCAAGTAGAGCAGCAAGACCATCTATGAACATCAACTAGAGTACTGTGGAGGAGTGGGCTCAGGCCAACATTGTAAAATTACACTCTTGTTGAGAAAGGCCACCATACCAGGCACAGTTGAAACTAAGATTGTAGACCTTGAACAGCACCATGGGTGCCAACCCCACCAATCGTTGAGGAGTGGCCTAGTGGTTAGGGTGGTGGACTTTGGTCCTGGGGAACTGAGGAACTGATTTCAATTCCTACTTCAGGCACAGGCAGCTCCTTGTGACTCTGGGCAAGTCAGTTAACCCTCCATTGCCCCAGGTACAAATAAGTACCAGTATACAATATGTAAGCCGCATTGAGCCTGCCATGAGTGGGAAAGCGCAGGGTACAAATGTAAGAAAACAAACTGCACTGCTGTTTTAAGTTATTTAAAAAAAATCTTTCAACTCATAATGCTTTCTACTTAAAAAAAAAAGTACAATGCTTCCTGACTCTCATTCCAACTCCTTACAAAAACCTCCATTGTGATTAAACCGTGATCTGACCAAGGCATAACCTGCATAGATTTAGTATTAAAAAAACCCTTGTTTCCTACATTTCGATTAAAAAACTAGATCTAACATATGCCCTGCAGTATGTGTAGAAACTTCTATTATCTGCTTCCATCCTGAAGTATCTAAAATTTTGGTCCCTCCTCTTTGAACCTTTTCTAATTCCGCTATATATTTTTTTTAGATATGGCAACCAGAATTGAACACAATATTCAAGGGGCCCCTTCACTAAGCTGCAGCAAGAGGGGGTCTGCACTGGCATCAGCACGTGTTTTTGACCCAGCTGGTAAAAGGGTTTCCTTTCCTGCAGGAAATGGCTATGCAGCACGTAAAGCACTTTCTGCGCGGCTATTTCGGGTGGGGGGGGGGGAAGCCCTTACCACCACCCATTGAGGTCACAGTAGGGATTCCTGCACTAACCCGGCAGTAACCGGGCAGTGCTACCACCGGGTACACCCCAGCACTATGAGTGGTAAGCCTGTGTTAGGTTTACCGCTGCTTTGTAAAAGAGGCCCAAAGTGATGGAACAATACAGAGGCATTATAATATTATTTGTCTTATTTTGCATCAGCATATTGTCTACAATAACATCTAGATCTTTTTCTTGAGTGCTGATTCGTAAGGTGGACTCTAGCATTAGGCAATTATGATTCAGATTATTCTTCCCAATGTGCATTACTTTGCATTTGTCCATATTAAAGTTCATCTGCCATTTGGATGCCCAGTCTTCCAGTTTCCTAAGGTGTTCCTGCAATTTTTCACAATCCGCATGTGTTTTTGACAAATGTGAATAGTTTTGTGTCATCTGCAAATTGAGTCACCTCACTTGTCATTCCGTTTTCCTGATCATTTATAAATACGTTAAATAGCACCGGTCCCAATATAGATCCCTGCTGCACTCCACTATTCATCCTCCTCCATTGAGAAAAATGGCCATTTAACCCTACCCTCTGTTTTATGTCCAGTAACCAATTCCTATTCCACATAAGGATATTGTTTCCTACCCCATTAATTTGTAATTTTCTCAGGAGTCTCTCATGAGGAACTTAGTAAAAAGCTTTCTGAAAATCTAGATACACTACATCAACCGTCTTACTTTTATCCACATGTTTATTTATGCCTTAAAAGAAATGAAGGAAACTGATGAGGCGAGACTTCCCTTGGCTGAATCCATGCTGATTGTATCTCATTAAACCATGTTTGGCTATGTGTTCCGTAATTGTATTCTTTATAATAATTTCCACTATTTTCCCAGGCACTGAAGTCAGGCTTATTGCTCTGTAATGTCCCGGACCACCCCTGGAACCCTTTTTAAAAATTGGTGTTACATTGACCACCCTCCAATCTTCAGCTACTATGGATGATTTTAACAACAGGTTACAAATCACTAACAACAGATCAGAAATGTTGTGTTTGATTTATTTTGGTAACCTGGGTGTATGCTATCCAGCTCAGGTAATTGATCACTCCTCAACTTGTCAATTTGTCTCAGTACATCTTCCAGGTTCACTGAAAGTTATTTCAGTTCCTCCACATCGTCACCCTTGAAAATAATTTCTGGTACAGGTAGATCTCTTACACCTTCTTCCATAAAGACTGAGGTAAAGAATTAAATCTCTCTGCTATGGCCTTGTCCTCCCTGACAGCCTCTTTTGCTCCTTCATGATCTAATGGTCCCACAGATTCCCTCACAGGCTTTCTGCTTCTGATGTATCTGATAAAGGCGTTAATATTAATTTTTGTCTCCATGGCAAGTTTTTCTTCATATTCTCTGTTAGCCTTCTTTATCAATGCTTTGCTTCTAGCTTGACAGTGCTTATGTTGCTTCTTATCTTTTTTTTGTTAAATTTGGGTAATTTTTCCATTCTTTAAAGTTTGTTGTTGTTGTTTGCCTCTAATAACCTTTTTTCATGTCACCTTTTAACCACACTGGCTGTCATTTGCTTTTCTTTCTACCTTTGTTAATATGTGGAATGCATCTGTTCTGGGCTTCCACAATGATATTTTGAAACAACATCCATGCCTAATTTAAAGCCCTAACCTTTGTGGCCAACCCTTTCAGCTTATTTTTAACAATTTTCACATTTTGTCTCAGTCACCCTTTAAAAAATTGAATGCTGCTAGAGTAGATTTCTTTAGTGACTTCACTCCAGATATCAGCTAAAATTTAATAATGTTATGATCATTGTTTTCCAGCAGATCCAACACCATTACCTGTCATACCATGCCCTGCATTTCATTATGGACTAGATCTAAAATAGCTCCCTTCTTGTTGGTTCTTGGACCAGTTGTTCCAAGGAGAAGGTGGGAACTTGCTGCTTTTTTTGTTTTGTGGAATGCAGTGGTATATTATAAAAATGCACTTGCTTTTATTTTGTTGTTATTATTACTACCACTTCACAGATATGTATTGAATAATGAGGTAAGGGCTTCCTTTGCATTTGTTGCAGTTTTATCAGAAAGTGCGCCAGTTTCTTTACATCTGTGTTAAGGAGTTGTTTCTAGTCATTATAGAGTGCTGAGGAGTTGAACACTTCCACACTACAGGGACTCCTGAGGCAGGCCTTTGTGGCCGAAACACGATTCGTGTTGAGTCCTTTGCATACTTTGCTGTTGCTAAGCGATAAACTGCTTGGGACAGGATGAAGGCTCAGAGACTGGTGGGGACAGGACAGACAGCAGCTGTGCGGTTGTCCCTCTCTCATTGACAATACCCTCTTCCATAACAATTTCAGTGCCGGGAGGGGGGGGGGGGGAGTCAGAAACTGCTGGGAATAGGGTACAGAGAAAGTATTGGGGTCAGGCTGAGAAGTGTGTGTCTGTGCATGAATTCACTACCCCGCTAGGGGAACGCTCCTCAAAAAGGGCTGGAAACTGAATTTCAGTATGCCCTTCAAAATAAGGCCATGTTTTCACAGGAAAAACGTGAAAGTCAAATGGCAGGCATTTGCTAGATTGAAAGAAACAACTAATCAAGAAAATAAACCTAAACAAATTGATCAGAAAAGAAAAGCTAGTGCTAAGTATAGATCCAGTCTCCACATTTTCTGATTTAAGGGAGTAAGTATTAAACTCAGTGTCAGTGTCACCCTTTCTTACACACCCCTCAGCAAAACACCCCAGTCACACTCAGCCATTCTCAACACCCCCACTCACACTCACCCGTTCTCACGCACCCCTTACAAAAACAACCCCAATCACACACTCCAGAGTAGCACACCCCCACTCACACTCACTCCTCAGTACCACACTGACACTCACCTGTTCTCGCACACCCCAGAGTAGCACACCTCCACGCACACTCATCCCTCAGCATACTTTATACAGTGTTATTACACACAAATAAAACTTGCTTTTCTCAATTACAAAGTACTAACCTATTGCTGAGCAACACCACCGGGGACGGCCAGTATTCTGTTACAGCTGCCGATATTCAAAGGCATTATAGAGATAGAGTCAGGTGAAAATAGCTCAAACTACTCTGGCATTATCTGTATGGTGTCTGGGTGGAATAAGGACAGGAACTCAAAACTCTCTATATGCTGGCTGATTATTGTTGGTATATGGATAGCAGCCAGCATATTTCATGTATATTCAGTGCCATGGTCAATAATTCTAAAGAATTAGGCTGGCTACCATGGCTTAATACTGACCCAAAAATATATAGGGCATAAATCTGGCATGTTACAGTTGCTGGGAAGAGAATCTTCATCAGAAATTAGGTGGTGACAGATAAATCCGATCATCCTGCAGTTTACATCATAGATTTTGAAGTGTACATGTGGGCAACTTTATGCACAGAGGACCACATGAATGTCAGCACTATCCCTAGTGGGCTGCCCACTGAAAATGAACAAATGCACTATACAAATCAAGGTAAGGTATACACAAAAAATGGCACATGTGAGTTTATCTTGTTGGGCAGACTGGATGGACCGTGCAGGTCTTTTTCTGCCGTCATCTACTATGTTACTATGGAGGAGTGGCCTAGTGGTTAGGGTGGTGGACTTTGGTCCCGAGGAACTGAGTTCAATTCCCACTTCAGGCACAGGCAGCTCCTTGTGACTCTGGGCAAGTCACTTAACCCTCCATTGCCCTGTGTAAGCTGCATTGAGCCTGCCATGAGTGGGAAAGCACGGGGTACAAATGTAACAAAAAAATAAAATACTTTGAATAAAAGTCCTGATGTGAACTATCTGAGTCTTTGGACAATTTGCTTTGACATAATTTTTGGTGTCACCTTCCCTGTGTGTTGCCTGCTTGTTTTGACCTGTGCAAGGGTCTTTTGTTCTTCTTTGCTTGTTGATTCGATAAAAACAGAGTAATCCATTTGTGTATCTAAAATGTAAACTTCTACAAAACAGATGTGTATCCAAGTGCCCTAGTGAAAGAAGAGTTTGTTACTTCCATTTAATTTCAATATATTCCATCATCTTTATAACACCAGGCTTCCCAAGGCAGATTACAACAAATTAAGATGAACCCATCAGGAAACAGGATAGCCTCACTGAAATTTGTCCATCTGTATTGTGCACATTGTATAAAAATGAGCACAAAATACAGAATTTATAACTGCTTTTGCTACTATCTACAACAATTTTAAGCAGTTTTAGTGATATTCAATGTTTATTTCATGATATTTATATCTAGATATGGAGTGTGGTAGCCATGTTAGTTCACTCTTAAGGTTATCAATAGAAATCAAACAAAATAAAACATGGAAAAGAAAATAAGATGATACCTTTTTTATTGGACATAACTTAATACATTTCTTGATTAGCTTTCGAAGGTTGCCCTTCTTCGTCAGATCGGAAATAAGCAAATGTGTCAGCTAGCACATAAAAAAGGTATCATCTTATTTTCTTTTCCATGTTTTATTTTGTTTGATTTCTATTGATAACCTATCTAGATATGGGAAATGTTAAAATAAATTAAAAAGCTATCAAGTAAAAAAAAAAATATGTTGTCCTCTACCTTTGAAGGTAATACCTATCCAACTGAAACAGGTTTACACTTTTTACAGATGAACCACGTATAGGCAATCCTTTATTTCAGATAAATTTAGGCTATTGTGTAATTGTGTTGGGTGAACTAAAACGAGTCAAGCTCCGCCTACTGGCTTCAGCTCATATAATAGACTAGATAGGTTCACATCGTCTCATGTTCAGCCAACCTCCTTGGCTTCAGGCAGTCCACATAAATAATGGGTTGAATAGACTCACGTCGTTTCCTGTTCTCAATCTAACCTGCTTGTCTGGCGTCGCCGTCTGTCCTCTGACGCAACTTTCTGTTTCTGGCAAGGCTGGAGGCGTCCGAGGGACTTGGGGAGAACTGAGAAGTTGTGTCATAGGGGACGGGGCCCTAGAGAAGGAAAGCTCCGGGATTATTGGTGGGTAATAACCTCGCGTGTTAGTTTAACAGTGGTGGTGAGATATGCTAGATTGAAGAAACAGAGGGAGAGATGGCAGGTCTCCAAATGCGTGTGACTTGGTATCTTTTGCAAGCACATGACAACGTATTAACTTGAGCTTAGGGTAGGGATATCTCAGTCTGCACTAGGTGTTGTAAGGATTTATTGCCAGTTTCTTATTTTTGCTTACATCATAACAGTACTCAAAATGTTTTTGAGATATGAGGTGCTGGTTCTTTGCATTGAACTAAGCAGAAAAAAAAAATGGAATCTGTGCGTGTGTTTTGTTGTCGTGTGGAAAAATATAAGCATAAAACAAAATGTTAGAAATGTTTGTGATGCTGATATTTTATTCACAGAATAATATTCCAGCACGTGGGCAGATGTATGTCAACACTTTGATTTGCGTGGACATGCGCACAGTACTAGCTGCCTGCTAGTGTCATGTCTGCCCTGATTAACAACACATTCTGTGCAATTAAAATTTGCATATGATTAGCTTACTGCATTGGCGAACAAAACTTCAGTATTATTCAGTTTAGAAGTTGGGATGGACTGACCATGCGGGCAACCGGGCAGTGTCCAAGGGCTCAGAGGCTCTGCCCGGTTGCAAGCTGCCAATGCACATTACAGCCCTCTCTGGACCTACCTTGAAGGGCTCTGGTGGTCTAGTGGCCTCTGTGGGGGTAGGAAAGAATCCCACTCTTTTCTGCCTGCTGCTACTGAGTTTGCCTGGCAGTGCCAGCCCTGCTGTGTTATAAAAATGGCTGCTGAGACTTCCAAGACCCACGAGACTACCATGGTAAGTCTCGGCAGCCATTTTGAAAACATGGCGGCACCAAGCACAGTAGAGAGAGCAGGAAAGATTGGGGTTCTTTCTTGCCCCCACCCAAGCAGCCATTAGACCACCACCCTTCAGGGTAGTGCCCACTTGCTCAGGGTGTGTGGGATGGGGATGACAACTGCGGTGGTGAGGGGGGGCGGTACAGCAGGGGACTGGCGGTGGCCAGGGGGCGGGGCCCAATGACCTTTACTGCCCAGGACCCCATTGTCAATCCTCCCCTGTTAGAAATCATTGCCTCAGCTGTCAGCGACAGATCTAAGGCACAGCTTACTGCGCTGGCCCCAAGGCCAGTCTCTTTGTTGTCTTGTTGCCTTCTGTTATAGTGTATGTTCCGAGGAAAGGGGGAGTAGGAGGAGTAGGCTCTTGAACAACACTAGTAGGCGACGTAGATTAGGAACAATCTCTTTATTTAAATATACACTCGACTCAACACAGCCGTGTTTCGGCGCTACAGACGCCTTCTTCAGGAGTCTTGTGATATATAAATATATGAATATTGAGCTCAAAGAGAATGAAAGCAAGGCTTCTGCTACAATTGTAATCCACTGCCGATGCAAGAAAAACAGCTCAGCGTATTCAATTGCACAGAAGAAGGCGTCTAGAAGTTTCTTGGAAAGTCCAGCCAGGCATCGTGAGAGGGAACGGGTGAGTGCACAGGGCTGATTATCTTAGTTTGGTAACTGCTATATGTATACTCGGCGTCGGATTACAATTGTAGCAGAAGCCTTGCTTTCATTCTCTTTGAGCTTAATATTCGTATATTTATACTAGTGTTGTTCAAGAGCCTACTCCTCCTACTCCCCCTTTCCTCAGATTCTACTTTTCGTAGGAATTTGTGTACCTCCACCCTTGTGGTGGTTTGGCTTGCGTAGTGTATGTTCCATCTGAATCAGTGTTAGTTATATTATCCTGGAATTATTTTCTTTGTTGGTATTCTTTTTCCTAGTGTTTTGTTCCTTGCCAGATTTATTTTCCCCTGTGTTTGCGCTTTGATAGTGTTAGTTTCCCCTGGTGTTTTTCTCTGATAGTGTTTTGTTGTTGTTGTTTTTTTTGTTGTTTTTGTTTTTTAAATGAGGCTTTTGGGTTTTCCCTGGGAATCTTTACTTGGCCTGAAAGAAAAAAGGGATAGGTCATATAGTGATAATTTTGAAAAATGTGATGTTACATAATAGTTATTTCACAAAATTAAGAATGGATGGTGGACATAATATTACATGTGTATAGGTCAAATACATAACATAGGAACATAGTAGATGTCAGCAGATAAAGACCTTGTACAGTTCATGCAGTCTGCCCAACAAGATAAGCTCATGTATACCTGTTCTTGATTTATCCTTGCCATTTTTAGGGCATAGACTATAGAAGTCTGCCTGGCTAAATGCTTGTTCTTTATTAATCAGCAGTGTTTTTGTTTCTGATTTTTGAATAAATCGTAGTAGTCAAGAGGTGCACCACCACGTAATATGCAGCATCAAGAGGAGACATTAAAAAAAAAAAAAACAAGCCTGCAAGACTGTGCAGTCTCCACCTCCCACCCTGCAAAATGTTTCTGGTGGCCCAAATGGATCTCTCCCCCTCCCCAACCCACAAAAATAAGCCACATTGATAGAAGTAGACATCTGTCAGAGGTGCACTGCTAGGAATCAGACACCGCTATTTTGAAGATGGTGACACTGGAGGCAGGATCAGTTGGTAATGCCTCCTGCTTTCCAACATTTAGAACAAGATAAGGGTGGGGGGTCTGGAAGATATGGAGTGGGGTCTACAGACCACCACGAAGTATTTTTGTTGTGGGGTCAGGAGGAGTGATAGTGCCCTGGTGGGGGGGGGCACTAATTGGGTCAACAGGGAATATTTTTGTAGGGTTTGGCATGTCTTGGGAGGTGGGGTCCACTTGGACCAGCAGGGAATATTTGTTTTGGTGGGGAGAGGGGGGAATGTTCAGGGCCCGTCAGGGTGCCACACTTTACTTTAGATGATCCTTTTGCTCCCAGTTGTATCTTTATGCCATTCCTGTGCTGTCATAAAGATTCAGCACTAGAAAGAATAGAAATTGTGCTAGATTGTAAGTTTTTTTTTTGTTAACATCAGGAGCAATTTTGTTATCAGCAATTTGCTGCTGTGCCACAAATGTTTCCAAGGTGATATTTCTTGCTGCATTTGGAAGTAAGGTTAGCGTGGGGAAAATCAAAAGTAAACCATTGTGCTGAAGGGTAGTGCACCTTACTGCATTGGGGCCTAAGTTTCCTATATGAGGTGGGAGTCTTCTACCTAATTGGGAATCCATCTTCTGTACAAAAGCAGGAAACCCCTACCTAACTGCATGACCTGCTGTTGATAACTCTCTGCGCTGGTACAGTGGGCAGGTGCAAACTTTCTTAGCCGGTATGTCCTGCTGCTGATCTCACGAGGAAATGCTGGGGCAACGTGTGGTCCTGACTGCTCCAACTGCCTCTTGGCAGACTCTTTCCCATCCAGAAGCAGCAAGCTGAATGAAAGGCCAGCTGTGTGGTAGAGGTGGAGAGGAGGTGGAATGGGGCATGTGATAAAAATCATCCACTTGAGTGGTGTTCCCCCCTGGGTAGCTCTGCAAGTACAAGAATTGTGATGTGAGAGATTGTGTGTTGTGTTGGAAAATAAGTGTGAGGAAGGGTATGTTTCTAGGACAGGAAAGATTTATGTACACCTTCAAATTGCAAATGTAAGAGTAGAAGTGGCCTTAGTAGTTAGAGCCCCGGACTGACAACCAGGGAATCTTACGTTTGTAGGTGGTAAGGGCTCACGTGCTAATCTGTTAGCACACGGCCATGTAGCTGCGCTGATTGGGGGCAGAGAGTAGGCTGACAGCGCAAATCAGACATGCCCCCTCCAAAAAAAATTTAAAACAATTAGCATGAGGTTTGCATGTGCACATTCGGAACTTACCGTGGGATTCCTCAGCATGTCCTGCGGTACATCCTTTTAAGCTGTGGTAAGCATTCACTGGTGCTTACTGTAGCTTAGTAAAAGGAGTCCCTAATGTGCCTGAATGCAACTCACCTTGAGCTGTACTGAAAAAGGTGTCAGTTGCATCCAAACAAATATAAATATGATGAGCTCTTACATGAAGCTAGTAGAAATGTGCATGCTTGTCTGCTATAAGATCTGTATCTTCTAAAAATGAAAGCAAAATATATGGAATATATTTACACCTGTCTGGACCCAGGGAGTGTCTTGGAAGTAGAATGTGTGAGCTGAGCTGATTTTCAACAAGTATCCATTGAACCTGAGGGCTGTTGGATCTCTTGTGTGCTACCTGATTGTTTTCTCTTTGCAGGAGGTTCTTTGAATTATTAGACTCTTCCACAGGCTGCAGCCAGGCAGGACAAAGTATTTCTATAAGGTTTCTGGCTGTGTAGTCTTTATATCTGCGTTCCTGCAAGGAGAATGCTTGGGGGCAATGGGCAGAAGTAGTAAATTGTGTTCATTTGTGAGCTGAGACCAGAATCTAGGAGCATGACAGAAGAGTTGAGATACAGAGCAGTATCTTGAGACATTGAGCAAATGTTGTGCATAGGAAGGGGGTGGGGTGACCTTGGAAGCAGGTGTTTTTGAATGCAAAGCTGATAAGGAAACATGTTTCCCCCCCCCCCCTTTTTTTTGTGTAAGAAATCGAGTTCTTAGGTTGAAGAACACTTGGCATGTGTGTTGGGGACTTAGTTTAATGTGTGTGAAGTTGTTTTTCGTTATGAGAATGGGCACCAGATTTGGAAATGTGGGAAATCGCTTTACTCTTGGTTAAGGTGACAGCAGACACATCAGACTTCATGCTTGCATTAATTTTGGAGCCTATTGAAGATTACCTATCATCACTGAGGAAGATAAAATTATTTGTGGAGTAATGAAGGCACAGAGGAAATTCTTTTGAGGAAGAGAATGGATGAGATGGGAAGGGATGCCTTTTTCAGCAGCTACAGTAGGTATTTTCCTGTCCCTTGTGGGCTCAAATCTTTCTGAATCTAAGGCAGTGGAGGGTTAATCAACCTGTGCAAGATCCCAAGGAATGGAACCATTGCTTCCCTGGTTCTCAGTCCACTGTTCTACTACTGTAGAAGGACCAGGTTTAGAATCTGCTTGAAGCTCTTGTTTAGACAAACAGGCCTAGATATGTGGAACCTTCTTGACAATGTTTTTTGAATGTGAATTATAGGTATTTTTATTCACTGGACACCTATAATCTCATGAATAAGTAAAAAAAAAAAAAAAAAATCAAACTAAATTGGAATGCAGAAGCTGGGAAAGAGAGCCGTGGGAATCATGCAGTCAATATATACTTGCTCAGTCTATCTTTTGTGTTTTATTCCGTGTACCATGACAAGCACATCCAGCTTGTCCCTTGTAATGGCCTGCTCATCTTGTTAGCCAGGACAGAAAATATAGCAATTACTTACAGTTCTTATTTCATAATTTTTATTGATTTACTTTAAACTTAAACAGAAATATTACTGTTTAGTGAAAAACAGCCACAAAATAAAACTTTTCTTACATAATCTTTTAACATTACACTTTAAATGGCTTTCTTAGACCTCAAAAGCTAGGGGGGTTTAGAATAGGTGAAGCTAGATTTGTATTAACAATTTCTGTAAGAAAATGATGACACCGCATTTCTCAGTCTACTATTTCGTTATCTCTATCGTTGTTTTGAATCTAGGAGCAACTTAAGCTGATCAGGAACATAAAAAACATATTTAGTATTATTAAACCTCACAATACATTTACATGGGTATGCTAACAGAAAGGAACCTCCCAATTCTATTGTTTTTAATCTCATTGAAAGAAACTGTTTTCGCTTTTGCTGAGTCACTTTTGTCACGTCTGGGTACAACCATATTTTTTCCCCACCAAAATTGTGATTTGTTGTTTTAAAGTAAAGTCTCATTACAGCATTCAAGTCCTGTTGAAAAGGGGGGGGGGGGGGGCGTGTCAAGATGGCGCGGGGGGGGGGGCGTGTCAAGATGGTGCCGAGAGCGGACGCTTGGTGAGATCACTCCAGCCAGTTCTGCTAATTTTCGTTCTTTCGGTAATTATGCCTCATTCTAAAAGGAAGGGAGCAGTCCGGACAGTTCCCCCACCTACCAGGACGTCCACACCGGCGAGAACGGGACTGGAGCGTTTCTTCCCCGCTCTTTCCCAGGTAGTAAGCGGGGTGGATTCCTTGGCGGGAGTATCTGGTGAAGCAGAACCCTCGCCGGAATGTGAAACATCTCACTCCCTCCCGCCACTCTCTGACTTACAGTTCTAGTATTGTAGTTCCTCTCTCTTTGTAAAAAAACAAAATGATGCCTACAGGGTTGTTTAGTGTCTGTTATTGACTGTTGGAGAAGTCTGTGCTGCTAACGCCAGGGGAACAGTTTGAATGCTGATCACAGATTGTCAGATTCCAGTGCCACTGATACTAGAGGGAATGCTTCTGTCCGGTAGAGGGATGATTTGAACACCAATGGCTTTGTGTTTAGGTCAGTAGCATCTTATGAAACAGAACCAATAATGCTTAAGGAATGAATAAAATGTTGATTACTCGGGCTCAAGTTCAGCAATGTTTCATAAAACTTTTGCCTCCTTCTTTGGAGTTAAAGTCCTTTCCTCAAGTTTATATCATTATACTGTTCCAAAGTGCCTACTGTTCATCTTATTTCACACCCATTTCTGTCCCCCCAGTCTGATTTGACCTATTTTCTACTAGTAATGATTCAACAAAAATAATTCATATTTGCTGACGTTAACTTATAACTAAAGGATCATTTATTGTTTAGATAGAGTAAATAATGTTTTCTTCATAAAGAAGTGATTAAGTTAAAACTACTATGTTTACCTCAGAATTGCATCATTGTACATTTATTATACCAATGCCTAATAAACACATTTCAAAATAAATAACTAAATGCATGGAGAGCATGGTGCATGGAATTCTTTCCAATCCCTCTGCATGTGTATGCGTGTATTTTTATGTTGGGGTAATTTTTGTAGGTAGGGGCAGTTTGCAGGACAGTGGATCTATTGGGGGAGGGTCAGTTTTGGAGTGATGCAGTTGTGAGGGGTGTTTTTTTGTGTGTAAGGGCAGTTACAAGGGGGAGGTTTTAAGGGTGGGTCAGTTTGCAGAAAGGAAGTGTGTTTTGTTTGTTTCGGAGGGGGTGGAGAAATTTTGCTGTTAGTGTTTTGTTAAGGTGAGGCTATTGGGTTTTCTTCTTAATTTCTCTACCCAGTTTTCCATGTACTCTCACCAAGTCTCATTAATCTTCCCTCAGTATACTCACAAGCCTCATTTCTCTTGGTGTTAATGCATCGAAAGCGCCTTTCAGCAACTGTAGAATACAAAACTGAGGCTTTGAGCTGCATACTGGCAGTGTAGTTGCCTGGTTTTGTAGCAACCAGTTAAAAAGCTGATTGGTTTGTCAAGAGACATATATCAGACTCATATTGTGGGAATGTAACAAGCAGATTCCAGTTTCTATTAAGTGCATTTGTCAGTGCAAAGTGCCAGTTTAGTCAGTCCACCTGTTTCTCCATACATGTTGTAGTGGTGCAACCACGATACCGATGTGCCTGAGAATTTCTGTTGCAGTTTTGGGAATCCTGAGTTTGTTCACATCAGTCCAGTTTAGGACCACCAAACCCTAAAGGCTTTTCAAGTTGGGTTTTAGACCCTTTAAATTGACTTTCCAGACCTACACACGGATTAAGGTACATATTTCCCTGCTACAATCTAAGCTGTATCTGAGGCAAGAGAGGCTGAAGTGACTTGCCCAGTGCATTTTTTTCTAGCAAAAAAGGTGCAGGTACTGAAATGCTAAGCCAACCTTCAGTGGTGGGGTGATCACTGAGGGACCCACCCCACAATAGCCAGGCCCCCTGCAACCAGTCACCGAATCTATGAGAAGGCAGAATTGGTGTGTAGAGCCTGAGCTCTTTAAAACTTGGGGACCGTGCGTCAATTTTAGCAGACAATGGAAAAGGTTCCGGTACTCAGTACCCCCTCAAAAAAAGCCCTGGACTTGCCCAATGTCACAAATAATATTCCTGGGAGAAGCAGAATTTGAATTCCGACTTCACTGATTCTCAGCTTGCTACTCCACACTTCTGAGCTCTCTGTTGTTCTCTCAGCTAATGGGTCAGGTTTTTTTTTTTTGTTACATTTGTACCCTGCACTTTCCCACTCATGGCAGGCTCTATGCGGCGGGCAATGGAGGGTTACATGACTTGCCCAGAGTCACAAGGAGCTGCCTGTGCTGGGAATCGAACTCAGTTCCTCAGGACCAAAGTCCACCACCCTAACCACTAGGCCAGTCCTCCACTCCAGTTTTGTGAAAGCACCCTTATCTGATCTGTGTTCCCTTAGGCTTGTGGTCTTCTAAACATTTGGTGTCCTTGTTAAGATGTACAGCTCTTGCTCACAGCTGTTTTCATACTTTGTCCTAAAATACTGAAACAGTAGCTTCTCTAACCACATCTTCCTTATTTTTTTGTATTCTAATTCTCTGTTTCTGAGTCCCTTCATTCTCCCTCAAGTTCTACCCTGCCCCACCACTTTCCCAAATAATGCTACACTTTCCAAACGTGCTTAGCGCGCGCTAATCCCGCACTGAAAAATATTTGTTTCTATTTTGGCATGGGAAGTGTGTACATGGGTGGGGAGTAGGCATGCCTGCGCTGATCGTGTGTGATACCTGATTAGTATGGGAGTAGCTCTGGAGCCCATAGTGCCTCCAAAATAGGTGGCGGTAAGGGTTCCTACGGTAATGGCTATAAACTAATTGGGAAATTAGCGAGTGGCCATTAACCCCCCCCCCCCCCCCCAAAAAAAAAAAACAGCTATTTTACTGGCACACTAAAGGTGGCCGCAGCGCAGGCCACCTTTTAGTGCTCCTTAGTAAAAGGGCCTCATTGTGCTGCTGTCCAGGGCTATATTTATGTGTATTGTGGCCCCTAAGTAGTAACATTTAAGAGGCCCCCTTCCATTAACTAAGAAATAAATTTTAGATGTAATAGATAAATCCAGCCATGCTAGTGCCTGGTGTTTTGTATTCCCATTCCCAGCAGTGGTATACTACTACTACTACTTAACATTTCTAAAGCGCTACTAGGGTTACGCAGCACTGTTCAATTTAACATGGAAAGACAGTCCCTGCTCAAAGAGCTTACAATCTAAAAGACAAATGTACAGTTAATCTGATAGGTCAGACAGATAGGGGCAACCTATATGTTCGAAAGGTTAGGTTCCGAATGCAGCATTGAAGAGGTGAGCTTTAAGCAAGGATTTGAAGATGGGTAGGGAGGGGGCTTGGCGTAGGGATTCAGGAAGATTGTTCCAGGCATAGGGTGAGGCAAGGCAAAATGAGCGGAGCCTGGAGTTGGCAATGGTGGAGAAGGGTACTGAGAGGAGGGATTTGTCATGTGAGCGGAGGTTACGGGCAGGAACGTAGGGGGAGATGAGGGTAGAGAGGTAGTGAGGAGCAGCAGAGTGAGTGCATTTGTAAGTAAGGAGGAGAAGCTTGAATTGGATGCGGTATCTGATCGGAAGCCAGTGAAGCGACTTGAGGAGAGGGGTGATATGAGTATATGCTGGGTATACCCCAGGCAGTTACTGCTTCTTGCTTGTCTTGGGCCTTCCCCTTCTTATTCTTGTGCTGCAGAGGTACTGCACTATATTAAATGACAGCCTCACCAGTTGTCTTGTCGTTCATCTGCTAGGCCTTGCTACTGGTGCCCTTTCTGGAACCAGTCTGTTACTGGTCTGTCTTAATGATCTTGTCTCTGTACGAGCAAATCGCTCATAAGAACTTAAGAAATGCCATTCTGGTTCAGACCAAAGGTCCAGCACACCCGGTATGCTGTCTCCAATTCCCAATCTAGGTCACTAAGAAGATAAGAACAGATCCATTTCTTGCATTCCTTCCCAGCGATGAGCAGTAATATTCTGAGGTCCACTTGGCTAATGTTTATATGATCAGAAAATGAAAGCAGATAAATACCCTATAGCCTGTTCAGTCTGCCTACCAACTACTAACCTCTATTTTCTAGGAATTTGTCCAAGCCCCCTTTTTATTTAAAAATGTTAGATGTATTGACTGCATCCTCTGGCAACAAGATTCCAAAGCTTGATTGTGACACAGAGGTGTATGTTCAAAGCACTTAGACTTATAAACTTCCATAGGTTACTAAAAGGCATATTTTCAAAGCACTTAGCCTTCCAAAGTTCCATAGGTTTCTGTGGAACTTTGGAAGGCTAAGTGCATTGAAAATATGCCTCTGTAATTTTATAAGTCTAAGTGCTTTGAAAATGAGCCTCAAAGTATGTTTTCCAGTTTGTCTGCTACCTCTTAGTTTCATGGGGTGTCCCCTAGTCCCGGCACAGTCTGAAGGCATAAATAACCACTTGTAGTTTACTACTACCCTTCTCATGATTTTGTCCCACTACCAAGCCAAGTGCTCTCAGAACAACAAACCAACAGGTATAAGTGTTGCTTCTGGAGGAATTCTACAAAACGCAGAATTGGCATAGAATTTTGTACTTACCTGTACAGAATTTGGTGCAGGGAGCAGGTGGAGGCGGGATCAGCAGTGGCAAGCACAAGCCGGGAGGGGGAAGTCAGTAAACTTGGCTCCTGTGGGTGGAGACAAGGAGGCGGTGGTGTGGTTGTGGTGTCCACCTCTTGTTCTCATTCTTGCTTTTTCTCCTCAGGGGCATTGTTTTATTTTCTTTTGATGTTGCATGCTTGCCTTTTTATGATTAATTGATGCCGTACTGCAGACTTGCAGTGAGAGTAATTTCCAGTGCCTCCTATTCTTCCTTCGTCTTTTTATTTTTTTTTATTTGATTTATTCAGTATATCTAAGAAAATCTTGTTTTAGACAGAGTAGGATAGAACGTATAATACAGTAATGATATTAAGCATACCCAAAGCAATGAAAATAAAACAAATTTGAAATTATATAATGCTCAAAAACTGGAGTGAAAAGTTTAACAGAAGATAATCAGATTGCTTCCAAATATCTACTGGAAAGGTATTCCCCATCGCTAGACTAGCTGCAGAGAATGCCTGGTTCTGTGTTTAAGTGTACCTGTTTAAGAACAGGAGCCAAGAACACAAAGGTCAGGATATTTGTCCAGGACACTTGAAAGACCTTGAAACCTAAGGTAATATGTTCTTTGAGCAGATACCTTGATAGCGCTTACCTTGCAGGTCCGGAGCAGCAGGCAGGTCACAGCTTAGCAAATGTTGAGATTGTTAGGTTACACGGCCTCCACAATGCATGTCACTCCCATGGCTCACCTCCGTTTGAGAGGTGACCACCACCAAAAGTACTTTCCAGTTCAAATTCTTCAGATGTCGGGAATCAAGAGGCTCAAAAGCAGCTTTCCCAGTGGTCTTAGGCGACAGGGAATCTAGCGGATGTAATCCGAGTCCTTCCAGAGCTTGTTCAATCTCTCCTTTGGTGGACAATTCTTCCCAATTTGACTGTGGGACTCCCATTCCAAATTCCACTAACTCAAAAGGTGTTGACAATGGATGCATCCAGTTTTGGGATGGGGAGCTCATGTAGATGGGCTTCACATCCAGGAAGCATGGTCTGCCCAGAAGACAGATCTCCACATCAACCTTCTGGAACTAAGGGCTATTTGGAGCACCCTAAAAGCTTTAAGAGGTAGGCTACAGAACCAAATTGTTCTAATCCAAACTGACAATCTGGTTCCTATGTATTATGTGAACAAGCAGGGGGTATGGGATCTTACCCCTTGTGTCAGGAGACAGTAGAGATGTGGCAGTGGGCCCTCCTTCATGGGATGGTACTACAAGCAATGTACCTGGCTGGCAAGGACAGCCTGGTGGACAGACTGAGCAGGGTAATTCAACCTCACGAGTGGTGTTTTATCATGGGCATAGTCTGCAGGATCTTCCAAGAGTAGGGTACCCCCTCGGTGGATCTATTAATCACTCATCTTAATAATGTCCTTCAGTTCTGCTCCAGGCTTAGATCACATGACAGACTAGATTCTAATGCCTTTCTCCTTAATTGGGGGGGGGGGGGGGGGGGGAGGTCTTCTGTGTGCATATCCTCTGATACCTCTCATAGAGAAGACTTTGCTGAAACTCAGGCAAGATCGAAGAACAATGATCCTCTTTGCTTAATTCTGGCTGAGACAGATCTGGTTCCTTCTTCTGGAATTGTCCTCTGAGGAGCCATGAAGATTGGAGTGTTTTTTTGACCCTTATAATGCAGAACTAGGGGTCCCTTCTGCATTCCAACATCCAGTCCCTGGCCCTCACAACCTGAATGTTGAGAGCAGAGAATTTCAGTTATTGAATTTGCCTCAGGGTGTCTCCAAAATCTTGCTTGCTTCCAGGAAAGGTTCCATTAGGAGGTGGTGATCTTTTAAACGGAGAAGGTTTGTCATCTGGTGTAAGAGCAAGGTCCTAGATCTCTGTCTTGCCCTACATTAAAAACTGCCTGAATACCTCCTGCACCTGTCTGAATCTGGTTTAAAAATACAACTCTGTAAAGGTACATCTCAGTGCAATCAGTGCTTACCATTTTTGTGTAGGGGGAAGCCCACCTCATTACAGCCTTTAGTTGTTTGATGTTGTCAAATCTCCTACAGTATCATGGGTTCTCAAGGTCATTCTAACCCAGCTGATGGGAACTCTTCTTGAGCCACTTGATTCCTGCCATCTGAAGTATTTGACCTGGAAAGTACTTTTGGTGGTGGTCACTTCAGTTCATAGAGTCGGTGAGCTTCAGGCCCTAGTAGTTGATCCACCTTACATGAAGTTTCATCACAACAGAGTAGTTCTTCGCACACACCCTAAATTCCTTCCTAAGGTAGTGTCAGTATTCCATCTTAACCACTCATCTGTTCTGCCAGCATTTTTCCCAAAGACGTACGCTCATCGTGGCGAAAGTGTACTGCATTCTTTAGATTGCAATCAAGCCTTGGCTTTCTATCTGGAGCGGACTAAAGCTCATTGACAGTCCACCCAGTTTTTTGTTTCTTTTGACCCAAACAGGATGGGGGTAGCCATCGCCAAATGTACAATTTCCAATTGGCTAGCATATTGCATCTCTTTCACTTATGCCCAGGCTGAGGTGATTCTAGAAGGTCATGTCAAGGCTCATAGTGTCAGAGTCATGGCTATGTCAGTAGCCCACTTGAGGTCAGCCTCCATTGAGATTTGTAAAACTGCAACATGGTCTTCGGTCTACACTTTCACATCTTGCTACTGCCTTGAGCAGGATACCTGACGTGACAGCTGGTTTGGTCAGATAGTACTGTAGAATTTGTTTAGCATCTAGAATCCAACTCTACCCTCTTAGGCCCAGTTTCCTTTACTTCCAGGCTGCACCTCCACAACTAGTTTATATTGAGTACCAGGCCTCAATGTTTTGAGTCTCTATTGTCCTAGCATTGTTTTCAGTGAGCTTGGTTGCTAGGAATACCTAGATGTGAGAGTGCTGACGACCTGCTTGTCCTTGGAGAAAGCTACTACTACTACTAATCATTTCTAAAGTGCTACTAGATGTGTGCAGCGCTATACACATTATATGCAGGTATTTTCTCTGTCCTTAAAGGGCTCACAATCTAATTTTATATACGTGGGGCAATGAGGCGGGTTAAGTGGCTTGCCCGAGGTCACAAGGAGCTGTAGTGGGAATTGAACCCAGGAGTCTAAACCATCTTTAGTTTTAATATCTAATTTCAACTATTAAGTGAGAAAGCAAAGTTATTCACCTGTAGCAGATGTTCTCTGAGGACAGCAGGCTGAGTATTCTCACATACTTTCCCACCTCCTCTAGGAGTTGTATTCCTTCAGCTGTGTTTTTCTACTGAGGACCCTGTGCTCACTCATCAGGCGGGAAGGCACCCATGCATGTGCAGTGGGACACTGCTAGAAATTGTAATAGCTATATATGCTAGGCAGCGTCCACACTGGGCTTCATCAGATGATGTCGCCCAGATGTGAGAATTCTTGGCCTGCTGCCCTAGGAGAACAACTGCTACAGTTGAGTAACTTCGCTTTCTCACTTAATAGTTGAAGTTAGATATTAAAACTAAAGATGGTGTAGACTCCTGGAGCACACAGATTATACATTTATATAACATTTAAAAATCACTGCTTTTCAAAGAGAAACATTTTTCAGGAAGAAGGGACCCTCATATATTTTCCAGGTATGTTCAGTCACTGGTACACAGTGTCCATCAGAAGGCATACCCGGAGATGCTGAAGGACTACAAGAAGCAGGCTACTATGGATCAGTACCCTGGCTGTAGGACTTAGAGCCAGACATGGATCAGGGAGCAAGGAGCAGGACTCGGACATGGAGCAGAGAGCAGGCAAGACGAGCAAAGGTTCTAGGATCCTATCCCAGAGTTTGTGTTCCACCAGTAAAGGTGTGCCTCATCTGTTGTTCTTAACTGCTGCCTCTAGGTAGGGCACACCCTGTGCTGGATCAGTAGGGACTCCCTGGCAACCAGAGTATAAATATATTCTGCCCTGTTCTTTGCTATCCTGCAGCTTCCTGGCTTATGCCTTCCAGAGTTGCTAGTTCAAGCTCTATCAACACTGATATAGATAGATATATAGATAGATACACACACACACATACATACAACTGATGATTCGATATTTGTCTTACTACTTTCTGTTATAATCATACAGCCCATATCTAACCTCAGTGGGGAGGGGAGTTACACTAAGGGGTAAATTCTATAAGTAGCGCCTAAAAATTAGTGTCAATAATGTGACACGCTTAGCACAATTTTATAAAGAGTATGTGTCCTTTATAGAATTACTAGTTAAAAAAGGCCCGTTTCTGTTTGAAAGGAAACGGGCGCTAGCAATGTTTTTTTTTTTTTTTGGTAACTATAGAGTTGTTAGAAAAGTATTATAATGAGAAGGAATATTTGTTAAATTTGTAAATCATCTGTTGCTGTGTTCCGTCATGTGAAGCAACTGTCTTCCCAGGTGCAGTATATGTTTGAGAGTGTGTGTGTGTTACAGTGGGCATTGAAACAGAGTGTATGCCTGTGTGAGAGTGTGGGTGTGACAGTGAGACAGAGTGTGTGTGTGTGTTTGACAGAGTGTGTGTCACAGTGACACACAGAGAGTGAAAGACTGTGTGTGTGTGTGTATGTGTGCATGTCCCCCTCCTGTGTGAAGTGCAGTCCCCCCCTTTCTGTTAGAAGTTTTCCCCCCTTCCCTCCTGTGAGTGGCAATGTAAGGGTGCCCCCCCCCCCCCGTGTTTCGTTTTTGAATTCCTTTTCTTTCTTTTATCCAGCGATTGTGCTCTTTCTCATGCCCTCCATTCATCCATGTGCATCATTTTTCCTCTCCCCTTCTGTTCTCTCACCCCCTCTCCATGTGTTTGTCTGTCTCCCCTTCAAGTTCCATGGCCTCTCCCTTAAAGTTTCTGCCCCCTTAATTGTACCTGTTCGTTTACATTGCACTGCTGTCTGCAGGATCGGTGTCTGTGAACCTGGTCCAGCTTGCCCTATTGTTAGTGCTGCAGTATCAGGAGGGCAGTTCAGGGCGACGTGAACCTCGTCCAGAGAAGGCTGCAGTTTGTTTTATCTTCTTGCGCAGCCTGCTGAAGTCTTTTTGCTTTTTTTGACGTCCCCTGTTGAGGCGGCTGGAGGCTGTCTGTTGACCTTGTTTTTTTCGTTAGTGCGGGTCCGGAGGGCTACTGGAGGCTGTTTCTTTACCTTTTTTTTTTTTTTTTTTTTTTGTTAGTGTGGGTCCGGAGGGCGGCTGGAGGCTGTTTCTTCACCTTTTTTTGTTTGTTGGTGCGGGTCCGGACGGCGGTATTCTCCTCAGCTGGCTGGCAGTCTCGTGCGGTGCGAGCGTTGTGGATGGCGGTTGTTGATTTTGTTAGAGCATGGCAGGGTCGGGAGTGCTTCTCAAGCCTTTTTTTTTTCACCTTTTCTTTTTTTTTTGCACGTGCCAGCAGCCAGTTCCTGCGATCTGCTGGGTTTGGTGACGGTTTTTTTTTTTTGCGCATGCCAGCAGCCAGTTCCTGCGATCAGCTGGGTTTGCTGATGTCATTGAGTTCAATGCTGCCTCGCAGACTACCTCCGTGCTGAGGGAGCCACGGTCCCAAGCACTTTAGAACGTTGGAGGTGAGTTTTATTATATAGGATGGTTAGCACTAAGCTGCGCCTAACTGTAGGTACCTGCAATTAGGCCTGCTATAAGCAGGCTTAAATATTGGTGCTAACTTAGGTGCACTTTGGCTTGATTGTATATCAACGTGCATAATATCTTGGAATGCCCCCAGAATACCCCAAAATACGTCCCAGAATAGTTACATGCAATAGAATTTAGGCGCACTCTGTTATAGAATTGGATATACACATAAATTCTAAATATTGGCAGTTAGTGTTGATAGTTGGTTAAGTTCCAGTTATCGGTACTGTTTGGCTTGTTGATCAATTAAGTTGTGCGTGCAGTTTGGCTGTGTGGCCAAATTAGGGCACACAGCTTTGGATGTCATTTAGAGAATTTGGCCATAAGTGTGTAAATTAAGTCAGCATTAATACAGGCTTAAGTTCAACACAGGAACTTTTAAATGTAGCTCAACAGGTTTCAGGAAAAAAAATGCCAATAACGGATTTTTAGGTATTGTAAATATATATACCGCTATTGCTGGGTTATTGCACTGTATATGATATTATGTAACCAGAATCTAGGTGCTTCTAGTTGAAGCGCTTATTTAGTTTCTCCTGCTGGTACATGTCAGAAATGTCTCGGCCAATTAATAACTGCACCCCCAAGTTCCAAGACTATAAGGCAGGCAAGCAGAAGTTATGGCTTAATGTATCCAAAGCTGAAGAAACACATGGGTTCTTCCATGGCTCCAGAAGTAGTCAATTTGTATGTGGAAATTTTTGAACAGATTTATCTCAAGGACCATCAATTCAGGACTGAAGTGAAATTTTACAACCGTTATATTGACAATATTTTTCTGCTTTGGAGAGGAGATGCAGATAGACTGAGTTTTATATCTGGTTAAATATACTTAATCCCAGTCTACATTTCAAGATGCAGTACCATTCTGGATAGATCTCATATTTCGACATTTTTATCAGGAAGACCAAGTATAGATTTTTGACAACTGTGTATAAGAAGCCAATTGATAAGAACACATACCTAAATTTTACCAGTTTGGGTAACAGGAGTCTCAAATCCAATCTACCATACTCTCAATTTTTGAGATTACGCAGACTTTGCACCAGTTTAACAGAATTTGATGTGCAAGCCAATATTATGGCTACTTGTTTCAAGCAGAGAGGATATCCAGATAGGGCCAACAAAAAAAAAAAGGGGGCCAGAAGACAGAACAGTCTCTCTTGGTCCATAGACAGGCCAAATCTAAACCTGAAATCATTTGCTCCCTGCATTTTTCATGTTTGGCAAGAGATATCCAACAAGTTATTATGAAAAATAGGTATATTTTGGAGGCACATACTTGTTTTAAGCATAAGAAACCAGTAGTTGCGTATTCCCATAATAAAAATGTAAAAGGGAAATTGGTGGCCTCTGCACTACCCGAACCAGCGTATGGGAGGATGGTCTACCGTGAACATATTCTGTGTATAAACATTGTATGGTTTTGTCTGAGTTTAATTTACACATCCAACAACAGGCCACACGATAATGTTGAATCACTCCACTGACTAATTCCATAAGAGTGATAATATCTGATGATGTGCCCGTGCCGTTGAATGTACATTGGAAAGACAAAAAGGATGTTGAAGCTGCACATTATAGAACACAGAAGTTGTATTTCAAGGAACATATAGTCAGCTCCACTTGTTCACATTGGTATGCTCTCAACCACACAATTGATGATTTACGTTATTTTGTTATTAAAACTGTTCAGCTGAGATGGCGTGAGGGAGATACTACTACTACTTAACATTTCTAGAGTGCTACTAGGGTTACGCAGTGCTGTACAAAATAAAGGACGGTCCCTGCTCAAAGGAGCTTACAATCTAAAGAACGAAATGTCAAGTTGGGGCAGTGTAGATTTCCTGGGTAGAGGTGTAGAGGTTAGGTGCCGAAGGCGACATTGAAGAGGTGGGCTTTAAGCAGAGATTTGAAGATGGGCAGGGAGGGGGCCTGGCGTATGGGTTCGGGGAGTTTGTTCCACGCGTGGGGTGAGGCGAGGCAGAAAGGGCGGATATTGCTCAGAGATGAACAACTTCATATATATTTTTTTTAACTACACAGTTATTCCTGATGGTCTGAATTCAGAGCTAGATTTGCAACCTTTCCTTGATACCTTGGTTTAACGTAGGTGTACTTTTTAACCAGTTCAGCTCTCCCTTTTATCCCCTTCCCCCCCCCCCCCCCCTTTGGTTAATGGAATTTTCTATGTTTACTTCCCATGGTCTCGTGGACTGCCTAAAATTCAGTGGCAGGCTGCAGGTTGCCCCCCTCTGTTGTAGAGGCACTAAACACTGTGAGGGGCATATGCTAGTCTGTAATAGATCTGGGGGAACTGAACATACCTGCCAAGGCCTATGCTATCACTATTTATTCCCATCTGCATTGGGGTCCTGGGCTGGAAGAGAGCTGAAGCTGGGTGTGTTGAGAGGAGGAGACCTGGGATTAGAAGAGGGTTAAAGCTGGGGATTTGGATAGAAGAGGACTGTGCTAAAGTTGAGGAGCTGAAAGAATGTGGCTGATGCCAACAGATTCTGGGGAGTGAGAAGGAAGAGGAAGAAGCATGGAGCATATGCCGGGGAAGGTGAAGAGGGAGAGGTATAGGGATGGATGCTCTGCTACGGAGGATGAAAATCAAGATCACTAAGTACTGGAAAAGGTTGTAAGAGCAGGAAATGGAAAATCGGTAAGTAGGTGAAAGATGGAAAGAGCAAGGCTGAAGACTTGAGGGGAAGGAGGAGGAGGAATGAAATCTATAGGAAAAACAGACATGAGTGAAATGAAGAAAAATGATTAAAGGGAAGGATCAACATAAAAAAGAGAGAGATTGAAGAAACAGAAAATGGAAATGAGATCCCAAAGGACTTTAGAGAAAGCCAACCTGAAGTGTTGGGTAAAGAAAGAATTGGACTAACCCAGCTAGAAATATAAAATGATCACATTGCCATGGTAGAAAATACATATGTTGGCTTTGAAAATGTGTATTTCTTATATTGCTCAGTACAGTGTTCCACAGCTCTGTGTTTTGTTTTATTGGGGAGAGGGGGGGGGGAGGGGGTGGTCCAATTCATATTCTTTCCATATTTGTTTCTAATTTCTTATTCTTTTGTTATGTTATGCCAGTTCTTGTATTCAAACCTATACCTAATCAGTTCAAGGACAGATTACAGTAATGAAGTGCTGGAGCAGTCTATCCAGGAACTACAAATAGTTAAAACAAGCAAGTAACATATATTAAGCAGTGGATAAACCTGCCTTGCAGAATAAAACATCTTTTAAATGTTTTCTAAATTGAAGATGAGTACAAGAAGGATTCCAAGATGGCGCTCTGATCGGATGCACCTGAGTTGGCTCTTGAGGTAGCTCCGTTGATCAGCCTCTTCGCTACCGCTGTAGCCTCGTCTTTCTCGATGGGGAAAAGTTAAGGAACATCCCTCGGTTCCTGAAACATCTTTGGCGTGGCGGCAGACGACCCTGCGATTCTCGAAGCAACAACCGGGTCCTCGGGGAACCTCGACCCCTTCTGCAACTCTCTATGCGTCGGCGTCGATTGAGAGCGCTAACGGGGCTTCCCTGAGCCCTGTGGAGCGCATTGCTCCGCCTCAGCCTGGGAGGGAGTTGCTAACAGCCCAAGCAGTGACGGATACCGATGGGGTTCAACCTAATCTACTCGAGGGAAGGTCTGCAGCGACAGAGAATGGACTCCAACCAAGAGAGGCATTAATTCAATCAGCTCTACAGGTATTACCTCAAGACATTGTTTCTAGACTATCTCATGTTGAGGCTCAAACTCAATCCCTCCCTGGTGCTAGTGGCGTGGTTAGACCAGCAATTGTGACATTAGAGTCACTATGGGACATGGTTTATAACATTCAAACCTCTATGCAAACTACATTAAAAGAAAATACTGACAATATAAAAACTCTTTCTGAAGCTGCGCTACTCCAAGCGCAAGTGACTGCACAGCAATCCTCGAAACTGGAAAATGTGAATACTAAGTTGCAAGAAATGGGAACTTTAGAAACTGCATTGGTTAAGGATAATAATTTTCTGCACAAACGAATGGAGTATTTGGAGAATCAGGCTAGGAGACTTAACCTTAGGTTTCTTAACTTCCCTAAATCTCCTCTAATTCCACCTGTTGAAATGGTAAAAAAATATATGGTGGATATTCTTGGAATGGATAAGGACTCGTTACCCCCCATAACACGGGCCTATTACATCTGGAACCCAAAGGGGGGCGATGGAAACCCCCCAGTAGTGGGAGATGGAATGAATCTGACTTCATTCCTCGAGAGTTCACTGGAAATTATTACCCAGAGGTCTACTATGCTGGTCACTTTTGCCCTGGAGCCTGATCGCAATGCTACACTAAGACTTTCCTTAAGACATTTAGAAAATCTGTTTATGGGCTCAAAGATCCGTATTTTTCCAGATCTCTCAAAGCCTACACAAACTAGGCGCAGGGCTTTTTTGGAGCAGCGTCCTAGAGCGTTGGCATTGGGAATAAATTTTGTATTACGATTTCCTTGTACATGTAATTTACTGTTTGAGGGTAAACAGTTTCAGTTTGTAGACCCAAAACAGTTAAAAGAATTTCTTGACGCTAGAGTAGATATGAATGTTGTATGCCCTCCATAATTAGCAGGCTAGGGTCGTTAACCCGAGGTAGCAACCGTTAGATTATTTTCTTAAATACTTTATCTATGTTTCTGAATTCTTGGAATCTAATTTTCCTTAAATTGTGGACGAATAGGCCTTAAAGATTTTTTTTTCCTTATTTTATTATGGATTTCCTGATTGTAATGCCGATTGCATACTCACAGTTTGTAGTGAAATGTTGAAATATATTAATCAATAAATAAATAAAAAAAGATGAGTACAAGACCTAAAAAACAATGGAAACTGGTTCCATAAGTTAGTTAACTGATATTTAATAGACAATGTGAGATGTTTAATTGATTTTAAATTCTTATACATTGGAAATCTTAGGTGAAGAAGATTGTGAGTATTGTCTCTAGTAGAGGATACCAGATTCCGCATATAGTCAGGAATTTCTCCACTGAGAATTTTGAAGGTGGTAGTGCTTAATTTAAACTGAATTCTCTCAGCTACAGATAACCAATGAAGTTTGGAGTAATAAGATTGAAGTGACTCAAATCGAGATAATCCAAGAATCAATCTAATAGCAGAATTCTGAGCCAGTTGTACCAATTCCTAGGTCATGGTCTGTTTTCCATGTGTAACTGAGGTGAGGGATTCTTCTAATATGTAGAAATCTGTAGCAGTCTGGTGTACTGGTGTTGTAGAATATCTCTGGTGCTGATTTTTCAGATAGAGCTGGTGCAGTTTTGATTTCTTGGTCCTGGTGCTGAATATACCGGTAGTATGGTAAGCTGCTGTCAGCAGAATGTATGTTTAAATTTATTATTTCCTTCTAGTCTGCCCTTATCCAGAGCAGATTACAATAAAACAGCCATAAAAATAATCAACAACAACAAAAGAAAAAAAACAGGGTTTTGTATTCCAGCTCTGTTGTTATGTGAATATTTTTTTTTGTATGCTGAGTTGTAAAACGAAGTATCTTACTGCTGCTCTTTACCCATATGGGAATGTTCCATATGAATGATATTCAAAAGCAATTATTTAAATGCATAATCAGCATATATATGTCACGCTCAGCCGCCAGATCCGCACCACTCTTTCTCAGTCTCTTCCTTTCTTTACCAAGCACGCCCTTCACTTCCGAGTCCACAGTCTGCAATCAGGGTCTCCGGACAACAGGCAAATCACCAGAAGTGCTTTATTATCTCCTGAGTACATTTAATCTGCTTTAAGGCTTCACAGGCCTTTCCCTCTCCTCAGTGTAGCTCCACTTTTACACACAGTTCATTGGAGCCCTGCTTGCAATACAGTTCAGCTTGGGCCTGCTTTCCACACAGTTCACTTTGGCCCTGCTTTCAATATGGTTTTCCCCAGCACTGCTTCTAATCTAGTACTTAGTAGCACTGCTCACAATTCAGTTCCGTTAGCAATGTTTTCCTCCTCAATTCAGTTTTAACACTGCTTTCAAACACAGTTTAGTTTAGCATTGCCTTCAAACACAGTTCATCTTAGAAATGAAATTAAACAGTTCAATTCAATGGCAATATGGTCTAAGTCACTTTCTCACTCTTAGACCTAATGACCCACTTCCCTCATTTGTCAGCACAAAACCACCTGACATCCACCCACCGGGTCAATTCACCAAGGCTTCATTCACTCTCCAGTTCAGCTCATAACTCACTTTAAGAGCCCTCCACCAGCACTTCCATTTCCTCCTCATTCTCCCTTCCTTTCTCCTCCTCCAGTTCCATTCTCTCCTCCCCTTCCTCCCGGTCTAGGGGCTCCTCCCTTCCCCCATCTGATTCCATCTCCCAATCACACCCCGGCTCCTCCCTCCCTTGCATAGATTCTTCTCCCTTCACCTGATCTGTCTGCTGGTGCTGCACTGCCTTCTGGGGCTTGTAGTTTCTTAGCTCCTGGCTTCTCTGACGTTGCCCTGCCTTCTGGGCTTTGTAGTTCCTTGGTTCTGAATCTCTCTGGTGCTGCACTGCCTTCTGGGGCTTGTAGTTTCTTTGCTCTTCACAACATGTATATACAAAATATGAATAATATTGGGCTTTTTAAATTGCTAAACAGCTGGATATTTGTCCTTATATTTGTGATCAGAAAAAAAACCCCCATAAGGGATAGCAAACTTCAAAATATCCCCAAAAAGAGCATGTAATATGCAGTTTGCTAACAGGATGTGGGGAGCTATGAAAAATCTCATCATTTAAAGAAACGAGGCCTCAAAACTCAAAGAGCAATGGTCTGACCAAACTTGTCAGTCTGTCCCCAAAGGGATTCCCAGAGCTCTGGTTCCAGCTCCTGAAGAGGCGGGTTTGTGAAACAAGTGACCGTTGCCGGGGTTTTGGACAGCTGGAATTCATTTTCTGCAGCTCTTGAAGAGAGTTCCTTTATGCACTGGAATAGTAGCAATTTGAGGAGCTGTTTTGGGGAAAGGATACCTCTTCAATTAAGCTAAGTACTTGTGGGACTGTATTTTGATATGTCAGGAACTACCAGTGGTGGGGGGTTTGATGTAGATATTTTTGTTTTTTTTTGATGACTAAAACAGACTGTGTGGGTTTTGGCTATTTTTTTTTTTTTTTTTTTTTTTTTTTTTAGTTAGTAACTATTTTCTCCATTTCTGGAGATTTTTTTTTTTTTTTTTCTGGAGATAATTTAGTGAGGCCAATGATAATATCTGGGAATCCCTTTGGGGATAAACTGACAACGTTTGGTCAGATCATTGCTCTTTGAGTTTTGAGGCCTCATTTGTTTAAATTGTTAGATTTTGCATAGCTTCCCAGAGTCTGGGTTAGCTATCCTGTTAGCAGAGACAGCTCGTTTACGCTGCACTTTTTAGTTGTTGAAAAAGGTCTTTCTCAAGACCATATAGTGTGGCTGTGCCGCATGAACTTTATCTTACCACAACATCACTTTGTATTCGTTTACACCGGAGTCTGTAACGCCTCTCCGGTACTATGTAAGCCACATTGAGCCTACAAATAGGTGGGAAAATGTGGGATATAAATGTAACACAAATAAATCCTCATTTGCTTTTAAGAATGACCATTTACTCTTTGATGCTTTTACATATACTATAGTAGAGGAGTGTGGTAGCCGTGTTAGTCCACTCTTAAGGTTATCAATAGAAATCAAACAAAATAAAACATGGAAAAGAAACTAAGATGATACCTTTTTTTATTGGACATAACTTAATACATTTCTTGATTAGCTTTCGAAGGTTGCCCTTCTTCCTCAGATCGGAAATAAGCAAATGTGCTAGCTGACAGTGTATATAAGTGAAAACATTCAAGCATTACTATGACAGTCTGACAGGGTAAGACCTTTGAAGTCAGAATGATTGAATATTTTAACACCCAACAGAAAGGACTTAACAAGGATCTGGGGTTCCTAGCCCATTATAAACCATAAAGCTGTATGTCTCTGTTGATCACCCTCCCCTCACCTATCCACACCCACCCTGTTAGAATATCAATGATATGCTTTGATGTCCCCATGCATACTTCCTACCCACCCCCCTCCTCCCACCCTGTCAGACTGTCATAGTAATGCTTGAATGTTTTCACTTATATACACTGTCAGCTAGCACATTTGCTTATTTCCGATCTGAGGAAGAAGGGCAACCTTCGAAAGCTAATCAAGAAATGTATTAAGTTATGTCCAATAAAAAAGGTATCATCTTATTTTCTTTTCCATGTTTTATTTTGTTTGATTTCTATTGATAACATATACTATATGAAGACTCCTGAAGCAGGCTAACTCCTGAAACATAGTGCTGTGTTGAGTCTTCACCAATAAACTCTTTACCATCATTAGAAGTCTCCTAATTTGTTCCTGGTCAGCCTGGTCTATTTCCCCACTTCCTTTGTTTCTCTTCTAGCTATCCTGTTAGCCACCTGCATGTTTCATGCTCTTTTTGCCTTGTATTTGTGAGCCATGTTACGGGCAGAGCAAGGCAGGCCAGAAAACTATCCAATAGCCACAATAGTCAGTGCAGCGACTGCAGTCGTAGAACTATCTGTATATTCAGCACCACTACTTATACAAAGAGGCACTCAATATACAGATTGTTTAAACAGCGTTGCTGGTGTTTTAACTTAAGCCAGTGACCATGCCAGCTGAACATGTACCCTGTTTGCACAGCTTATACTTCTACTTTGGAAGGCAGTGTTGAGCTTTTGCCAGCAAAGCATTTGTTATTGTGAACTAAAAGTTGGAATTTTTGACTCCTCTGTCCACAGATTATGATTCCAGGAGTCTTGTGTATTGTCAAGAAATCTTTAGCAAAACCGAGGAAGACCGCAGTGGCTTTTTTTCTAGCGATCTTTCTGTGAAAACCATTTTCCCATTTGTTTTATTTTTGTTTTCCTGATAGCTGATGCATGAACCTTCATATCAGCCAGTGAGAGCTTTGCAGATCTTTAGATGTTAATCTCTGGGTCCTTGTGATTTTGTGGGTAATTTTCCAATGTGTTTTTTTTGTTATTTTGTCAGGATGACAACTCCTAATTTAGAGGCACTGTAGTCTTCCTCTTTTTACATTTGTAGATTGTCTTGACAGTGGACGGACCCCAAATGTTTAGAAATGGTATTTGTAACGGTTCAGACAAATGAGTATCAACTGGGGTTTTTTTTTTCATGTGTCCTCCAATATTTTATTTTGATTGTGGCATGGTGAGTTCTTGTTAATTCTTTTACGGTGATGCCTACACTCCAACCCCTTTGGACCTTTATATAGAATGAGATATCTAAACTCAGTCATTCAGGTTTTCTCCTCAGGAAAGTTTACTCGCATGCTTATTTTCGAAAGAGAAGGGCGCCCATCTTTCGACACAAATCGGGAGATGGGCATCCTCTCAGGGTCGCCCAAATCGGCATAATCGAAAGCCGATTTTGGGCGTCCCCAACTGCTTTCTGTTGTGGGGATGACCAAAGTTCCCGGGACTGGGGCATGCCTAACAGATGGGTGTCCTCGAGCGATAATGGAAAAAAGAAGGGCGTCCCTGATGAGTACTTGGCCAACTTTACTTGGTCCATTTTTTCTTATGACCAAGCAGGGGCGTAGCCAGACACTCCATTTTGGGTGGGCCTGGGCCCAAGGTGGGTGGGCAGAAGAACCTCGCCCCGTCCCACAGGTGATTTGGTCTCTCCTTCTCTCGCCTGCACGCCATATGGTCTCTCAAACATCCCCCCTCTCCCGTATACCTTTTAAATAGCAGGTTTTCACCAGCAGCGAGCAGCAACTAATACACACTGCTCGTGTTGGTCCCACACCCTTCCCTCTGATGCAACTTCCTGTTTCTGCCTAGGCAGAAATACATCAGAGGGAAGGCTGTGGGGCCGGTGCAAGCAGTATGTATGTCACTGCAGGCGAAGATCTGCTACTTACAAGGTATGCAGGAGGGATACTTGTTGGGAGTTTTCAGCTGGGTGGGCTTGGGGATTCCTGCCAGCCACATCATAGGTATGCTGCTACTGGGTGGGCCCAAGCCCACCCTTGGCTACGCCACTGTGACCAAGCCTCAAAAAGGTGCCCAAACTGACCAGATGACCACTGGAGGGAATCGGGCATGACCTCCCCTGACTCCCCCAGTGGTGACTAACCCCCTCCCACCCTGAAAAAAACAACTTTTAAAAACTTTTTTTTGCCAGTCTCAAATATCATACTCAGGTCTATGGCAGCAGTGTGCAGGTCCCTGTCTTCAGAGGCATAGCGAAGGCGTGGATGTCCTGAACTGCCCCCCCCCCCCCCCACACACACAGGGATGGCCAGATTTCAAGGGAGTGGAGGAGTGGCCTAGTGGTTAGAGCACTGGTCTTGCAATCCAGAGGTGGCCGATTCAAATCCCACTGCTGCTACTTGTGATCCAAAATCCAAATAAATAAATAAAGGGGGTGTCGGAGGCATAGCAAAGGCATGGACGTCCTTCTCACAGAAACATCTACATTTTGGATGTCCTCAACTGCTCGTTGCAGGGACGGAGGCATAGCGAAGGCGCCTAACACTTGGATGTTCTTCACCGGACGAGCACTTTAGACGTTTTCACCTGGACTTGTGTTTTTTTTTTTTTTAAGGTTGTAGACGGCTATTATACAGCAGCCACGCATAACGCTTGGCTGCTCTGCACTGGCTTCCCCTCCTTAGGAAGGAAATCGTGTGCAAATGAGCTAACAGCGAGCAGCTCATTTGCATATGATTTCCTTCATGCATGCCCGTTCCTTTCCAAATCACTAAGGGATCGGTAAGGGAAGGGCTTTTTCCGTTCAGTTAGTGCATCAGTTAGTCCACTGCAGTGCCTTCTAGGGTGCCCGGCTGGTGTCCTGGCATGTCAGGGGGACCAGTGCAGTACGAATGTTGGCCCCTCCCATGACCAAATGAGTTGGATTTGGTTGTTTTTGAGATGGGCATCCTCGGTTTCCATTATCGCCGAAAACCGGGAACGACCATCTCTAAGGTTGACCTAAATGTTGAGATTTGGGTGTCCCCGACGTATTATCGAAACGAAAGATGGGGACACCCATCTTGTTTTGATAATACGGGTTTCCCCGCCCCTTTACGGAGCTGTCCTGTGAGGACGGCCCCAGGAAAACTTGGTCGCCCAGTTCGATTATGCCCCTCTTGGTGTCCCATTTTTTATGTAAACCCCAGCGTTCGTTTCCATTGTAATATGTATGCCTACGCTACCCTCAGTGTTCTGTGTACGATATTGTAAAAACGTACATACAGTAGGTCGTCTTCTTTTTGTGTGTGTGCAGAATTCCATCATAAAACCTGCCCCCTCCCTCCGACTTCTCCCAGCAAAACCTTCCTAGTTTTGTGTCCCCAATCTCTTTGGTCCCTCCTAAGTTTTTCTTCCCCTACCCTTCATGGCAAAGGAGAAAAAGTTGCTGTACATGAGGCCATGGCTGCATAGGCGGTCGGTGGTCCAACTGTTTGGGGAGACTAAAGGGGGCGGGGTTAGGGTGGGGCCAGGGGTGGAGCTTAAATCCATAATTGTCTGATAACACACAGAAAAAAATAAATAAAAAAAGTCACAATACCTTTTATTAAATTTAGATATTAGATATGTATCATATGTCAAAGAATAAAGTGGTTGCTCAAAGCATATTCTAAGCACAATCGCTCAACTGCAAAACACTATGCACAACTTTGTGCAAAAACACACTCAGAACCTTACTGTACCATAAATATTACACTAGGCAGAAGCTAATACACCAATATACCACCCATATGGAAAATGCAGACCGTCAACAATATGAAACAAGGGATCATATCACAATTCTCATGTAGAGCCACAAAACACTCTAATTCATGTTTAATGTGGGATAAAATGCCATAAATAAGAAAATAAATATAAACTTTTAATGTTGAGCACCTGATTCTCAAAGTGGACATATTCCAAACACTATAATGAAAATGATCTTTTCTACCTTTATTGTCTGGTTGTCCGATTCTGCTGCTATCTGTTCTCAGTGCAGGTCAGGAAGTCATCCTCGTTAAATATCTCCCTGGCAACCCAGGACACCTCCAGCCAACCCCCCCCCCCTTCCCCGCTCTCCCAGCAGTAAGGTAAACAAACCATAAACCAATTTCTACAATTGGTTACACAAGGCTAGAGGGCTTTCACTGCAGCTCCTGCTGTGAGGATGAAGGTAAATCAACAATTTAAACCTCTCGGAGCACAGCAGGGGAGGCTTAGCCTGTCCAAGCCTCTTATACCGGGGCGCCTATGCATGGCTGCCTCTGCTGCAGGGAGTTGCTGCTAATTTGAGCTCTGCTGCTGAATGATGTCCCATGCAATTCAGATCAGCAGTCAAACTCAGGGCAGCTACTACTCCTACTACTTGACATTTCTAGAGCGCTACTAGGGTTTCGCAGCGCTGTACAGTTTAACAAAAAGGACAGTCCCTGCTCAAAAGAGGTTACAGTCTAAAGGACGAAATGACAAGTTGGTGCAGTCTAGATTAGGTGCCAAAGGCGACATTGAAGAGGTGGGCTTTGAGCAAGGATTTGAAGATGGGCAGGGAGGGGGCCTGGCGTATGGGCTCAGGGAGTTTATTCCAAGCATGGGGTGAGGTGAGGCAGAAAGGGCGGAGCCTGGAGTTGGCGGTGGTGGAGAAGGGTACTGAAAGGAGGGCTTTGTCTTGAGAGCGGAGGTTACGGGTAGGAACGTAAGGGGAGATGAGGCTAGAGAGGTAAATAGGGGCTGCAGATCGAGTGCATTTGTAGGTTAGTAAGAGAAGCTTGAACTGTATGCGGTACCTGATCGGAAGCCAGTGAAGTGATTTGAGGAGAGGGGTGATGTGAGTATATCGGTCCAGGCGGAAGATAAGATGTGCAGCAGAGTTCTGAACGGACTGAAGGGGGGATAGGTGGCAAAGTGGGAGGCCAGTGAGGAGTAGGTTGCAGTAATCAAGGCGAGAGGTAATGAGTGAGTGGATGAGAGTTCGGGTGGTGTGCTCAGAGAGGAAAGGGCAAATTTTGCTAATGTTGTAGAGGAAGAAGCGACTACCTGAGGGAAATTGACAGGGCCAGCTGTGCAGTCAGCTACTTATGGTGGCCTTTTGCCTTGATAAGGACAAGGGTTTGGCATTTTTTAAGCTGTAGCAGCCACTTGTTTCCTAGTCCCCTTGTTGATTTCCCCCAGGAGTAATTGTTCTGGAAGGGTGGTGGCCTTTGGGGCAGGAAAGAACCCCATTCTTTCCTGTCCGCTGCTGCTTCTTGAAAATGGCTGCCGGACTTTCGCAGAAGTCTTGGCCCCTAGACCATCAGGCCGGTAAGGTTGACCCTGGGAGGGGAGTAGATATGCTGCACATGGATGGGAGGGAGAAAAGGGGACAAGCTGCACATGGATAGAAGGAAAGGGAGAGAAGAGGAAGGCAAACTGTACATGGAGGGAATGAGGGGGGGTGGAGAGGAGAGGGAAAGGGGGACATGCTACTCATGGATGTATCCTTTTTTGAAATGTACACATTTTTCTAATTTTGTATCTAGTAGAGTACAGAAGAAAATGCATTTGTTTTGTTTTTTTTTTTAAACCAGTATTTTCACCACTTATACAATCCTGGCTTTCTTGGAGGACAAGCTGACTGTGTGACAGGGGGTGGGGAGGCATTTTATTTATTTTTTGTCTTATAGTAACCCAAATCTTGTTGCAGTTTTTAATTATTAAAATCTGATGGGGCTGGGTTTTTTTTTAAAGGCTGTTTGCATAGGATACATAATACGCTTGCCTTAGGCCTATCCATATCTTACTGTTTACAAACTGAAAGGAAAATACGTCTTAGATACAAACACACACATCTCACATAACAATTACACCACCCTTTCTTTCAAACATCAACAATAGAGACCCTGGGCATGTGTATTCATGCGAACGGTACTTAACAAAATTTCTCTCCTGATCAAACAACTTCTTTTTGAGCTGTAACAAATGAGCCTAATAAAACGCCAATGTATCTTGCATCACGCTGACTGCACTCCGCTCCTTTCTGCAGCCCCGGATCGGTACCTTGCTGCTTGGTCCGGCGCGTATCCGCATTCACCTGCCCTTTTGTACCCCACTAACTAATAATTAGGCCCAGGCAAAGAGTAATAGTCACATTGCACATCCAGCCCTGAACGGGCCTAAACCGCTTTAAGCGTAAACACGCAGCAGGCACTAGCGCTTCTCCCCTCCCCCTCACTTTCGCTTCGGCTGCGGAGGCGCAGCAGACTTTGACGGCCGCGCCCTCTACCCTTGGGGAAGTTGACGCCAAAGAGTGCCTGCTACGACACGCTTGTGACTTTTACGCTCGTGTGTAAGAGACCACAGCCGGCTTTTGCACCATCGTGTGAGTATTTCTTTTTAACTTGGGATTCCCTCCCTTTTTGTCGCCCCCTGTGGCTTCGCTCGCACGGAGGTTTCAGACGTTTATTTATTCGTTCGTTCTTACCTCCCACAATTATCGAAGAACAAGTTTCGGTTCAGTTAGTTGTCGGTTCGGTTACACATTTATGGGACAGGTAAGATCGGAGTTCCAACTTTTAGAAGGTTAATGGGGGTACTGAGTTGAATACAGACTTCCCTGGGGTTTATTTATTTACATTTGTACCCCCACGCTTTCCCACTCATGGCAGGCTCAATGCGGCTTACATGGGGCAAAGGAGGGTTAAGTGACTTGCCCAGCGTCACAAGGAGCTGCCTGTGCCTGAAGTGGGAATCGAACTCAGTTCTTCAGGACCAAAGTCCACCACCCTAACCACTAGGCCACTCCTCCTCCACTGTTGCTACTATTTGAGATTCTACATGGAATGTTGCTATTCCACTAGCAACATTCCATGTAGAAGTCGGCCCTTGCAGATCACCAGTGTGGCCACGCAGGCTTCTGTGAGTCTGACGTCCTGCACGTCAGACTCGCAGAATTAGAAGCCTGCGCAGCCTTCTACATGGAATGTTGCTAGTGGAATAATCTCCAATAGTATCTCTTTTATTTTTGTTACATTTGTACCCTGCGCTTTCCCACTCATGGCAGGCTCAATGCAGCTTACATGGGGCAATGGAGGGTTAAGTGACTTGCCCAGAGTCACAAGGAGCTGCCTGTGCCTGAAGTGGGAATTGAACTCAGGACCAAAGTCCACCACCCTAACCACTAGGCCACTCCTCCACTAGTGGGTTTTGCTGAAAGAACCCACTAGACAAACAGTCTGGTTTTTCAGGATATCTACAATGAATATGCATGAGATTATTTGCATTCAGTAGAGGCAGTGCATGCCAATCTTATCTCATGCATATTCATTGCGGATCCGTGAAAACCAGACTGCTGTTGAGAAACCTTGCACTCTTGATAAACTCAGAACTGATACATATGTCTTTAGCTGTCTCAGCTGGTGCTACGAGTTTTATTTAGGCACTAGTAAATGAGGCCCGTTTCTGACACAAATGAAACGGGTGCTAGCAAGGTTTTTGTCGGAGTGTGTATGTTTGAGAGTGACTGTGTGTGAGAGAGAGAGTGTGAATGTGTTTGTGACAGAGTGAGACTGCTGGGTGCGAGTGTGTCTCCTCTCTCCCCTGCTCCCCCTGCAGCCACCCAGCGATTATCCTTTTTTCTTGCCCCCCCCCCATATCCACCCAGGGATGCGCTTCTCTCCCCTGCCCCCCTCCAGCCACCCAGCGATTGTCCTCTGTCCCCTGCTCCCCCTCCAGCCACCCAGCGATTGTCCTCCGTCCCCTGCCCCCCTCCAGCCACCCAGCAATTCTCCGTTTTCCCTTGCCCCCACCGATGCTCTTTTCTCCCTGGGCTGTGCCCCCCCCTTCCAGGCACCCGGCGAATCTCCTGTCTCCCCTGCCCCATCGATTCGCTGCTGTGCACCCGCCCTCCCACCTGTGGTTGGTCAGCTGTTGCGTGTGACGTGAGTAGGGTGAGCGATGCGATTCGGTGAGTGTCATTGCTCCGCCTTCGATGTCAGCACGTTGTGACGCGAGGGCGGGGCAGACACTCATGGGCAAACAGCGATCTACACAACTACACACTACTTCCGGCTTCATTAGAACGTTGGAGGTGCGTTTTATATAGAGAGATTCTTCTCTTGAGCGATTTGCTAGCCAGTCAAGACAGAATTATTGGGCTTAGCAACAAAATGAAAGACGAAATGGAGTTAGGAACAGTCTATACCTTTTTGCCACATTTTCTTAGTCTCTACTAACCTTTCCATTATATCACTCATTACACTACACTATAGAAACGAACTGACACCAGAACGTTTATAAGATATACCATAAACCCTCTTTTGTAACATTTATTTATTTTGATTTTGCTCACACGTTTTTCAGTAGTAGGTCAAGGTGAGTTACATTCAGGTACATTGGATATTTCTTTGTCCCACTATGAAAACCATTTACCACTAGTATCTGATATCTATCATTTTAAATGGTTTTTAATCCACTCAGTGACCATGGAGCCCACCCCTGTTTGTTCGGTTTAGATATAAGCTCCCCTATATGGGACTGTGTCAACAGCTTTGCTAAAGTCCATGTAACCCACATCCTGTGGATGACCTGATCTACTTTTTTGAATGAAATCCTTCTCTGATAAAGTCATTCTGTTCTGGAGTCTGTTAATCCACTGTATATTCAATATACTTAACCTTTCTTTCATTTTTCAGTCTCCATTCATTTATCCACTACACAAATCAGACTAACTGGCCTGTAATTACCAATTTTATTGAGAGACAAATTTATTTTTACCAGTTCTCCAGAACCACTCCTGTATCTAACAATCGATGAAAACAAACTCTCTGAGCTCCCTTAATATCCCTGATCCATCCCAGTTTACCCACTTTCAATTTCGCCAGCTCTGTGCTAGACCTCTCTTCTGTAAACAGAGTATCATCTCCTGCAGTACCATTAGTAGTGTAGCCATAAATGTTTCAGTCCCACATAGAGTTGCCAGCTCACCCATTATTAACCCAAAAGTGCCAGTCAAATTGCAATTATGCTTCACTAAATGAAGCCATAGTTCTTATCTCTCTAAGAAAAAAAGATCTAGTATGTCCGGAGACTGTAATCTATAATTATGTGCACAACACCCTTGGCAGACCCATGGCCATTCCCCTTTCGAGTTATGAGTTAGTAGAGTTACTTGCAGAATTCTACATCAATTCTCCCAGCATTCAGTACTCTCATCCAGCAAATTAGGTGTCAGCAAACTATAGTGATTCTTCATTATTTAAATTTTTATATATAAAGGGATCCTCAGATGTTACAGCACAGCTGCTGCATTTTGACCATTCTCTTGTGCAGCACTGCGTAGTCATCGTTGATCCCAAATTTTAATTGATCATTTTCATTTCAAATATTCAAAAGCCACTTAGCTTAGAAAAAAACTGGAGCCTCTGCCAACATGGCCAGGTTTCGAAATCTTCAGGGTAGAGGTCCAAAATAGCACAAACAGTCTCTCACACAGATTTCAAAACCTGGCCATGTCTGCAGAGGCTCCATTCTTTCCAGTACAGGGTCATGTTTACTTTGAAGCAGTCAGACTAGGGGATTTCTGACCATCTGTGGTTGTGGATAGAGACGTTCTGGTCTGTTAAGAATCTGTACGCTATGAGGTCTAGTGCATGGCCTTTTTTGTGGGTTGAGTTCACTGGTGGCCATTGGAATTCCCATATTTGAAGAATTTAGTTGCATTCTCTGGTTACCTCTGTGCTCTGATCTTCTTCTAGGTGTAAGTTGATGTCTCCTATTAGTATTACATTTGGGTGAGCTACACATGTGTTTGAGATAAAATCCATAAGTTTTGTCTAAGCTGCTCTCCAGTTACCTGGGGGTCTATAGAATAGGATGCAACACAGGTAGTTAAGCAGTGATTTGTCCTTTATTGTGATCGAGGCGATTTCCAGTTGCGATGTTATGGATTCAGCTATAGTTTCAGATGCAAAGAATGATCTGTATATTAATGCAATGCTCCCTCCCTTTTTGCCGATTCTGGTCCAGTGGAGAATTTTATATCCTGGAGGACAGAGGTCTGAGATTATAGGGTCTTTTTTGTTGTAGATCCATGTTTTGTTGAGGAAAACTAGTCTGAGGTCTTCATCTATTATCCAGTCCTTTATAGTTTCCATTTTGTTCACTGCTGATCTTGTGTTTACGTATCCCACTGGTATTGGTAGATGGTTCTCCTCTGTCATAGTTTTGGGAATTTTCACTAGTTGTTGCTTGGTTTGTTGGTTTACTTTGGTTCCTTTTTTTGTCATCTGCTGTGTTTGATGCTTGGATGGGTCTCCTCTTTTGTTTGTTTGTTTGTTTTATCTTGATGGAAGGTAGTGGGTCTGATAGGGTGGTGTAGGTTACATAGAATGGGTATGATATTGTGGTCATCTTGAGTTAAGGCTCGTGTGGTGGTAGTTAGTGTTAGGATATGTAGTCCTAGGAGAAGTTTTATGATATGCATTTTGTCTTCTGTGTAATGAACGAGTTGGTATTTTGTAATTGTTGTGATTCAGGGCTTGATGTTGTTGTGTTTTTTTTTTTTTTTTTTAAATATTTTCTATCTGTTCTTTTTTCAGTTATGATTGATTAAACACAGTGGTATAAACCATTGTGATTAATTTTGCATTGACAATGACATATCAAGTTGATACATTTCAAAGAACGCTAGTTAAGCAGATTAATTTCTGCACCTATTGCATTCAACTTTGCATACAGCCTTCCTTTCAAGCACATCAGTTTAGCAAAGTGATTTCTATAGTAAGTTCTACACTGTAGCATACAATGTTCTTTCAGTCCTTTTGTTTATGCCAAGGTCTAGTCAATTGCAGTCCGGGGGGATAGTTAGAACCATGTTGTGTCATCAGATGTCCCATGTCCCGCGGCTGACCTCACTTGGTTCTGTTCTGATGGGCCGCGTCTGAAGGGGTAGGTAGAACCGTGTTGAGTCAACAGATGTCCTGCGGCTGACCTCACTTGGTTCCGTTCTAGTGGGCCGTGTTATTATGAATTTGGGTGTCTGTGGGAGCTCTGTGACCAGTCTGGTCTCCCAGTTTCTATCTTTCCAGTCTTGGATCCCGGGCTTTCGGTGGGCCACAGTCTTGGTGTCCTTGCCGCCCACGACACTACAAACTGAATCTGGTCATTCGTTCGAGAGATGTTTTTGCTGGGTGTTGCATCTCTCGGCTGCTCGACAATCTGTTGTTAACACCACTGGGAGGTTCCCTACAAACCACACTCTTGCGGTAGGCTGGGTTCTTTTTCCCCAGTCTCTCCCCTCTCTGTGGGTCCCAGCTGTTTGGTGCTGCTTATTGTCTGGGCATTAGGTTGCTCCAGATCTCGGTTCTGGCCCATTTGCAGTGGTCGGAGGGATGAGCACTTCTCTGCAGTTGTGCTCTCCTGCCTGAATTGGGCTGATTCGGGTCAGTCCGTGAACTCAGGGTACCATCGAGAGCATCCCCAAGCGGCACTTATAGATGAAGCCTACGGACCTGGCGGAGGAATGGGCAACGCACCTCTTGGAGGTCTTTCACGTGAGTCAACCCCAGTGGAGTGGTGTTACCAGCTCAACTCGTTCCCAGGGACCAGCAATTCCACTGCCTGTGACCTTCTGCCTGTGTTGGTGCTGTGGTGGTCCCTGTACGGTGGTGCCACCATCAGTAGCCGCGTGTCGGCAGCCGCATGCATTCCTGGTCCAGTGTGGTCAAGGCGATTTGGTTTGCCACCACTCCATCAAGTCCCCGGTTGGACATCTCTTGAGCAGGTCTGGTCTTCTGCCAGCTCTCCACCCAGTTTTGTGTCCTCGATCAGGGCAGTTGTCCACGGTTGGGGTGTCCAGGGCCAGCCAGGTAGCCAGGAGCTCGCTTTGTGCCGAGTGGAATGAGATTATCTTGGTAAAGTTTGACTTTTTAGTGTGACCACCCAGTGATTGTAGCACGTTCAAAAATTTTTGTACTGTAAAAGTACCATTATTTTTTTTTAAAGGGGGGGTACCAGCTTACTGTTAATAACATCATGGTGATGGAGACTTTTGTCTGGGGAGCAATGTAGGAGGCCTATTACAAGCTCCACCGAATGCCACAAAAAAATTGCCAAACTCAAGGATCACTGCAGATGACCTGGGTCAGCTTGGCACAGGGACTGATCGACAAGGCTGTCAAGCGACTGAAATCCTGTGTTAAAGCAGGGGGTGGACACTTTGAGCATTCACAGTGAATGCAAATTTCTGATACTTTAATAGTATCATTTGCATGATATTTTGCTGTGTTTTATCTCAAAACATTTTTAATGTGCAAAACTTTCTAGATAGTAATGCTAAAATGTCAAAAACATCAATGCAGCTTAAGATAAAAATTAAATGTATAATAGTGATACGTAAGAATGATGACTAAGTACATAAAATTTCCATTGAAATTCAAAGCGGTTGCTGAGAAAACAGCAAAAAAAACTCTAAGGGTTTACTTTTTTTTTTTTTTTTGCCTCACCCTGAATATCTGCTCTGGTGAATACATCTAGCAACACTACTGAAATAAGTCAGAGTAATAGTTGCCAACTGAAGTAGTTAGAATTAGTTCAATACTGCTGCTTTTAAGAAGGTCACACAGGACAGGAGCTCCTTCATAGATCTGTGAACTGAGAGGTGATGTTGGTAGGCTTTATGTGATAAAGATGTTAATAGAATTTTTGTAAAAGTACGGTTTGTGCCTGTGAGAAGAAACTTTGAATGCGCAAAAAATTCTGCATGTTAGAATCATTGGCCCAGTCCCCAGCTCAAAGGGGCTTAAAATTTTGGTTGTGCATGGAATGCTTTTGTGTGATGCACTTATAGTGGGAGTCTAAATATTTCTTCAGGCATGAAATTTGTGTTTGCAGTAACAAGAAAAGCCTTGTTCTCACCATTACAGTATTGATGGTAGGTGGTAAGGGCTTGCATAGAATGAATATCTTTTTAAAAGACGATCTGTGCTAGGCGTCCTTTAAACATGCCCCAAACCTTTTGAGAGCAGCAGTGAAGAGGGATCTACAGGCAGAACACTTTGTTTTGCTCTTATATTTTTTATTGTTTAAATGCGCACTAAAGATATTTGGACGTAATCTCAATTTTACTTCACATTAGAATAAAGCAATACAAAAATGTACATCCCTAGCAAAAAAAAAAAATTAAATTCCTTGTCATCAGCAGCAGATGAATCCATTAACTGATGGGTTGTATCCGCCTACCAGCAGGTGGAGATAGAGAACACTGAAAGACCATAGTGCTTCTAGGACTGCTAGCCCCAACTGCTTTCAGTATTTCTCTATCTCCCAGCAGGTGTGGACGTAGCTTGATCAGCTCCTGGATTTCAGACTGCCTGGGGTGGCTCCTGTGCTTTTGAGCAGGGGTGTTGTGGCTGGTGGTGCCCACTTTAAAGGCATATAGGTTCGCCCTTTCCCTGCCTTACCCATTCCCCCCACCTCCCGGAGTCCCTCTGTTGCTGGCTGCCTCCAACTTTCCTCACAACGTTAAAAAAAAGAGCGCGCTTTTACTGCGTGGCTGTTCTGAGGCTTTTTCCAGTGATTCTGGTTCTGTGCAGCTTGTCCGGAGCTCGTAGACTTGGTCCTCTGAGGTGAGAGTGGTGCCCAGCTCCTCCGGGAGGTCCCACGGACGCCGTTCCGATCAGAGTAAGTTTTGGCGCGAAGCCACCATTTTATTGCTATATTCCCATCCTGTCGGACGATGGCTGCTGAAGGAGTTAAGCGCTGCTCCTGTTGTGGTAAACGCAGATTAGCGGCACTGTGTAAAGCGTGCTCCTTGGACGCTCACGCTGGTATGAGCATGGCGAGTGATTTTTCTTCCCGCTTGATGGAGCTGGCAGCGTGCGCCATTTTGGAAGCGCCACATGCTTCGACCCTCGCGGTTGCAGTGGAGTCTTGAGTACAGGGGGACGCCTCGTTTAGAGGCTGCCAGAGCTATTGCATCCGTTTCTCCTAATTTGGAGGTGGAGGGTCAGGGTGAGTTTTTCTCCCCTGAGTTTGTGCTGTTAATGCATAAGGCTTTCATGCTGAAAAGAGCTCTGCCGTAGGTGTCTGACATTGCATTGCATCCTGGCTTACCTCCGGGTGTTGATGCCCCGGGGATGACTTCAGAGGTTATTTCCTCCTCCGAGCGTTGGAAACACGCTAAACATGGGTAAATTCCCCGTCTGAAAGTGGCTCATATTCCACCCCCCCCCCCCCCCCCGTGGTCGGGCTGTGAAGAGTCTGAGGGACCTGGCAGGCCCTCAGAGACGGATGATCCAGAGGAGGGTGTCTGTTTGCCACTGGATTTGGATGATCCCAATGCGGTCTGGATTTTCCAGTGCGACGAGCTGCCAGCTCTCATTACTGACGCCTTGCAGGCCCTCTCGATTGATCCTGCTGAAGGCGAGGCCTCCTCTGTTAATCTTAGGATGGCGAGTACTAAGAAGCCTTCTCGGGCCTTTCCGATGCATGACTCCATCCAAGAGCTTATTTCTGCTCAATGGTCTGACCCCGATGGGCCTTTGAAAGTGGCCAGGGCTATGGGTCAGCTGTACCCTCTGCATGAGGAGCACTTGGCCCCTTTGGGGATGCCTAAAGTGGATGCATTGTTCACGGCGGTGACAAAAAAGACCACTCTCCTAGTAGTGGGAGGAGTCGCTTTGAAAGACGTGCAGGACCGGCGTCTTGAGTCCCCGCTGAAGCGGTCCTTTGAAATTGCAGGCCTTGCCTTGAGTGCGTCTATTTGCAGTTCCTGTGCAGCCCGGGCATGTCTTTCCTGGCTACAGCAGGCGGTGGAACAGCCCGCCGATGGTGCGGGCTCCCTTTCTGAGGTTGCACCGCGGATGGAGTCGGTCCTGTCATTTTTGGCTGACGCCCTGTATGATCTGGTCAGAGCTTCGGCTAAACAGATGTCTGTAGTGGTGTCTGCCCGCCGCCTTCTCTGGCTGCGGCATTGGGCGGCTGACATGGCTTCTAAGCAAAGACTGGTGAGGCTACCCTTTCGGGGCCTCTGTTATTTGGAGAGGAATTGGAGAAGATTGTGAAAGACCTGGGAGAATATAAACCCAAGAGGTTACCTGAGGATAGGCTGAGGCCTTCTTCCAAGGGTTCTGTGTTTCCCTCCTCTTCCAGACCTCGCTTCCGTGAAGCTCGAAGGTATTGCCCGGGGCGCTCTGCTGTGTTTTCTCAGCGTGCCCGTTTTCAGCAGAGGAACTCCTTTCGCTCAGACAAATGTTCCGCAGGGGCCGGTTCAAGGCCAGGAGTTCAGGGGCATCGTCCACAATGATGGGACGCCGGTCCACTCCTTAATGCCTGCAATAGGAGGATGTCTTTCTCTCTTTCTAGAGGAGTGGACCAAGATTGCCTTAGATCAGTGGGTCCTGGACCTGATCAGAGAAGGTTACTGACTGGAATTTGGTGCCCCGGTGAGAGACGTGTTTGTGGAGTCCCGGTTCGGCACTGCTGTAAAATGGGCGGCGGTAGAGGAGACCTTACAAGTCTTGCTGCACCTCGGAGCGGTGATCCCGGTGCCTCCCGCCGAACGTGGCTGCGGCCGCTATTCCATTAATTTTGTCGTGCCTCAAAAAGGCGGGTCTTTCAGGCTGATCCTCGTCTTAAGAAGAGTAAACTTACGACTTATGAAGAGTAAACGAGGCTCTGAGTACGACATTTTCGCATGGAAACCCTGTGCTCCGTCATTGCGGCGGTACAGCCAGGAGAGTTTCTCATGTCTCTGGACCTAAAAGAAATTATTTGCACATTCCTATCTGGCCTCCACACCAGCGGTTCCTCCGCTTTGCAGTGTTTGGAAAGCATTTCCAGTTTCAGGCCTTGCCTTTCGGCCTAGCCACAGCTCCCCGTACCTTCTCCAAGGTAATGGTGGTAGTAGCTGCCTGTCTCAGGCGAGAGGGTATCAGAGTTCACCCTTATCTCGACGACTGGCTCATCAGAGCGGACTTGGCAACCGAGAGTCGTCTTGCCACAGCCAGAGTGGTGGCGGTCCTGCAGGCGCTAGGCTGGGTGGTCAATATACCCAAAAGTCACCTGACCCCCTCTGTCTCTCGAGTATTTGGGGGTCCAGTTCAACACGGCCTCAGGGTTGGTCTTTCTCCCCGACCAAAGGTGGTGCAAGCTTCAGAATCAGGTCCGTTTGCTCCTGCGGATGCCTCACCTGCGAGCTTGGGACTTTGTCCAGCTACTGGGGTCGATGATGGCCACCTTGGAGGTGGTGCCTTGGGCGAGAGCGCATATGAGGCCTCTGCAGATTGCCCTGCTTCAACAATGGTCTCCGATGCCCCAGGAATATCAACGCAGACTAACGTTGCTCCCTGCGGCCCGGCTCAGTTTGGAGTGGTGGCTCTCCGACAGGATGCTGCGCCAAGGAATGCCTCTGGTGCTTCCTTCCTGGTGCCTGGTGATAATAGATGCCAGCCTTCTAGGCTGGGGAGTGCATTGCCGAGGAAGCTATGCTCAGGGTTTGTGGACACCCGTGGAAGCGGGGTGGTCCATCAATCGCTTGGAACTGAGAGCAATATTCCAGGCTCTTATGGCCTTTCAAAAGACTCTGAAGGAGCTTGCTGTCCAGGTTCTGTCAGACAACACGACAGTGGTGGCATATATAAATCGTCAGGACGGCACTCAGTGCAGGGCCCTGGCCATGGAGGCCGCTTAGATTTGCCACTGGGCCGAGCTCCACCTGCAGCTTCTGTCAGCTCACATAGCAGGTCAGAGCAACATGCAAGCCGATTTTCTCAGCAGGCATCAAATAAACCCGGTGGAATGGGAACTGGCAGAATAAGTTTTTCTTCAGATTTGTGCCAAATGGGGGACACCCAGAATGGATCTAATGGCGTCAAGTACAAACGCCAAAGTACCTCGCTTTTTCAGCAGAAGGAGAAATCGTCACTCGGCGGGGTTGGATGCTCTGGCTCAACCCTGGCCCTCAGGCCTCCTGTATGTGTTCCCTCCTTGGCCCTTGATAGGATGAGTCCTTCTGCGGATTTGACAGCACCGAGGTCTGGTGATTCTCGTAGCTCCAGATTGGCCAAGGCGTCCGTGGTATGCGGCTGTCCGCCGGATGTTGGTGGTCGCGCCGGTGCATTTGGCCCTGGTGCCAAACCTGTTGGTTCAGGGTCCGGTGACTGTGGAGGATCTTTGCCGATTTGGTCTTACAGCCTGGCTATTGAGAGGGCGCAATTGAGAGACAAGGACTACTCTAATAAAGTCATCTCCACTCTCTTGCAGGCCCACGAGCTTATGCTCTGATCTGGCGCAAATTTGAGGCATGGGGGTGTTTCAAAGGCGATCACTCCCACGCGATCTACAGTCTCAACTGTGCAGGACTTTTTGCAAGAGGGATGCGGGTGCAAGTGGCAGCATTATGCTATCGAGGGATGGTCGCTGACTTGTCCCTTGCTGCTTATCCGGACATTGCCAGATTTCTCAGAGGGGTGCTTAGGCTCTGTTCTCCTATCCGGTTGCCCTGACCGGCCTGCAACCTGAGGCTAGTGTTGAAGGCTCTTCAGTGTTCGCCCTTCGAGCCGCTTAGGCGAGCTTCGGAGAAGGATGTGACTCTTAAGACAGTCTTTTTGGTGGCCATCACATCGGCTAGACGCGTGTCTGAGCTGCAGGCGCTGTCCTGTTGGGACCCTTTTATGCAATTCTCGGAGTCCGGAGTAACGGAACGTACAGTGCCTTCCTTCCTGTCTAAGGTGGTTTCAGCGTTTCACTTGAACCAGCCCATTTTTCTTCCTTCCTTTTCTAGGGAAGAGTTCCCGGACTCTTTTGGGCAGTTACATCTTCTGGATGTCCGCAGGGCGCTGTTGCAGTATCTACAGATGTCAAATGACTTCAGGACTTCTGATCACCTTTTTGTCTTGTTGTCAGGTCCTTGGTGTGGAGGTCCAGCGTCTAAGGCCATTATAGCCCGTTGGCTCAAGGAAGTCATTTTTGTTGCTATCTGCTTTCAGGTCGGTCTCTGCCTGAAGTGTTTAAGGTGCATTCCACGAGAGCCATCTCCTCTTGGGCTGAAATGGATGCACTCTCTCTTCTAGAGATCTGTAGTGCGACTACTTGGGCTTCTCAGCTCTCTTTTGCCCGGCATTACAGGCTGGATGTTGCAGCAAAGCAGGATGCTGGTTTTGGAACTCAAGTATTGGCTCGTGGTGTGGCCTGTTCCCACCCTAAGTAGGATTGCTTTTGTACGTCCCATCAGTTAATGGATTCATGTGCTGTTGATGACAAGGAAGGGAAAAGTAGGTTCTTACCTTGGTAAATGTCTTTCCTTTAGTCACAGCAGATGAATCCATGATCCCTCCCTGTCTGACTTTGTTTTTTGTTCAGATCTTTCATGCAGATATAAATCTCATTGGGAGAAGTTGGAAAACAGTTATCAGAATTTCTACATGATGTTCTACTACAGAAGGTTGAGATCGTCCCTCCTTTGATGCTCCTGTTATGGGGCGATTGTTCGCTGTGAGGAAAGTTTGTTATACCTTTATGGTTCACTCTGCTTTTGAAATCTCAAATACTGAAGGCAGTTGGGGCTAGCCGTCCTAGAGGCACTATGGTCTTTCAGTGTTCTCTATCTCCACCTGCTGGTAGGCGGATACAACCAATCAGTTAATGGATTCATCTGCTGTGACTGACGGAAAGAAAATTACCAAGGTAAGAACCGAATTTTCCCTTCCACAGCCTGGCAAGTTTCACTTCTGTGATCTAGAGTCCACTTCAACTGTCAGCTCCATCTCAAAAGAATTTCCCAGCACATCTACATTATATTGGTTGGGAAATGCTAGTGTAAGCAACAGAGTAGTTTCAGTGCTATTTAGTTGGTAAGTGAGCGTGTTATAAGACTGCTGTGTTGCCTTGAAGCCTAGAAATTACACTCTCTCACCTTGAATTTCATACCTCACCCTCTTAGCGGTGTTTTGCATTGGCCGATGCTGAAGAAACAGCACTACACCATGCAGTTTTGGCTCTCAGTAATGTTGAGCCACATGATACAGGAAGTTCTGGCTGGTCTTGTGAGATTTGAGACATTAAGACCGGCTAGAAACGTTCTTCAGGGTGCAGAAACAGGTGGCAAGGTGCTCCAAGTCTACTAGTTGCCTGGAGAGATGCTTGGTAAGCTGGAAGGCAGGGGGTCAGGAGTAGTGAGCCCCTTGGGCCACTGCCGGTGAGCGGCAGCAGAAGGCGAACTACCCAAACAGGAAACGAAACTGAAAACAGATGGGCTGGTACAAGCTGGAGTGGTCAAACAGGACTGGAGCTGAAGCTGTAGGTAGGCAGGGCTGGAATAAGCAGGACTGGAACAACAGGACTGGAGCTGAAGCTGTAGACAGGGCTGGAATAAGCAGGACTAGAACAACAGGACTGGAGCTGAAGCTGCAGGCAGGACTGGAGCTGAAGCTGCAGGCAGGGCTGGAATAAACAGGACTGGAACTGAAGCTGTAGGCAGGCAAGGCTGGATGGGAAGCTGAAAGCAGACAGGGTTGGAACAAGCAGTGGAGGAACTGAAGCTGAAGACAGGGCAGGAACAAGCAGGGTTAGAACTGAAGCTAAAGTCAGAGAGGGCAGGAACAAGCAGGGTTGGAATAGAAGTTGAAGACTGGCAGGGCTGGAACTGCAACAAACACACACACACACACACACACGAAAACTCATCTGAAGACCTCTGTTGCAAAGGCAAAGCCTGAAAGTTCCCAGGTGCTTAATAAAGGCATTCACTGATGATGTCACAAGTGACAGTGAGGCTTGGCTATAGGAACACCAAAGCAAGTCTGGAATGATCTCTGGAACACGTTTGGGAAACAGGAACAAAGCAGTCCACAGCAGCCATAGGGCCTGGTCACCAGGAGGAGAAGTAAGTATAGGCATACGGGGCATAGCCACAATCATGACATAGTTCAAGGTCAATTACTTTCAGGTACAATAGTATTTCCCTGTCCCCAAAGGGCTTACAATCTAATTTTGACCCTGAGAGAATGGAGGGTTAAGTGATATGTCCAAGATCAGAAGGAGCAGCAGTGGGATTTGAACCTGGGTTTTGCTGGTTGTTAGCCTGGTGCTCTAACCTGGTGTGAGGGACAGAAAGAGGGAATGGTTGAAGACTGGAGGAGAGGTTATATGGAAGAGAGTGATGAAGACCCAGGCCATGGTGATAGGTGAAGTCTAATTTTCACCTATCGAGGGGGTTTCATCAGGCTGCTGGTGATGTGCAGTGGCATACTATGGAATTTATTTATTTATTGCACTTGTATCCCACATTTTCCCACCCATTTGCAGGCTCAATGTGGCTTACAAAGACCTGTTATGGCGTCACCATACCAGGGTAAAGAATACAATTGGTGTTACAGAGAAGTCAAGGAAAACAAGAGGATTTGATCAAGCAGTTGTAGAAAGATAGATTCTGAATTGAGTTGGATAGGTGTTGTGGTAGGCTTTGTTGAAGAGGTAAGTCTTCAGAGATTTGCGGAAGTTAATTAATTCGTTGATCATTCTCAAGTGAGTTGGAAGCGCATTTGCACAGCTGTGAGCCCAACTAAGAAAAGCTGGTCAGGTGTGTTAGTTTGTATTATTTACTTAACTTAGGTACATATGGGAAAAATGCTTAATCTTTTTCTAAAAGAACTTCTGCAGACCTAGGAGAAGATTCTGTCCTTTCCCTCCAATCCTTTTTAAGTGTGTGGGAGGAGGGGGCAGAGCAAGAGAGGTCTCAGTTACTGGTATCTAAAAAAAAAAAAAAAATGTTGAGGCCTGCTATAAAATTTAGATAAGTTATCACAGAAATGCCAGGTCTTGCTAATTTTGAGTGTCACTTTTTGAACCCCTTCTCTCATTAGAGCCTCAGTACCAGTGCACTGATAAATGCTTTCATGAGAGACAAACCTAAGAGGAGAAAAGCCAAGTGGTTCAACCAGTAGGAAGAAATCTGAGCATGCATTTGTGTGTATTGAGTCCCCTGTCTCATTTCTTTCCCCTGTTCTATGTGCGTACATTTAGTCATTGAGCTACCTGGCTAAGTTATTGCTTATTACCGCCTCTTTTGAGCATTGCACTGTCAGTCACAATCTAAGTACTGTAGTATATTGTACCTGGGGCAATGGAGGGCTAAGCAACTTGCCCAGGGTCACACGCTAAGCTGCAGAGGAAATTGAATCTGGTTCCCTGGGATCTCAACCCACTGCCAGCCGTTATGCAGCAGTGTGAATAGAACCCTGTTCCTCGGGTCCACAACCTGCTGCACTAACCATTAGTCCAGTACCTTTTGAAAAATTACCCATATTGCCTTACTCTGTCTGTGTCCTTTCAGAGACTTCAAAGTAAAGCAAATGTTGTCATATGCTGCCTTTTTTTTCATTTGCAAAGCAGGACTACACTCAATGAAATACCTCTTTATTGAGAAAGGCTGAAGCACACAACAAAGCCGATTTCAAAACCTCAATTTGTTAGCACAATATCTTGTCCAGTAATTACGACACAATCTAATGTACCATTTCCAGTTAAAACTCCTTCACACAATCAAGTTCACAATCTGTTAAGGAGAATGCTATGCAACCGCATCTCTATATATAAAAGGCACCACCAGCGTTCTAAATGAAGCCTCCAGCCGGAAGTGTGAAGAGGGAGAGAGATACCCGGTTTCCCCATGAGTGTCTGCCCCGCCCTCGCTCTCTCTGTAACACAAACAGTGAAGGAAACCACAGCAAAGCACGAAATCAAATCGCTCTCTCTGTAACAGTGAAGGACTCAGAGGGGGGGAGGGGAGAGAGGGCAGAAGCCCTCACTATCTCTGTAACACAAACACAGCACAGCAGGAAAGTTAACACTGAAGGACTCGACTCCCAGGGGGGAGGGGACAGAGAGCACAGGGGAAGGGAGAGAGGGCAGAGGGCAGGGACACACACACTCCCACATGCACACAGAAGAAAACCTTGCTAGCCCCCGTTTCATTTGCATCAGAAACGGAGCTTTTTTACTAGTAGTTAATGAATTTAAGAATGATTTTTTGCGATAGGAAAGCTATTCTATTGCTTTCTCCCCCGGTCTCATAGCTGTCAAACACTCCATCCTCAATAACGCATGCAAGATTACAGTTGAATATTTTACACTTACCTTAGAAGTACCATCTGAGAAATCTCACTCCTTAGGTTAGTAAATCCTTGTTCCTTGGCATGGTCTACCCTTGACATCTCTGTAGTTCTTTGACCACTTGTCTGTTGGTGGAGAGCTACAGATTATGCCACTTTGCCACAAATGTGAACAAACTCAGATTTTTGTTGTCTTGCTCTAGTAGCCCACACAGTGACACCATTTAATAAGTGTAATGTCAGCTCTTTGTTTATTTTTATCTGCCGGTTGCACTAGTGCATTTGGAGTTTAGACGGGAGTATTCACTTTTACAAATTCAAGCTCAATGTTGTGTTTCTTTTGTTTCAGGGAAACTGGTAAAGGCCCTTCCTGAAGAAGCAGTCCTAATATGTCTGCAGTTCAAGCAGCAGAAGACTTTGCAGAAGAACAGTGCAGAATTGGAACTTTCACGGATTTTCCTAGCTCCTGTCCTGTCTCAGCTGCCACGCTGGCACGCGCAGGCTTTTTTTACACTGGCACTGGAGACAGAGTGGAGTGCTTTAGTTGCCATGTAACTGTGGAAGGGTGGCAACATGGAGACTCCGTGATTGGCAAGCACAGGAGAATATCCCCATGGTGCAAATTTGCTAATGGCTTAAATTTTAGTAGTGATTGTGTCCAAAATGCAGGCCTCTTCCTTCTCCATAATTCTAATCCAGGCAGAATTGAAAACTGTTTGGAAAATGCAACACCCACACACACTACCGAACACCATGCTGATCTTGAGCCCGATTATCTGTTGAGGACAAGGCAAGTTGTGGACATGTCAGATACGCTGTACCCAAAAAACCATGCCATGAGCAGTGAAGAGGCAAGGCTAATGACGTTCCAGAACTGGCCAGCCTATTGCCCAATAACACCACGGGAACTTGCTAGTGCTGGGCTTTACTACACAGGCCCTGAGGACCAGGTGGCCTGTTTCTGTTGTGGTGGAGTATTGAAAAACTGGGAACCTGGGGATCAAGCTTGGGTTGAACACAAGCGACACTTTCCCAAGTGCTTTTTTGTTCTAGGCCGAAACTTTGGAAATGTGGCTAATGGTTCCAACGGTATTGAATTTCGTACTATTCCTAATGGTCCAAGTTTTCCTACAAATCCAGAGATGGTGCAGTATGAAGCCAGACTGAAGACCTTTGAGATGTGGGTGTTTCCAGTAAACAAGGAACAACTTGCCAAAGCTGGGTTTTATAGGCTAGGTAATTAAAAAAAAAATAATAATAATTTGCAGTTCCAACATTTTTTTTTTTTTTGTATTAGCAGAAATCAAATTTTATTTGCAGAAAGAAATGCTTTTAGTTACGTACAGGATATGCTGTTTTTTTTTTCATTGCCTTCCATATAAAGCCATTCCTGGCACAACCTTTCTTTATATATGACTAGCCGTTAAAACGGGCGAGATTTGTAATTCTCATCTCCATGTCCAGCAAACCTCCTCTCTCCCCTGCCCTCCCCTCCCCGATCCATGTCCAGCAGCCCTCCTGTATCCATGCCCTCCCCCCATGTCCAGCAACCCTGCTGTCTCCTGGCCTCACCCCGTCCACCGACCCTCCTCTCTCCCCTGCCCTCCCCATGTCCAGCAACCCTCCTCTCTGCCCTGCTTTCTCCCCGTGTCAAGCAACCCTGGAGGAGTGGCCTAGTGGTTAGGGTGGTGGACTTTGGTCCTGGGGAACTGAGTTCGATTCCCACTTCAGGCACAGGCAGCTCCTTGTGACTCTGGGCAAGTCACTTAACCCTCCATTGCCCCATGTAAGCCGCATTGAGCCTACCATGAGTGGGAAAGCGCGGGGTACAAATATTAAAAAAATAAATAAATAATAACCCTCCTCGCCGCCGCTCCCTCCCCACTCCGGGCCAGGCCCCCTGCACTGACATGAGAGCGCCTCTCACCTCCATGTGAAAGCGCTGCAGGCAGCAGCAGATCGCTCTGCTGCTGCCTGCAACACTTCCACACAGAGGTGAGAGGCGCTGTCATGTCAGTGCAGGGGGCCCGATACGGAGGGGGGAGGGAGCGGCGGCGACGACGTCGGGGATGGGGTGGAGGTTGGTGCCCCGGCGATGTTCCTTTCCTTCGTCTCTAGGCTCTCCAGCGGCAGGCTGGCAGCATCCGTTTCCCTCTCTATTCTGCCCTCTGATGTCATCACGTCTTGACGTGAGGGCGGGAAAGAGACGGAAGTCTCTACTGCGCATTTGCGGGTGAGTCGGTCACTTATCTTTTATATGTTTGACTAGCCGTTGAGCCCGTAAAAGGGCTGATATAGAGGTTTTCCTCCCCCCGCGAACTCGCCACCGCTCCCCCCCCCTCAAAGTCGTCGCCGCCACCCCTCCACCTGGTCCGGGCCCGCTCTTCACTTCTGAACTTACAGATCCATTCGCCGAACGCAGCAACGCACATCAGCTGAGCTGCCCCTTCCTTCTCTGCCTGTGTGTGTCCCACCCTCGCTGACGTTACGTCACAGGAGGGCGGGGCCACAGGCAAAGAAGGAAGGGCTCACTGCAGCTCAGCTGATGTGCGTTGCTGCGTTCGGCGAATGGATCTGTAAGTTCAGAAGGGAAGAGAGGGCCCGGGCCGGGTGGAGGGGTGGCGGCGGCGACTCCGAGTGGGGGGGGAGCGGTAGCAACGTCGGCGGCGCAGTTTCCCTCTCTGTCCCGCCCCCCCCCCCCCCGTCATCACGTATTGACACGGGGGCGGGACAGAGAGGGAAGTCTCTACTGCGCATTTGCAGTGAGTACGGTCACTCGCCGTTTATATGTTTGATTTTCTAAGGTCAACAGAGATCTATGTAGTGCATAGATAAATGTGTTCCATCATGATAAAAACTTCCAGAGGCTTTGCCATATTAGTTTGTAGCAACAAAAATTATCGCCTAATGACAAAATATAAACTAAGGAATTTATTGAGATATGGGTTTTTGAGGACAGTACTCAGCCATTTGGACTACTGCAACTCACTGTACGCAGGCTGCAAAGAGCAAATACTGAGGAAACTTCAAACAGCCCAGAATACAGCAGCCAGACTCATATTCAGAAAACCAAAATATGAAAGTGCAAAACCCTTACGAGAGAAGCTACACTGGCTCCCACTCAAGGAACGCATTACTTTTAAAGTATGCACACTAGTCCACAAAATTATTCTCGGAGAAGCCCCAGCCTACATGTCTGAGTTAATCGACTTACCACCCAGAAACGCTAAAAAATAATCTAGAACTTTCCTCAACCTCCACTTCCCTAACTGCAAGGGCCTGAAATGCAAGGCGCTGCACGCGTCAACCTTTTCTTACATGAGCACGCAGGACTGGAACGCGCTGCCGCGTGGCCTGAAAACGATCTGCGAACAAACCAACTTCTGCAAATTATTGAAAACACATCTTTTTGAGAAAATTTACGGAAAGAACCAAAACACACAAAATCCACACTCACTGTTCAGTAATACATCAACACATCCACTTATGAATTTTCTATCCTGAAACCTCACCACACTCATACCTTTACTCACACAAAAAAAAAAATGTATGTCATATGTTTTCTGTTACGATATATTGCCCCTTAGCTCCTTGTTGTTTCCTTCCAATGTTTCAACGTTCTTTTCCATTGATATATTCCTTAACGATACTTTGATTTTGTCTCGTATAACTCTTCACAATGTAATCCGTAACCGAATTGTAACAAATGTATTTCCATCATTCATAATGTATTGTAAGCCACACTGAGCCAGCAAAAGTGGGAAAATGTGGGATACAAATGCAATAAATAAATAAAAAGGGACTAGTCCTTGAAAGTCTCTGTGCTGCCACCAGCTTCTGTCATCATCCAGCTACCATATAGTTAACGTTTTGAAAACTTTGTTCCCCCCTGTGAGCTTGCACTGTTCCTACAGATGTCTTGCTGATGATAATTTAGCCAGCTGCCAAGAGGGGAATGGGTTCTCCCTTAACAATGTCCGGCTTACTAGACACATGCACAGATGGAAGCAGAATTCTCATTGATAAAATGTAGCTGTGTACGTAAAATGAAGGTGAACTACAAAACGCTTCACCGAGTCATTAAACAACTTTTACAGTGTAGTGTACACTTTCCAGCTGTATAATGAAAGTCCTCTGCAGACAGCACATACTGGAATACAGCATACAGAAAACTTTCATATGAAACACTATGCACAGAAGTTCCTCTATCCGTTTAGGAAGGGAGCCCTCCAGAGATGTCACTTTATAAAAATGTGATGCTTGAATTCTGCATTTGTCCCATGTAATTTCGTTCATTTTCTGACAATCTTTTTAAATTTTATATATATATATAATTATTATTTTTTTTTTTTAAATTTTGACCAATCAGTGCCAGTATGGCTTGACTTCTTCCCGTCATCAGAATGTTCTCCATAGATTTTCTGGCCTCCCATAGGGACGGAACAAAACTTAAGCTCTTATCATGCAGCTACTGCCAGCACTAGAGCAAATACTACTACTACTACTTAACATTTCTAGAGCGCTACTAGGGTTACGCAGCGCTGTACAATTTAACAAAGAGAGACAGTCTCTGCTCAAAGAGCTTACAATCTAATAGACAAGTGAACGGTCGGTCCGATAGGGGCAGTCAAGAGCAGATTTTGAAAACCATTACAGTGACCACTAAAACATCAGTAACGTTTATTAGAAAACTAACTACGCTGACATTCAGTGCTAACAGAATGTCTGGTCACGTGCAGATCACAGAATAAGTAACTACAAACTAAAAAATAGAAATACTTAGATAAAAATTAAACTAAACCCCTGAGAAAGCAGACTGCATATAGTGCAACACCAGAGAAACAGGTACAGTGATGCAGGTCTCCCTGTACTGTGCAGATTTAAACTTCAAAATTTGACATAGACCAGTCAGTCATAATTTTCTTGATATCTAATGTACCTTAAGTGTAACATAGTAGATGACGGCAGAAAAAAACCTGCATGGTCCATCCAGTCTGCCCAACAAGATAAACTCACATGTGCTACTTTTTCTGTATACCTTACCTTGATTTGTACCTGTCCTTTTCAGGGCACAGACCGTATAAGTCTGCCCAGCACTATCCCCGCCTCCCAAGCACCAGTCCTGCCTCCCACCACCGGCTCTGGCACAGACCGTATAAGTCTGCCCAGCACCATCTCCGCCTCCCGCCACCGGCTCTGCCACCCAATCTCGGCTAAGCTCCTTAGGATCCATTCCTTCTGAACAGGATTACTTTATGTTTATCCCACGCATGTTTGAATTCTGTTTCCGTTAATGACGATTGTCATTGCGGCATAATGTAAGCCACATAGAGCCTGCAAAGAGGTGGGAAAATGTGGGATACAAATGCAGCTAATAAAACTAACAAAAATAAAACATAAAATGGAAAATAGTGATAACTTTTTATTGTACTAACTTAATACAATTTTTTGATTAGCTTTTGGAGGCTTCGAGTCGGGACAGTGTACTTCTTTTTGGCAAGGGTTCTCAACCTAGTCCTCGGGACACACATAGCCAGTCGGGTTTTCAGTATACCCACGATGAATGTGCATGAGATTTTTGTATACAGTGGAGGTGGTTCATGTAAATTTATATCTCGTGCATATTCATTGTGGGTATACGGAAAACCTGACTGGCTAGGTGTGTCTCAAGGACTAGGTTGGGAACCACTGCCATGACCTGAGGAAGGTGGTTTTGGCCTCCAAAAGCTAGTAAAAAATGTATGTGTTTGTTTTATTTATTAACCTTTAGAGTAGACTAATATGGCTATCACACTACTTTATCCTAAATTAAAAATAAAATCCTGTTATCTGTACATTTAGTTTTTCTCCTCATGATATCTCAGTCTGATTTCTGATTTCCTCTGCCCTACATTAACTCTTTCTACTGTCTATTTGTCATTTGTCTCTCTCTGTCCATCTTCACTTCATCCCCTACATCCTTCTCCAATATTGATTTTTTTTTCCTTTCAGCTTTTTTATTTATTTTTCTACCTCAGTTTTTTTTTTTTTTTTTTTTACATTTTTTACATTTTCAGTTTTGCTCACATGCAGGAAAAACATTACCAGAAATAGACTTGTGCTATTCTATTCTTTGCCTGTCCCCCCTTCCCCTCCAGCTTCTAGTAGATTTCTCTTGAGCAGATTTAATGTTTGCAGAACAAGACTCTATTTGACAGTTTTGTGTTTATTGTTAAATGTGTATCCTGTGTAATCATAATGCCTGAGAATTACAACACCCTTTATTTATTTATTTTTTTTCTAGAAGGTAATGAGGATGATGCCACAAGATGCTTTTATTGTGGAGGGGGACTGAATGCTTGGAAACCAAATGACGATCCATGGGAGCAACATGCCAAGTGGTTTCCTGGGTAAAAATTGTAACTTATCCCAGCTGTAGCAAACGAAAGATCTAAGGGACACATCTGGCAACTGTTTGGTTTTTTTTTCCCTCTTTTACTACCTATGCTAAGAGGCAGACTAATGGTTGGGGTGTTATTTCCCTGTTGCACTGTGAGATACCACAGTGTCCTAATCAATATATGTTGTTTTCTGTTAAGACCTGAATAAGAAAATGTGCTAAAAGCTAGTAAAGAAATATATTGTTAATCCAATAAAAAGAAGGCTTTGGCTTTCTAAAATTCACTTGTTGGTTTGCCTTCAAGTGTGCTAGCAAAGGCAACCATGCTACCGTACTTAATAAACTTATTTGGAATAGCTTACGCTGAAGTCCCGCCGTTGCATCCCTAACCTTTGAACTGTACCTATCTTATTGACGTCCTCCACTTTCTTACCCCTTCCCCTTCTCTGTAATTACTTACTGATCACGCCTACTTCCATGTACTTGATTGTTTATGCCAAATCAATGTATGCCTTTTCAGCCCTTTACTGTTGTAAGCCACATTGGGCCTGCCCGCGGGTGGGAAAATGCGGGATATAATGATATAAATAAATAAACATAGGTCAGGGCAGTCTCAGGATTCCTATGACCAAGAATAGGTTTCTGATACTGAATTTTTTACATGTTTTTTAGCTTTTTTTTTTTTTTTTTTTGTAAGTTTTCAGTAGTTGTACAACATTTTAAATCCCATATTACATCTTTATGGGTTCAGGTGCAACTACGTGGTAGAAGAAAAGGGCCAAGAATTTGTGAACAGCATCCAGTTAAGGCACTCTCCCAGTGATAGCGAGGTAAGACTTTGTATGCATGTCTCAATCCACAGCTGAAACTTTTTGTTACAGTATAGATGTAAAGTGGCCCTGCTTAGACTTCGCTTATATTTACTCAGTTTTGGTGACATAAATTATATCAATGGTTCTTTCCATTTCCCCCCCCCCCCCCCCCCGGCCACAAGAAAGTCAGGTTTTTAGAATATTCTTAAAGCAGAGCAAAAAGTGGGGAAAAGGAAGCATGCTGAACAAACAATGGGATAAACAAATTAGTTTAATTGCTGCAGTATGTAAGACTCGACACAGCACCGTGTTTCGGCACAGTAGCGCCTGCCTCAGGAGTCTACAATAAAAAGTAATAAAAATGGATAACACTAACATACAAATATAAGATTACAAATAGCTTGAAAATATATATAAAATGGTAAAAGGTATGTATGAAAAAATATATATCAAAAGAACATGTGTATGCAATAAGACATGAAAAACCCAGTGGATATATTAAAAATAAGAATACAAATGAATTTGGGTTGCTGAAACCTTATAAAATTACATGATCTTAATAATAAGAATAAAGCAATTACTAAATATGTGTTACCGATACATGAATATATAGGCTTATATTTGGAAAAACGCGATTCGAAAGCGCTAAACCCCTCTGAGAAAAACTACACTGGCTACCAATCAAAGAATGGATTGCTTTCAAAATCTGCAACCTGGTCCATAAAATTATCTACGACGAAGCCCCAGAATACATGACAGACCTCATAGACCTACCAACAAGAAACACAATCGGATCATCACGGACATACCTAAATCTCCACTACCCAAGCTGCAAAGGACTCGAATACAAATCAACCTATGCATCCAGTTTCTCCTACATAAGCACACAACTGTGGAACGCAATACCAAAAGCCGTGAAAACAATGTACGACCACCTAACCTTCCGGAAATCACTAAAAACCAACCTGTTTAAAAAGGCGTACCCCATCGACCCAACTTAAGTGCCTAAACCCTGCAACTCAACGATACCAAAGCTTGCAATAAACTATTCATAACTCTTCCTCTTTATGATTACCAATGTATCTTTAACACATTACCTCCTTGTATTTGTTTCACTACCGGAGATGGCGAATGCCTCTACGGGACAATGTAAGTCACATTGAGCCTGCAAATAGGTGGGAAAATGTGGGATACAAATGTAACAAAATAAAAATAAATACAATATACAAAATTAGATACATTGATATAAATAAGAGAAATGTGCCTGAAAAAAAAGGGGGCAACTTGTATTGAGGTTTTCTGCAAAATATGGCACCTTTTGCAGCTGAGTAGACAAATGTAAATGTGTAGGATATTCTTAATGCATACATACGAGAACTTGTGTACATTGGAGGCATGGTGTACAACAGAGCCTGACTGAACCCAGAATCTTCGGTTTCTGTCAAAACCAAATCTGCAACCAAAATTGGCCACTTGGTTTCAGCAAAAACTGAAACTGTAAACAAAACTGGCCCCCCACTCCCTCCCCAATACCTGACCAAAAAAGCTCCCTTCTGAAGCCTTCCCCCCAGTGACAGCCCCCAACTATCTCCACCTCCTCCCACTCAATCTCATCCAACCGCCCATAGGCTCTCCCTGGGCGTAACTTAGGAATCCCTGGTGGTGTTAGGGGCCTGTTTGGGGTCAGGAACAAACCCCACTCGTTCTTGCCTTGTGCTGCTGCTCCAGGTCAATGGTTGCTGAGACAGTTGCAGGAGATTTTGGCAGCCATTTTGTGATTAGAACCAGCAAAATGGCTGCCAGGACTTCTTGCCTCAGCCTCAGCAGCCATTGCGTCGGAGCAGCAGCAGAGGGCAGGAGCAAGTGGAGTTCGTTCCTGCTCCCGATGAGGCCACTAAGATCATCAGGGCTTCCTAATGTATGCCCAGGGACAGCCGATGGGTGGGGAAAAAGTGAGTTCTGAGTTTCAGCCAAAAATGCACAGGCATTTTCGACCAAAACCTGAACCCGGATTTTGGTTCAGTTTCGCTGCCAAATTTGAAACGGAAACTAAAATTTGGTTGGGCTCTAGTTTACAAGTATAGCACAAGAACTACACAGCACCTGGAAGCCACAGTTCAAATACTGCTTTTCCCAGTGGCACTCCTTATGACCCTGGGCAAGTCACTCAATCCTCTATTGGCTCAGGTAGAACTGGGATTGTAAATCCACTTGGGCAGGAAAAGAACTTGTGTATGTGAATGTAACTTGCCTTTTGCTCAAATTTAGAAAAGGCCAGTAATTTAAATCTAAAAACGAAATCCTTGTAATATAGTGGTTTCTACTAAAGCTCTGTTGGAGGAACTTGGGGGTTAGTCCAAGTCCCAGTGGAATGTAGGTGTATTAAAGAAGCTGCTTCTTACTCTGTAGAAGAGGATGTTTGTAGGCATTTTTGTTCACCTTGAGAGGGCTGCAGACTGACTTCACACAATAAATGTGGTTATTAAAAGAGGAAAGTAAAGGGGAGGTGTGGAACACTAACATAATCCAAAGTGAATACTTCATTACACTTATCATCAACAAACTCTGGCAACTGCTGTTACACCAAGGAAGAAATAGGAAAATTGCTCATTTTGTAACTGGAAAAATTATTTAATTTGTTTTAGGTTGAAGCTACAGAAGACAGATCATCGTTAGCCAAAGGTAACAATAAGGTGGTTTAAATATGGAATGGGGCTATTTTGCATCCTTTGCCTGTACTGAGGAATGAAGTAATTGAACATATTTGACCTCCCTCCTCATGCTCACATTTATCACTTCTCACAATGCCTGTTCACAGTAGGACTTGTGAGCTGTTTCCTATCCATCCATCCTGTTGATAACACACACAGCAGTAAAGGGGGGGGGGGCAGAGAGGGGCTGTTTGGATTTTTTTTAGTGTGTTTGGGTGTTCTGCTTTTGTTTTTTCGTTTGATTCAATACACTTCCCCCTCCCTGCTTTTATTGGTAGATAGTGCTGGCTTAAGGCCCCTTTAAGGGGAGCTCATGTTTTCAGTATATGGCATCGGTCATGGCAGTAGAGGGGGGTATTAGCGAGATTATGGTTGACAGCTGTTGCTGTGAGTGGTTTTCACCCACAACAACAGAGGAAAAGGGATAGCTAGAGGAAGCAGGCCTGAAGCAAGGCATCAACAAAATGGTTTCAGATCATCATCAGTGATAGAAGCAGTGAGTGTTCTCCACCTCCTCCCCCCCTTGCAATGCTCCCATACTAGCTTGCTAGGTGGAGGAAGAAAGTGCTGGTGCAGTGCTTCTGACCATGTTGTCCTCCCCTGCTTCTAAGGCCTGTTGGACTTTGAAATGCACAATTCAGTCTCATGAGCACTGCAAAACAGCACAACTGGCCTGAGCAGCAGAGGAGGAGCAAGATGTGACTTGAGGCAGGGAACCAGAAAACCAGGATGGGGGCAGGAGTGATGATAGGGGGGAAAAACTACTACTTAACACTTCTAAAGCGCTACTAGGGTTACGCAGCGCTGTACAGTTTAACAGAGAAGGACAGTCCCTGCTCAAAGGAGCTTGTAATCTAATGGACAAAATGTGCAGTGAAATAAATTGGGGCAGTCTAGATTTCCTGAATAGAGGTATAATGGTTAGGTGCCGAAGGCGACATTGAGGGAGGTGGGCTTTGAGCAAGGATTTGACGATGGGCAGGGAGGGGGCTTGGCGTATGGGCTCTCAGGAAGTTTATTCCAAGCATAGGGAGAGGCGAGGCAGAAAGGGCGAGCCTGGAATTGGCGGTGGTGGAGAAGGGTACAGAGAGGAGGGATTTGTCCTGTGAGCGGAGGTTTCGGGTAGGAGCGTAAGGGGAGATGAGGGTAGAGAGGTAACGAGGGGCTGCAGATTGAGTGCATTTGTAGGTTAGTAGGAGAAGCTTGAACTGTATGCGGTACCTGATCAGAAGCCAGTGAAGTGACTTGAGGAGAGGGGTGATATGAGCATATTGGTCCAGGCGGAAGAGAAAATTGGAAGGGCTGTAGTGCAAGGGGTAGAGAGGGGATGGCAGGGACAAGTGTGAGGGAAAAGCTTAGAGATGCTTTTGGATGACGGTGAGGATGGTGGCTGGGAGAGGATGAAAATGTCCAAAGATGCCTTTATTGTGGAGGAAGACTGAATGCTTAGAAGCCATATGACTCTTTGGAGCAGCATGCCAGGTGGTTTTGACATGTAAGAGGTCTAAGGAACACATTTGCAACTATTTTTTACTGCCTTTGATAAAGACACAGCAAAATGGATGAGGTGTCAGATCACAGTCCCACTAAGAGGATGGAGAGGGAGTGACTGAGGGAATTAGAATTTATATAGAGCAAGATCCCTTCTTTTCTCTTCTTCTCTGGTCTCCTTTCTCCTTGTTCCCTTTTCCTTCTCTTTGGAGGAGTAGCCTAGTGGTATATATGTAAACCGTTTGAATGTAGTTGCAAAAACCTCAGAAATGTGGTATATCAAGTGCCAATTCCCTTTCCCTATTTCAGATTCTACATGGAATGTTGCTACTATTGGAGATTCTAGATTGAATGTTGCTATTCCACTAGCAACATTCCATGTAGAAGCCTGCCCTTGCAGATCAGCAACGCGGCCGCGCAGGCTTCTGTTTCTGTGAGTTGGACGTCAGACTCACAGAAACAGAAGCCTGCACGGCCGCATTGCTGATCTGCAAGGGCAGGCTTCTACTACTACTACTAACTACTACTTAACATTTCTAGAGCGCTACTAGGGTTACGCAGCGCTGTACAATTTAACAAAGAGAGACAGTCCCTGCTCAAAGAGCTTACAATCTAATAGACAAGTGAACGGTCGGTCCGATAGGGGCAGTCAAATTGGGGTAGTCTGGATTCACTGAACGGTACATGGAATGTTGCTAGTGGAGGAGTAGCCTAGTGGTTAGTGCAGTGGTCTTTGATCCTGGGGAACTGAGTTCGATTCCCACTGCAGCTCCTTGTGACTCTGGGCAAGTCACTTAACCCTCCATTACCACCGGTACAAAATAAGTACCTGAATATATGTAAACCGCTTTGAATGTAGTTGCAAATACCACAGAAAGGCAGTATATCAAGTCCTATTTCCCTTTCCCCCTTTCCCTTATGACATCACAATATTAGAAGTAAGCCAAGTATCGGGCAATCAAGCCATTGTGACATCACTGATAAGGTTGGCTTTTATTGGTGGAATGAGTGGAGGAGTAGCCTAGTGGTTAGTGCAGTGGACTTTGATCCTGGGGAACTGGGTTCAATTCCCACTGCAGCTCCTTGTGACTCTGGGCAAGTCACTTAACCCTCCATTACCACCGGTACAAAATAAGTACCTGAATATATGTAAACCGCTTTGAATGTAGTTGCAAAACCCTCAGGCAGTATATCAAGTCCCATTTCCTTTTCCCCTTTACCTTTTGCACTTTTATCCCTCCTTTATTGCCTGAGCCTTTGCTCCCTGCTTAAAATCCCTTTTCTGAGATTCTTTTCTTCCCCATCCCTCAATTGAATTCCTCTTTCTAGCACTGATCATTAACCTCCCCCCCCCCCCCCCCCCCAAGAAAAAAAAAAAAAAAAAAAGAAAGTACTAGGAGGGAAGAATGATCAGTGTCCAAAAATTGATATTCAGAGAAAAATGAAGACTCTCTTATGTATATTAAGAGGGTATTTTTAAAGGCTGCTTGATATAAAATGAACCACTGTAAGGTAATGTCAGAACTGTAATATTATTGTAACAAAAGCATTCACTGGGTTCCAGCATTAACTACATTTTCAAAAAATACGGACCTTGATCACTTTTCCCTCTGAGTCTTCAACTGGATCAACTGGACACACAAAAATGTTTCTTGAAAATAACTTTATTTAATGTTACATAATGGGCCTGATTTTTATAACAGGATCCTATTTTTGTGCCCTTATGAAATAGGCACCCAGAATTATCTTCAACAGTGTGCAGATGTCAGCACACACAATTATTTTATAAAATATACTGGTCCATGCATGGAGTAGCGGGGATGGGACGACTTCCCTATGAAGAAAGACTAAGGAGGCTAGGGCTATACAGCTTGGAGAAGAGACGGCTGAGGGGAGACATGATAGAGGTATATAAAATAATGAGTGGAGTGGAACAGGTGGATGTGAAGCGTCTGTTCACGCTTTCCAAAAATACTAGGACTAGGGGGCATGCGATGAAACTACAGGGTAGTAAATTTAAAACAAATCGGAGAAAATTTCTCTTCACCCAACGTGTAATTAAACTCTGGAATTCGTTGCCGGAGAAAGTGGTGAAGGCGGTTAGCTTAGCAGAGTTTAAAAAGGGGTTGGACGGTTTCCTAAAGGACAAGTCCATAAACCGCTACTAAACGGACTTGGAAAACTCCAAAATTCCAGGAATAACATGTATAGAATGTTTGTACGTTTGGGAAGCTTGCCAGGTGCCCTTGGCCTGGATTGGCCGCTGTCGTGGACAGGATGCTGGGCTCGATGGACCCTTGGTCTTTTCCCAGTATGGCATTACTTATGTACTTATGAGTACACTTAAGCATTTGCATCTTTTTTTTCAGAGCAGGTATATATTTGTGCAGGTGTATTTGTATGCTATTGGGGCTGCATCTCGGATCCTCTTTTATAAAGGCACTTAGGCACCTGTGTCACGTGTATAAAATAGAAGGCTTTTTGGACTTCTTACAGAAACATTCTGTTATAAAATCAAGCCCTGAATGTATATGTTGGTAGATATTGTTTTTGCACACGTGCATGGGTTGCATTTACATAGCATTCTAGATATTTGAATTTCTTTTGAATTTAATAAAAAAGATTTTTAAAAAACCTGTTCATAAAAGCTGCTGTTATGGAAATTGCCCCATGGCGCATTTACAATGGTGTGTTTATAGTCTGCAGTAAGCAGCTCTTAATACTGTTTTGAAGCTTCAGTATGTAATCCAGTCCTTTCTCTCTGATCACTCTCTTTCCTTCGTTTCTTACATGATTTGATCATGCACATCTTTCCTTCAGACTATCCATTTCCATCCACTTTTTTTTTTGTTACATTTGTACCCCGCGCTTTCCCACTCATGGCAGGCTCAATGCGGCTTACATGGGGCAATGGAGGGTTAAGTGGCTTGGCCAGAGTCACAAGGAGCTGCCTGTGCCTGAAGTGGGAATTGAACTCAGTTCCTCAGTTCCCCAGGACCAAAGTCCACCACCCTAACCACTAGGCCACTCCTCCACTGTTGCTACTATTTGAGATTCTACATGGAATGTTGCTATTCCACTAGCAACATTCCATGTAGAAGTCGGCCCTTGCAGATCACTAATGTGGCCGCGCAGGCTTCTGCTTCTGTGAGTCTGACGTCCTGCACGTACGTGCAGGACGTCAGACTCACAGAAACAGAAGCCTGCGCAGCCTTCTACATGGAATGTTGCTAGTGGAATAGCAACATTCCATGTAGAATCTCCAATAGTAGCAACATTCCATGTAGAATCTCCAATAGTATCTATTTTATTTTTGTTACATTTGTACCCTGCACTTTCCCACTCATGGCAGGCTCAATGCAGCTTACATGGGGCAATGAAGGGTTAAGTGACTTGCCCAGAGTCACAAGGAGCTGCCTGTGCCTGAAGTGGGAATTGAACTCAGTTCCTCAGTTCCCCAGGACCAAAGTCCACCACCCTAACCACTAGGCCACTTTCCCACTATGGCCCCAAATACCCCAATATTACACTTCAAAATTCTTCCTTCTGACCCTGCTTCCCTCCCCCCGCCTTCACTATCTTTGCTCTTGATTTTCTTTCCCTTCCCCTATCGGTCCAGGCTTCAGCCTGGAACGTCTCTCTCCCTAATGCTCTATCCTCTTCTTCAGGTGGTAAAAGGAAGCCTAACCTTACGCAGAAGAAACCTTGATATGATGGTAGCCTCTATCCTTTGAAATGCCAGCTGTGTACTTTTAGAGCATTGCTGACTGAAGTCAAGGACCCCCAATGACCTTGCTGCCTTCGCACCTAGCTTTCTTATTTTCATTCTGCCCTAAAAGAGTCTTGTTGTACCTATTATACTCGCCTTATTAATGAAGCTTGTCTGAGGCATCTTTTTTTTTTTTTTTTTTTTTTTTTTTCCTTTGTGACTTGCATTTCTGGTCTCTCTCTCTACTGCTTCCAATGACCCTTCCTTACTCCAGGCTCAAGACTTTGCCAATTTTTTTGTTTCCAAAATTGTTTCTTCTCTGGGCCCCTTTCCTAGCCTGTTCTCTGCCACCTCTTTCACCCACTTCTGCCTTCCTCTCTGTTAAGGAAGCTTCAGTTGCAACACTATTCAGCTACTTGGTAACACTTTTCTGTACCCTCTCTCATTTTATTTGAGAAAATTCTTGGATCTGTTAGGAAGACCACATGTTCACTTGATCTGATACTCTCTAAGTGTCTTCTGGAATCCAGACACGGCCTGGATACCCTAGCTAGGGCTATGGTTATCAACATTCTTTCCTCAGGATCTGTCCCCGTCTGTTGGAAAATTGCAGTTATTCACTCTATACTGAAGAATAGATCCCTTGATTAGTTCCCTTGCTGCTAATTTTGTCCCATTTCTAACTTACCTTTCCTAGCCAAACTTGCATAAAGACTACCTTTCCATAACTTGTACAACATGTCGAAGCTACTAATGTGTTTACACCCTTTTCAAGCAAGCTTCCACTGAGACTGTTATGCTTTCCCTGCTAAAGAACAAGGAAAGGCAGTTTTGCTGATCTGCTTAGACCTCTCTGCAGTATTTGATCTTGTTAGTCACTCTTTGCTGATTTCTCACCTAGCTTCTTTGGGGATTAGTGGGACGGTGCTGGCATTCACTTCATTCCTCACTAATAGGACTTTCATGTTTCCCTTCTGGCTTCATCTTCTACTGCACTTCCCTTAACTTGTGGTGTCCTCCAAGGTTCAATTTTGTCCCCACTACTCTTTAATATTTTTCTTAGCCCGCTTGCTCTTCTGATCCAAGAGCCTCAGACTCATTGTTATCTACGTGGATGACATCCTGCTAGTCGCCCCAGGATTCTGCTAGCCCTGACTGTTCTTCGCGTCAGGTCTGTTTGGATAAGATTGATGATTGGCTTTCTACTCGTTGTCTTGTTCTGAATCCCATGACATCAGCAGCTCATTTACTACTACTACTACTACTTAACATTTCTAGAGCGCTACTAGGATTACGCAGGCTGTACAGTTTAACAAAGAAGGACAGTCCCTGCTCAAAGGAGCTTACATTCTAAAGGACGAAATGTCAAGTTGGGGTAGTCTACATTTCCTCAATGGAGGTATAATGGTTATGTGCCGAAGGCGACATCAAAGAGGTGGGCTTTGAGTAAGGATTTGAAGATGGGCAGGGAGGGGGCTTGACGTATGGGCTTAGGGAGTTTATTCCAAGCATAGGGTGAGGCGAGGCAGAAAGGGCGGAGCCTGAAGTTGGCGGTGGTGGAGAAGGGTACTGAGAGGAGGGATTTGACCTGTGAGCGGAGGTTTCGGGTAGGAACGTAAGGGGGAGAAGAGGGTAGAGAGGTAATGAGGGGCTGCAGATCGAGTGCATTTGTAGGTAAGTAGGAGAAGCTTGAACTGTATGCGGTACCTGATCGGAAGCCAGTGAAGTGACTTGAGGAGAGGGGTGATATGGGCATATCGGTCCTGATGGAAGATAAAACGTGCAGCAGAGTTCTGAACGGATTGAAGGGGGGATAGATGGCTAAGTGGGAGGCCAGTGAGGAGTAGGTTGCAGTAGTCAAGGTGAGAGGTAATGAGAGAGTGGATGAGAGTACGGGTGGTGTGCTCCGAGAGGAAAAGGCGAATTTTGCTGATGTAATAGAGAAAGAAGCGACAGGTCTTGGCTATCTGCTGGATATGCGCAGAGGAGAGGGAGGAGTCGAAGATGACTCCGAGGTTGCGGGCAGATGAGACAGGGAGGATGAGTGTGTTATCAACTGAGATAGAGAGTGGAGGGAGAGGAGAAGTGGGTTTGGGTGGAAAGACAAGAAGCTCGGTCTTGGCCATGTTCAGTTTCAGGTGGCGGTTGGACATCATTCGTCCTTTCCCACTATTGTCCCTTTGTCACAGGGTTTTCCCATCCATTTAGTTGACTCCTTTAAAGTACTTAGGGGTCCACTTTGACTCTGCACGTAGATTTCAGACCCAAATCCCTGCAGTAACCAGATCTTCTTTTCACTCCTTCCGCCTGATTCATTCTCTTCACCCCTATCTGGATGACGACAGCTGCACAACTCTTCTTTATGCCCTTAGTCACCTGTAAGCCAGACTACTGCAATGTGGTCTATGCTGGTCTTCCTTCACTAGCTCTCAAAAAAAATTCAAACTGTTCAGAATATGGCTGTCCGCATACTCAGGAACCAGGAAGAAGCAGAGGATGACATAATGACAAGCACCAGGGAGATGTATCTTTTATTGAAAGCACCAGAAATAGACCCAACACTGGCCGTGTGTCGGCGGATGCAGCTGCCTGCCTCAGGGGTCACAATAGAACTACAGGACAAACAAAATACTTGAATAAACATAATGTAAACATCTAAAAACATGTATACGGCTGTGTGCAAAATGTATATTAGAATCATAAATAATATATGTATGAAAAAACGTACAAATGTGTGTGGCAAATTTAAAATTATAAAATATAAGAAGAGTGTGGGTATGTAATAAGTGGACTGTAAGGTTAGATAGGGAACTAGAGCCACCCTGCTTGTATCGTTTGGTCATGAAACAAATAAATCCGCTGTTTTGAAGAAATGTTTTGTGGAGCAAAAGTTTATATTTTTCCTAATGTAGCCAAGGCTACACAGCTGAGACGCAAGGCATTTTTTGGCCTTGAAGCCCAGGGTGGTGGCACTGGATACATCCTTTTTTTTTTTATTTTTTTTTTTTAACAACCCTTGTAAGTGTCACTTATCAAGGTACTAATTTTGTATTTTTTGATCCACTGCTACTTAAGCATTTCTTGAAGGATCATGAGAAGTAATGCTGTCTTTAATTTTATATAGGGTATATTTATATTACACGTGCCATAATGTAGTTGGGGAAATTGACTTGGTTTCTTTGAGTTTTCCTTATTTTTAGAGGTGTTGTAATGCCCCATAATGTGGGCTAGTTGGATATGTAATATTTTGATCCGTTTACTTTTTGTGTAATTTCTGTTTTCCATTTTTTCTGTACATGTTCCTTTGATGGATAGGTAATCTTTATTTAAAAAAATAAAAATAAAGGGCAATTCTGTAAACGCCACCCAAATATGGGTGCCAAAATGCAGGGTGCTGAGTGTAGATACTGCAGATTCCGTTTTAAGAATAGAGCGTAAGTCTGCATTTGCACGCCAACATTTATGCATTAACACGCCCTGTAAAAATAGGCATAAATGTGAGTGTGTAAGAGTGGGACCTGCTCATATGCAGGGGACCCTCTCTTTGTAGTTGTGTGCTATGCGGATCATGGAGTTAACTCTTTCTATCATGCTATATGGAGTTGCCCAGAAATAAAAAGATTCTGGCTTGCTTTAGTTAGGTGTTTGGAGGAGCCGCTGGGACACTGTATTCCCTTTTCTTTGGCGGGACTGCTTTTGGACAAAAATGAGGCATTTCACCTCTTTTTGGGTGTTGCGTAATCACCTTCATGCCTGTATGCTCCTGGAACACAGACAAGCGAAGACATCCGTTAAGAGGAAACAACTGTTTTTGAGGGTCTGGGATGGATACATCCAATCTTGGTCTCATAAAGCCAGAAGTCTCATTCTTAATGTGTTCTGACTGATTTAGTACTTTTTGGGGGGTGGCGCCCACTCTGTGCACGCTATGAGATTCTAGTAGGGAAAGGGTTTGATTAGTTGCACACTTTGTGGGTGTGTACTAATTTTTGCAAAATACCACTTGGTGCCCAACTGGCAGTTAAGCGCGTAAGTGCTAGTATTCTGTAATTTTAGCATGCAGATGGCACATTTGAGCACTGAGGTTATAGAATGAGGAGACTAGGCAGGGCCAGTCAAACCCAGTAAGCGGGGTAAGCACTGCAGGGGGGCGCCTGCCTTAAAGGGCGGTGCTGCGCCGCCCTTGGGGGTTTAAATCTTTTATTTACCTCCGTCCCAGCAGCCGCGTCATTTCAAAGCCCTGCCCGTCTCTAGCCTTCCCTCCCTTCGTGAGTTCATTCCCGCAGAGTCCCGCCTTCTGATGTCATTTCCTTGAGGGTGGGACTCTGCGGGAACGAACTCACGAAGGGAGGGAAGGCTAGAGACGGGCAGGGCTTTGAAATGACGCGACTGCTGGGACGGAGGTAAATTAAAAAAAAAAGATTTAAACCACGCAGGGTGGCAAGAAGAAAAAGGGGGATGTTGGGGGGAGAAGATGGCGGGCAGGTGGCCATAAATGGGAGGGGGATGGGGGTGAAGGAGAATCGCTGGGCAGGGGCAGGGTGGAAGAAGAGAGAAAGGAGATGGCGGGGGGGGGGGCATCTGATAGTCTGCAGGGGGGCGCCAGACACTCTAGGACCGGCCCTGAGACTAGGAGTTTAGTGTTAGGGCCCATGATTGCAGGCTTCTCAAAGGAGCTTATACAGCCAGAGGTTGTCCTTGGAATGAATTACAGAGTACTGTAGTCTCCAATGCAGTTCAAAACCCAGCACAGTGGGCCTGAGCAGCAGAGGAAGAGCAGGATGTGGCCTGTGGCACTGAACTGCCATGGTCATCCTAGTAAGCTGGGGTGAAAGCAGGAGTGATAATGAGGGGGTGAAAAAGATAGAATTGGAAGAAAGGAGAAAAGATTGAGGAGAAGAGGGAAGGGATGGTGGGGCTAGCTGCAAGTGAAGGCCTGTGGTGCCAGATTCCCAGTTCTGGTTCCTGTTGAACTGGAGGAAACAACTTTCAGGTCAAAAAAGGGGCTTTTAGGGAATGAAAGATCACTGTAAAAGGCCTCGAGTGAGAATTGTTTGCAGTAGCCATTGAAAATGCATATTTCTTGTAAAATGATACATCTGTAAGAAAAACAATCTCTTGGTAAAGTTCATATTTTCCTAATATTGTGCTTTGTTTCAGATGATGCCATCTTGCAGAACCCTTTGGTGCAGGAAGCCTTACAAATGGGTTTTGATCTGACCGTAATAAAAAAAAGCATGGCGAAGAAGCTACAGACAACGGGAGAAAACTATAAGTCAGTTGAAGTCCTTGTGGCAGACTTGGTGGAAGCTCAGAGCAGTCGTATACTGAATAAAGCTAGTGAGAGCACCCCTGCAACAGGTGATGTTTAAATGTATATATTTGTTTAACTGCCTTTCAAGCAAAAGAGCGTCAAACCATTGTACAGTTGAAGAGATTGTGAGCCCTCTAGGGAAAGAGAAAGTACCTTCATATAATGTGTACAGTGCTGCGTACGTCTAGTAGCACTATAGAAATGATTACTAGTAGCTTAGTGGCAACCAGCCTGCAGTCAACAAGCAATCTACACGTTCATTATGGGCCATAAGATGTAGAAAGGGGTTTAGTGCCAACATTAACTCACACACAGCATATTTAAATGTATGGTAAACAGGCTGTTAGCTAATCTGCAGCAGTGCACTGATGTCTGCAGTGCGAGAAATGTACTACCAGGTCTAAGGCAGCATAGGGTTAGGGGAGCCCCTGACCCAAACTCCCTGTCCTCTGTAGCTTTCTATATGATTCCCTGGAAAAATTCCTTTATATGGCAGACTGGCCCCCACCCATTTCATCCCAGGATTTACCACACGGGGTAGGACGCCGGAAGGAGGAGCCAGTGGGTATCACTCTTGCATCTCTTGAGGGACAGTGGTCTGATAGACCTTGGTAAGGGGTTGGAGTGGGGGAGGTCCCCATTAGACACCAGGGACTATTTTTAATTCAGAAATGGCAAGAGAGGTGTCATTAGACACTAGGGAAGCTTTATTGTTAGGAGGAAGTGAAGGGGGGGTCAGTTCAGGTTGCTTTGCTGGTAGTTTGCAGAGGTACTAATTACATCCTAATTGAATACTGCACACTGCAGCCAGTATTTTGCAGAAAGCTTGCAGTAGAAGCCATGCGGTCAGTGACTCTACCATGTGCCTTTCTGCATGGGGCCCCTTAGTTCCAAAACCTGTTAAGAACGTTTTTCCAAAAATAGGTTTATAGCGGGAACAGGCTTCCTACATAGATAACCCATAGGGTGTGTGAAAATTGCACTAAAAGGTGTTTGTTAGTAAGGTATGTGATGATTTAGTGAAAAAAAATTCTCTTACATGACTAGAGTTCTTGAAAATAAAAATGTTCATTTATGCGGAAAACAGCTTTTTGCATTTAGCAGGTTTAGGAACTAAGGGTTCCTTTTACTAAGGTGTGCTGAAAAATGGCCTGCGCAGGTGCATTTTTCAGCACACCTGCAAGAAAGGCGGGGTTTTTTTTGGCCGAAAATGGATGCGCAGCAAAATTTAAATTGGTGCGCACCCATTTTGGGCCTGAGACCTTACCGCCACCCATTGACTTAGCGGTAAAGTCTCGCACGTTAACCAGGCGGTAATCATCAGCGCGCGTACAATGCCGGTTAGCGCCGCACACCGGAAAATTTTCCGGCACACGTAACGGATGCGCGTAAAGAATGAAATTGCCACCCAGGCCACGCGGTAGCTGGGTGGTAGTTCAAAATTGACACACGTAGGACGCGTATACGCGGCTTAGTAAAAGGGCCCCTAAGCGCTTCAGTTTATACAAACGCATTATTGGACAATATCTTCACAACAAATGCTGTTTTATGTTAGGTGATGTTCGTCTAGCAACAGCAGAAGTGTTGCAATACCACACGAGTCGAGCAAAATAAACAGGGTGGTGTGAAAAAGTAGACAGAATAGTTTGTTGAACGTATTAATACAAAGTAAAGAAAAAATACAATAATTGAACAATACTTTCCAATCAGATAGTTATATAATTAGAATAAAATTGCTTTTATACAGTTGGAATACGTGTTTGTATTTTTTATTACATTATTTTCATTCCTTTTTTTTTTTTTTTTTTTTAGTTTCAACAATTTTTTATTGATGACAATCTAATATAACAGACACACTGAAAATCATCAGAGATAGTTACATCATGTATAATTAATTATAGTCATGTGCAGACAGTCATCATCCATACTTTTCATATATATACTAGTAAAAAAGGCCCGTTTCTGTAGGCAAGGAAACGGGCCTTAGGCAGGCAATTCCCCCCCCCCCCCCCCGTGCTACGGCCCCCTCGAACCCCCCCCTTCCGCGAACCTGTCGTTCCCCCCCCCCCCCCGTGCCAGCGAAAACTGCCACCACCGCCGCCGTTGTGCTACCTTCCCTTCCCGTAAGTTCTTCAATCATCTTCTTAGAAAGTTTAACTCCGTGCGTCTGATGTCAGACTGAAGAACCTACGGGAAGGGAAGGTAGCACAACAACGGAGGCGGCGGCAGTTTTTGGCGTTCCGGGGGGGGGGATCGACAGGTTCGCGGGAGGGGGTGGGTTTCGAGGGGGCCATAGCGCGGGGGGGGGGGGGGGGTGACAGCTGATTCCGAGGCAGTAGGAGGAGTAGGGAAACACGCTGTGCGTGTTTCCCTACTCCTCCCCTTGCCTTGGAATCAGCTGTGTTGACGTCAGTGACGTCCTGCGTGTCTGCCTCGCAGACCACTTGCAGCCAGGAAGCCACGGTCCCAAGCATAGAACGTTGGAGGTGAGAATTATTATATAGGATGTGTCATCCCTATCCCCCCAACTATGCTCCCCTCATTAACCCCCCCCCCCCCCCCCCCACAAACATCAAACTGGCCCTGTTGCCACGTTCCCCCAGGAGCCTGAACTCTTAAAGCCCCCTCAGGATCCAACTGTTTTTCAACCAAGTGATGCACAGGTAATCAAGACAAACACCCCCAACAGTGCAAGTTTTAACAGTAGGTATACCTATACAAACACAGCAATTGCCGAATGATGACTACAGCCCTCAAACTTTTAACAATATTATCCCCTTACCTTATCCCTATCCTCCCCTCCATTCCACCCCTTTGCCTAAACAGCAGTACATTCTTGATAATAAAGAGAAATGGCCAATAGGAGAAAATGAGCAGCTCACAAATACCTGCTTATACCAGGTTCTGCTATCAGCTTGCTCTATGTCTCCGCCTGTCCTCACTCCCTCCCTTAGCATTATGTAAGTAATCGTGAGACCACAATTTGAGTTCCCTATTATCACTACTTATACCTAGTGGTACTCCACCGCAGTCTTCCCCCACCCATCCCCTCCATTCATTCCACAGTCATCTCAATTCATTCAACACCTGGCTTCTAACTTTAGGAGCTATAACATTTAAATATGCCTTCCATGTTTTAATAAATTGTTGCCTCCGTTTTGGTGTATATCGAGCACCTTTTGCCTCCCAAAGCATAAGCACATGCAGTTTATTCCTCCAATACCAATATAAGGGCGGTATGTCCATCAGCCAGTGATTCAAGATGCATTTTTTTCCCCAGAATGCAGGATTTACTTAGGAACAACTTCTCTTCCCTCGTCCCTACCGCCCACACCAGTGATGAGCTAAACATTATCCGTTCAAATGTGAGCTGTATCCTATAACCCAAAGTCCCCGAAACAAACCGGGCGAGAGCTGTCCAGAACCTCCAAATGGGTCAACACTGCCACATCCCATGTGCCAATGAGGGCATGCCCACTCCACACTTTGGGCATCTATCTGCCCCCGCCACCCCTGCATGCCATTCTTGCTTGCCCGAGAAATATGCCCTATGTATTGATCGAAAATGGCACTCCTGCGGTTCTGCACTATGTACTACCCCTGTTAGCCCTTTGAGCGCAGCCATCACCTTCCCTTCTGCTATTCTGCCACCCACCGCTTGCTCCCATCTCCTCACTACTTCACCAATATCCTTTTTAGGTTTGAACTCTCCCTGTGCCTTATGAAACGAAGATATGGAGGTTTGCCCCACTGCATTTCCCCTTAGGAAGTCCCGAACCTTCCCCCAAACTCCAATTTGAGCACAGACTGGGGTAATCCCCTATGGTAATGTGCCAGCTGTAAATAGGCCAGCCTTGTCAGCGGTCCTCCCGCACATCTTCTTTCGAATTCCTCATAGGACAACAGTGATCCGTCCGCTTGAAGGAAATTCTCCAAAAGTGTCACCCCCTGTCTCTCCAGGTCCCTAAAAACTCGATTCTCTATTCCCGCTGGGAACTCTACATTGCCAGTTACCGACAATAGCATACTAGTCTCCAGGTCCTGTCCCCAGTGGCCTAGTAACACCCTCCAGATTTGTCTCAAAGGCCGCAATAACACACTATCTTTCACCGGAAGTGGTATTCCCCCCCTCCTTTTCAAGTGCAATAAACAGCTCAGGGACCATGGTCTAAAATATGCTTGTTCCCACCTCATATCGGTTATATGTGGACGTGCCCAAGACCCAGTCTCTCACATGTCTTATCAAACAAGCCTGATTATAGTCCTTCATATCAGGCATGCCCAACCCGCCTCTAGCCTGCGCCCCATAGACGTGTCGCCACCTCATTTTCGATTTTTTCTCTGCCCAGCAAAACCACCTCGTGCCTCTGCAAAGCCTTCAGATCTTTAATCAACAATTTAATAGGTAGAATCTGTAGCACATACAGCCATTTTGGGAATATAATCATTCGATATAAATGCACTCTGCCCATAAATGACAGCAGTAAAGATACCCATTTTGCCAATTGTGCTTTGGTTTCCCTGAGCAAGCAGAGGACATTGGCATTATACAGTTGTGCTGGGTCCATCGGCATATGTATCCCCAAGTATTTAAATACCGTATTTGCCTGGCGTAACTTTTTCTGGCTCCATACCTCTCATCCTATTCCCTCGCTAGCTAAGGCCTCCGACTTACCTAGGTTCAACTTAAACCCCGAGAAGTCTCCATACTCCTGAAGGCTTTCCATCAGCTGTTCCAGTGATCTCTGGGGCTCTGTGATCAACACCAGCAAATCATCTGCAAAAGCTGCAGTTTTGAATTCCTGATCTTGAATTCGTACTCCCTTGATATCTGCATTGCTGCCTATTTCCCGCAGTAGTGGGTCCAGAGTCAGCACGAATAGAAGTGGCGAAAGTGGGCAACCCTGTCTTGTTCCCCTGCCTATGTTAAACCATTCTGAGCACAGCCCATTCACGTTGATTCTCGCCCTGGGATCTTTATATAACATCTCTATTGCCTTCACAAAGAACCCCTTTATGCCATAAGCCTTTAATGTTGCAAACATGAAGCCCCAGTCCACTCTGTCAAAGGCTTTTTCGGCATCAAAGCTAATTAACATGGCCTGCATGCCCTCACTTTGCTCTCTCTCTAATGCCCCAATTATCCGTCTCAGATTTTTAACTACTTTCCGGCCTTTCACAAAACCCACTTGTGATTTCTCCAGCAAATCCGGCAAAAACTGAGCCAGCCGATTCACTAGTATCTTAGCTATGAATTTTGTTTCTGAATTCAGCAAAGATATAGGCCTGTAAGACTCCGGCAGATGTGCCTGCCTGCCCGGTTTCAGTATGACTGTTATATTAGCTTGATTCAAGTGGCTGGGCATCTGTCCCCGTCTAATCACCAAATTGTATGAGTTTTCTTTTAAATCTTTCAAAATCAGAAGACATAGTAAAACATATCTGAGGGGAATCTTTCCCTTCACAATGGGCATCAGGATCATTTAAGTACTTAGGATCCTGCGGATGCTGTCTACTACCCGGTTGTATTATATCAGTGTTGCCCAGATGCTTGAAAAAACTGAAGAAAAGTTGCGAGAGATCTGCCGCTGTCAACGGTGGGATGCATTAGTTTAATTTGTATGGTCATTTTTCCTAGGTTACTCTACATCGTAATGCCATACTGGGAAAAGACCAAAGGTCCATCGAGCCCAGCATCCTACAGACATTGCCAATACAGCTGTTGCAAAATAGATTTGAGGCGCTATAATCAATTGATCTCTAAATTTTGCTGGGCAAAGAAGCTGTGCTTGCAAGATTTAATGGGAAACTGGACTTGAGGGGGGGGGGGGGGGGGAGGGATGGGGAAGCAACTGGGGTTGCCCAATGTGAAAATTTATAACATTACATGTTTAAGACATACTAGAGATTGGATGCTTAATGAACATCAATTCACACTGCTAAATTTGGAAGTGGCATACTGTGCACCATATCATTTTACTTCTCTTCCTCAGGCTAGGAGTAGGCTGCTTCCCTATCATTTGGGACAGAGCATTATTTTACACCCAATGTAGGATTCATGGCGGGTGTTTTGTGAGGAAACCTGGAGGGGATCTGACTTCTACAGATCAGAGTGTAGCCTTCGTACCGGGCCTGGACAATCCTACTTTTATAACATGGGAAATAAGGGCCTTATCCTTTTGGAGCATATATTAGATAGAGGGATTACTTTAACCTTTTGATGTACTACAGTGGCGTGTGGGTGTTCGTTGAAGAGGTAAATTTACTTATTGTTAATTGAAACATTATGAGGCATATTTTCAAAGCACTTAGCCTTCCAAAGTTCCATAGTAACCTATGGAACTTTGGAAGGCTAAGTTCTTTGAAAATACACCTCTATGTAAACTCCCTGAACAGAAACTCACTTTCACTTCAACTGCGTTTTTTATGAAATCTCTGAATTCACTACTTTCTTCTCTAGGTTTCATAAGGCTTTATATAACTTAGAGGGTGACAAAGATATGGCTGTGGTGAAACAGCATTGGGAACAAGACTTGGGGAGAAGTTTGGGGAACTGGGATCCGATAAATAATATTAAATGCCTTCATGAGTTGACCACCAATGTGTGAGGTATAGGGAATGTTATTTTAGGGTGTTGCACAAGACCTATTTCACTCAGTCCCAGCTCTTTTAAGGCAGGCAGAGTGTTATTACCAACTCTGTGGCAAATGCCATAATGCGGACAACACCTTTTATCGTTCTTTTTGGGAATGCCCAGAAATTCAGGGGTTTTGGAGAATGGTAACTTGTTACATGGCCACTATTTTTGGCGTGTAAGATAGATAAAGGGGAAATGATTTTGATTAGAAAAATGTGTCTTTCTGGCACAAAAGTGCACCTGCCGTCTTGGACACTAGAGTCTCCCCCTGCTTATTGCTATTGGAGAAATCAGTTGCATTTATTGACTGTTTGGGAAGCGAGGGAAGCTCATGGCTTCCCCAAACACAAGAAACATTTCTTTGAAGATCTGGAACTACTACATACAGTCATTGACCCCGCTTAAAAGAAGCCTTATTTTTAATACAGTACTTTATGATTTGGAACTGTCTTGAGCTGTTCCTTCATAGGGGTGTGCTAGCATGATCATCTCTTGGAGCATGTAAGGATGAGGGGTCTTGAAGACTCGGGGGGGGGGGGGGGGGCATAAGAACCAAGGCCTTCTGGAGAATAGATATAACTACTTCTATTATTCTGGGATGGGCAGGGAACTTAGACAGTTGTTTTCAATTCATTGGTGTATTATTTGTTTGTAAGTTATGAAAACAATTTAAATAAAATTGTTTGAACTAAAATTTCCATACAAATGGTTGGTTACCCTGAGTGTGGTGTCTTTTTTTTTTTTTTTTTTTTTTTTAATCTTTCTCAATTTGAAAAATGTCTAAATAGAGGGGGTTTCTGGTGGTTTCTTATCTACTTATGATTTAGTAACTAGGGACAAAGTTACTGAGGAGTCTATAAGGGCACCGATGTATAACTATTTAATTTCATTCTCTGTTCTTATTTTTTTAATTATTATTTAATATATTCCTCCTCTTCCCAGTAATGGGGGCTTTAAACTTATTTTTTATTACCTTTGTTGTCTCGGTTTGAATTTTTTTATTTTTTTATTTTCTATAATGTTTTTGTAAAGTGAAATATATCTTGGAATAAAAACACCATGACTGAAATATGACACACTCTCTGCTTTTATTTACAACCACATAAATTAGTTTTTTTTTTTTCTCCTATTAAAGTATCCATTCCTGTCCTAGTACAGTTGGTGAAGTAACTGACCTCAGCCAGGGCCGTGCACCAGCGCTGCTTGTAGAACCCTGTGATCGTGGACATTTAAATCCAGACACTAGGGGCCCCATTTACTAAGACGCGCTAGTGTTTTTAGCATGCGTTAAATGCTGGAGACATCCATAGAAATATATGGGTGTCTTTAGCGTTTAGCACACGCTAAAAATGCGATCGTGCAACTTGCACAGCTTAGTAAACAGGGACCCAGATGTCAGCATTGCAGAATGAATGACTCCTCCCGCCCCACCCCCATGGACGTGAATTCTGACTGCAGATGACCAGATCCAAGAATCTTCAAACCCAGATCCTTCCACATGGCAGTGTAATGCACTGCCACTCAGCCATTGGATGGGACCGGTGGTCTCTCATCTGACAGCATGTTTCTGACAGTAGCTGGGGGGAGGGGGGAGAGGCTCAGGTCAAGTCATTCGGGACAGGGGCCGCTAAGAACAGGGCTGATGCAAAAGCACAACTTTTTTTTGTTGTTTGTTTTTAACGTCCCCTTCACCATGCATGTACCTGGCAGGAAGGGGGACATTTTGGCAATGAACTGCGGATAAATGTGCCGGTAATTTGCGTGTTCATTGCTTACTGCATATCATGGTATTTTTTTTTTTCTTGCTGATTTCATGGTATAAGCCCTGCACTGAGCCGGCTGTACCGCATGGCTTTTTTGCATCAGCCCTTCAGTCTCTCTGATCCTATTGGGCGGAATCTCCTCCTCGCCATTGTTCATTGTAAGAAGTGGCAATCCTTATGTGTTCCTGAGTAATTGTAAAGCAGACCTGTTGCCAGAAAACCAGTCCAAAGCATAGTTATTACAGAATGCTTGCTGTTCATAAAATGTGACGTGAATAATAATTGTTTTTTTGTTTTTCCAGAGGTGAGTATCCAGGATATGTTAAGGCGCTTACAGGAAGAAAAGCAGTGTAAGATCTGCATGGACAGGAGCAGCTGCGTGGTTTTTATCCCTTGCGGGCACTTAGTTGCTTGTCAGGCATGTGCTGAGGCAGTTGATAAGTGCCCGATATGTTGCAGCATCATTCAGAGAAGACAGAAGATTTTCATGTCCTGATCCGGCTCCTCCATCATTGCTCTTGCTATAGGTTCTGTGGATGCAGTCAGCACTACACACCATTCAAGCTGTCAGGACTAAGTGGGAAGGGAGAACAAGGGGGGGGAGGGTAGAACAAAAACAGGAAACTCTCATGGAGTTCCCTGAGATCATTAAGCTACAGCCTTCGTGGAGACATTGCTATACATTTATTCTTGTTTATTGAAACTATACTCTGTATTGATTTTATGACATAATTAGTTGTTGCTTTTATGTGAAATCTTCTTTATTAATATAACACTTCCACATGTTCAGAATACACAATTCCACCATATATACCCTTCCCCCCTCCCCCAAAATGCAATACATCACAATAAAGGCAGTAGCTTTGACAATTATAGCCCTCCACTACCATGCGTAACTTTTGCATCTACCCCTCCCCCTCCTATATCTTATGTTCAATTATCTTTGTTATTCACATAAATTCCCTATATGTACCTACGATAATTGTAATTGTTCACCATTGCCCATGTGCCTATGTTGTCCCCATCTCCCATTATTCCCCCTCCCCTTATACCTTCCCATTCCCTCCCCTAGTTAAGTTGTTTTAATAAGGCTGTCATGTCTCATGCTCTCTTCATTTAATCTGTTTCCTGGTTATTGACAGGGATCTATTTTATTTTATTATATTTGGCATTCTGCTGCCTGACTAACCGCCTACAGCTCAGCATGTCTGGAACATTGCATAGCAAAGTTCATCAAGGTGTGCACAATTCCATCCCCATGCCTCATATAGGAGTAAATAAGTCCATTCCTTAGAAAGCATATAGGAAATAAGTAACTTCCCAAGTGTGGCAGGAAGGTCAATGGGAGACGGTTTTACCAGTTGTTGCTGTAATCATTAAACCGCACTTTCCTCCAACAGGAACTCCCATCGATTTTATTCATTCATTTTATTAGCCTGTTTTTTTGAAGGGGGCTTAAGAGATTATCCTGGCTGTGTGTGGGTATAATTTCCTCCACCCAGCTAATGTATTTTGTTGTGTCCATACCTGAATTGCAGGGCATTTCCGAGGGTCCAATGGAGTCCTGGCCAGGGTATGTATCTTGGATGCAAGTATAGACTTGGACATGTGTGCATTTCAAAGCAGGCTATATTAGTTCTGCACATAGCTTTTTTTTTTAAATATAGTTTTTAACTCTTTATGGTTACAAACGGAGGGGGAGGGGCTGTAAAGCGTGATGGCAGTTTCATCTTTCTGAACCCTGTTCCCTTGCTGTTTCTACTGATGTGTTTTAATGTAACTGTAATTTAAAAGGTTGGTGGTTATTCTACATCATACATGTTCCTTAGTGTCCACAGCAAACGAATCCACAGATTGATTGGTTGCGTCCATCTATGATAGAGAGCACTGAATTGAACTTCACCTTATGGGATGGAATGCTCCTTAAGAACATAAGCATTGCCATACGGTGACAAACCGAAAGTCCATCAAGCCCAGCATCCTGTTTCCAACAGTGGCCAATCCAGGTTACAAGTACCTGGCAAGATCCCAAAACAGTACAGTCCATTTTATTCTGCTTGTCCTAGAAATAAGCAGTGGATTATCCCCAAGTCCATCTTAACAATGGCTTATGAAATTTTCCTTTAGAAAGTTATCCAAACCTGTTTTTAAACCCCACTAAGCTAACTGATTTTACCACATTCTCTGGCAATTAATTCCAGAGTTTAATTACATGTTGAGTGAAGAAATATTTTCCCTACCTTTTTTTTTTTTTTTTGTAACGTACTACTTTGTAGCTTCATTATGTTCCCCCTAGTCCTAGTATTTTTGGAAAGAGTAAACAAGCGATTTAAGTCTACCTGTTCCACTCGACTCATTATTTATAGACCTCTGTCATATCTACCCTCAGCCGTCTTTTCTCCAAGCTGAAGAGCCCTAACCGCTTTAGCCTTTCCTCATAGGGAAATCGTCCCATCTCTAGCTGGCGGATGGACGGTCTTTGCCAAGCTCCTGGATTCATCTACGTGAAGCTCCTGTTCTAGATATTTCTAGTTCAGTGTAACGTGGGGATGTTTTTCTAATTGATACCAACTTTAGAGGTAAATCTGGTGATGCCAGGTCCCTCCACCTTCTCCTTCCTCACAGGTATTCCTGAATAGCTTCAACTAAAATAAAAATAAAAAAAAATCTGCAGGTGTGCTATAGCGCTTCTTTGGTGCTTGTGGGCTGTTCCAGCAGAGAGGAACTTTAATGCACAGAGCATTTCTGTGGGACCCAGCTTCTGGCTGCAGTGTAGTGGAGGGTGAGTGTTCCTTTCCCTTTGCGTCCCCTCACGTTTTTTTCCTTTTACTTTCATTTCAGTGGTGGCTGAGCTCGTGAAACACTGCTCCATCTGTGGGAAGTGTTCAGCGGTGGTCAGGAGGCCAAGGATAGCCTGGTGTGCTAAAGTGCTCTGCTCCAGGGTCGGGCTCCCTGGTGGAATTTTCAGGCTTCTCATGGCTTCTCAGCCTCTAAAGCACTCTCAGGTTCAGAAAAGGAGGCGCTTGGGGCCCAGGGTGGCTAGTACCAAGGCTTTTCCAGTTCTTGATGGTCACAGTGGCTGATCAACCGGTTGGAACTCCAGACTGTGCACAAGGCTCTTCTGGCTTTTCAGCCCCTGGCGGAGGGGGTGCTGGTTCACATTCTCTTGGACATGACTGGTGTCTTACATCAACAGACAGTGTGGCACTCTCAGTCCCTTCCTGGCAATGGAGGCAGAGTTGCTTCTCGGGTGGAGGATCACCTGCAGCAGATTTCGGCGGTACACATTCCAGGAACGATGAATGTGTATGCAGACTATCTCCAAGGGAGTGGGAGCTGGGGCAGCGGCCTTTTGGTTGGTGACTCAGAAATTGGGGACGCCGATTCTGGATCTTATGGCAACCAGACGCAATATCAAAATCCCCAGGTTCTTCAGCAGACAAAGAAAGTGTGGGTCCGAAGGCCTAGATGCTTTTCTTCAGCCATTGCTGGAGTCCGCTCTGCCCTATTTCTTTACTCTGTGGATGATGCTAGGAAGGGTTCTTCACCACATTTGGAGTTATCTCAGCTTGGTAATTCTTATAACTCTGGATTGGCCCAGGAGGCTATGGTACTCGGATCTAGTGGGCTGTTAGTGGACAAGCCATTTCGGTTTCCCAGTTCTCCCAGTCTCCTCTGTCAGGGTCCTCTCTTCAAAGAGGCTTTATCCCCCTTTGTTCTTACGGCCCGGCTGTTGAGCAGTCAAAGTTTAAGGAAGAAGGGTTATTCGGACATGGTGATTGCAACTCTGCTTCAGGCGGGCCTGGGTTTGGCGTGTTTTTGAGTCTTGGTGCTTTTCCAGGGCCATTTTGCCTTTTCATTCTTCCCTGCCACAGATCTTAGTGTTTACAAAGGGGTTAGTGGTGCTCGCCTGTTATGAGGGGAGGGATTCCAATTCACCCCTGGCTTTCTTTGAGAATATTATGTAGCTTGCTCCATGCTGCGACCGCACCTTGAATATTGTGTGCAGTTCTGGTCACTGCATCTCAAAAAAGATATAGTGGAATTAAAAAAGGTACAGAAAAGGGTGACAAAAATGATAAAGGCTAAAGCACCTATGGTGGGTAGAAGCTGTAAATGGGTGGGGCCACTGTTAATCTGTAACAAACCCACTACAGTCCTCACTTCGTCTATATACAGCAGGGCTAGAGCATAGAGGAGTGTGCATATGTGGTTGTGTGTTGAGACATTATACAAGACTGACATCTTTTTGCTAGAGGAAAACAAGGATTGGAATGGGGTGGCCCAGTGATGCTATTTCCTAATCAAAATTTTGCCCAATCATCAGTAACTAAGAGCTTGAGACCTGAGCTAGAGTGTTTTTTTTTTTTTGACCCTCCAACCAAAACTGTGTTCTGCTGACCCTGAAAAATTAATAAAATATATTAAAACTCCAAAGAGAGAAAAAAATTGGGGGTATATGTCTGGGTCATCGTTTCTATGAGGTTATTTGCCTTGTGGTGAGAGTGCTACGTTCCTTGTGATTATTTTAATCATTTGTTTATTTTGTTGTAAGCTTAAGCTTTAATAAAAAGACCTCTAAAAAGTTTTTAGAAATCTCAATGGTAGAAGTCGTAATAAAAAGAACAAATGGATTAGTAAGTCAATATTTTAGGGGGTGCTATTGAGCTCATGGCAGCTAGCATCTATATAAGTAATTCTCACCTCAAACATTCTGAAGCTCACTCTGTGGCAGGGAAACACTGGAGCCCTGCACTTAGGCTGTCACCACTCACTGTCACTCAGGCACCACTCACTCTCACTGATAGACCCGCCCCCGCAGCCACGCCCCTTCCGCACATAATTCGCTACCTCAACATTCTAATGAAGCTACAACTTCCGGTTTGTGAGACGGCAGAGAACGGAATTTATCCCCATTACTATTTGCTCCGTCCTCGCGTCAAACGTGATGACGTCGAGGGTGGACCAGTGACACTTCACCAATCGCATCGCTGTGCCCTCGACGTCATCAGATTTGATGTGAGGGCGGGGCATCGATCTACGTGAGGACGAATGGAGGGAGTGTGAGGCGGGCAGGCTGTAGATACACGCAGTGAGGGAGCCAGCCAGCCACTCTCTACGTCGCGAGGCGAGGTGCCCATGACCACCCTCAAGCACGGGAGGGTGAGTCCAGCAACAAGGGGAGGGGGATGGTAACGAAAGCGCCTTGCTAGCACCCGTTTCATTGCCCTCAGAAACGGGCCTTTCTTACTAGTTTTTATATAAAAGGCAGGATACTGTTGTAAAAAAAAAAAAGAAGGGGATATTGGGCAGCAGTATCTGGATAGTGGCTGCCATTATATAACCAGCATTTGAGGTCAGTGCTGTGGTGGTATTCAGATGCTGTCCAGAGAGCCAGAAAAAAAGCTGTCCTAACTTACACCGATATTTATCTGGATAGCACAGGAGTTCTCAACTCGGCCCTCAGGACACACTGAGCTAGTCAGGTTTTCAGGATACTAACAATGAATATGCATAAGATTTGCATAGAATGGAGGTGTGTCCTGAGGACTGGGTTGAAAACCATTGGGAGTAGCACTGAACATCACTGCTACCTGGCTAGGTGCTGGCTCCTCCCATGGACTTACCTCGCACATTCTGGATAGTGCTGCAGTGGTCAGTGGAACTATCTGGATAGTGTTGCTGAATACTGGGCTCACGGGGACTTATTTGGTTACTGGGTTCCAGTAAGCCCTCTTGAATATAGGCCAGTGTCCAGTGAAGACTGCTGCTAGATACGTAAGTTTAACTGCCTAAGCTTTAAGGTAGATACTAAAGCACTATCCTAACTCATGTTGCTGATTTTATTCAACCATTTTCTCTGTACATAAAATAAATTTTTGAAGATATTTATTCAAAAGTGTAAACAATTAGGACAGCCTTGTTATGTATGCTTCATAATCTTAACAGTGATTTTTTTTTTTGGTGTGGGGGGGGGGGGGGGTGCCTTTACCTCCTTACTTGGAGCACTCATCATGGAACTCTGAGTATTTCATTATGTCATTTATTCCATGCTGTTCCTGAATTATCTCTTTAACATTGTGAAATGAATGTACATTATGTTGATACTGCTGCACAAATCTCTTATTGGAACATAGTTTTCAGATAACTTTGTTCAAGCCTTTTTTTGATGTTGCAATAACTGTTCCATAACAATGTGTCAGTTAGTCCAGATGTGGTGCCACCTTTCTAGAGCAAAATGAAACTGGTTCATACATGTCTTTTTTCCCCCCATGTTTACTCTTTGTTAAACTAAAAGGCACAAAGTGGCAAACTATCCAGAACATTAGCGTATATATAGACAAGTCACAAAGAAGACTAAACTCAACCCTCCACCAAAAAGAAAAATGTAGTTGAGAACATCGCTGCAGTCCATGAGGGAACCTAGGTCTACTTCCCACGTGGCTCTTGCAGATCCTCAGGTTGCTTTGCTCCTGCAACTTGATGTTTTGAGGCATGACATGCATCCCATATTTTATGAAAGTTAATTAACCGACCAGTCTGTATTGCTGTCAGTTTTGTCATCTGATAAATATAATCCAGCTTATATAGCACTGTAGTCATAATGGAGGGCACATTGGACTGTTTCCAAGCTGCTGCCAGAGCGATTTTACTTGCCATAAACACGCTTGCCAGCTTGTGGCGCTCCTGCACTCCAAATGGCTTAAAGTGTAACAAACAGTGGCCCACTTTAACTGAGTATGATACGTGGAGCATCTGCTAAATGAGCTCCAAAACCTCTTTCCAAAATAATTGGCTGGAAGGCAGGACAACCATTATAAAGGGTCTTCTAGCCATTTTCCACTGGACTCCTAGCTCTTGAGACTTTAAGCAAGTACTTAAGCCTCTTTTCCCACTTAGTATATTTGCCAGTATAATACAAAATAGACATAGTACAGGATAACAAGGCATTGTAAAGGCAAGATACACGACCTCTAGCACTAACCCCACACATTCGCTCCAGAAACGTCTCTTCCAGTCCCAATTCTCCTTTAGCTCCTCAGTGGAGATAATCTCTAATTTGGGTTCATATATTTCTAATTACAGAAGATTGCAGTAAATATATACCCATGTACTGACACCAGTAATAAAAAATACTTTATTTTTCTTCAAAATGATTATAATAGATGAAATTCTTTTTATTTTTGATAATGTTAGCTTTATTGTATTTGAATGTATTAAAACAGTTCAACCTGTACCTCTTGTGAGACCATGTGTATTTGATTAAACAGCTCTTACAGATGAATAGGAATTCTGTTACAGGCTCTTAAAACTTGTGTCCTCCATGGGTCTGCACTTTTTCCTTTAAGGAAGGTAGGAAACAGAAAACTAGTCAACACCTTTTGCAGGATGCAAGTTCTTTTTAAAGCATATAGACGGGAAACAAAATTAGGAAAAGGATGACATCTGCATTGCAAAGATGCTGAGAAGGTATGGGCTGATCACGGCAGAAAGTGTAGGGGTCCCTCAGCCTCTGAGGTTGATTATTAGGATTTTATTACCACCTCCTTGAAGGAATTCACTCAAGGCGGTGTACAGTAAGAATAGATCAAACATGAGCAGTAAGCAATTACAGCTGTAAAAATATTCAAATAACCATACAAAGTATGGCATAGTATACTACTTACAATGACAACACAATATGTAATAGAACATTTTAATTGACAGTGGAGGGTAAAACAAAGATGGAACATACAGATAAGTAAGACCAGTGAAGACTTAGAAAGTAAGGTGACTGATTTGGAGAAAGTTGCACATGATTATATCAACAAAGAGGAGCCATCAGTGTGTGAGGACATACGTAAGCAAAAAGTTGTGCATTGCAGGATTGCAGCAGCTTTTACGAGATATGCGTATGAGCATAGCTTGGGCAAACTTGCAATGTATGTGTGTATTTATTTTTAGTTACCAACATGTAGAAGCAGTGATTATGAACACTCTGCTTCTACAGGGTCAGCTGAATCAAATATGAGAGATCCAAAACCTAAATTTCATTGCAATTATGTCCAAATGCATGATTGAAACTTTCGATACTCAATGAAAACTCTCTTATGTTCTTGGACATAGAAAACGTTGTAACAGTCCTTGGCTCTCAGTGACGCAGTGGTTTGCAGCACTGTGAAATGCTGGCTGGTATCAGAAAGAGGCTGTTTTTGTTCTCAGATAAGTTCTATGTACAAAACATTTGTACAAAAAATTATGTACCAAGTGTACTGTTTTCTGGCGCACACATCTTGTGTAAAAAGAAAGGAGAGGTTTTTTTAAAAGTTGTGATTGGCAAACTCTTTTAAGAAATTAGACTGCCTGTGTTCTGAGGCTTTTTCCTACCCTGTTTCTTTTTTGGTGTGTGTTTAACAACGTAACTGTTTTCACTGCATATAGAAGTTCCAGTGGTGCATTTGAACGTGATAGGTTTTGGATATGAAGCACAGAGTATGTACACACACATTTTACATACTTTTTGGAGCCGATGTAAATTTGTAAGTGGGCATTTATGCATGTTCGTTAGGTGTAAGAACCTGTTTTCAAAGGCACCTAGATACCTGTCTCACCATTTTGTTTCAAATAGATGCCTTATTCTGAACTTACTCCCATTTTGAGGAAATGGACATAGAGGTGTATAAACTGATATTTGCAGATACTTCCCCATACGTCAGTGCCCCAGCAACATTGTCATAAAGCACAAACCCTGAATAATATTAAAATATGTGCACATTTATTCTGAAAGTAGATTGCAAACTCGACAGGTAGAAAATAGATATTGCAGAAAATGCAAACGTGAGTTAATTATTATTTTGGAAAATTACTGCCAGAATATAGGTACCTTGGATTCCTTTGCCAATTTGAGGGGCAGCAGAAATTCCACTAATGTAAACAGGTGCTGTGAGTTAGTCAGTTATAGGATGGAGGCTTTTTATTTTATTTGTACCCCGCACTTTCCCACTCATGGCAGGCTCAATGCGGCTTACATGGGGCAATGGAGGGTTAAGTGACTTGCCCAGAGTCACAAGGAGCTGCCTGTGCCTGGTGGGAATCGAACTCAGTTCATCAGGACCAAAGTCCACCACCCTAACCACTAAGCCACTCCTCCACTGTTTAACTACTGCTGCATGTGAATTTACCTCCAAAAACAGTGTGGTAGATGTAGTCCTTAATTCTACTCCTTGAAATCAGTGCTGTACTTTCCATAAAGCACTAGGACAAGAATGAATCTCACCCAGGGGTGACCCAAAGCAGTCTGCTACCTGAGACGAGGGCTGAAATGGTGCCCCCCCCCCCCAAGTCCAACATCTCTCCCTTTGCACACACTCCTAATTCCTTCCCTCCCCCTCTTTCTTCCTCAACCCTCTTTCCTGAGTCTACCTTCCTTGTTTATTTTCCAAAAGCTTATTTTCCATGTAAGACGCATTGAGCCTGCCATGAGTGGGAAAGCGCGGGGTACAAATGTAACAAAAAAAAAAAAAAAAAAGTAATCATCAGTGATTCCCATACGCTGCCCTGCCGCCAGCACCAGCTGCTTCTCTCTATTGCAGCTGCTTCTGCGGAAACAGGAAGATACATAGTAACATAGTAAATGACGGCAGATAAAGACCTGTATGGTCTATCCTGTCTGCCCAAGAAGAAACTCATTTTACATGGTATGTGATACTTTATATGTATACCCAAGTTTGATTTTCTTTGCCTTTCTCAGGGCACAGACCGTAGAAGTCTACCCAGTACTGTTCTTGTACTAAGTTCTGAAGCTAACATCGAAGCCCCTTAAATTTACACTCGAGCCCATCCCTATCCAGTCACGATCAGTACGTAGACCTTAGAAGTCTGCCCAGCTCCTGTTTTGTTTCCCAATTACCAGCATTGCCACCCAATCTTCGCTAAGATTCCACTGAACCATTCCTTCTAAACAGGATTCCTTTGTGTTTATCCCACGCATGTTTGAATTCCATTACCGTTTTCATCATCACCTCCCGTAGGAGGGCATTCCACATATCCACCACCCTCTCCGCGAAAAATACTTCGACATTAGTCCTGAGTCTGCCCCCCCTTCAACCTCAATTCATGTCCTCTAGTTCTACCGCCTTCCCTTCTGGAAAAGGTTAATTTGTGGATTAATACCCTTCAAATATTTGAACATCTGTATCATATCTCCCCTGTTTTTCCTTTCCTCCAAGGTATACATGTTCAGGTCTGCAAGTCTCTCCTCGTACAGTTTGCAATGCAAATCTCATACCATTTTTGTAGCTTTTCTTTGCACCGCTTCCAGTCTTTTTACATCTTTAGCAAAATACGGCCTCCAAAACTGAACACAATACTCCAAGTGGGGCCTCACATCAGAGAGGCAGGCCACAGTACAGAGAAGTAGCCAGGGTCAGGCTACAGAGCAGCGTATGGGAATCGTTGCCACTGCTGACTTGGAAAACAAAAAAAAAAAAAAAGAAGGTAGACTAGGGGAAGGGGGTTGAGAAAGGAAGCGAGAGAAGCCAAAACCAGACTGTGTGTGGTGGAAAGGAGCAATGCCAGCCTGGGAGGAAGGAGAGATGCAAGCAGGCTGGCTAGCTGGTAGTGGTTGCAAAATGCCACTCCATGAAGAGTGCTACCTGAAGCCCCTACCTCAGTTGGCCTAAGCGTAAGGCTACCACCGACCTCACCCCCCTAAGCCAGGGTATATTGGAGATTCTCATTCGCTCAGATTCACTGCTAGTGTCAATTGCATTGTTCCAAATAGAGCTGCCTCCTGAGGTTCATATGGTGTAATATGTGCTTGGAAATTCTCCTTTCGGTGCCCAATTCAAATACTTTGTGGAGACAGATTTGATGTGAGAAAGGTGAGACAGAGGATGGGGGTTGGGGCATTGCAGGGATGTACTACTTTTACACATGTAATTTTTAACATCGAGGTGGGCTGTGCAAATAATAATTCAAAACCTCTATTTTAGATGTTCAAGTTAAACATTAATTTTCAGCAGTACTACCTAAATGCACTGCACCACTGAACATGTGTATAATTTGAAACAGTCTGAGTTAAGTATCTCAAATTATATTTTGTTCAGCTGAATATTAACTTTAAAGTCTCATACTGAAAACACCACTTTAAATCCAAAAATGGTCTTGCAGCAAAACAAAGTTGTGCAGCGTAGAGAGGGTCACTCTTTGTTCTGCTGCTGTTTCTTTCCTTTCCCTGTGCAAACCACCAGGGCACTCAGAACCTTTTTGATACCTGAACTTCTGGCTGGATAAGTCCTGAGGACTGAGTTGAGAACACCTGACCAACAAGTTCCTGTTCCTTCAGTGTCCTTATCTAATGCTCTGGAGAGAGACAGGATATGATAAGACTACCATTCCCTTCAAGTTCTCATAGGAGTAAAAAAATTCTTAACCTTTCTTATTGATTTCTCCAATCCATGTCTGAAGCTTCTATATCTTGTTGTCTACGCTTGAACTACTAAGTTATCTAGTTGCTGAATTAAATATTTGAGCCACTTCTGTATTTCTGAAAACCCTTTCTCTTGTATTTTGCAGTCTCTAGCACTGATTTCAATTAATAAGATTGAGGACTATAGCCATTTCAAACGGGGGGGGGGGGGGGGGGGGGGGGGGGGGGGGGGGCTTTTACTAAGCTGTGGTAGGCTCTATGTGCGTGCAGTGTGTACCCAAATTACACTACCACCAGGTTAGCACACCCCCTGGCGGTAATTTCAGATTTGCACATGTCCATAATGCCAGGAATAATTATTTATTTCCTCCCATGCATGCTGTTTCCAGCGGTAATCGGCAGTTGGCACACACTGACCGGTCACCGTGTATATGCGTGTGAGCCCTTACTGCTTAGATGCACGCCGGTTTCAGTTTTACAGCATGCCTTTTTCCTATCACATTAAAAAAATACCCTTTTTTGCAGACACGGTAAAAACTGGCTTGGCACACGCTTACACTGCCGCAGGCCACATTTTACCGTGGCTTAGTAAAAGAGACACTAGGTAACTCGGCAGCTCTGTTCTACTAGTATGCAAGCACAAATTCTTAATAGTGTAGGGTCTGCATTCTAGTTTAACTTGGGGGGGGGGGATAGTTATTAAAGGGGCCCTTTCATAACTTTCAGAAGCAGTTATTATTTCATTTAATTATGCTACTTAAATACATTAAAGCAACAATATACCTGCTACTGGGAAACTGGAACAAGATAGACTGTTACAGATTCCTACACAGACACTGCATGCCAGCAAAATCCTTCACCTCAGTTGCAGATGTAGAATATGATGTTCACCTGATACAAAATAGGGAACTGCACAAAAAAAAAAAAATGCAAACAAAGGCTGCATCTCATGCAACACTAGAGAAATAGAAAAAAATGCATGTCCTTCAATACAGTACAAAATAAAGCCTACAGATGTAAATTCTCAATATTGACATAATTCAATCATTAAACTGAAAATAAAACCATTTTTCTTACCTTTGTAATCTGGTGATTTCATTATTCCAATCATCTTGTTTCCAATCTTTGGTTCTGCTTTCCTCTGTCTGTGCTCTTAATTCTGTTTCCAGGGCCTCCTTTCCATTTGCTATTCCTTTTCTCACCTCCTGCCCTACGTCTGTTTGATACTGATCTTTCATGTTCAACTTTCTTCAATTTCTCTGCCTTCTCAAATCTATATTGTTTTCCCTCTCTCTTCCCTTCCCTTCCCTTCCCTTCCCTTTCCTTTATATGTAGTTTGTATCCCCTCTTTTTCCCCTTCCCATTATGTGTAGCCTGTCTTCCCTTCTCTATATGTGTAATATTTCACTCATGTTCCTCTGTGGTATTGTCTGTCTTCCTCCACACCCCCATTCCCTCCTGCGGGTCCAATATCTTTTCCTACCTTCCTCCTCCCACCCCTCAGGCCTCTTTCTTCTCTCTGTTGCTATTCTACAACCATTGTGTTGCTGGCAGCTATTAGAACACGCCTTCCTCTGGCCATCCAGAGGCTTTCCCTATGCTGCATCGCACACACAGGGCAAAAGGAAGTTGCATCAGAAGGAAGGACCCCCATGCTGACCAGAGGAAGCCCTGTTGTAACAGCTGCTGGCAAATTGCAGTAGAGAGGAGACAGACCTGAGGGTGGGAAGAGGAAGATAATGAGGCAGTTGAGCAGATCCAAGCCCAAAGTGGAGGGGCCCGGGCCCCCATGCCATTGGGACAGCTGGGCTCTCCTTTGAGGCCAGGCCCAGAGAATCTTGCCCCCCTCCCCCCCTCAGCAGGCCTGACTTGGCCACTGTTCCAGTGGCGTAGACACAGGTGGGCTGGGGCCCACCCACTTAGGGCTCAGGCCCACCCAACAGTAGCACACATTTAGTGGTAGCTGTGGGATCCCAAGCTCGGCCAGCTGAAGACTTCCTCCAGATGGTAATGAAAATGCTACTCTCCATGATACCGGCACCTGCGTATGGTCAATTTTCAGCGCATGCCTGCTGCAGACTGCCAAGGTGAAGAGAAGCATTTTCCCACCAGCTGAGATATTTTTTGGGTGGTGGTTGGTGGGGGAGGGGGAAGAACAATTGGTGCCCACCCACTTCTTCCCTAGGCCCACCCAAAATCTGTTGTCTAGCTACGCCTCTGCACTGTTCATGCTGTTGTGCTTCCTCATCAGCACTATATCCTCAGCCTGCCTGCACAGTATATGAGGGTAATATGGGGACATTATCCTCCACCCCCAAACTATATCCATGTCTGCTGATATTCGGTTTTGTGGGGGTTTTTTTGTGGTTATCCTTGCTAAAGGAAAGACAAGTTGCAAATAATCAAAGCTTTACTACAGGGCATTTTCCCATGAACAAAACAAGAACATTCTCATTGATAAATCTAGAGACGTTATTTGTGCCAAAATCAAATTTGGTTCTGTCTAGCCCAAAAATCCACATGCAATAAAGGTTTTTAATCTGCTGGAGGACAATTTTATAGCAGAGCATCCGGGTTAATAGAACAGGAAGGTACCTAGTTTAGAAAGGCATATAAGAAAATCTTTCAGACATTGCACCTAGATTGAAGATGTGGACAGATGTGCAAATGTACGTGCATACAGTGGGTTAGATTCTACATATGGCACCTGAAAAATCCATGTAGTAAAAAAAAAACTAGGTGTATTTTTGCCTACATTTTATAGAATCAGCTTTAATTTCCTCACGGTATATAGAATATGCCGAGCGCCTCTCTATGCAACCAAATGTAGTCATGCCCATTTAGGCCATGTTTTACTTGACCTAAATCCTGATGCCTACATTAGGCACAGAGCAGGTGTAGTCTATAATAATGCGCATAGATTTTCAAAATGCCCATGACCCACCTGTTCCACGCCCATAACTGTGCCCACTTTTCAACTATGCAACTTGGAATTTACGCACATCACGTTACAGAATACACTTGGCGAGTTGTGCGCATAAATCTTAATGCCAATTAGTGCTGATAATTGCTTATTAACATCCATTTAACAGTGCTGATGAGCTAATTAACCAATTAAGTTACATGCATTGTTGTAGAATACACTTCGATTTCCATGCAGAAATTAAGGCATGATCAGTGCTTTTTTTGTAGGAAAAAAGGTACCGGTACTCATTAAGTGTGTGTGTGTGTGTGGGGGGGGGGTCACCATCTATGGCTCCAACCATATGGTAGCCACACCCACAATAGCCACACCCCTTTTACCAGCCATGGCACATATAAACAGGTATAATTGAAAATACTATACCAGTATAGGAGAAAAAAAATAACTTGTGATTTCTTTTAATTATAAATAATTTCTGTAAGCTGTTACAGCTACTCAGTGCAAACAAACAAAAAAAAAAGACAGATGTAAATTCTCAAAGTGGACATATTCCAAACACTAAAATTAAAATACAATTATTTTTCTAACTTTGTTGTCTGGTGACTTTGTTTTTCTCATCATGTTGGTCCCAGTCTCTGATTCTGCTGCTCTCTATCTGTTCCCTTAACTCCATTTCCAGGGCTTCCTTTCCATTTATTTCTTTACTTTCCTCCTTTCTTCTTCATTTCTTGCTCTACATTCATAGGTAAAAGCTGGGTCCTCCGCAGACTCGACTGGAGGAGGTATAGAGTGGATCCAGTTTTTGCCTATTTTCTCCATCCATGTGCAGTTTTTGTCCTCTTTCTCCTTTCCCTCATCTCCATCAGTATGCATCTCCTTCCTCTCTCTTCCCTCTCATCAATCCATGCCCAGCATTTCTCCTCTCTCGTCCCCTCCATCCATGTTCATCTCACGACCTCTCTCTTCTCTTCCCTCCATCCGTGTCCAGAATTTCTCATCTCCCCTAAATCCATGTGCATCTCCTCCTCTGTCTTCCCTCCCCTCCATCCATGTACAGCATTTCTGCTCTCCCCATCCCCTCCCTTCCATCCATGTTCATCTCACTTCCTCTCTCTCCCCTCCCCTCCCCTCCATCCATGTGCATCTCCTTCCTCTCCTTTCTTCCCTCCAACATTTCTCATCCCTGCCCTCCACTCCATCCATGTCCAGCATTTCTCCTCTCTTCTCTTCCCTCCATCCATTTGCATCTCCTTCCTGTCTTCCCTCTCCTCCAGTTCACCGCTGCAACTTCGGGTAAATAGAAGATTTCAATGCAGGGGGCACGAACGGAAAATGGGGGAGCTGAAGGCAGGCAGGTGAGCAACCCCTCATAAAAAAAGGTGCCGGTACGCCTTGCCAGCGTATACCGGTGCGTACTGGCACAAAAAAAGCACTGGCCACGATATATAGAATTTGCGGGAGTATGTGCAATTGTGGGTATTTTATAAGACATGTGTAAATCAAGACTCTACTCAAATTCCACCCCTGAGCACACTTATTGTACAAATAATTGCCAGCTTATACGGTGGGACCTGTATATATGAGCTATTTACACATGGAAAACAGTGCTTTTTTTGTGTGTGAAAATGGTTTAAAAATTACCCTCCACATGGCTGTGGGAAAACATGCTTAATACATCTATTTCTTGTAGCAAAGATTGTAGCTCATGCATTGAAAAGTTTGTAAGATGTAATCATATCCTATATTCAGCAAAAAGTCTCATGCTTTTCACTATACACCACTGTGGTTACTCTGGCAGTAATACAGTATTCAGTGTTCCCTTTCAGAACAAAAAGTCATTATATGAGGCTCAAACAGGGTAGATTCAGAAGAAACATCAGAAAATGTTTCTTCACGGATTTGTGGTGGGTAGATGAAGCACTCTCCCGGTGGAGGTGGCAGAGACTAAAACAGTAATTAATTTCAGAAAGCATAGAGGACACCTAGCTATGCAGGGGCAAGGTTGAAGGCACTGCAGTAGGAATCAAACTGGACAGGTGTCTCTCTATCTATCTGTATACATACATATTGGAAGCCAGGTTTCTTCAGACCTCCTGCAGAGCTTTCAGCTTGGGCAGCCATCTTGCAGGAATTCTCTAACGGGCAGTGCATTTTTTTCTAGTAAAAAAGGTGTCGGTACTCAAATGCCAGGCCACCCTTCAGGGGTGGGGTGATCACTGAGGCCCCCTGCAACCAGTCACAGAATCTATGACAAGGCAGAATTGGTGTGTAGAGCCTGAGCTCGTTCATTAAAACTTGGGTTCCATGGGTCAATTTTAGCAGACAATGGAAAAGGTGCCAGTACTCAGTACCCCCCTAAAAAAAAAAAAAAAAAAGCCCTGCTAATGGGTGACCAAAGTCTCAACTAAGCAGCTAACTGACCTGACTTCACTGCAATAATACATTCATATTTATGCATCAAGCTTAATGTTTTCCAGTAAAATACAACATTCAAACATGAGACATATTTCTAACACTATGTAATTGATTGCAACGCTACTGCTATCATTATAGAATATAATCAATATGCAATTTCTGTTGACCACTGGCCACCACTGAAGGACAATGTGGTAAATTTATAGGAAAAAGGATTATGAATCTGCCATACCATACAAATCTTTTGATATCTCTTCCAGTGTTGTTAACACTAGCAGCACTTCAGTACTCTCTAACCCCTCTGCAACTGCTGCAGTTGTGTCCAGCTGTAGTGCATACCAGGGGCGTAGCCAGACACCCAATTTTGGGTGGGCCTGGGCCCAAGATGGGTGGGCAGAAGAACTCCGCCTTGTCCCACAAGTGATTTGGTCTCTCCCTCACTCGCCTGCATGCCATATGGTCTCTCAAACATCCCCCCATCCACTGCATACCTTTTAAATACCAGCTTTTCACCGGCAGCAAGCAGCAACTAATACACACTGCTCAAGTTGACCCCACAGCCTTCCCTCTGATGCAATTTCCTGTTTCCGCATAGGCGGAAGTATATCAGAGGGAAGGCTGTGGGGCTGGTTTGACCAGTATGTATCAGTTGCTACTCACTGCAGGCGAAGATCTGCTATTTACAAGGTATGCAGGAGGAACAATTGTTGGGAGTTTTCGACTGGTGAGGCTTGGGGATCCTTGCCATCATAGGTGTGCTGCTACTGGGTGGGCCTGAGCCCAAAATGGATGGGCCCGGGCCCACCCTTGGCTACGCCACTGGTGCATACTGTTGGGATATGGAGATCAGTATGTAGGACTTTGAGAATGGCAGATGGGGTTATCTCGATCTCCCACCTGGCAAAGAACTCGGAGGGGCCATGAGTGAAGGCAGAAAGAGTTCACCGTATCAGGTTTGTTTTTTTTAAAGAAGATTGGGGAGTACTCACCTGGTAATAGCACATATTTTTAATTATGCTGAAAAAGCAATACCAATGTCTCATTATACGACCAAAACAAGTTGTGGAATAGAAGGGCGCAAAACTCTTGTTATTTCAACACTTCTCAGTGAAGGTTACCGAGCAGAAAAGGCTTTTGATGCCCTACTGTACTCAACTGTTTCAACGAGGTATCAGGTTTGCCCTACAATACCCGGCGACTGTAAGAGTAGTGCATGACAACAAGTCTTTTACTTTGGAAATGCTGGATGAACTGCGGGCCTTCTTTGATAAGCACCCAGCATAGATCCTTGGAGTTTACCTTGTTTTCTTGTCTAAGTCAACAGATAACTTTCTCAGGGATAACGTGTCTCAGTTCATGGCTTTGAGGTTGGAGCCCTTGATTGCTCCTATTTCTTTTATATTGTGTTAGGAATCTTTTGATCTCTGCAAGTGTTCACTGATTCACTTGATAACATTGAAATTAACAGCTTGTTCCTGTGTGAAGCTAGTTTCAGATCTTGCATACTGGCCACTTAAGGCAGGGATAAAATGCCTCATTGAGATTTGCTATGCCATTTAGGTGTGGGAACAGTGACCAGGTGCTGACTACACTTTTCAGTGGGCAAGTAGCTCTCACAGTGGCACCATCTTTGGAGTATCTGCTCCTAGCCCCATTCTAATGGATCACCAGATGACCACTTCTGGATTTTCTTCTGGCAGGACTGTGGTATCTGATGGAGAAGGAGTCTAAAAATTTATGAGAAGAACTAAGTGCAATGGGTTTGTCTTTCTTATCTGTTTGTTTGTTTCTTCCTTCTCCTGTTTGGGAGGTTTGGGGATGGGGGTTGGGTGTATTTGGGGGTTGATTGTTGGAAGCTGTATATGGGGGTGTTTTGTGTTTTCTCCTTGGTGAGGAGCGTGGGGGATTGGGTTGGGGTGATTGGAGACTCTCTTGAACAGGCATACTTTAGTTGGGACTTGGGGAGAAGGCCCCTTGGGATAGATAGGTGGGCTTAGCTGGGAGGTCTATTTGTTGGATATGCTACCTTCTACAGTAGGTTGTTCTTGATTGTAGCAATGTATAACTGTGGTAATAGCTGATCTAAAACTCATATCCTTTAATGTAGGTGGTTGTCACGGTCGTGCCCTGGTTTCAGGCTCTCAGTCATCTTGCCCCCTGGTGGCCAGGCCTGCTGGCTGCATTGGATTGTCTGTGTGCTGTTTCCCGTTCCAGACTTCAGCCCAGTCCAGTCCGGATCTTCCGGACTGCCAGACTTGCTTGTCTTGTTTGAGCCTGCACAGCACCCGTAGTTGCCTGGTGATTGCTGCAGCTAAATCTCAGCTGCTGCTGGGCTTATTAGCCATTTGGAAACTCTCTGCTTTGCCTCTGCATCGCCTAAGGCCCTGGTTTGTTGCTGCTTGTTGCACTTCTGCCTAGTCCAGTTATAGTCTGTAATTCTTGCCTCATTCTAGTTTAGTCTTTGTGTAGCTTTGTGTTCTGTATTACTTGTTTTCTGTATTGCTTGTTTCCCAGTCTTGTTTCTTGTTTGTATGTCTTTGTCTAGTTCTTGGTTGCCTGTGTCTCTTGTTCAGTGGCTGCCTGGCAGCTTTCAGTCCTGTCCCTTATCTATCAGTGTTTGTTCCCTGTTTCAGTGGCTGCTTGCAGCTTTCAGGTCTGTCCCTTGTCTGTCTGAGAGTACTAGTCTAGTATTCTGCCTAGCCTCCCTGTGTGTTCCAGTCCCTATGTGTATCCTGCTGGTATCCAGTTCCTGCCCTGTCCAGTAAGTCCTGCCGGCCACCTGCACCCAGGGGCTCAACTCCTGAGGAACGGTGGTCAAGTGCAGGTGAAGTCTAGCTGTCCCTGTCAGAGTTCTGTCTTATCCCTGTGTGGGGTGGTTTTGCCTGCCGCTGCCGCTCCTCAGCAGTGGCCCAAGGGCTCACTAACCTAGTTCCTGCTTTTGAAAATGTGACAGTGGTATACATTCCCCAGTTAAATTATCTTGAGAGATCATATCATTGTTGCCTTGCTCCAGGAAACCTACCTACTACTACTTTCTATAGCGCTACAAGGCATATGCAGCGCTGTACACCATACACAAAAAGACAGTCCCTGCTCAAAGAGCTAACAATCTTACCTGAGTAAGAATGAGCACTTAAGGACTGGGTAGGAGAACTTTTCTGTGCTGCTTTCAATAGTCAGCAGCATGTAACGGCGATATTGCTCCATAAGAGGCTGGCATTTGTTTTGCATACAATTCACCAGGACCCACAGGGGAGATTTGTGTTGGTGGCTGGGGAACTTCAGGCAGGTGTTTTTTTTTTTTCACCATATATGCAGCCAATGTATACTCTCACAAATATTTTGCTCAATTATCAACACACCTTTCTTCTGACAATTATCAAATAATTGTTGGAGGGAACTAATTCTACTAGCGACCCTCCCCCCCATCAACTGTAAACTCCCTCACCCCCTCCCCAAAAAAAAAAAAAAAAACAACTAAGGACTAAGAAGGGAGGGGAGTGAATTTATTATTCAACCACTTAGGGCTATTAGATGTGTGGTGCATTTTGCATGGGGAGGGAAGGATGAGTTTGATTACTAAAAACGCCAATTGCAGTTTTCTTTTTTTGTCTGTATTGCTAGGATAAGTACATAAGTAATGCCATACTGGGAAAAGACCAAGGGTCCATCGAGCCCAGCATCCTGTCCACGACAGCGGCCAATCCCTTCCCAAATGTACAAACATTCTATACATGTTATTCCTGGAATTGTGGATTTTTCCCAAGTCCATTTAGTACCGGTTTATGGACTTGTCCTTTAGGAAACCGTCTAACCCCCTTTTAAACTCTGCCAAGCTAACCGCCTTCACCACTTTCTCCGGCAACGAATTCCAGAGTTTAATTACACGTTGGGTGAAGAAAAATTTTCTCTGATTTGTTTTAAATTTACTACACTGTAGTTTCATCGCATGCCCCCTAGTCCTAGTATTTTTGGAAAGTGTGAACAGATGCTTCACATCCACCTGTTCCACTCCACTCATTATTTTATACACCTCTATCATGTCTCCCCTCAGCTGTCTCTTCTCCAAGCTGAAAAGCCCTAGCCTCCTTAGTCTTTCTTCATAGGGAAGTCATCCCATCCCCGCTATCATTTTAGTCGCCCTTCGCTGCACCTTTTCCAATTCCACTATATCTTTCTTCAGATGCGGCGACCAGAATTGAACACAATCATCACATAGGGTGTTTGTAGAATATCTCTTTGACACTGTTGCTGATATTTTTGTGAGTAGTTGATGCTTTATACTGCTTTTGGTCTTAAAAGATATAAAAAAAAATTGCAGGGGAAAGATCAGGAATTTAAAACAGCTATCCTACTCGCTTAAAGAGTGTGTTGATCAAAATCAAATATTGTAAGGCCAGAGAACATATTGATCCTGTCACAATCATGCCAGCATAGTAGGATACAATTTGATCTACAGTGATGGTTGTATTGGTTTGCCTGGTGAATACTGTAGCTTATACATGCTTTGTATAATAAACTTTCTTTGTTGCCTGTCAAGTTAAATAGAAAGTAATAAAACAAAGAAACTGAGTATACATTTTTGATGCAGGTCTACGTAGCTCATCAATGTGGTTATCATGTGGGGCTGAGTCAGATGCTAATTGCCAGAAGTATGAAGAGGGCACAGCTTAATTGGGCCATATTTTGGGGGGCCAGTCCACAGATTCGCAAATTTTGGAAAGCAGTAGAGACTGCATTACAATTATAAGAAGATTTTATTTTATGTTTTGGGCTGGATTGTCTTTATTTGATGTTTTAAATTAGAATCTTTCTATCCATAAAGGAAAAAGGCTTCTTGTCCTAAGGCATTCCTCCTTGCATTAGAATGTATTTTGTTCTCCGGAGATCCTCACTTCCCCCTCAACCAAATTGTGGAGGGTACTGCTGTTTAATATGGTGATGATTGAAAGGAGGAGTGTGAGAGATACTGAAGAGTCAAGATGTCCACAATTCAAGGGTATTTGGAAAGATGTTTTTAATGTTCTTTTTCATAAGGCCAGAAGTATGTTGCTTAATCACTGAATCAATTCTAGTCACTTAGGGGATCTTTTACTAAAGCTTAGCTCGAGTTATCCACAGCAGGGCCCATTTTATTCTTATGGGCCCTGCTGCAGATAACTCGAGCTAAACTTTAGTAAAAGACTCCCTTAGATCATTAACTATGGAATATCGCTCCATACCTGTATCATTACCTGTACAACTACCCCTGTTGTTGCTGTTATTCTGATTGGGAAAAAAAGGTTTTTGTTTTGTTTTATGCAGGCCCCTCCCCCTTATGAGAAAATATAGATAATTGTTCATGTGAGGTAGGATAAAACAAAAAAATCATTTTTAGGTGAAATTCAGACTTTTGTACCTACCTGATTCCTAGAAATATTGCCTCTTTATAACCACATATTGTCAGCGTTTTGTCTTCTCTGCTTAAGACTACTACAAGAGCATATTTCTGCTTTATGGAGAGATTTCCCGGCGTAGTTTTGTTATCAATTGTGCCTGGAACAGAAAGACACAAGGTAGAGCCAGATGAGAACATCTCCTGGTTCTCCCTGCACTCTGGACACCTATTGTAAACAAGTTTATCTGTTTCTGATTGCCTAGAGGAGATATTGGGGCTCATTTTCAAAGCACTTACTTACAAAGTTCCATAGGCTATGGTATGATCTTGTTATTCGGGACTTTGTTTGAACATTCATTCGGGACTCCATCTTAGTTTAGACAGTTTTCTGAAATGTCTTATGCATAGATTAGTGCAGAAAACAGAGCAAGGCCTCATGACTTTAGAGTTGGTGTTGTAATCTGCTGCTGTCCTCCCATACCCCGGGGCAGGCGCAGAAGAAGATCCCTACTCTTTCTGCACTTTTCTCCAGTCTGAATATTTCCTAATTGTGCTGATTATCATCCAGTGCATTGCAGCTGTGACCACCTAAATCCCATGACTCTTGGTTTACTACCTGTCTATCTTATTGTCTGCTGATAAATAATTGGTTGCACCTACCTGTTATGTTATCGAGGATTTATCTCTCGCCAACTCTCTTAAGATAAAATTCAAGGTGAGTTACATCAGATCTAAAAAGAAGTTGATACAGATAATCAGGAATTATATATAAAGTAAAAGTGCATAACAGAATAAAGTTCATAATCCCTGAGGTCTAACATATAGGTAAGTTTTCAAAACTTTATGAAATAAGAAATAACTTCTTATTGAGCATATCTCTAGAGAGAGATTATTCCAATAGCGGACAACTGCAAAGAAAAAAGATGAAGAAAAAACTACTTTAAACTGTATACCTTTGATCAGTGGAAGAGTTAACATAAGATAATCATATGATATCACTGCTAATATAAAGCTAAGTATATGTTTATCCTGGGATGTCTGATGTAGATTTGTTTGTTCTTGGCATAAGAGTACTGCAAAGAACCATGATCTGTGACCCTATGTAGATAATTTGTGGCTTTAGTGACACAGAATATCATAATACCAGTGCTTTCTTTGTAGAAAAAAAGGTACCGGTACTCATTATGGGCAGGACCACCATCTATGGCTCCACACCCTATGGTAGCCATACCCACAGTAGCCACACCCCTTATACCAGCTATAGTGCCTATTCTCTTCTCATTTCCACTATTCATGATGTATTGTAAGCCACATTGAGCCTGCAAAGAGGTGGGAAAATGTGGGATACAAATGCAACAAATAAATAAATAAATAAATAAGTAAGTAGGCATCATTGAAATTTTATACCAGTATAGGAGAAAAAAGCTGTTACAGCTCCAGTATACCTGGTGCAAAATAAGACAGCAGATGTAAATTCTCAAATTGGACATATTCCAAATACTAACATTAAAATAAAATTATTTTTTCTACCTTTGTTGTCTGGTGACTTTGTTTTTCTGATCATGTTGGCCCCAGTCTCCGATTCTGCTGCTCTCTATCTGTTCTCTTAACTACGTTTCCAGGGCTTCCTTTCTATTTATTTCTTTACTTTCCTCCTTTCTTCTTAATTTCTTGTCCTACATTCATATGTAAAAGCTGGGTCCTCCGTGGAATTTACTGGAGGAGGTATAACATGGTTCCAGCTTTTGCCTATTTTCTCCATTCATATGCAGTTTTTCTCCTCTCTTCCCTTTCCTTCATCTCCATCCATGTGCATCTTCTTTTCTCTTTCCTCCCCTTCATCCATGTCCAGCATTTCTCCTCTCTCATTCCCTCTGTCCATATCCAGCATTTCTCCTCTCTCCCCTGCCCTCCCCTCTATCCATTCATGTCCAGCAATTTTCCTTTCTTGCCTGCTCTCCTCTCCATCCATTTCCAGCATTTCTCCTCTCTCCCCTGTCCTCCCCTCCATATCCAGTCATTCTATCTACCCTGCCCTCCCCTCCCATCCATGTCCAGTGATTCTCCTCTGCCCCTGTCCTCTCCTCTTATCCATGTCCAGCAATTCTCATCTCTCACCTGCCCTCCCCTCTCATCCATGTCCAGCATTTCTCCTTCCCCTGTCCACTCCTGCCATCCATGTCCAGCGATTCTGCTCTCCCCCCCTACTCCCCTGCTATCCATGTCCAATGATTCTCCCTCCCATCTTCCTTCTCCCGCTGCCTGCCAGCCCACTTCTCCCATCTGAGACCCCCTCCCCTTTCAGCCTCCCCCGACCCAGTCCCCACCTGCTTACCCTCAGCTCCCTGGACAGCCCCCTTCTCTCTGCCACCCGGCCCCCTGCATTTTTTAAATCTCTGAATCGTCAGCGCAGCACCTCGCGTCTGCAAAACAAGCAGATCGCCTTGGGCCTTCCCTCACTGTGTCCCGCCCTCATGGAAATAAAAAGTTACATCAGAGGAGGGCGGGACACAGTGAGGTTAAGGCCCGAGGTGATCTTCTTGTTTTGCAGATGCAAGGCGCTGTACTGCCGATTTAGAGATTTTTAATAAGCCATTGCTCAAGAAGCAAAAAAAGGTGCTGGTATGCCGTACTGACACAAAAAAAGCACTGTATAGTACATACTAGTGCATATCTATAGTTGGATTCCAAAATCCATCTATCAAACAGCAGCCACCACTTATGGCCAGTGCCTTCTGGCTTTCAGGTATTAATGAAGAGTGGAAGGCAGCTCTCATCACAAGAAAGGAGTGAGCTCGGGGAAGTTCTGGGTGACTGGGCTGACCTTGGAGAGAAGCAGTGAACCCCCCCCCCCCCCCCGGATTGATAGGAAAAGGGGAAAGTGCTGAGAAGAGGTAGGGATGAGAGAACGTGTGAGGGGGCTGCTGCAAGCTGAGGAAACAAGCTGGTTAGAGGTCAATCTGCCAAATAAGGCATTCCATATCATCATGCTGATCAATCCATAGACTGGTGGGTTGTGTCCATCTACCAGCAGGTGGAGATAGAGAGCAATCCTTTTGCTTCCCTATATGTGGTCATGTGCTGCCGGAAACTCCTCAGTATGTTCTCTATCTCAGCAGGTGGTGGTCACACACAGCAGCAGCTCTGGCTAGGTCTCCAAGCCTAATTTTTAGGTTTTGTTGAGTACCTGGGGTTGAGGGCTCTTCTTGAGCAAGTGCAAACCTGGTGGCGCCAGGTCCCTCCTTTTCTCCCCCCTCCTGCTGGCTCCGTTAAAAAAAAAAAAAAAAATTTTGGACGTCCTTAAAGGCGTTTATTTCGACGTTTATTTAAACGTTTATTGCAGCTACTCACTGGGACACCAGGTCGTTACAGCTCGGAGCGAGAAGCAGGTAATTTTTACCTTTTTATAGCGGGCAGGGGGTTCCCCGATCGATCTCCACGTGGCCTATGGCGTCGGAGGGCGAGGGCGCGAAGAATCGCTCCCCGGACCGCGTGTGCGCTTCTAGCGGGGATGCGGGGGTCTTAAAGTCTGATTCGCCCTTGTTGGGTGTCAGTTCGGAGGCCGGTCAGTGTCCCGGGTCTTCCTCCGGTGCGGCGGTTTTTCCCGCCATAAACGCCCATCCCCCGCTGCTCGCCTCCGCCATCTTGGCCGGCCACTCTGCTCGCACGGCTTCTTCTTGGGCCGCCCTTGAGCTGGGAGACGTTAATGCCATGGCCGCCCTTGATTTGGGCGACGGCAAAAAAGCGGCTAAAATTAAGCGCCGTTCTTCCCGCGTGGCTCCTTCGCGGAGTGTCGCGCCGGATGCCATCTTGGATGCGCAGCATGTTTCTCCCCCGCTCTTGCGAGCGTCGGTTGAGGGTGCGTCTAGGGCTGTGGCCCAGGCTGCTGAAGTGCACAGTCTGGGGGGTTTCTCCCCCGAGTTTATTTTGCTGCTGCATCAGGCCTTCCTTATGCAAAACGCTGCCCCTTCTCCTTTGTCCGATAAAGGGGTTGAGGCCCCCGGAAGTAAACGCCCTCGGGTGGATTCCCAGGCCTTAGAGAACTCTGTTTTCTCTGATGTAGATGAGGGCAGCGTATCTGAGTTCTCCCAACTTTCCTTTGGGGATTCCTTGGAGGAGACGGATTCCCGCTCGGATGGAGCTCATGACCCCTCTGCAGCGCGGATCTTTCGCTCAGAGGATTTGCCCAACCTGTTAGTGCAGGCCATGAGCATTTTGAAGATTTCCTCTCCAGAGGACGTCTCTCCCTCAGCCCCTGTTGGCTCCGCCATTATGCTGGGGACGAAGCGCCCGCCTAGAACCTTCCACGTGCATGATGCCATGCACACCTTAATTTCGGCTCAATGGGATGTCCCGGAAGCGAGCCTCAAAGTGGCTAGGGCTATGTCCCGCCTCTATCCTTTGCCTGAAAGTGAACGGGAGGCCTTTCTTTGGCCTACCGTGGATTCTTTAATCACTGCGGTGACTAAGAAAACGGCGTTGCCGGTGGAAGGTGGCACGGCCCTAAAGGACGCCCAAGACAGAAGATTGGAGGCGGCCTTAAGGTCGTCCTTCGAGGCGGCTGCCTTAAGTTTGCAGGCCTCAGTTTGCGGCTCCTATGTGGCCAGGGCGTGCCTCACGATTGTGCAGCGGGCTTCCCCCTCGGATCCTTCCTTGAGGGCTGATTGGCCGGCCCTGGAATCGGGCTTGGCTTATTTGGCAGACTTACTGTATGATGTCTTGAGAGCCTCGGCTAAAGGTATGGCTCAGACAGTCTCTGCGCGGCGGTGGCTTTGGCTGAAACATTGGTCTGCTGACCACGCCTCTAAGTCCCGCCTGGCTAAGTTGCCTTTTAAAGGCAAGCTGCTCTTTGGGGTCGAGCTGGACAAAATCGTGACCGATCTCGGCACGTCTAAGGGCAAGAGGTTACCAGAGGTCAGGGCTCGGGCCAGTGCTCGCCCCGGTATCTCCAGAGGACGGTTTCAGGAAGCCCGTCGGTACCGCCCGGGCAAGTCGGGCTCCTCTGCCCCCTCTTCCTTCAAGAGGAATTTCTCCCCCAAGCAGCATTCCTTTCGCAGAGACCGCAGACCCGGAGGTGCGCCCTCCGGTCCTCCCCCAGGGTCTCATACCCAATGACGGGGTCCTGGTCCATGGCCCAGTGCAGATTGGAGGACGCCTGTCCTCGTTTCTGGGTGAGTGGACCAGGGTAACTTCAGACGCTTGGGTGCTGGAAGTCATCAGAGACGGCTACAAGCTAGAGTTCTGCCGACCCTTAAGAGACGGGTTTGTACTCTCTCCCTGCAAGTCTCCGGTCAAAGCCGTGGCAGTGCAGCAGACCTTGGACAATCTGATCCGCCTGGGTGCGGTCGTTCCGGTGCCAGAAAATCAGCTTGGCAAGGGACGTTACTCCATTTACTTTGTGGTACCAAAGAAAGGAGGTTCTGTACGGCCTATCCTCGACCTCAAAGGGGTCAATCGGGCCTTGAAAGTTCGGCACTTTCGCATGGAGACTCTCCGCTCTGTTATAGCGGCAGTGAAGGCAGGGGAGTTCCTGGCATCCTTGGACATCAAGGAAGCGTACTTGCATATTCCCATCTGGCCTCCTCATCAACGCTTTCTGCGTTTTGCAGTCCTGGGCCGACACTTCTAGTTCAGAGCCCTCCTGTTCGGGTTGGCTACTGCTCCGCGGACCTTCTCCAAAGTAATGGTGGTCATTGCAGCCTTCCTGCGAAAGGAAGGAGTACAAGTCCATCCTTATCTGGACGACTGGTTGATCTGAGCCCCCTCTTATGCAGAGTGCGGCAAAGCTGTGGACCGGGTGATTGCTCTTTTGAGCTCCCTGGGGTGGATCATCAACTGGGAGAAAAGCCAGCTGTGCCTGACTCAGTCCCTGGAGTATCTGGGAGTTCGATTCGACACCCAAGTGGGCAGAGTGTTCCTGCCGGACAATCGGATTGTCAAACTTCAGGCTCAGGTGGACCAGTTCCTAGTAGCCTCTCCGCTTCGGGCTTGGGACTATGTGCAGCTGTTGGGCTCTATGACGGCCACGATGGAAGTAGTGCCCTGGGCCAGGGCTCATATGAGACCACTACAACACTCTCTGCTGCAGCACTGGACTCCGGTGTCGGAGGATTATGCTGTGCGCCTTCCCTTGGACCCAGCAGTGCGCAAGGCGCTGAGCTGGTGGCTGAAGACAGGCAAGTTGTCTGCAGGGATGCCTCTTGTGACCCCAGAGTGGATTGTCGTCACGACGGACGCCTCTTTGACGGGCTGGGGAGCCCACTGCTTGGGAAGGACAGCGCAGGGGCTCTGGTCTCCTGCAGAGGCAAAGTGGTCTATCACCCTCCTGGAACTCAGAGCCATTCGGTTGGCGCTTTTGGAGTTCCTCCCGGTACTGGCGTTGAAGCCAGTACGGGTCCTGTCGGACAATGCCACGGCTGTGGCCTATGTCAACCGCCAGGGAGGTACCAAGAGCGCCCCTCTAGCCAAGGAAGCCATGAATCTATGCCAGTGGGAGGAAGCGAACCTGGAACAGCTGTCGGCGGCCCACATTGCCGGAGTCATGAATGTCAAGGCGGACTTTCTCAGTCGCCATACCTTGGATCCCGGAGAGTGCCAGTTATCGGCTCAGGCGTTCTTGGACATCATGAAGCGCTGGGGCCAGCCGAGCCTAGATCTGATGGCGTCATCGGCCAATTGCCAAGTGCCGCGCTTTTTCAGCAGAGGACGGGACCCTCGATCTCTGGGAGTAGATGCTCTTCTCCAACAGTGGCCGACACAAGAGCTTCTCTATGTGTTCCCGCCCTGGCCCATGTTGGGCAGGGTACTAGACCGGGTGGCAAAGCATCCGGGCCGGATAATCCTGGTGGGTCCGGACTGGCCCAGACGTCCCTGGTATGCGGACTTGATCAGGCTCTCAGTGGACGACCCTCTGCGGCTGCCTGTGGAGCAGGGCCTGTTGCATCAGGGTCCCGTGGTGATGGAGGATCCCTCCCCCTTTGGTCTTACGGCCTGGCTATTGAGCGGCAGCGTCTGAGGAAGAAGGGCTTCTCAGACAAGGTCATCGCCACTATGCTGAGAGCGAGGAAGCGCTCTACTTCTACTGCTTACGCCAGGGTTTGGCGTACCTTTGCAGCGTGGTGTGAAGCAGGCTCACTTTCTCCCTTCACTGCTCCAATTTCTTCAGTGCTGGCGTTCCTGCAATAAGGTCTGGAGAAAGGCCTGTCGCTCAGTTCCCTTAAAGTCCAGGTAGCGGCTCTGGCTTGCTTCAGGGGCCGCCTGAAGGGTGCTTCCCTGGCTTCGCAGCCAGATGTGGTACGTTTTCTCAAGGGAGTTAATCACCTGCGCCCTCCTCTGCACTCAGTGGTGCCTGCGTGGAATCTCAACCTGGTGCTAAGAGCCTTGCAGAAGCCGCCTTTTGAACCCTTGTTGAGGGCATCTCTGAAAGACCTGACGTTGAAAGCAGTCTTTTTGGTGGCTATCACTTCAGCCAGAAGAGTTTCCGAGCTCCAGGCACTCTCATGTCGAGAGCCTTTTCTGCAGTTCACTGAGGCAGGAGTGACTATTCGCACAGTGCCTTCCTTCCTGCCCAAGATTGTTTCTCGCTTCCATGTGAATCAGCAGCTCTGTCTCCCTTCCTTTCGTAGGGAGGACTACCCAGAGGAATACTCTGCTCTCAAATATCTGGATGTGAGACGAGTCATCATCAGATACTTGGAAGTGACCAATGATTTCCGGAAATCGGATCATCTGTTTGTCCTGTTTGCAGGTCCTCGTAAGGGTCTGCAGGCTGCTAAGCCTACAGTGGCAAGATGGGTCAAGGAAGCCATTGCAGCGGCTTATGTGGCCGCGGGGAAGGTGCCGCCTATCCAGCTGAAGGCTCACTCCACTAGAGCTCAGGTGGCCTCGATGGCAGAGGCCGGGTCCGTCTCCTTGGAAGAGATTTGCAAGGCGGCAACTTGGGCATTGGCCCATACCTTCTCCAGGCATTACCGCTTGACTGTGGCTGCTCGGGCAGAGGCCCGGTTTGGAGCTTCAGTGTTGCGGTCAGGGATTTCAATGTCCCGCCCTGGGTGAGTACTGCTTCGGTACATCCCACCAGTCTATGGATTGATCAGCATGATGATATGGAAGGTAAAATTATGTATCATACCTGATAATTTTCTTTCCATTAATCATAGCTGATCAATCCATAGCCCCTCCCAGATATCTGTACTGTTTATATTCTGGTTGCATTTCAGATTCAGGTTTAGTCTTCAGTTCCTGTTCAGGAGGACTTCGTGTTCAAGTTTTTTCAATTGGATTTTTCAAGAGTTGAGACGAGTTTGTGTTACAGTGAGCTGCTGCATTCCTCTCCCCTCCGTTTTACGGGGCTGGATTGAGACATAAATTCTGCCGGCGCTCCCTCCCGCTTCGTGCGGCTGTAGGGCAGCTTTGTACCCCTCCCGCTTCGGCGGTGTTAGGGTCAGTCAGCTCCTCCCGCGGTTGCGGTTGCAGGATAAGCCAGATCCCCCCGCATTGGCGGGGTGGTGTCCCTCCCCCGCTCCGCGGGGATGAGCTGGACGGATTCCCCTCCCCCACTTGTGTGGGGATGAGCTGGGTTAATTCCCCTCCCCCGCTTCGGCGGTGGTGAGCTGGGCAGAGTGTCCCTTTGTGGGTGTAATTCTCTAAGTGCTGAGTCCTGCGGATGGAGCTTGGATATCGACATACTGAGGAGTTTCCGGCAGCACATGACCACATATAGGGAGGCAAAAGGATTGCTCTCTATCTCCACCTGCTGGTAGATGGACACAACCCACCAGTCTATGGATTGATCAGCTATGATTAATGGAAAGAAAATTATCAGGTATGATACATAATTTTACCATGCATCTTGACAGATGACTAAGTGTCAGGTATCATAATTTTACAAGATGGCGCTGGATGTCTCCTCAGACCAGATAAATATTATTGGTCCAGGGAGGAGGGGCCCAACAGCATGGAGGTTGCAGTGATATAGCCAGACAATTTTGGGTGGTCCTGAGCTCAAAATGGGTGGGCACAAAATTTTCTGTCAGCCTCCTCCCCTTCCTCGGCATCTCCAAACTCAAAATATAAATACTTTAACTAATGAGGATCCTCAAGGTCTGGCAACTGAAGACTTCCTCTGAAGACAGCCAGAACTCCCTTTTACCAAGCTTGCAAACAGCAGAAACATCCACCTCACACATGCTTAGTTGATAGTGGCTCAAGTATACTGCTGCCAACTGCAGATCTTGGTAGAAAAGAATTCTGGTCATCTTTGCAGAAGATCCTCGGCTGGTGTTCCTTGGGGATCCCCAACAGCTATAGTATCGGGCCCAGTGTTAGACATGCTAGGCTCCTGGTCAGAAAATAAAGAAGGGGGCCCTCCAGATCCTCTCTTTGCCCTGCCTCCCCTCTGATCTCCCCACCTGCTAGTACTATCCCATTGACATACCCTCAGCAAATACAGAACAAACAATCACAAATTATAAATAAAAATATGTAGACAAAAATTGAACTGGGAACCCCAAGAAGTTAAACATGTAATACCACACTAAAAAAAAAATAAAAATATTTATGTATTTCCTTTTCTAGTGAACACAGTACAAATACATCTGCTATGTACGTTTCCCAAAGCTAAAATATTTCAGTTAATAAAATAAAAATATTTTTTTTCTACCTTTGTTGTCTGGACATTTTATTTTTCCATCATGTTGGTTCCAGTTTCTCTTTTCTGCTTTCCTGTCTGTCCTCTGCTAATTCTCCTTCAAGTGGTTGCTGTCCAGTTGTCTTTTCTCCTTTCTTACTCCATTCCCTAACTACACCTACCTCTGACATATTGGTCTTTCCGTTTTCACTCTTTCCTCTCTTTTTCTTTACTGACTCTCTGTTCATTCAAATTTCACCCTCTCTCACCCTTGTCCTTCTTTCTTTCTTTATTTGTATTTATTTCTTTATAGCATTTATACCCCGCTCTTTCCCGCTTGATAGCAGGTTCAGTGCGGCTTACAATGTATGTGTACAAAGTATCACAGAGATAGCACAATGTATGGGTACATTATACTTTTCAGCTACCTACCAAATTCTATCTACTACTACTACCCAACATTTCTAGAGCGCTACTAGGGTTACGCAGCGCTGTACAATTTAACAAAGAGAGACAGTCCCTGCTCAAAGAGCTTACAATCTAATAGACAAGTGAACGGTCGGTCCGATAGGGGCAGTCAAATTGGGGCAGTTTGGATTCACTGAACGGTAAGGGTTAGGTGCCGAACGCAGCATTGAAGAGGTGGGCTTTAAGCAAAGACTTGAAGACGGGCAGGGAGGGGCTTGGCGTAAGGGTTCAGGAAGGTTGTTCCAAGCATAGGGTGAGGCGAGGCAGAATGAGCGGAGCCTGGAGTTGGCGGTGGTGGAGAAGGGTACTGAGAGGAGGGATTTATCCTGTGAACGGAGGTTACGGGCGGGAACGTAAGGGGAGATGAGGGTAGAGAGGTAGTGAGGGGCAGCAGACTGAGTGCATTTGTAGGTAAGAAGGAGAAGCTTGAATTGAATGCGGTATCTGATCGGAAGCCAGTGAAGTGACCTGAGGAGAGGGGTGATATGAGTATATCGGTTCTGGCGGAATATGAGACGTGCAGCAGAGTTCTGAACAGACTGAAGGGGGGATAGATGGCTAAGTGGGAGGCCGGTGAGGAGTAAGTTGCAGTAGTCCAGGCGAGAGGTAATGAGAGCGTGGACGAGAGTTCGGGTGGTGTAACCCATTAGCTCTCCCATTCGCCATCTCACTCCTTTCCCAGCCTTCCATTCCCTTTCACCTTTAATCTATTCCCCTCTCATTCATCCCCTCCCCCCATCTCACACATGGTTCCACCATTTCCAGCATCTTCCTCCCTCCACCCTTCTAGCTTAGCATCTGCTCCCTCTTTTTCCCCTCTCTGCCCTTGTAGCCTATCTCTGTGTCCCTTCCACTCCACCCCCAGAATCTTCCTTTTCTCTTCCCTCCTGCTCCCCTTCTCCCATGGTCCAGAATTTCTCCCTCTCTTCCCTTTTTCCTATTGTCCAGCATCAATCCCTTCTACCCCTGGATCCAACATTTCCCTCTTTCTCCCTTCCCCCTCCTGTCCATCTCTCCCATTGTCCACTATCTTTTACTCACTCTGTCCTTTGCACCCTGGATCCAACATCTTTCTCCCCCCCCCATGCAGCATCTTGCCCTCTGTCCTCTCCACTGCCATATCTCTAACACCTCTCCCTCCCTCTTCCCTCTCTTAAATTGTCTACCATCTCTCTCAGGCGGAAGTGGTTTCAGAGGGGGACAGGACATGGCAGAGAGAAGGCTTCTGGGTCAGTCACAGGCAGTATGTAGGAATAGTTTCCACTGCTGCTGCCCTTTTAATAAGCTTGTTAAGGGAGGGGGAGAGGGGGATGCAGGACCAGGGAGCCCAGATTTCTTCCCCCATGCTGTTACGCTCTGCTACACTTCTCCGGGATGGGTCGGTTTCTGTTTCCTAACCTGGCAGCCGTCATCCGGCTTGGAGCAAGAGCAGCAGCCATCTTGGCTAAACGAGAACAGGAAGGAACTCCATATCTGGTCGTGGGAGGATCTCCTATGGGGGCTGCCATGTTGGATGCACCTGAGTTTGGTTTGCTCTGATTGCTTCACTATTTAAAGCACTGCCTCCAGGCCTTCTTTGCTTCGGCCTCAATTGTTCTGAGGAGTTGCTGTCGGAGTGCTGTTCACCGGCTATCTTCTGTTCCTGATTTCCTGTGTTACCGGACCTTGGTTACTTCTTGGATTTCGCTTGTTTGCTGCCTGCCTTGACCCTGGACTGTTTTTTGACTATTCTTGCCTATTCGGAGTTCTGGTGCTGGACTGTGTCTGTATTCCTGCCATCCTGATCAGCGGCTGTGCAACCCCGCCGGTTCCAGAAGTCCTGGTGGCCACCTGCAGCTGAGGGCTCAACTCTCGGTGAACGGTGGTCGCTTCCCAGGTGAAGCTAGGGGTTGTCTGGCTGCCTGACAGAGTACGGCATCTCTCCATCTTCGCCGTGCTCAGTCGGGGCACAAGGGCTCACACACTACCGGGTCATAACACATGCCAGCTGTCAGATGTGCACTTCTGCTGGGTGGGCCCAGGCCCACCCATGGTTATGCCCCTGGGAGGTTCCCTGGTTCAGGGCCTCCTTGTATCAGGTGGTCTTTCTGCATATTGCTGGGAGGATGGTCTCCAGACCTTTGTCCAATATATATGTATAGATAGATAGTGGTCTCCACTTAAAATTTTGCTATGTTGTTGGTGCTTTGCTGGGGTGGGGTGGGGTGGGGGAGAATCTCTTTGCCTTGTTCTGCATTTTTGTCAGCATATAATCTTTGTTTTTCTCTAAGTTCTCTATGTTTTCTTAACTCACATTAGTCTGGACATTTGTCTTTATATTAACATGTTGGTGTCAGCACAAAGTCTATAGACAGTTCTGTTATGCTCACAATGTACACAAAGTGTTCTGCACATCAGCTTAAGTACTATCATGTACTGTTGTCTATTTTAACAAATTAGTTATATATCAGTTGTTGCTTTAGTCTTGGTTTTATTGTCTCAGCTTCCCAGACATTGAACTAGTTTAATGGATTCATTTTTTACCATCTAATTCTACACAGTGACCCTTTATGCAGATAGGGGCTGATGCAGTATGCTTGCGTTAGAGTCATGAGTTGACACTTAGCATGTTCCCAATGCTTTGGAAAAAAAAACATTTTGGGCATGCTGCCATCAATGAAGGCTGGGGGTTAACCATGTTGGTCACATCCTTTGAAGGTACTGGGTCAATATCGATGACCTGGTCTCGGCTTGACAGAGGCAGGTGCACCCCATTCAGTTTCTGGGAGGTTAAGTGGCTCTCATGTTGGGGGTGCTTTGAGGACCTCTGTGACTCCAATGACTTGGTGCTCTCAATGCTGTGTCTCAAGGGGGATCAATGCTGATGTCTCTTAGCCTCTGCCTGACACATGCAATCAGAATCCCTCAGTGTTGACAGAGACAATGACAAATGCTTCCTCACCCTCTGTAGAGGATGGAGGATGCCTGATCCTGGTAGCCACTATCCATACTTGATGTCAAGGAAGGTGGAGGATTTCTCAGTATTGATGCATCTGTATGTCAAATGTAGCACCCCGAGCCACAGAGACCGATGCCACTAATGCTAAAGTCGACGGGAGTGACTTTTCAGTGCCATAAATCCATTTGAACTGCTTCTCTCAACCCTTAATACCGCTCCTTGACATCTGTAAACAGAGTTTATAACAAGAGGGATTATGATCAGTCCCCAGACATTGCAAGCACCAGTAATGACTGTCCATGAGGCACGTGGCCCTTTTGCATCTGGATAACTTCTTAAAACCACTGACAGCTTTATGGGATGTCAGGAAAAATAGCCAAGGTGAAATCAAAATGGCTGGATTGTGGAAGGGTCCCTGACCAGGTGACCAAGGCCTAAGGGGCCTAGTGGGCCACAGGAAACAAAGAAAAATTGAAAGTGCCAAAAACCCTGTGAGAAATAAAAGGGAGCAGGAAAGAATACTGGCCCGGTGAGAATATTTCCACACTAGTGAACTAGGAGAAAATGCAAATAGTAATGAAAGTTTTGATGTGAGCTGAGGGACAACAGCAAACATCCCTATACTACTTCACAGAAAAAAACAGACTGATCTGATCCTGTATGATGATGGCAGGCAGGAAGACCTATGCATGCGCAATAGGCTGCTAAAAAACACTGGGGAGCACTTGCTGCGTCGGGATCCATGTGATGACACCATCCATCAGTGTGAATGTACCATCCTGCCTGTCCTCAGAGAAATTACAGAATACTATAAATGATGTGCATATCTCCAGCATTACAGTGTGAGCTTGCACAAACTCTATGGCTGGTGTATTCACACCTAATCTATAGGCACGTTTTAGAGGTTACACCGTAGACAAAATATCTTCCACATCCTCACTTAGGTTTTCTGCGCCCAGGGAAGTGGCATAATGCCTGGTCTGCAGGTAGGCATAAAAATCAGACGCGGGTCATCCGTGCTCACGTTGTAGCTCCTCGAAAGGCTTTAACTGCCCTTCTTCGTTCAACAGTTGGTAAAGATAGTGAATCCCTGTCTGCCGCCACTTTACAAATGTCCATGCCAAGGTTCCATCTGGGATGTCTGGGTTTAGATACAGTGAAACAAAGGAAGTAAATCTGTGCCTGCGGCATAGTCACCGCCACATCGCTCTCACTGACTTCACAAACGGATTACTCCACAAGTTCTCAGTAACTCTTGTTTTTGTTGTATGTATTAACCAGCTTAGATGTATCTCTGGGTTCATGGAGGCCTCCAGTTGAGTATCCATAAACTGTTGACTTCCCACAAGCCAGTCTCTAGCATGCCTCATGGCACAAGAGATAGTGAGATACCTAATGTTAAGTAACCCCATTCCTCCATACCTAAAAGTTAAGTATATACTGCTTTCACTTAGCTTTTGTAGTTGAAAAATGGGTCTTGACCTGATCCATGTTTTGCCGAGGCTGTTTCAAGATACCCACCAACAACGCTTTCGAACTTTAAACCTTGTGAAAGTGTCTCTTTGGCAGTCTACTAAAATGCAAACGTTCAAGGGGTAAAAAGAGTATTACTGTTTTTGATGGGTATTTAATTTTTGTGTATGATTAGTCTTGATTTTTCTCATCTATCAAAGAAGGTTGTGACTTAATGGTCTCTTTGATTGTGGATTAAGATTTGCTAAAACTTCTTTGTATTTTTTTAAATGTTGCTTTTGGAATCCGATGATACTTTTCTTGTTCAACATACATCTTTGTTGAACATAAATCTTTGATGTATAATATAAAATAAAAAAATGTCCCTCCTGTGCCGAATTTAATATTTTCTTTGTAGACTGAAATGAGGACCAGATGGCAATAACAACATCACCAGCATGCATGTGCTTTAAGTTGGAGTGGCAATTTCAGGGCACAGCCATAAACAGGTAGCAGTGGAATGGAAGGTAGAAGCTTTGGCCCAGATAATGGTAAAATACCACTAGGCAGCTTGCACGGAACAGTGCAGCAACCCCAAACTGCACTAGTACAACTGGAATGGGTTTCAAATAACACCGTAGGGGTAACCTGAAAGAGGGACCGTGGTTATAATCCAAACTTTGATGAACAAGGGGAGGCTAGATTAATTTGGTTAACAGCTTCACTAAGGGGTCCTTTTACAAAGCTAAGGCAAGCACTAACGCATGCTTGTCGCAGCTTAAAATGGTATACGAGTCTGAATGTTTTTGTCCTTCCTGCCTACTGTTTGTGTGACTGACTTTAACTACTACTACTTAACATTTCTAAAGCGCTACTAGGGTTACGCAGCGCTGTACAATTTAACTTGGAAGGACAGTCCCTGCTCAAGGAGCTTACAATCTAACTATCCTATTTGACATTGTAGTTCTTTTCTTTAATGTGAATTTTTAGCTTGTACACCGCTTTGATCTTCCAAGTGGTAGTTAAACACAGTATAGCAAGTTTTAAAAATAATAGTACTAATAATAATGTAATATTTTTCAATTTTGTGGGGGGAGGGGGGTGGAGAATAGGCGAGTCTATGCAAACCGGTGTGTCAACACTGCCACACACTAAGCGATTAGCGCAGGTTTAGTACGTGAATCTCTAGTGCCTACAAAATAGGTGATGGTAGGGGCTCATACACTAATGGGAAAACTAGCACCTGGCCATTAATGGAAAAATCAGAGGAGTGTGGTAGCCGTGTTAGTCCACTCTTAAGGTTATCAATAGAAATCAAACAAAATAAAACATGGAAAAGAAAATAAGATGATACCTTTTTTTATTGGACATAACTTAATACATTTCTTGATTAGCTTTCGAAGGTTGCCCTTCTTCCTCAGATCGGAAATAAGCAAATGTGCTAGCTGACAGTGTATATAAGTGAAAACATTCAAGCATTACTATGACAGTCTGACAGGGTGGGAGGAGGGGGGTGGGTCGGAGGTATGCATGGGGACATCAAAGCATATCCAAAAATACTAGGACTAGAGGGCATGAGTTGAAGCTACAGTGTGGTAAATTTAAAACGAATCGGAGAAAATTTTTCTTCACCCAACGTGTAATTAGACTCTGGAATTCGTTGCCGGAGAACGTGGTACGGGCGGTTAGCTTGACGGAGTTTAAAAAGGGGTTAGATAGATTCCTAAAGGACAAGTCCATAGACCACTATTAAATGGACTTGGAAAAATTCCGCATTTTTAGGTATAACTTGTCTGGAATGTTTTTACGTTTGGGGAGCGTGCCAGGTGCCCTTGACCTGGATTGGCCACTGTCGGTGACAGGATGCTGGGCTAGATGGACCTTTGGTCTTTCCCAGTATGGCACTACTTATGTACTTATATTCTAACAGGGTGGGTGTGGATAGGTGAGGGGAGGGTGATCAACAGAGACATACAGCTTTATGGTTTATAATGGGCTAGGAACCCCAGATCCTTGTTAAGTCCTTTCTGTTGGGTGTTAAAATATTCAATCATTCTGACTTCAAAGGTCTTACCCTGTCAGACTGTCATAGCAATGCTTGAATGTTTTCACTTATATACACTGTCAGCTAGCACATTTGCTTATTTCCGATCTGAGGAAGAAGGGCAACCTTCGAAAGCTAATCAAGAAATGTATTAAGTTATGTCCAATAAAAAAAGGTATCATCTTATTTTCTTTTCCATGTTTTATTTTGTTTGATTTCTATTGATGGAAAAATCAGAAATTTGTCCATTTTACCCTGTGGTACAAATGGCCTTAGTGCAAAGGAGAGACCCACGTTTGGCCAAATTAAGCCCACTTTTTTTCCATAGGTCTGTAAAAGGGCCCCTAATTTTGTTGGCTGTTGAGATTATTGCATACTTGGTATAAAACACAGAAAGAGCTCTGTGTGCTGATTTAAACATTTCGACCGATAAAAAGCAAAGTTGAAGATGACAAGACTTGAAACTGACTACCAATAGAGCTGATGGTTTCAGTAACTTTGATTATGCTTGGACAAATATGGAGGGCAGTAATGGGTAAAGTGCTGAAAAAGGTCAGGTACAATGGGGAATTGGTGTTGGATTGAAGAAGAGTAGCCTACTGGTTATTATGCTATCAAGTTGATAACTGGGGATGCCCGGCTCAAATACAGAGAAAACTAAGGGGTCCTTTTACTAAGCTGCAATAAGTGCTAATATCACAGCTTACTGCAGCTATAAATGGCTTACTGTGGGAGATCCACAGGTATCCTACAGTAAGCTCCAAATCTGCTACCCACATGCTAAAAAATCTATATTTTTAAATTTGTGTCTGAGAAGGTGTGTCTGCTGTAGCACCTTCTTAAATGTCGTACTGTTATACAACTAAAATTAGATATATTATTGGTGATTTATAACAAGCACAATAAACTTAATATCTAATTTTGTTTTGTATCAAGCACACACACCAAGTTTTACTTTCCGGGATGATTTAGTCTTAATCTGCATACATTTACTATCTTACTATGTAAAAACCCACTGTATTGGTTGACACAAGATAGAATACATGAAGGATTTGATGGGGGTCGACCTTGAGAAGTGCAGGAGGCTGAAGGAGAGGGGGAATATCAGTGAGCCTAGGGGGAAAGAGCAATCAGGAAGGAAGAGATTGTAACAGCTGGGGTGTTTAAGTGAGAGGAGTTGGGGGAAAGTTGAAGGAGTTGAAAGGGCTAAAGCATGAATTGGGCACGAAAAAGACTGCACATTTGAGAAATAAATTAAAAAAGGTAATTAATATTCATAGACAGATAATGTATTATTTTGATGAAAATGTGTACAATTTTCAAATATTCTATAAAAGATACTTTTACAATATAGGGTAGCTAGGGCGTAGCATAAACAGTTCCAACTACAGTAAATATGAATAAGAAATCTGAGTAGAGTAATATCCGTAAATCGATTAGCTTACTCCATACGCGTGAATTATGGATATCCCGAAAACGAACAGACTGAGTAGAGTTAATCCCATAAACATGTAACGCCCTGCCCTAAGGAATAGCACAGTAGCACGTCGTAGGTGCCTCCCGATGAGCAAAGGCTCCTCCCTTTTCCACAGCATCATATGACGTTCCACTGTAACCATTGTTGAGAATTAAGGGGTCCCAAGCCCCCCCAAGAAGGCTAGAGTGACCTTAATCTGACTCCATCTCTAAATAACACTAGTACTGGGGTAATCAAGGAGTTATTGCCTCTAAGGGAGATGTTAGATCTAAGGAAAAGATACCAGCCTTATGACAAACTGGATTTAGATTACAAGTTATACAATGCATTTATACTTACAGCCTTTGATCATTAAGTGAAGCCCACAAATCATCATTTGGAATGAGGAGTTTATTTGCCAAGGTACAAGTCAAATCAGTGATGGACAACAGGCATGTACAATTAATTATAGGAATATGATAAGCTGCAAACAGGTGTTAATTATTTGCTAATCTTTTATAATTTCTTTTATCAATTAGAGGTTTTACAAGGGAAAGCAATTAGGTAATTTGTCAATTCTGCTGGACACATTGGTTTCCCTTGGAGAGAGAGTGGCAACCCTATTCTCTCTAACTCAAACCAGGAAATACCCTGATTTTTATAGGTGCCCTCAGGATATGGATAATATGACAGTAGATATACCTGATTGGATCTATGCTAATGTCATGGTTGTCACTGATTGGCTCATGCTAATGAGTAGCTTCTATCTTGCTACGCCTTCCCTGCTCACAGGAAAGTCTCCCTCCTCTCTGGAACAGCTAGTTTCCTATTTTCTCTGCACCTGCTATGACTCACTCATTTCTCAACTTGTTTTTCTAACTTACATTAGAGAAAATTCCACTTTGTAACAGATACGGGCTTCCATTTTGTGTTGAAATCCTCCATTTTGTTTCCATATCTATTAACTTCACTTTTAGGCCTCAATCTGGGCTACAAACTAGGTCATACTTTTCCAGTAAGCTCCCAGTTATGTCAGCCATCAGATTTCTGACTGAGCCAAGGTCTGTAATGGCCTGAGCTCTATGACTGGGCCCACCACGATTCCAGTGGGGGGGGGGTCCCTGGCTGTACCATAATTATACATTCCCCACTTGTCACCCCCTCTGAGGAGGGGTGACACAAAACTAGTTTGTCACAATCTATTCCAGAAGGTGGCAAGCTATCAAACGAGAGGGGGAGTTTTGCTCTTATGGATTGCTAGCAGATATTATGCAAGACAGAAAACTTCATTCTCAGGTGATATATTATTTGGGCATATGGAATTCCCTTTATATTACCCAATCCCTTGGGCCTTAATCTTGATGTTACCCCTCTTGAGGCTAACTCAAACCTGTAGTGAGAGAGGTTTTATGAATGGGACAAATCCATGAGTTCATCTGCAAAATCTCATGAAGTATAGGTATGTGGGTAATAGCAATTTAAGGTGGATCGTACTAATAAACACTTTCAGGTCTTTCTATGACTTCTATTGCATCTGTTGCATAGTACATGGGGAGATAATCTAATGTATCTATTTCAGTGGTCCTCGGAAGGAACAGTGGTTTTGATTAAGCATTGTTATGGTGGCTCAACAAATATATGGTTAGTACTCAGATTGCAGGCTGTTTTAGGTTGTAGGTATTCAGAATCCTTAAACAAGTATGAGGTTGTCATATCCAGCAAAAAGGGTCAATCCTAGGAAAATTTATATTAACAAAGGTCATGCATGGATATTGACATATGCATAATGACCTGGAAGTATGGGAAGCATTTTATATATCCGTTACCCCACTTGGAGCTTAGTCAAACCTACAGAAAGACATGCAGCTTAAGTAAACCTATACCAAAGTTAAACAATTGCATAACAGGTTGATACAAGCAGGGTTTATACCTGCATTACATAAACAGAAATAACGGGGAAACTCTTAGAAAAACAATTAGAACAATAAAGGAAATAATAGGAAAATAAAAATAAAACCTTTTCAATATATAGACAGTATTACTGCTAAACTAAAAATAAGACAAAACATGAATCTATAATGTCCATAAACAGCAACAGGAAATCTCAAGTTAAGTATCAGTTCTAAAGTCTCTTTCATCGATCATGGTTGAGACGGTGGAAGCGCTGAAGAATCTGGACGGAGATCTGGAAGATCTAACAGGGCTGGATTTTCAGACTGGCCTGCTGAAGGGAGTGGCTGGTCTTGAGATGGTTAGGCTGGTAACATCTGGTTCTGCGGCTGAGTAAACACGTATATCTTTCACATGGACCCAAGACTTGTGGTCCAGTAGTTTGCAAGGTGTAAAGATCATTGCCACAACCTTAGGGGATCTAACATCATTTGGGCCTGGATAGATCGTGAAGACGTACTTGTGGTGTACAAACTTGGATCTTTCCATGTCTTTATTCTAGGCATGCACCATCATTATTAGTCCATCAAGAGTCAGAGGCTGGCAAAGGAATAAGCAAAATAACTGTATGCCTGAATGATACATTGCTATATCTTGGTGGGCATAATCAGTGTGAATTGAATAAGCAAAAATAATATATAAATGTCAAGAGAAATGAAAGACAATGTAAACATGGAGAAATCAGTGCTAATTAAGTGCAAAAACAAAAGGGAAACCATAAGGGTTAAATAATGAAAAGCCAATTTTAATTAATAGCAATAGTATATATAAAATTATATCTCCTGTTTGGTAGGGGTCAATTGCAACCCTCTTAATACTAGAAATTGGGATGTGCATAATATATCCCCACTTCTGGCTTGCATAACGTGCGAGACAGATTGGTAATTTTAACGAACACATGATCAAAATAACAATGGTTAAGTATATGGAACAAAAAAAGTACAAAAACTAACAATAAAAATTTAGAGATGATGGTAAATGTTCATGTTATTGATGTATGGAGGGCAATGTGTTGCCATCTATCGCCAATAGATATGGAATCTTCACCTGCGATGACTAACATTCACCAAGGGTTGAGCCCTCAGCTGCAGGAGGCCAGCAGGACTTACGAGCTAGACGATTCAGAAAGAAGGGTAGAGGCCAAAGCTTCTTGCAACTCCAGTAAGTGGAGAGCCTATCTCTTTCGCTCATGGACCAATCGATGTATCTGTTGAAACTCACACTCAATAATGTCTCGTATCTCACACCGGGTAATGTTGGGGTCTGTGCATCTGTCCTTTAATGTAGCGATTCTTTGCTGCAACATAGCCTTCAGATCAGACACATTATGGCCTGGTTTTAGATCTGCCACTGGAATTGTGATGGACAAAGCCACAGAGCCAAAAACATCTGAAAATGTACTGATTAGGCCAAACAAGTAACAAATGAATTAATATTTGAGAATCTGCAGAAAGCAGGTCTGAACAATGAGTCTTGACACAAACAGGTATAGGTACAATATTCAAATAATATATAGCACCTGAAATGAAAGAATGATGGATAAAATGGAAAAAAAATGTGGCTTTCAAAATGGAGTCAATTGTTTATATTAATGTATAAAATGATACAGAGATCAGAAGATGTGATGAGAGGTGTTGCAAAAACATTATGTGAAACTGGTATCTCAACAGAAAAAAATGTTAGTAACCGCAAAAACAGTTTGTTCCAAAAAAACATGTTGATATTACCGGAAAATGTTGCAACCTTGTGAAATTGATGGAACGGAAGAGCTGGGTACAAACTGCACAGATGGCAAGATGCGACAGTTTAACCGCAGAAATTGAGAAATATTTGAAAAAAATAGGTCCCAAAATAGGTGCTGCCATAGACTTCTATAGAGAGAAAAGAGTATAAAAGAGGAGAGATTTTGGCTCAATTTCGGAGTCGTCCCCAACGCATCTCAGACGGCAGAGCGCTGTGCCATTGAACCCAGAATCTGTCCGATGTCTGTATTTCTTTGAAACTTTGGTAAGAATAAATACCTTCTATCTGAAACCTATCTCTGTCTTAATTTTCAAGTATTCATTTGCCTGTTACTTATTTTACAAACTAAACTGAACCCACACCAGACACTCATTTTGTGCACAAAATACTGATAGATTCAAATAGACTATATGTGGGAACATAAATGGCCCAGAATACACCTAGATCCAGAAAGGTAGAAAGCAGAGGTCATGGGGATCAGTTTTGAATTACGCCTTCTGATGCCTCCCCAGAACCAACCACCCTGGGATTGGAGGGAAACTATAAAGAATCTTCTGGATGAACTTAAGAGGTTCCCCTCCCCATTTGGAAAAGTCCAGAAGGAGTCTAAAAGAGGTCAATTTAAAACACCATCCATACACGACCTAAACAAGGAGGCTATTAAAAAAAAATAATATGAGAAATAAATAAGCTGAAACAGAAGCTGTTAAACCGAAGTATTAAACAACGCCATCAACCTACAGCATCTAGTCAGTAAACACAGCACAGCATCGCGCAAAAGGCTACCAGAGCTAGTAAGAACGGACGCGGACGCATGCGCAGTAAGCATTCCCCTAAGCTTAACGAAAGAATACCATAGCAGCGCCGTCCATGCGTCAGCTGAACGTAACCAACCGAACGCAGGCTCCGCCCACTCCTAAAAAGGATCGCAAACTAAATCGATAGCGGTATTTCTGAGCTGAACTTCCCCCGCCAGCCGGAAGATGTCGCTGGCCTCCAAGCCTAGGTTTTCCTCAGTTCGCTGGCCGGCAGGTGGCGCCTGCGCGCTCCATTCGCCTCCGAGTCGCTGAACAGTGAGCAGTCAAACAAATCCGAGCGCCACAAACCGCCGCTTTCAAACATTTGCGACCTTCTAATTAAAATTAAGCGAGGGGAGAGTTAGGAAAAAAAAAGTCCTCGTGGAAAGCTGAGCTCGGTGGACGCGTCGCGGGAGCCGGAGGAGCGGCAGGAAGCCTTGCGGGGAAGAGGTAAGTTGTTAAAATGGCGGAGAAGCTTCTGGAAGTTTGGAGTGTTATTTTGGTGGTTGTGTTGTAGATCGTCATGTTGTTTCTGTGTCATTAGACAGACTAAAGATGGAGGACGAGCCGAGCGGGAAAAAAAACCTGTTTCGTCCCACTGTATTGCTCTCTTCCCCGAGCCTTGTTCCTCAGGAGCAAAAAAAAAAGTCTGGTTAATGCGCAGAGTTCCCCCCTCCCGTCCTGGTTTTTTTTTTTTTTTTGTTCGCTCACCCTAGGCCTTGGCTGGTTAGAGGCGTCTAGGCCTTAGTGAGCGAAGTAAAATGGAGAACCTCGTAGTCTTTTTTTTTTTTTTTTTTTTTTTTTTAACATTTGGCAAGATGGAGGGCTTTTTGTGTGTGTGTGTGTGTGGTTTACATGTGTGTAGTATTTTAATGTTGTTGTTCTGGAACCAGTCACGGAGTAACCGGTCGGCTTCGCTCATCCAGCGGTGCCGGCAGGGAGGGGAAAATGAGCCGCGGGTGGAAGAGGGCTGAAGGAACGCAGGGAACGGCGAGAGTGGAGGTGGGCGGGGGGTCCGCGTTGCCCTACTTTATGTACAGGAAATGGCTTAATAGCAGCCACAATACCCCCCACCTAAAAACAAAACAAAAAAAAAAGGCTGTGGCTGGAAATTTCTGTTAATGTTTCTGGGGCGGCCTAGGTCATTTCCTGGTTTGGGGAGGAAGGAGAGGAGCTGAGTTGTTGCCTCTTTTTTCCTGGAAGTTCCTCTATTTAAGGCTCCTCGTCTTTTGGTCCCTTTTCATTTTTTTAACTGTGGAAAAGAGTGTGGGCTGCCTTGCAGCTTTTATCAAAGAAATACGTTTTTTTTCCCCAAACAGATGTCTTTTCGTGGGAGGAAGACTAGCTTCATTCCCTACCTTTTTCTTTCTTTTTTGGCGCCACTTAAGTTACTCTCGGCTTCCCCCCATTTATTCTTGTTTTCTTTTTATACAAAACACAAATTGTACACTGTGCCGTGGCTAATGTAATTAAGCGATTCTTATAACTTTGATCAGATGACTTCGTTTCTTTTGGACTTGGGCAAGTTCTGTATTATTCTTTAATATGTTTGGTTGATTTTGTTATATATTTTGTTTCCCATTGTGATTGGGATGGATGGCAATTTTTTTAGCTTCCTTAAAGTAACACAGGCTTAAACGTTTGTCTTTACAAGTAAGGCAGGGGCTTTCATGCTGTAGCTCTCTCCCTGCTTTTTTTTTTTGTTTGTTTGTTTGTTTAACCTCGTGTGAAGTTTTCTTTTCTCGTTTTGCTGAACTGTTCTATATCTGGTCCCCCACCCCACCCCACCCCACCCCCCGTGTTGCAGTTTTTTTTTTTTTTTAAACCACACCCTGTTTGTGACTCTGCCTGGGGTTAACATTTGGGGTTATTATGGGAAGGTTTTCTGATCCTGTATTAGGTGCCGGAGGTGGAGAAATAACTGGTCCTTCCGTTTGGCACCTTTGTGTTTCATAAACGCGAATCCACAACAAAAAGCTGACTAGACGCAGGGTTACGCTTTTCTCACTTCTGTTTTCCTCTTACTAGTGTCAAGGAAGGAGCGCGGGGGGAGGGGTGTAGGGTTACTGAGCTGCGTCATCGCTGCTGGGACCTGCGGCTCGCCTTGTTTGTTCCTGTTCTCTCTCTCTTTTGCCTTGATTGGTGGACCGTGCTCAGGGGGCGGGGCTCCAGGTTTTGGAGCATTAGCACGGGCTTGCTAGTTAATTTAAGCTTGGTTGTCAAGAGTTGTGTACAACTGTAGAACTTCACGCTGGTAGTTTATTTTTGTTTTTAAATTAACAACTTCACGCTGGTAGTTTATTTTTTTTTTTAATTAACAACTGTTAAAGTGTATAATTCTAGTTTTATTGCTATAGTGCCCTTTTTTGCATTGTGTTAAAAAACTTCCAACTTGTCACCATCAATATGATAAAAGAACCCTAAACATTTAATTTGTGGTGGTCATTCCTAGTTTCATCAACTTCTAGTCCTTGGATCTGGATTATGTGCTTGTTCACATTTTTTCTTTACTTAGGGAGCATTAAGTCTAAGCATTTTTAGCCTGGGCAGCAAACAAGTTTTGAGTTTTTTTTTTTTTTAATTTAAGGCTTTCTCTCACTGGCCTGTAATCTTTTGGGGTTTCTTTTCCTCAGTGTCTTATCGTTTGTGATGTGATCTCAGTAAGTCACATTTAAGATTGTTTTCAGGTATTGCTGGTGAAATACATCCAGTTTCTTTCCTACTTTGGTCTTCCAGGTTTTGCTAGCATACAATGTAGTTGGAAAGACAGTGGAGTGATTAAGGTGCAATTTTGTTTTGCTACTAATCTGTTTTGCTGATCATATTGAGCGTAGTTGATGAAATGCTGCTGCCAGTTTTCCAATGAACGTCTGCTTTTGATGTCACCATTGGTCAACAATATTCTGCCAGGATATATGAACAGTTCGACATCCTCAACTGGTTTCTACTCAATAATTGGTTGTGACTACAAGTTTGTCTGCATAACCTTAATGAATTTCAGTTGGCCATGGGTTTTCATATATATATATATATAGATCTGTCATATAATAGAACACTTAATTTCCATACCTTACTTGAAAATCAGGCATACCTGTGCTTTATGCATTGGACTTCATAACTTCTGAATTCAGTTCCTTAGTTTTTGATTGATAGATCAAAAAGCAAACCTGTTTCAGGGGAAACAGCATTCTTGTGTAGAGCAAGGGGAATCATGGTTTAAGACTTCAAGGTGGTAGAGGCAGGGGAATGTTAAGAAATAGTTCCTTGGTGAGAGCTTCTCCATGCTGTCTGGTTTTTCAATAGTGCTGAAATGAGGTGTTGAATACGCTCTCAGGATGGATGATAGCATCTAAAGTGGTAACAGAGTAAGAAGGCATAGGATTAGCACAAGACTTATTATTCAGTACAGTCAATTTTTGTGTCATCTTCCTTTGTATTCTTGGGTAGAAAAGTTCACTAGATCCTTATTTTTCTCCCTCTGCCCCCCCACCTTTCCAGTATCTAAAATCACGAGACTGTAATTATCCAAATATGCAGCAGTGCTAACGTAGTCATTGTTCAAGCATTCAGCTTTTAGTTCTCTGCTTAGCCTGTCAGTTGCCCAAGTTTCCACTAGGATTTAACTTCAAAACATTCAGCCTGCCAGTTAATTCCATTGTCGTACCCTGTTGAGCATCATGGACACCTGTACACACTAAGGTATTAGCATTCCATGTTAATTCCTTTTGTTATTGGAGCTAAAATAATACTTTTTGGAATATGACTTGAAGATATTAACCATACATGGTTCTTGCTGCTTGCTATGAATTGTGAAAATGGAAAGGTTTCCCTTTTGTAATTAGATTCTGTGATTCTTTGAAGTTTAGTCTGAGTCCTAACCTTTTTTCTTGGAGAAACAACATTAAGGGAACACCTAAACTATATATTTGTAATGTTTTGTAGTTTGTGAAATAATAGAAAAGGTAGAATTTACCATACATTTAACATTAGCGAACAGTTGGCAAGTTTCAGCCTTAACTACTTCATTCTAGAGCAGGGGTTCTCAGTCTAATCCTTGGGACACATGCAGCCAATACGGTTTTGGGGATATCCACAGTGAATGCACATTCTATAATGTGCATGTACTGTCAACATTGTATGCAAATCTCTCTCAAGCATATTCATGGTGGGTATCCTGAAAATCTGACAGGCTAAGTGTGTCTCGAGTACAGGGTTGAGAACCACTGTTCTAGAGTAATAAGGGCCACTTTTTTTCTTAGTGACATTCTGAATTGTTATATGCTTATTATTTTTGGTTATTTGTTCTTAAGGCGTTGGAAATGTTTGATTTTTGTTTCTGTTTTTATAGCTTTGAGAACATACAAACTAATTGTTAATCAGTAAACATTTTTTTGTGTTTGAATGTAGGGTGCTATTTGGATGATCACTTCCCATTGTTATGCATAAGGACCTCTGGCTTTTATATTTGTATATATTTTTTGTTTGTATAACAAACAGCACTATATTGGCTCATCTTTATAGTTTCCTGCAGTAGTAGATTAGGGTGCTCAGTATCAACCTGTACGTTATCTGCGTAATGTTTTTTTTTTTTCACATTCCTAGGTCTTATTTTTGTTTATCCAGTTTTATTTTTTGTTTAGTGTTTCACTTGTAGTCACCTTGTGTGTGTTCTTAAATTTTATTCCATGGCTTTACTTTTTAGCTGTGTATGCCAACTTCAAGTTTTACGTATATCACAGGAATCCATTATCTTATGATTTGTCAAGGGTTATTATAGAAGTGTTATGTAGCCATAGTTTTACTACTGTTTTAAAATGTCCATGTTTTTCAGGAAAAAGAAAAGCACCAGTACTGAGTGTAGGGTTGGCTTAATGTTTGCTTGAGGAAGGAGGGGATATACATGTCTGTTTTTCATACCGGTTTCCAGTTGGACTAGTGATGGTAGGGGCAAAATTCTGACATGTCCATGATGTCCACCAACAGACTGAAGAGTGGACACAAAGCCACATGAGAGGAGTGAGGACAATGTGTATTATCGATTTAACATATTCAAATTTATTGGCTGCCTTTGTTTTGAAACTGAAAGGTTTACAGTTGACAGTACTGTATATAGCAAAATAAAATGTATAGCTTCACTCTCTTCCCGCCCTGCTAAACTCACCCCTCCATTAGAGTAAGCCTTGTAAAGAATAGACTAGTACCTGAAATCTCAGATGATCCATACAACTTTTTTTTAACCTGTTCTGGTGATGCATTCCAATAAAGGGGTTCTATTATCAGAAGCTTCCTTATTGCTGTGATGTGGTTCCCCTACTTTTAGTCTGCCACTGCTGGGACTGGTACATATGGTTATAGAGGATTGGAGTGATGGTGTGATGCTTACAGAGTGCGGGAATGGGAGCCGTAGTGCTGTGTGTGAGAGGAACACTGGGGAGCAAGGGGAAAATGAACATTTTTAAAATTATAATTAAGTTGCCTTTATGAAGAAATTCACCCAAGGCATTGTACAGCAAGAATAAGTCAGATGTAGACAATTTTATTTTTTTTATTTTTGTTACATTTGTACCCCGCACTTTTTCCCACTCATGGCAGGCTCAATGCGGCAGGCAATGGAGGGTTAAGTGACTTGCCCAGAGTTATAACAATAGTTATAGCACTAAAAAAAAAGTATATATATATACAGTGGTGGAAATAAGTATTTGATCCCTTGCTGATTTTGTAAGTTTGCCCACTGACAAAGACATGAGCAGCCCATAATTGAAGGGTAGGTTATTGGTAACAGTGAGAGATAGCACATCACAAATTAAATCCGGAAAATCACATTGTGGAAAGTATATGAATTTATTTGCATTCTGCAGAGGGAAATAAGTATTTGATCCCCCACCAACCAGTAAGAGATCTGGCCCCTACAGACCAGGTAGATGCTCCAAATCAACTCGTTACCTGCATGACAGACAGCTGTCGGCAATGGTCACCTGTATGAAAGACACCTGTCCACAGACTCAGTGAATCAGTCAGACTCTAACCTCTACAAAATGGCCAAGAGCAAGGAGCTGTCTAAGGATGTCAGGGACAAGATCATACACCTGCACAAGGCTGGAATGGGCTACAAAACCATCAGTAAGACGCTGGGCGAGAAGGAGACAACTGTTGGTGCCATAGTAAGAAAATGGAAGAAGTACAAAATGACTGTCAATCGACAAAGATCTGGGGCTCCACGCAAAATCTCACCTCGTGGGGTATCCTTGATCATGAGGAAGGTTAGAAATCAGCCTACAACTACAAGGGGGGAACTTGTCAATGATCTCAAGGCAGCTGGGACCACTGTCACCACGAAAACCATTGGTAACACATTACGACATAACGGATTGCAATCCTGCAGTGCCCGCAAGGTCCCCCTGCTCCGGAAGGCACATGTGACGGCCCGTCTGAAGTTTGCCAGTGAACACCTGGATGATGCCGAGAGTGATTGGGAGAAGGTGCTGTGGTCAGATGAGACAAAAATTGAGCTCTTTGGCATGAACTCAACTCGCCGTGTTTGGAGGAAGAGAAATGCTGCCTATGACCCAAAGAACACCGTCCCCACTGTCAAGCATGGAGGTGGAAATGTTATGTTTTGGGGGTGTTTCTCTGCTAAGGGCACAGGACTACTTCACCGCATCAATGGGAGAATGGATGGGGCCATGTACCGTACAATTCTGAGTGACAACCTCCTTCCCTCCGCCAGGGCCTTAAAAATGGGTCGTGGCTGGGTCTTCCAGCACGACAATGACCCAAAACATACAGCCAAGGCAACAAAGGAGTGGCTCAGGAAGAAGCACATTAGGGTCATGGAGTGGCCTAGCCAGTCACCAGACCTTAATCCCATTGAAAACTTATGGAGGGAGCTGAAGCTGCGAGTTGCCAAGCGACAGCCCAGAACTCTTAATGATTTAGAGATGATCTGCAAAGAGGAGTGGACCAAAATTCCTCCTGACATGTGTGCAAACCTCATCATCAACTACAGAAGACGTCTGACCGCTGTGCTTGCCAACAAGGGTTTTGCCACCAAGTATTAGGTCTTGTTTGCCAGAGGGATTAAATACTTATTTCCCTCTGCAGAATGCAAATAAATTCATATACTTTCCACAATGTGATTTTCCGGATTTAATTTGTGATGTGCTATCTCTCACTGTTACCAATAACCTACCCTTCAATTATGGGCTGCTCATGTCTTTGTCAGTGGGCAAACTTACAAAATCAGCAAGGGATCAAATACTTATTTCCACCACTGTATATATATTTCATACCCCTGATTATTTTTCCCTACCGCAGCACAGTCTATAACTGCTTCTCTCCCCCCTGCACGGTGCTCAGGCTCTCCATATACTTGAGCCGCATGTTGCAGGTGGTTCGGGAAGTCTCACAGGACTTGAAACTGCAAGACTTCCCCAACTTCCTGTACCGTGCGGCTCAAGTATATGCAGAGCTCAATCACCATGCAGGGCAGAGAGAAGCAGTTAGCAATGTAAATAATGGGTCACGAGAGAGACACATGAGGAAGGCTGGGGGGGGGTCACGGGGGGGTCACAAGAGAGAGACACACAGGGAAGGCTTGGGGGAGGGGTCACGAGAGGCAGACTGGTTGAAGGCTTTGGGGGGGGGGGGGGGAGGAGTTATGAGAGAGAAACTGATGGACTCCCAGGCTCTGATGGTAGGTGAAACAGAGGCAAAGCTTCTTGTTCACCTATCCAAAGAGTGCTGTCACATCTGACATCATGCTTTGGGAAGGGAGACTATTGACTTCTGCAATTGATTAGCAGAGGCACCGTAAGGAACTGATTACGTTTCTTTGCCCACGGTCACAAAATAGGACAAAACAAATCTTATAAAAGAGCTACTGCTAATGTGGGGACAGTGTTGGAAGGGTGGGTAAGGTGAAACCTGAAAGATCTTAGATGCTATCTCCTAAGCTGTTGAGCTGGCTCCTAGATTTAATAAAAATTTGTCAAGATCTGTATTAAGGCATAGTATATTGTTTACAATGACGACAAGATATACGTACATTAAAACATTTTAATAGACAGCATAGTGTTAAGCAGAGGTGAAACATACAGAAAATAAGGATAATGAACTTAAGGAAAATTGCACATGAAGTCAGAAAATGTTAATTAAAAAGATCTGTGTGGAGCAGATAAGCAAGTCCCGCTATAGTGTATGCATTTGGTGGTAGTTTTTGTGTGTGTGGACTAGTTGTTTTAAAGGCTTTGGAGAAGAGCCAAGCTTTCACCTGCTTCCTTAAGTAGCGACAGGCTTTGCGTAAAGCAAGATTTTCTAGGAGTGAGTTCCAGAGTGTGGGGCTACTCCAGAGAAGGCTCGTTGGGTGTAACATTGTTTTCTTTGGAGAGGGTATAGTTAGAGATATTGGACATTAGTGACCTTGGAAGTTTGTAATCCTGTTAAAGTACTCTGGCCCATTTTCTTTAAGGGACTTTAAGATCGGGCATAAGAGTTTTAAATTTAGCCCTGTGCCATACTTGTAGCCAGTGAAATGTTTTTCAGAAATAGTGTGATTACATTGCTTGTAATCTATCAAGATATGCTGTGGCATTCTGAATCAATTGGAAATGGGTTGAACCCTATGTAGTCAGACCAAAGTAGATTGCATTTTAGTAATTCAGTCTTGATTATGATGTGAACCATTGTGAAAAGACTTGCCTTTCTTGATGTATGGAGCGAGATATTTTTGCAGATGGTAGAAGCATCTGCTGAAGGTTGCTTGAATTTGGGTGAACACTGTTAAATCACAGGTCAGGCACTTTAGTGCTGACTTAGGTGTAGCCCGCAACCTCGGAGTCATCTTCGACTCCTCCCTCTCCTTCTCTGCGCATGTCCAGCAGATAGCCAAGACCTGTCGCTTCTTTCTCTACAACATCAGCAAAATTCGCCCTTTCCTCTCTGAGCACACCACCCGAACTCTCGTCCACTCTCTCATTACCTCTCGCCTTGACTACTAAAACCTACTCCTCACTGGCCTCCCACTTAGCCATCTATCCCCCCTTCAATCTGTTCAGAACTGTGCTGCACATCTTATCTTCCGCCTGGACCGATACGCTCATATCACCCCTCTCCTCAAGTCACTTCATTGGCTTCCGATCAGGTACCGCATACAGTTCAAGCTTCTCCTACTAACCTACAAATGCACTTAATCTGCAGCCCCTCATTACCTCTCTACCCTTATCTCCCCTTCCGCTCCTACCCGTAACCTCCGGTCACAGGACAAATCCCTCCTCTCAGTACCCTTCTCCACCACCGCCAACTCCAGGCTCCGCCCTTTCTGCCTCGCCTCTCCCTATGCTTGGAATAAACTTCCTGAGCCCATACGCCAAGCCCCCTCCCTGCCCATCTTCAAATCCTTACTCAAAGCCCACCTCTTCAATGTCGCCTTCGGCACCTAACCATTATACCTCTATTTAGGAAATCTAGACTGCCCCAATTTGATTGACTGCACATTTTGTCCTTTAGATTGTAAGCTCCTTTGAGCAGGGACTGTCCTTCTTTGTTAAACTGTACAGTGCTGCGTAACCCTAGTAGCGCTTTAGAAGTGTTTAGTAGTAGCTCCCAAAAGGAGGTTTTCACATTGTATATGTGACACTTGGGGACTGAGAAGAGCTCAATTTAAGTTGGGCTCAGATGACATTTGTTTAACAGCAATTCGAGAATAGACCCAGACCAATGGGTTTAGCCCCCTACCAGCAAATGGAAGTAAAGATAAGGAACTCTTCTAGCTAAATCACCAGTATATTTTAATTTCCAGCATGTGGTGTAGGTCTGATCTGGTACAACAGGTCCTATGTAGTTGAGCATGTGGGCCAGTTGCTCCTAGAGTTTGGACCACAGCCCTTACTCCAGTTGAGCTTGGAGAGCTTTATCCTTCTGCAGCCCCAAGCTGTACCCATGGGCTTTAGCTTTGTGAGGCTGCTTGCAGGGGTCCTCATGGGGCCTTAGCCAGTGTGTATTTCCGTAGTGCCAGCAGAAGATGAATCTAGAAACTTGTGGGTTGAGTCCATCTACCAGCAGGTGGTGATAGCGCTGTACTGAGCGGTTTTATAGTACTACTACTACTACTTATTTGTATAGCGTTACTAGATGTACGCAGCGCTGTACACTTGAACATGTCCCTGCTCGACAGAGCTTACAATCTAATTAGGACAGACCAACAGGACAAACAGAAGATAAGGGAATATTAAAGTGAGGATGATAAAATAAGGATTCTGAACAAGTGAATAAGGGTTAGGAGTTAAAAGCAGCATCACAAAAGTGGGCTTTTAGCTTAGATTTATGTTTAAACGATTTTATTGAGTTTTCACACAAATCAAAACAATACAATTTGTGCACAAATAACAGCAATGTGACATAACTACCCAAATCTATTCCAGACCAATCTACTACATTCTTCAAACTCCCTTTCCCCCTCCTCCTTCCCCCAAACCACCCCCTTCATCCAGCTCATAGAACAACAATTATATACACGGGAATACCATTTCACATCACATATCTAAAGATAATACAATCCCGATGTCTACCAATAAATGCCTACCATTGAAACTGTATAACTCCCAACTCCCTCCCTCCCTCTCATACAAAGAAGAAAAAGAGGAATTCCCCTCAGCAATGCCCCTGGGAGCTTGTGATCTGATAGCCCCCAAAGGCGGTGAGAGAACAAACAAATCCCCATTATCCCCAACCCCCTCCCTATGGCACCCCTCACACAACCCACTCTAAAAGAAAAAAAAAAAAACCTCTTTCTGGTCCCCCCTCTTACCTTCCCTCCATGCTCCTTTCTCCTTTCCTTATTCCACCCGGTGCTCCCCCCCTCCCCACGTGGTTTAGCGCGGGCACCCTGACAAGAACTCCTTTATCCTAATTACTCATAATCTATTACCCTTAACAAAGGGTCAATCTTAGATCGTATTTAGAATGAGGCTCCTCGCTCTATGCGGGAGTGATTGCAAATATGGGTCCCAAATCAACAAGAATTGTTTTTTCCTCTTTGGTGTACCCCACATCTCTTGCTTCTCAAATAATAATACATGCAAACGATTCCTCCAAGCCCAAAAAGAGGGGCTCTCAGTTCCAATCCATTCTCTCAAGATAATCCGCTTCCCTACCACTATTGCTTTCCGTATAAACAATATTCCATATCATCAAGCTGATCAATCCATAGACTGGTGGGTTGTGTCCATCTACCAGCAGGTGGAGATAGAGAGCAAACTTTTGCCTCCCTATATGTGGTCATGTGCTGCCGGAAACTCCTCAGTATGTTCTCTATCTCAGCAGGTGGTGGTCACACACAGCAGCAGCTCTGGCTAGGCCTCCAAGCCTAATTTTTAGGTTTTGTTGAGTGCCTGGGGTTGAGGGCTCTTTTGAGCAAGTGCAAACCTGGTGGTGCCAGGTCCCTCCTTTTCTCCCCCCCTCCCGCTGGCTCCGTTAAAAAAAAAAAAAAAAAAAAAAAATTTTGAACGTCCTTAAAGGCGTTTATTTCGACGTTTATTTAAGCGTCTATTGCAGCTACTCACTGAGACACCAGGTCGTTACAACTCGGAGCGGACAGCAGGTAATTTTCTCAGTCTCCACCTGCTGGTAGGCGTGCACAACCCATCAGTCCAATCCTGGGCCGGTCCGGAGGGATGCTAAGGAAGGAGAAATTAGACCTTACCTGCTAATTTGCTTTCCTTTAGTCCCTCCGGACCGGACCAGGATTGGACTGATGGGTTGTGCTCGCCTACCAGCAGGTGGAGACTGAGAAAAAACTCTGACTCTAGAGAGCCAATAGGAGCTCTGGCCATGTGACCTTAGCCCCAGTATTTTCTCAGTCTCCCAGCAGGTAGGAAGTGAGCCCATTAGTCTCTCTCCTTTTCTCTTTAGATATTACAGATATTTGTGATAATTCTTCTGTGCCTGGAATCTTATTTAGAGGCTTGACAGGGTTTCCTTTCTCTTCTTTCTTTGACAGCCTCGGGGGTGTTAAACTCGGGTGTCTCGAGTCCACCCCCCTTCCTCCCCATCTCCCTGGCTTAGCAGGGAAGGGCCGTCCCTTTCTCTGGAAAGGTGTACCGTCTTTGGGAGAGGCAGCCACTTTTAACAGGTAGCTGCTTTAAAAGAATTAAAGCAAATAAAAGGAAATTCAAAGAAGCAGCCTTTCTTTCCCCAGACTTCTAACGAGCAGGCAGCTCCAGTGTTTTATTATGATTGAGGGGTTATAAAAAAAAAAAAAAAAAACAGAAGAAAATAATTCAGTGTCTGTGACTTTAAACAGCGATTTTTCTCGTCAGATTTAATTTCCTCCATTTTCTTGCGTTTTGGCAGCGGCAGTTTAAAGAAATGAAAAAAAAAAAAAAAAGAAAGGTGCGAACTGCATAAGGTGCGAACTGCATAAGCGCGGCCACCTGTTTTTTCTGATATGGCTTAAAAGTTCAAACAGCTGCTGTCGGTCAGGCGCAGTTCACGCAGCCGGAACGTGTAAATTTTGCTCTCCCTTCAAGGTTTCTTCGGGTCCAGTGCTGCCTCTGTTTTTTTCGGGGCCTTTTTCGCCGGCTGTTGTTTCTTCGCCGTTCCACTGGGCTTCACTTGTTCGGAGGTGTTGGGCGCGCTGTCGACGATCACCACAGGGCCAGTGGCGCGAACGGCGGCCATTTTGTTTCTCCCTCCATCTTATCAGTCGGGGATCTCTCTGCTGAAGGTAAGGCTGCAGTTCATAGAGCAGTTCGGCTCCAAGATGTGTACACTTTTGTATGTGCTGAACGGCGTATTCTAAAATGCTCTTCACATCAGCAGGCAATATTTGATTGAAAGGGGGCTCCTTTCATATATGGATATATAACAAGCTTTTCTTCTTTTAAATTTCTATGTATCACGGGGCTGTTAACACTAGTTTTTTCTGGTGCTCAGTCATTTTTCATTGCCTGGTGGAAAATCTACATCTTATCATAATATCATAATTCATTTCAAGCATTTTCCTCAATAGCTGTAGTATTATACAGTGTTTTAAGAACTTTAGAAACTTTCTCTATAGGCATAGAGTAAATTTCTGTCTTTCTCATTCCCTGGTGAATAGGACTACATTGTCTAAGAGTCAATTGATTGGTACTTTGCAATTCTGACCATAATATCTTAGTTCCTTTCAAGCATTTTACTCCATGCCTATGATGTTATATAGTGTTTTAAGAACTTAACAGACACTCTCAATGGCTGTAGTGTTATACAGTGTTTTCTTTTTCCGACTTTAAGAAGCCTTCTCTAGAGGCATACAGTATATTGTTCAGATGCCATGGGAATATATCAGCTCTTTCATATTCTCTGAGGGACAGTCCTGTCTACCAAGCTCCCAGTCACTCAGCTGCCTTAGCAGGCATGCTTTATTCATGTCTTCCCTTCTTTTCCAACTGCCTTGAAGCCTCTCATATTTCATTTTAGCTTTCTTCTGGTTTTTACAGGACATATGGTCACTTAGAGAATAAAGTCATCCTTTCACTTAAAGATAGTGGACGGTCCTCAAACCATCTACTCGTGTTTGTCTCTACTCTATCAGTTCAGCATTGGCAGATTATAAACATCCTGGTTTGGTCCAGTATGCCTATACATACCATCTGCTATCTCTTCCTCTTCCTTAGAGACCTGATGTTATATCAAGCTTTCTTGAATTCAGATACAGTCTTGTCTACACTGCCTTCACCAAGTGGCTGTGGCACAACTTCACTTTTTTCGTTACAGGTAATTTCCAAGTTTGTCCTTTTTCATTTTCATTCTATGCGCCTTCACTCCAGAGTGTTCTTTCAATTGGAAGGGGATTCACTCACTTCCTGTGTATTTATACCATAGGTACATAAGTATGGTTATGCTGGGTAAGGCCTAAAGTCCATCAAGTCCAGCATTCATATCTAATGGGCATAGGTACATAAGTTTTGCCATTCTGGGGAAGCTCAAATGTCCACCTTTCTACAGCCAGAACAGCATTAAAGAAAAAAAAAAAAAACCTCTCACGAGAGTATCGAACAGAAATCTCTGCTCCAAAAGCAAGGCTTTGCAGTAATTCTGCAAACTAACGCATACAATATTTGCCATGGCTGTTCACCACTAGGAACACCGGGGACCCTGGGCCTAGGTTCGGTGTTTTAACCTGAAACAAGCTCAACATTCATATCTATTGGGTGTGAGTCTGGTACTACTACTACTACTTAACATTTCTAGAGCGCTACTAGGGTTACGCAGCGCTGTACAAATTAACAAAGAAGGACGTTCCCTGCTCAAAGGAGCTTACAATCTACATCTCAGTGAGGGAGGACGCATGACCGTGGTACGTGGATTAGTGGTATGTGGATTAGGGAGATCCAAGAAATTACAGGCCGGTGAATCAGACGTTCATACTGGGACAATTTTTTTCTGTCCGGAGCGTACTACCATAGCTGGTGGACTCCTATATTCAGAACTTTCTATATTCAGAACTTACCCAACTATGGAACGCCATAGAGATAGGGTTAGAGTTTGTAGCCCTATTTAACTGGTGTCCTTGGTCACCCTTCCTCTTCTCCTCAGGATCCAGAGAATGGCTAGTGTTTTGCTTATGCATTAACCGGTCATTTTCAGCAGTACTCTCTCTTCCGTTCTTTTATAGATCTAAGAGGATGTTCATTGCGCTCTTAGGGTCATTTCATTCTTACCTAGACGACTGCCTAATTGGAGAAAGTCTTATCAGCAGAGTTCTCAGGTCACGCACCAGGTGTTGCATTTCTTACAGTCTCTAGGTTGGGTGGTGATTGTAGCCAGGCCTCTCATTTGATCTCTCATCAGATATCTCTGATTTTCTCTTTGTTTAGGCAGGTTGGCGCACAGTCTTTTGTCTCCTCTGCAAACATCCCAGTTTATATTTTTCTTGGTGACCTTGGGCCTTCGGCCATTTCCTCGCTCTATTCTGCAGAATGCAATTTTACTTTCTAATGCCCAAGAAGGAATTTTCCTTCATCCTATTACGAATCTCAGGGTCATCAATCGCGCTATTTAAGTGTCATCTAGTTATCTCAAGAACCTTAGTTCTGTCATTGGGATGCTTCGTGCAGTACACTTTTTGGCAGAAGCTTTTTTGTATATATTTTTTTTCTGGGGGACCTCAGCAATTCGTTTTACCTTCGGGTGAATTTTGTTTTCCCTACTGACAAACAAGGCGGAGAGAGCTATGTTGGTCCTTGCCATGGCAATGGGTTATGTCATCCACCAAGGAGGAGTTAAGAGTATACTCTTGAGTTTGTACTCATTTTTTCTTAGTTGTGTCACCCTGCATTTAGGTGAATGGACTCTCATTTTTTCAGCCTTACTTCCTCACTGCGACACTTCAGGGCTATCTCTTTTTGCCTTCAGGCTCACGAACATTTCTTGCTTCTTCCGTTCAGCAACAGTCTTGACGGAGACAGGGACAGATGCCAACGTCCAGCAGGGGTTTTTCAGCCTTCTTTATGCGTTTCTTCCATCATCTCACTAGGTGTTTACGCAGAACCAAGGCACCCTTCTACATCCGGACCCCCAGTCACTCAAACTTATGGCGTGGTTACTGGGTCTGCAACATCTTTGATATTTTCGCAGGAAGTACTTCAAGTTTTAATTGCTTCCAGACAGAAATCTACATTAAAGTCCTATGAATCAAAGTGGCGACGGTTCACTCTGTGGTACTCCTCTCGCCACTTCATTCCACAAACAGTATCCATTTTGCATGTTTTGGAATATCTTCTGCATCTTGCGAAATCTTGTCTGTCTTACTCATCCATTAGAGTTCATTTGGCAGCTCTATCAGTGATGCATGATACTGTTGACAACCGCACGCTTATGCAGCATCCACTGTCAAAGCGGTTTCTTAAAGGAGTCCTGCACCTGTACCTCCCGCTTCGTCCACCAGCTAGGTGAACTAGGTGAACAGACTCTTAAAGTTCTGTTTTCTAGTAGCCATAACTTTTTCTATAAAGTTTTCCTCTTCAAGCAGTGTTTCCCAGTAGCCATTGCAGCAAGTAGATCTATGTGTGGAATACTTCTATGGTTGGTAACTTCTTTTCGGTCTGCTGTAGTTTAAAGTTTTCACCTTTCCCAATCGGTTTTTTCTTATTGGTTTTGTCCTTCTAGCCAGTAGGCGTAAAAGTTTTTCATTGTTTCTAACCCGCTATATCGCGAAGGATCAAGGAAATGAGAATGTCTATTTCTCTTCTCGCTGAGAGGGCAGTTCCACAGCGTATTACAACATATTCCACAACTTCAGAAGCGGGCTCTATTCTTACTACGGCGATTTTTGGTGCTCTCGGTGCACATTGGTAAGTTGGCAACTTAGTCCTAGTTTCATTTTATTTTGCTCATTGGGACACACTACATGTTAGTTGTCGCCAGGTGGCCTATGCAGCATCAACATTTCTCTGCAGTTTTCATAAGGTCCCTCCCTTCAGATTACTGCTTTGGTACTTCCCATCAGTCCAATCCTGGTCCGGTCCGGAGGGACGCTAAGGAAGGAGAAATTAGATCTTACCTGCTAATTTGCTTTCCTTTAGTCCCTCCGGACCGGACCAGGCCCCTCCCATGTTAGCTTCTTTTATTAAGTAGGAAGTGTATTCAGTAGGAAGTGTATTCATTCCTTTACGATTCGTGGAACAATACTATATATATACAGAACTTTACGTGGTCTATACCACTTCTCTGGTGGTTGCTGGTGAGCTCAATTGCTGGAATCTATCTATAAAACCTTAAATACGCCATACCACTTCTCTGGTGAGAGTTGTGGCTGAGCTCAGTTGCTGGAATATCTATAAAACCTTAAATATGATTTACCACTTTTCTGGTGAGAGTTGCTGGTAAGCTCAGTTGATGGAATATATATAAAATCTTAAGTGGGCCATACCACTTCTCTGGTGAGAGTTGCTGGTGAGCTATAAGACAAGTGAGCCATACCACTTCTCTGGTGAGAGTTGCTGGTGAGCTATAAGACAAGTGAGCCATACCACTTCTCTGGTGAGAGTTGCGGGTGAGCTATATTATATGTGAGCCATACCACTTCTCTGGGGAGAGTTGCGGGTGAGCTATATTATATGTGAGCCATACCACTTCTCTGGGGAGAGTTGCTGGTGAGCTATAGTACAAGTGAGCCATACCACTTCTCTAGTGAGAGTTGCTGGTGAGCTGTAATACATATCGGGCCATACCACTTCTCTGGTGAGAGTTGCTGGTGAGCTCTGATACTTGGCATTGCCGAGTGCTTTGTGGCTGCTAGGATTCCATACGGCACAGAAGGTCTTTCTTTCTTTCCTGCTTTGCTATTCAAATACTGAGGCTAAGGTCACATGGCCAGGGCTCCTATTGGCTCTCTAGAGTCAGAGTTTTTTCTCAGTCTCCACCTGCTGGTAGGCGAGCACAACCCATCAGTCCAATCCTGGTCCGGTCCGGAGGGACTAAAGGAAAGCAAATTAGCAGGTAAGATCTAATTTCTCCTTTTTATAGCGGGCGGGGGTTCCCCGATTCTTCTCCTCGTGGCACATGGCGTCGGAGGGCGAGGGCGCAAAGGGTCGCTCCCCGGGTCGCTTGAGCGCTTCTAGAGGGGATGCGGGGGTCTTAAAGCCTGATTCGCCCTTGTTGGGTGACAGTTTCGTGACCGATGTATGTCCCGGTCCTTCCTCCGGCGTGGCGGTTTTTCCCGCCATAAACGCCCATCCCCCGCTCCTCGCCTCCGCCATCTTGGCCGGCCACGCGGCTCGGACGGCTTCTTCTTGGGCCGCCCTTGAGGTTGGAGACATTAATGCTATGAACGCCCTTAATTTGGGCGACGGCACAGAAGCGGCTAAAGTTAAGAGCCGTTCTTCCCGCGCGGCTCCTTCGCGGAGTTTCGCGCCGGACGCCATTTTGGATGCGCAGCATGTCTCTCCCCCGCTGTTGCGAGCGCCGGTTGAGAGCGCGCCTAGGGCTGTTGCCCAGGCTGCGGAAGGGCACAGTCTGGGGGGTTTCTCCCCCGAGTTTGTTTTGCTGCTGCATCAGGCCTTCCTCATGCACAACGCTGCCCCCGCTCCCTCGTCTGGTAAAGAGGTTGAGGTTCCCAGAGGTAAACGCCCTCGGGTTGATTCCCAGGCCTTGGAGGAATTTGTCTCCTCCGATGTAGATGAGGGCAGCGTGTCTGAGGTCTCCCAACGGTCCTTTGCGGATTCCTTGGAGGAGACGGATCCCCGCTCGGATGGAGCGGATGACCCCTCTGCAGCGCGGCTTTTTCGCCCAGAGGATTTGCCCAACCTGTTGTTACAGGCCATGGACACTTTGAAGATATCCTCTCCGGAGGACGTCTCTCCCTCAGCCCCTGTTGGCTCTGCCATTATGCTGGGGACGAAGCGCCCGCCTAGAACCTTCCACGTGCATGATGCCATGCACACCTTAATTTCGGCTCAATGGGATGTCCCAGAAACGAGCCTTAAAGTGGCTAGGGCTATGTCCCGCCTCTATCCTTTGGCTGTGAGTGAACGTGAGGCCTATCTGTGGCCTACCGTGGATTCTTTAATCACTGCGGTGACTAAGAAAACGGCATTGCCGGTGGAAGGTGGCACGGCCCTAAAGGACGCCCAAGACAGGAGATTGGAGGCGGCCTTAAGGTCGTCCTTTGAGGCGACTGCTTTAAGTTTGCAGGCCTCAGTTTGCGGCTCCTATGTGGCCAGGGCGTGCCTGACTATGGTGCAGCGGGCTTCCCCCTCGGACCATTCCTTGAGGGCTGATTGGCCAGCCCTGGAATCGGGCTTAGCCTATTTGGCAGACTTGCTGTATGATGTCTTGAGAGCCTCAGCTAAAGGCATGGCTCAGACAGTCTCTGCGCGGCGGTGGCTTTGGCTGAAACATTGGTCTGCTGACCACGCCTCTAAATCCCGCCTGGCTAGATTGCCTTTTAAAGGCAAGCTGCTCTTTGGGGTCGAGCTGGACAAAATCGTGACCGATCTCGGCATGTCTAAGGGCAAGAAGTTACCAGAGGTCAGGGCTCGGGCTAGTGCTCGTCCCGGTACCTCCAGAGGACGGTTTCAGGAAGCCCGTCGGTACCGCCCGGGCAGGTCGGGTGCTTCTGCCCCCTCTTCCTTTAAGAGGAATTTCTCCCCCAAGCAGCATTCCTTTCGCAGAGACCGCCGTCCCGGAGGTGCTCCCTCCGGTCCTCCCCCAGGGTCTCGTACCCAATGACGGGGTCTTGGTCCACGCCCCAGTGCAGATTGGAGGACGGCTGTCCTCGTTTCTGGGCGAGTGGACCACAATCACTTCAGACGCTTGGGTGCTGGAAGTCATCAGAGACGGCTACAAGCTAGAGTTCTGCCGACCCTTAAGAGACGGGTTTGTACTCTCTCCCTGCAAGTCTCCGGTCAAAGCTGTGGCAGTGCAGCAGACTTTGGACAATCTGATCCGCCTGGGGGCGGTCGTTCCGGTGCCAGAAAGTCAGCTTGGCAAGGGGCGTTACTCCATTTACTTTGTGGTACCAAAGAAGGAGGTTCTGTCCGGCCTATCCTCGACCTCAAAGGGGTCAATCGGGCCTTGAAAGTGCGGCACTTTCGCATGGAGACTCTCCGCTCTGTTATAGCGGCAGTGAAGGCAGGGGAGTACCTGGCATCCTTGGACATCAAGGAAGCGTACTTGCATATTCCCATCTGGCCTCCTCATCAACGCTTTCTGCGTTTTGCAGTCCTGGGCCGACACTTCCAGTTCAGAGCCCTCCCGTTCGGGTTGGCTACTGCTCCGCGGACCTTTTCCAAAGTAATGGTGGTCATAGCGGCCTTCCTGCGAAAGGAAGGAGTACAAGTCCATCCTTATCTGGACGACTGGTTGATCCGAGCCCCCTCTTATGCAGAGTGCGGCAAAGCTGTGGACCGGGTAGTTGCTCTTTTGAGCTCCCTGGGATGGATCATCAACTGGGAGAAGAGCCAGCTGCGCCCGACTCAGTCCCTGGAGTATCTGGGAGTTCGATTCGACACCCAAGTGGGCAGAGTGTTCCTGCCAGACAATCGGATTGTCAAACTTCAGGCTCAGGTGGACCAGTTCCTAGTAGCCTCTCCTCTTCGGACTTGGGACTATGTGCAGCTGTTGGGCTCTATGACGGCCACGATGGAAGTAGTGCCCTGGGCCAGGGCTCATATGAGACCACTTCAACTCTCTCTGCTGCAGCGCTGGACTCCGATGTCGGAGGATTATGCTGTGCGCCTTCCCTTGGATCCAGCAGTGCGCAAGGCGCTGAGCTGGTGGATGCAGACAGACAAGTTGTCTGCGGGAATGCCTCTGGTGACCCCAGAGTGGATTGTCGTCACGACGGACGCCTCTTTGTCGGGCTGGGGAGCCCACTGTTTGGGAAGGACAGCGCAGGGGCTTTGGTCTCCTGCAGAGGCAAAGTGGTCTATCAACCTCCTGGAACTCAGCCATTCGGTTGGCGCTTTTGGAGTTCATCCCGGTACTGGTGTTGAAGCCTGTACGGGTCCTGTCGGACAATGCCACGGCTGTGGCCTATGTCAACCGCCAGGGAGGTACCAAGAGCGCCCCTCTAGCCAAGGAGGCTATGAGTCTATGCCAGTGGGCGGAAGCGAACCTGGAACAGCTGTCAGCGGCCCACATTGCCGGAGTCATGAATGTCAAGGCGGACTTTCTCAGTCGCCATACCTTGGAGCCCGGAGAGTGGCAGCTATCTGCTCAGGCGTTCTTGGACATCACGAAGCGCTGGGGCCAGCCGAGCCTAGATCTGATGGCGTCATCGGCCAATTGCCAAGTGCCGCGCTTCTTCAGCAGAGGACGGGACCCTCGATCCCTGGGAGTAGATGCTCTTCTCCAACAATGGCCGACACAAGAGCTTCTCTATGTGTTCCCGCCCTGGCCCATGTTGGGCAGGGTGCTAGACCGGGTGGCAAAGCATCCCGGCAGGATAATCCTGGTGGGTCCGGATTGGCCCAGACGTCCCTGGTATGCGGACTTGATCAGGCTCTCAGTCGACGATCCTCTGCGGCTGCCAGTGGAGCAGGGCCTGTTACATCAGGGTCCCGTGGTGATGGAGGATCCCTCCCCCTTTGGTCTTACGGCCTGGCTATTGAGCGGCAGCGTCTGAGGAAGAGAGGCTTCTCAGACAAGGTCATCGCCACTATGCTGAGAGCGAGGAAACGCTCTACTTCTACTGCTTACGCCAGGGTTTGGCGTATCTTTGCAGCGTGGTGTGAAGCAGGCTCTCTTTCTCCTTTCACTGCTCCAATTTCTTCAGTGTTGGCGTTCCTGCAAGAAGGTCTGGACAAAGGCCTGTCGCTCAGTTCCCTTAAGGTCCAGGTAGCGGCTCTGGCTTGCTTCAGGGGCCTCCTGAAGGGTGCTTCCCTGGCTTCGCAGCCAGATGTGGTGCGCTTTCTCACGGGGGTTAATCACCTGCGCCCTCCTCTGCACTCTGGTGCCTGCGTGGAATCTCAACCTGGTGCTAAGAGCATTGCAGAAGCCGCCGTTTGAACCCTTGTCAAGGGCATCTCTGAAAGACCTGACGTTGAAAGCAGTCTTTTTGGTGGCTATCACTTCAGCCAGAAGAGTTTCCGAGCTCCAGGCGCTCTCATGTCGAGAGCCTTTTCTACAGTTCACTGAGGCAGGAGTGACTATTCGCACAGTGCCTTCCTTTCTGCCCAAGATTGTTTCTCGCTTCCATGTGAATCAGCAGCTCTGTCTCCCTTCCTTTCGTAGGGAGGACTACCCAGAGGAGTATTCTGCTCTTAAATATCTGGATGTGAGACGAGTCATCATCAGATACTTGGAAGTGACCAATGATTTCCGGAAATCAGATCATCTGTTTGTCCTGTTTGCAGGTCCTCGTAAGGGTCTGCAGGCTGCTAAGCCTACAGTGGCAAGATGGGTCAAGGAAGCCATTGCAGCGGCTTATGTGGCCGCGGGGAAGGTGCCGCCTATCCAGCTGAAGGCTCACTCCACAAGAGCTCAGGCGGCCTCGATGGCAGAGGCCGGTTCCGTCTCCTTGGAAGAGATATGCAAGGCGGCAACTTGGGCTTCGGCCCATACATTCTCCAAGCATTACCGTTTGACTGTGGCTGCACGGGCGGAGGCCCGGTTTGGAGCTTCAGTGTTGAGGTCAGGGATTTCAATGTCCCGCCCTGGGTGAGTACTGCTTCGGTACATCCCACCAGTCTATGGATTGATCAGCTTGATGATATGGAAGGTAAAATTATGTATAATCATACCTGATAATTTTCTTTCCATTAATCATAGCTGATCAATCCATAGCCCCTCCCAGATTTCTGTACTGTTTTTATTCTGGTTGCATTTCAGGTTCAAGTTTAGTCTTCAGTTACTTCAGAAAGACTTCGTGTTCAAGTTTTTTCACTTGGATTCTTCAAGAGTTAAGACGAGTTTGTGTTACAGTGAGCTGCTGCATTACTCTCCCCTCCGTTTTACGGGGCTGGATTGAGACTTAAAATTCTGCCGGCACTCCCTCCCGCTTCTTGCGGCTGTAGGGCAGCTTTGTACCCCTCCCGCTTCGGCGGTGTTCGGGTCAGTCAGCTCCTCCCGCGGTTGCGGTTGCAGGATAAGCCAGATCCCCCCGCATCGGCGGGTGTGGTGTCCCTCCCCCGCTCCGCGGGGATGAGCTGGACGGATTCCCCTCCCCCACTTGTGTGGGGATGAGCTGGGTTAATTCCCCTCCCCCGTTTCGGCGGTGGTGAGCTGGGCAGAGTGTCCCTTCGTGGGTGTAATTCTCTAAGTGCTGAGTCCTGCGGATGGAGCTTTGATATCGACATACTGAGGAGTTTCCGGCAGCACATGACCACATATAGGGAGGCAAAAGTTTGCTCTCTATCTCCACCTGCTGGTAGATGGACACAACCCACCAGTCTATGGATTGATCAGCTATGATTAATGGAAAGAAAATTATCAGGTATGATTATACATAATTTTACCTTGTTTCCCGTTTAGTTACCCCAAACTTCTCATATTTATCTAACAACTCTCCAGCAGGCACCATCGGCAGAGGGCATTTCCAGAGATCCCCCACATATTTCAAGATTTCTGCCGAAAACAATTTAACCTCTGGACAATCCCAAAAAGCATGATAAAATGAATTATTTCCTTGTTTACATTTGGGGCATACCGGTGTCTCCACTCCTCCAAATCTAAATAACTGCTCCTGTGTCATATATGCTTGGTGTAAAACCCTATATTGGCACTCTCTCAACTCTGCACTAGTAGACACCTTGGGGATCTTCTGAATCAAAACTGAGAGATCAATCTCCGTCAGATGTTCCCCTAAATCCTGATTCCATCGACGTAAAATCGCCGCTCTGGACCGACTCACTACCTGTTTTTGCACCTCCTTATGAAGAGACGAAATCGACAATCCCCCCTCAGAAAACTGCCCAAAAAATTCATCTAAACAAGTTCCCATCCGGGTCCCTAATGCCCTCCTATCCAAAGATTAATAATAATGCTGTAGTTGTAAATAGGCTAGCACATCCCTCTGTTCCACTCCCAACTGACTTTGAAATTACACCCAATTAAATAGTCTACCCTCCTCATCTAATACATGCCTAAAGAGAGTCAACCCCCTATTAGCCCATCGTCGAAAACTAGCATTATCTTGTCCTGGGGGAAACTGTTTGTTACCCGAATGGGTAATTGGTCTGAAATCCCAGGGTTCCCCCCCCCCCCCCCCCCAATAGCGGGACTAAATATCTCCAGGCCTCTCGCACCGATTGCAATACTATGCTACTTCTCAACTCTTTGGGCAGCTGTTTACCTACCTCCTGCATCAAATAGTTAATATGCCAAGGTGCATAGTATTCTCTTTTAAGCTCTACTGGTGTAAAAGTCTGTTCATTCAAATACCAGTCTCCTAGATGCCGCATTAGACAAGCGTGATTATACGCTCTCAGATCTGGCAATCCAAAACCACCATGCTTCCAAGCTTCTAAGAGGTGTCTAAAGGCCATTTCCTTAGTGTCCCTCCGGACCGGACCAGGATTGGACTGTTGGGTTGTGCCCGCCTACCAGCAGGTGGAGACTGAGAAAAACTCTGTCTCTAGAGAGCCAGTAGGAGCCCTGGCCATGTGACCTTAGCCTCAGTATTTTCTCAGTCTCTCAGCAGGTAGGAAGTGAGCCCATTAGTCTCTCTCTCTCTCCTTTTCTGTATAAGATATTACAGATATATTTATAATACTTCTGTGCCTGGAATCGTAATTAGAGGCTTGACAGGGTTTCTTTTCTTTCTTTGACAGCCTCTGGGGTGTTAAACTGGGGTGTCTCGAGTCCATCCCCCTTCCTCCCCATCTCCCTGGCTTAGCAGGGAAGGGCCGTCCCTTTCTCTGGAAAGGTGTACCGTCTTTGGGAGAGGCAGCCACTTTTAATAGGCAACTGTTTTTAAAGAATTAAATGAAGTAAAAGAAAATTAAAAGAATTAATTCAAATGAAAGGAATTTAAAGGAAGTAGTTTTTGCTTTCCCCAGGCTTATAACGAGCAGGTAGCTCTTCTGTCTTATTCTGTTTGAGGAGTCTTTATTTTCTTTTCTGGCGGAGCTATTTAAAAAAAAAAAAAAAAAAAAGTGAAAAGTCAGCGTCTGTGACTTTAATCGGCGTTTTTTTGTTATCTTCATTATTTTTCCTCTGCTATCCGGCGTTGTTAGCGGCGGTAGTTGTAAAAAAAAAAAAAAAAAGAGGCGCGAACTGTTAAGCGCGTGCTCGCTCTTGGACGGGTCTGTATAGCTTGGGAGCTGTATTGACGGTTCCTGTTCGGGCCAGAGGCTAAACCATGTTTTGTGCGGCCTCTGAGGCTATCTGTTTTTCAGCGGCATGGATTTCCTGCTTCTTCGTCGGTCCAGTCAGTGGTTTTCTCCCCCGAACTTTATTCTTCTCATTTTGGCGTGCTTGGCCGCCATTGTTTTGCATGCAGCTGCAATTTCCCTTGACGTGGCAGCGTTTTTCTGCTTTTACTGTGTTTGGCTGTTTGTGCATTGGAAAGGAGATATTGTTTCTCCGGTAGTTGGGGCAATTGGTAGTATATTTTCCCTGAAATTAATTTTTACATGTAATTTTCTAGCTATTAAAAAAAAAAGAAAAAAAAAGAAATGCTACGATGCAAATGGCGCTCATTTTGTTTTTCCCTCTGTTTTTTCTCCGTCGGGGACTTTTTGGTTGCTAGCAATGTTGTGAATTAAAGTGCAGCTCAGTTGGCGATTTCTTTGTTCTTGGCAAGACTCCGATTCAAAGTGCAGCTCAGTCGGGAATTCTCTGTTTTAGACAATGGGGCGAATTAAATTGTATCTCAGCTCCAAAATAACCATTTTCCTATTCCTTTCCCTTGTGCGTGATGTTTGGAGGAAAGGTCTTCGCTATTGTCTAGCGCAGTTTTTATTGGGGTCCAATGTATGTCACTCTGTGTCTTTCTCATTTCCTGGTGAATAGGACTACATTTTTTAATAGTCAATTGATTAGTACTTTACAAATCTGGCCATAATATCTTAGTTCCTTTCAAGCAGTTCCCTTCATGGCTATGATGTTATACAGTGTTTTTAAGAACTTAACAAACATTTTCTATGGCATAGGCTATCTGGGTCAGGTGCCATGTGGATAGAACTACATTGCCGGATAGTCTATTGTTTGGTACTTTACAATGCTGGACATAAGATCTTAATTCCTTTCAGGAAATTTTCCTCCGTGGCTATGTTCTTATACTGTGTTTTAAGATCTTAACAAACGTTTTCTAGAGCGTAGGCTATATGGTTCAGATGCCATGTGCAATGAAATACATTGTCTGATACTCAATTGTTGCGTACTTTGCAATTCTGGACATACTTCCTTTCAGCAATTTTCTTTCATGGCTATGCGTTCTCTTTGGCATAGCAGATGACAGCTGCCTAGGCTACATGGTTCAGATGGTTCTCATATTCTAGGAGACTCAGTCCTGTCTACCGAGCACCTAGTTTTCTCAGCTGCTTTAGAAGGCATGTTTTATTCACGTCTTCTCTACTTTCCAACTGTCTTGGAGTTTCTCATGTGTTATCTTAGTTTTCTTCTAGGACTTACAAGATATATGTCAACTTAGGGAGTAAAGTTATCCGGTCAATTTGCATTTTCTCCCACTTAAGGATAGTGGGAGGTCCTCACGCCATCTACTTGTATTTTTGTTTCCTCTATCTGTTCAGCCTGGGCACATTGTAAACATTCTGGTTTTGTCCAGTATGACCATCCATAACATCTACTATCCCTTTCTCTTCCTTACAGATTTTAGAGTCTTGTTTCAAGCTTTCTTGACGTCAGGTACAGTCTTGTCTCCTGTGGCACAAATTCACCACCTTTTCCGTAATAGGTATTTTCCAAGTCTATTCCATTTCATTTTCTTTTTATTCTTCCTCTCTCCAGAGTTTTTTTCTCTTGGAAGGAGATTCACTCATTTTCTGTGCATTTTTTGCCATAAGGGCATAAGTGTTGACATAATGGGAAAGGCCAAGAGTCCCCATCCTGTTTTCAGATGGGGTCAATCCAGATTGCAAATACCACATTCATATCTCGTGAGTGTGCGTCTGTTCATCTCTGTACTCTCAGTGAGGAAGGAGGCATGACATGATACAAGGTTTGGGGAGATCCGGTAAAATTAAAGGCCAGTGTGTCTCAGTCCACGCTCAACATATGGTGATCCTTTCATTTTCATTCTATACGTCCTCACTCCAGACCTTCCTTTCAATTGGAAGGGGATTCTTTCACTTCCTTTGCATTTTTGCTTAGTATATGAGTATTGTCATACGGGGAAAGTCTAAGAGTCCATTAAGCCCAGCATCCTGTCCTCAGTTGTGGTCAATCCAGGTTGCAAGTACCGCATTCATTTCTTATAGGTGTGGGTCGGTAGATCTTAGTACATCTCAGTATAGGAGAAGTAATATCCACGATATGAGGATGATGAGAAGGTCCTCATTACCAGTTTTCTTGCCCTGCTCTTCGGTCTTGCGTCGGCTCCGCGCACTTTTTTCTTAAGTTATGGTCGTAGTAGCAGCGATGCTCATGAAACAACGTCTCCTCGTTTCATCCTTTCCTAGATGTCTGGTTCATTACAGACAGTCTTATTGGCAGAGTTGTCAGGTCAAGCAACGGGTGGTGCATTTTGGGCACACTCTAGGTTACGGGGTGCTTGTAGCCAGGTCTCTCATTTGATCTCTCTTTTGAGCTCTCGTGTGATCTCATTAGATTTCGTAGCATGTCTCTATTTTTTCTCTCTTTGTTTAGTCAAGTTGGCGCAGACTGTTTTTGTCTTCTCTACAAGCGTCCCACTTTCTGTTTTCTCTGGATGTTCTTGGGCCTTCGGCCATTACCTTGCTCTATTTTGCAGAGTAAAATTTTACTTTCTAGCTCCCAAGAAGGAATTTTTTCTTCATTCTCTTTGGAGTCTCGGTAGTCTTTTTTTGGCAGCTTTTCACTCCGTCAATTTTGTGACCATTGGGAAAAAAAAACTTCTGGGAGTTCTCAGTGTAGTACCTTAAGGGGAGGTCCCAGTTCTAGAACTATTTCTTTTTGCTCTGACCTTCCATGTGCCTCGCTTACTCTCTTGCTAAAAAGACTTGTCAGCGGCAGAGATAGATGCCCTCTCGTATCCAGATATTTATCTCGGATGGGATTCCCTCTGCTCAGTTGGCCTCTGTATTCTCACTAGTGCAGCACTTGGATCTGGTGGTTGAGATTGAGCATTCTTCCTGCAAGTATGCCGGGAGCATATACACAGTGAGCAGTTTTTTGATGGCTGCATCTGTGAAAATATATATGTATATTTATAGTTCTACTACATAAGTACATATGTAATTCCACACTGGGAAAAGCTCAAAGGTCCTATTGAGCCCACCTTTCGGTCCACGGCCAATCCAGACCATGAGCACCTGGCTAGATTCCTAAACGTACAAACATTCTATACATGTTATTCCTGGAACTGTGTAGTGTTTTATGGACTTCTATATGTATCTAACAGATGAAAGGTACTAACAAGTGTCTACTGTTGATTTATTCCCGTTTTCACTAATTGGGGTTTATGACAAGAGTCTCAGGTGACCTGCTTGCAGAGGCTACAGATGATTCTTTCTCTCTCATTTGAATTGCGCTCTGAGATACGTTTTCTTCATGTTGGGTAACTGCAGCGGCTGTCAGTTTATTTGCACCTTCAGTCTAGTTTGCAGCAGGGATTTAGGTACCTTCTTCTGCATAGTATTTAACTGCATTCTTGTTTTACCTATTTAGCTTCTAGTGATCAGGTATTTTCTCACTGACAGGCTTTACATACGTCCAATCTGTTGCTAGGTCAGCAATAGTCTACGATATCGGGAGTATTGTACTTCAGGATTTCGGTTTCCACTTTCTCAGCTGAGGTACATTCATTGCAGTTTTCTGCTTCTACCTTTGCCATCTTTCTTTCAGTCGTTTTTTTTGTTTTTCTCGAGTCTCTCTGTCCTTTGCGCTGCAGTAGGGGGACATTATATAGCGGCCACTTGGTAGGGGACAATGTTCAGCGTCGCTTGGACTTTTCAGCTTTTTTGCTTTGTAGTTATTCTATTTAGTTTATTGGCGGTACTTGGATCGTCAAGCTTTTGGCTTCGTATTCATCCTAGTTTGGGTGTTTTCAGGGACTCTACCGCATTCTCAATGTCTGTCCCTCCCGTAAGATTACTGCTTTGGTACTTCTCAACAGTCCAATCCTGGTCCGGTCCGGAGGGACGCTAAGGAAGGAGAAATTAGATCTTACCTGCTAATTTGCTTTCCTTTAGTCCCTCCAGACCGGACCAGGCCCCTCCCATGTTCTATCAACTCTTTAGATTCTTTTATTAAGTTTGGAAGTGGAATGTTTCAAAAAACAAAAACAGATGATACTGTATATATATATATATTAAAAAAAAAAAAAAAAAAAAGACTTTGCGTGGTCCATACCACTTCTCTGGTGGTTGCTGGTGAGCTCGGTTGCTGGAATATATATAAAACCTTAAATATGTCATACCACTTCTCTGGTGAGAGTTGCTGGTGACTTCAGTTGCTGGAATATATATAAAGCCTTAAATATGTCATACCACTTCTCTGGTGAGAGTTGCTGGTGAGCTCAGTTGATGGAATATATATGAAACCTTAAGTGAGTCATACTACTTCTCTGGTGAGAGATGCTGGTGAGCTCTAATATGAATGGGCCATGCCACTTCTCTGGTGAGAGTTGCTGGCGAGCTCTAATACAAATGGGCCATACCACTTCTCTGGAGAGAGTTGCTGGTGAGCTCTAGTACTCGGTTTTGCCGAGGAATTTGTGGCTGCTAGGATTCCATATGGCACAGAAGTTCTTTCTTTCTTTCCTGCTTTGTTATTCAAATACTGAGGCTAAGGCCACATGGCCAGGGCTCCTATTGGCTCTCTAGAGTCAGAGTTTTTCTCAGTCTCCACCTGCTGGTAGGCGGGCACAACCCAACAGTCCAATCCTGGTCCGGTCTGGAGGGACTAAAGGAAAGCAAATTAGCAGGTAAGATCTAATTTCTCCTTTGGGCTTTTTCCCCGCCCAACAAAATTTAGATAACAATCCTCTCAGCACACCCAGATCCCGCTTCAATAACCGCAGCGGTAAGACCTGGAGTACGTATAACCATCTTGGGAAAAGAACCATATTGAATAGCTGTATTCTGCCGTGAAGTGAGAGTGGTAAATGTGTCCACTTCTGCAGCCAGTCTCTCGTGGAGTTCAGCAACCTCTCAACATTACACCTATATAGCCGTGATGTTCTCGTACAGAGCTGAATGCCTAAATATCGAAACGAACTAGTCCCCCATTTTAAAGGAAATCCACCCACTTTCGTCGTACAGACTCGCAGGTGGGTAGCGCCAAAGACTTGTCCAGATTGAGCTTAAAACCTGAAAGTTCCCCATACTCCCGAAAGCTCTCCATTAAAGTTGCTAACAAACCCTGAGGCTCAACAATATGAATCAGCAGGTCATCCGCAAATGCAGACAGTTTGAATTCTTGACTCCCAACCTGCACCCCTTTTATTTCTGGTTTACTCACAACTTCCCTCACCAGAGGGTCTAGTGAGAGAACAAAAAGCAAGGGAGAAAGAGGACACCCCTGATGTGTACCCCTGTTAATCGCAAAGGGGGGCGTGACCCCCCCCCCTGTTCAAGCCAATCATTGCTAATGGAGACGCATAAAGTACTTGCACAGCCTGAAGAAAAGACTCTCCCACCCCATATTTCCGTAGGACCGCAAACATAAATCCCCAACTCACCCGGTCGAACGCTTTTTCAGCGTTGAAGCTAACCACAAGGGATGGTGTCTGTGTGCGTTCTACTTGTTCCAGAGATATCATGATCTTCCTTACATTTTTCACTATGGTTCTACCCCTGACAAATCCTGCCTGTGGATCGGCTATCACTGAGGGCAAAACTCGCGACAGCCGATTTGCCAACACCTTGGCAAACAACTTAGCCTCAGTATTTAATAAAGATATGGGTCTATATGAAGACTGTTTCGAGTCATTCTGTGTCAAGTGGACCAATTTTAAAGGTCGTACCCACCTCACCATCTCAGATTTTGATGAAATTTGGTACATAGTTTCTTTATGATAAAAAACTAAGCTGTGCAAAATTTTAGTTCAAAAGACTAAAAATTGGAGGTTCTAGGGGACCTCAAGTAAAGGGTTGCAAAATGTCGCCTGAGCAAAAATGACATTTTGGGCCAACTTCCATAAGCTGTAAAACTGGAAGTTTTAGTAGTACAAGGGGGATATTTGGAGAACCTGCACTACTTTTAGGGCTTAATGAACTGGCAAACCCCATGTTCCTAGTCCTCTTACTTTTTGAATGGTTTAGGCTCAAACTTTGCCAAAAAAACGGCAAAAATCAATTTACAGCGATGTTGAGGCTGCTGTAGTTTCTAAACTAGTTGGCCTTTCAGGTTGATTTTTGGTAGGTGTACTAAATGCACGGCTGTAATGAGGCATTCCAATTTGCAGCACTTTCCTTCAAGTGATTGAAAAATTGTAAGCGTTCAAAGTTGGTATAAAAAGCATTTTTGCCCATTTTGAGCTATCTTTGATGCCCTTGATCTCCAGTGGGTCAGCTTCAATATTCTTTCTTTTAGCACCATTAGAAAGAGCAGATTTCCTTCTATCAGAATATGTAGTTTTCAATTTGAAGTCTCTTCATAAAAGGATTGCAAAAATGCCCTCAAATGTTTGCGGGCAGCAGCCTGTGATTTCTTCACTACACCCTTGATGCAAGTGTAGTAAAAGTGATTCTTCTTTCAAAAAGCACCAATTTTTAAAAATAAAGAACACATTATGTTGTAAAACTGTATTCAAGAAAACTAAAAAACAGGAATGTTTTTTAGGATGTGGAAGGATGAGGCCAGGTTTCATAACAGGTTTAAAGAAAACTGCAGTCAGTTAGGATGACCGACTTGGCCAATTATGATTGGTGGACCCTGTTGCAAGGCGTCTGAGTGTCTGTTGCTGGTGTTTCTTCACCCTTGCTACAGTTTGACCTCTTAGTGAACTGTAGGCATCAAAGTAAGCCTAGCAACAGACACTCAGGAGCCAGGAGGTACCAGAAGCATACAATTGGGCAATGTTTCAGCTGCTCTCCAGAGATCAGTCCTCAAGCGGCAGCACCAGCGTCCTGTGGTAAAAGCTCTGTTAAATATTTATTTCGAGGGTCGAACCGGGAGCTCTCCTCAATCACAGCTGCTTCCTATTTCGGCATCACGTGACCACCGCTTTTAGCTTTGATTTGAAGACGGCCAGGGATGGAGCTTGACACACCGGCTCAGGAAGTCTATTCCAGGCATATGGTGCAGCAAGATAAAAAGGAACAGAGTCTGGAGTTAGCAGTGGAGGAGAAGGGTGCAGATAAGAGAGATTTACCCAGTGAACGGAGTTCCCCGGGAGGAATGTAGGGAGAGATGAGAGTGGAGAGGTATTGAGGAGCTGCAGAGTGAATGCACTTATAGGGTCAATAAGAGGAGTTTGAACTGTATGCGGAAATGGATAGGAAGCCAGTGAAGTGACTTGAGGAGAGGGCTAATTTGAGCATAATGACACTGGCGGAATATTAGTCGCGCAGCAGAATTTTGAACAGATTGAAGAGGAGAGAGATGGGTAAGTGGGAGACATGTGAGAAGCAATTTGCAATAGTCTAAGCAAGAGGTGATAAGAGTGTGGATGAGGGTTCTGGTAGTGTGCTCAGAAAGAAAAGGGTAAATTTTGGTGATATTATAGAGAAAGAAATGACAGGTTTTAACAGTCTGCGGAATATGTGCAGAGAAGGAGAGGGAGGAGCTGATGAGACAGGAAGGATGAGAGTGTTATCCACAGAAATAGAGAATGGGGGAAGAGGAGAGGTTGGTTTAGGGGGAAAGATGATAAGCTCAGTCTTGGTCATATTTCAGATGGCGCTGAGACATCCAGGCAGCAATGTCAGACAGGCACTGGATTTCGGCTGAGATTTCTGGTGTTGAGAGGTAGTTCCTTGTCATCAGCAGCAGATGACTCCATTAACTGATGGGTTGTATCCGCCTACCAGCAGGTGGAGATAGAGAACACTGAAAAGCCACAGTGACCCAGGATGTCTAGCTCCTCCTGCCTCCAGTATATCTCTATCTCCCAGAAGGTGTGGACGTCTCTTGATCAGCTCCTGGAATTCTGCCTGGGGTGGCTCCTGTGCTTTGCCGGTAGAGTGGGGGTGTTGTGGCTGGTGGTGCCCACTTTGAGGGCATACTTGGTTTTGTTCCCTGTCCCTTTCTTACCCCATCCCCCCTCCTCCCGGAGTCCCTCATTTGCTGCCTGCCTCCAACTTTCCTCACAGTGTGAAGAAAAAAAAAGGCGCGCTTATTCAGCGTTGCTGTTTTGACGCTTTCTCCAGAGATTCTAGGGTTGTGCAGCCTGACCGGAGCGTGTTGACTCGGTCTTCAGATGTGAGAGTGGTGCCCAGCTGTCATGGTTGTGCCCAGGTTCCTTGCTTACAGACACCTCGGCCTCTGGTGGTTAAACCTGGTGGGTGCTGGGAACTGATGACTTACCGTTTCCCATGTTCCAGAAGATATGTTGGTCTGGTCAGGATCTTTCAGCCTTCCAGAGTGTTTGGGGAGTTTTTTGGAACCAAACAATACCCGTACTTAGTGAACTCCCTTGTAGGTTGCCTTTATTAACCACCTGGGTAGGTCTCTAGTTTGCCTTGCAACAGAGGTCCTCAGAGGTGTTTCCTTTGGTGAGAGTTGTTGCAGCGCGTCTGTGCTATTTTTTTCCCTTTTGTGTCTTTGACCCTGCTTGTCTCTTGGATTATTCTCCTGCCTGCTGCCTGCCCAGACGTGGCTTGTTTCTGGACTATACTTCTCCCTGCTGCCTGCCCAGACCCGGCTTGTTGTTGGATTGTTATCCTGCCTGCTGCTTGCCCAGACCCGGCTTGTTTCTGGACTATTCGTCTGCCTGCTGCCACCTTGGGACCCAAGCGTGTTTCTAGTGTGACCTGCGGTTTGTCAGCCGGCTGCTGTGTCCCTCAGTTCCGCCTTCCTGTCCTGTCATGTAAGTCCTGCCGGCCGCTTGCAGCCAGGAGCTCAACTCCTGGTGAAGGGCGGCTAAGTGTAGGTGAAGCCTTGCTCCAGTCCACTGTGTTCCAGTTCTGTTTTGCCTTGTCTTGTGTTTGGGTGATTCACTTGCCGCTGCCGCCTCTCGGCAGTGGTCCAAGGGCTCACTATCTAGAGGTTCGCCGGGAAAGCTGACACCAGCTCCTCCGGGGAGGTTCCCGTCCGGTCGGGCGATGGCTGCTGAAACAGTTAAGTGCTGCTCCTGCTGTGGTAAACGCAGGTCAGCAGCGGGGCTTTGCAGTACGGGCATGGCGAGTGGTGATTCTTCCCGCTCGATGGAGCTGGCAGCGGGCGCCATTTTGGAAATGCCGCGTGGCTCGACCCTCGCTGTTGCAGAGGAGTCTGAGTGCGGGGGAAAGCCTTGTTCCGAGGCTGCTAGAGGAACTCCTTCCCCCGCTTCTCCTAATTTGGGGGTGGAGGGCCAGGGTGAGTTTTCTCTCCTGAGTTTGTGCTGTTGATGCATAAGGCCTTTATGTTAAAAAGAGCTATGCCAGAGGTGTCTGACACTACGATGTGGACTGGATTACCTCCAAGTTTGGATGGCCCTGTGTTGGCTGCGGAGCTCACTTCTTCCCCCGAGCGTTGGACTGACGCTAAACATAGATGGGTAGATTCTCCGTCTGAGAGTG